>NW_026526843.1:97119546-98319546 GCF_024362965.1 Panthera pardus
TTGCTAGATGACCTATTTTACTCTAGAGGGTCAGGAAAGTGGAAGCTAAATTAGGCAACAGTCAAGGGTAGGGAAGTGTTCTGTGTGGAAGAACAGTATTCATTCAACAACCATGTCTTGAGTGCTGCTAGCTGCCAGCCAAGTCTAAGCTTTGTGGTTAAGTATGGGCAAATCATAGATTGTTTCTCTATGAAGCTTACATTATAAGCACATGCTATAATAAATCAGCAAGTTTTATACTATGAAAAAGGTGGTAACTATAAAGAAAAAATACACTGGGGAAGGGAGCAGTTTTACATGGGAGTGGTCAGGGGATGCTTCCTTGCAAAGGTGGCCTTTAAGTAGAAACTAAAACAAAGCAAGGGAGGTGTTTTTTTTAACTGTATGATTTCACTCATATTGGACATTTTTATATTAAATATAATTTATTGTCAAATTGCTTTCCATACAACATCCAGTACTCATCCCAACAGGTGCCCTCCTCAATAGCCATCACCCACTTTCCCCTCTCCCCCACCCCCCATCAACCCTCAGTTTGTTCTCTGTATTTAAGAGTCTCTTATGGTTTGCCTCCCTACCTCTCTGTAACTTTTTCCCCCCTTCCTCTCCCTCATGGTCTTCTGTTAAGTTTCTCAAGATCCACATAAGAGTGAAAACGTGGTATCTGTCTTTATATGCCTGACTTATTTCACTTGGCATAATACCCTCCAGTTCCATCCATGTTGCTGCAAATGGCCAGATTTCATTCTTTCTCATTGCCAAGTAGTATTCCATTGTATACATAAACCACATCTTCTTCATCCTTTCGTCAGTTGGTGGACATTTAGGCTCTTTCCATAATTTGGCTATTGTTGAAAGTGCTGCTATAAACTTTGGGGTACATGTGCCCCTATGCATCAGCACTCCTGTATCCCTTGTGTAAATTCTGATATGTCATTTGCAAATATCTTTTCCCATTCCGTTGGTTGCCTTTTAGTTTTGTTGATTGTTTCCTTTGCAGTGCAGATGCTTTTTATCTTGACGAGGTCCCAATAGTTCATTTTGCCTTTAATTCCCTTGCCTTTGGAGATGTGTCGAGTAAGAAATTGCTGTGGCTGAGGTCAGAGAGGTTTTTTTTCCTGCTTTCTCCTCTAGCATTTTGATGGTTTCCTGTCTCACATTCAGGTCCTTCATCCATTGTGAGTTTAGTTTTGTGAATGGTTTAAGTGATCTAGTTTCATTCTTCTGCATGTTGCTGTCCAGTTCTCCCAGCACCATTTGTTAAAGAGACTTTTTTCCTTTGGATACTCTTTCCTGCTTTGTCAAAGATTAGTTGGCCATACATTTGTGGGTCCAATTCTGGGGTCTCTCTCGTATTCCGTTGGTCTCTGTGTCTGTTTTTGTGCCAATACCATACTGTATTGATGACTACTGCTTTGTAGTAGAGGCTAAAGTCTGGGATTGTGATGCCTGCGAGGGAGGTGATTTGAAGGTACACAGGTCCTTAGGAGCCTTTTGCATTTGAACGCTGGAGAAAGACTATAAATGGAGCACAAATAACACCTATTGTTCTAGGGAGGTTTCTAGTAAAAAAGGAACCAGAAACATAAGCCTCTAGTCTATATAAGTTGTTCTAATGAAAACATCTTCCAGAGAAAAGGCAGTGATTGAAGTCCCATTTGTAGATGTTCCTCTATACACATCGCCATTTGAGAATCCTACTAGATGTGTTAATATTGTCTAAGGCACAGACCCAGGTGAGTTTCTGGCATATAAAAGTAGTTTGGAATATTTTGTTCAATGACCTTCATTTTAAAGTTACTGCCTACTATTTTGGAGAATTGAAGGTGTATCAAAAGAGTGTATACAGACAAGCATCCTTTTCTGAAGAAGAATAACCTAGAAAATACAATTTTGGAACAAATTATCAAATATATCCATGCTAATTTTCTTGCTCATCTGATGGAGTTACTAAACTTATTTATTGCATGAAATAATAGTTTTTGAAGATAAGGTCTCTGAGAGTTAAAATACATTCACTATAATGAAGACATGAAAAGCAATTTAATACCAGATGACATTGAACAATTTATACAAATATGTGGTATTATTAAGACAGATTTTTGGTGAACTTATTAAGTTGGTTGATCCAGTGGAGTGGAATTAATATCAATTATTTGGATTTACGTAAAAGATTTTGCAAAGCCTTCCATGATATGTCTCTGGATAGATAAGGTCAGCCTTCTTGTCCCTATATGGGCTGGTGGAGAATGTCTGTGTTTTAATATATTCTTTCCTGGTACCTGATTTATGTGCCAGAGAATTGGACTGAAAATGATTGGATTCCTTTATTTATCCTGCAGTGTCAGAAAATTTGGGGGAAAGAAGCCATTTGAGGAGTTAGCTGGGACACTGTGTACATTTTACCCAAACTGGAGTGGTTAATGGATGATTTCTTCTCCCACATGACTTTAGAAGATTTATAGCAATGTCATGTAAAGTTAGAATGTCACATTCAAATGTCATATACTTGTCTTTCATGTTTTAAATCAGAAAGGGTATGTTTATTGTTTGAATTGTTGCTGCTTGTGAAAGGTAATATCATTAAATCAGTTAAGTTTTTGATGAGGAAGGTCTCGCTTCCCGTCCATACATGTAAGTGTATATATATGTGTGTAAGTATATATAACTATACAAATGTACATTTATGTACATTTACATTTTCTTTAATACACACATACACATGCCTGTGTGTACATATATGGAGAGAGAGATAGACACTTCTTGGGCACAAGATTAATATTAAAGCAAGATAATACAGGTTCTTAGTAAATTAATGCAATCCTGGACATGGTATAGTGTCTGGATTATAAGGAGTAATAATTATTATCCTGCGTTGGTTTGAATGCACTTTGTATTTTAGAATTTTAGCTGGATTTTACCAGGATGGTGGCATCCTCTAAAGAATGTTTATAGAACCAGGGATTCTTTAATTTTAAGAACAGCCTAAGCAGAGATAAGGGATACATATTGTCTTGTAGAAAGAGGAAGGCTTTTCTCTGTATTGCTTCAGAAGGTTGTATCAAAAATAAACAGAGGTTGATAAGCCTGGTTGTCTTCTGCCCAGATCTCCTTCCTGAGCCCAATTTCTTCTATCCCACTTTGTTCTGGATAGATCCAACTTGAAATCCAAAATGCATCTCAGGCTCAATAAGGTAAAAATTAACTCTTTGTTCTCCATGTCTTTCTAAACTTGCTTCCTTGACTGACTTCCCCATTTTTGTTATTACATGGCCATTCACCATGTCACCTGTACCAAAAACCTGGAATCATCCAGACTCGTCCCTTTTCTTTCCCTGTGAGCCCCTGGCATGTCAGCAGTCACAGAATTTCTTCCTTGCCTCTCATAGTCATTATTTCATATTTGTTCCCCTCACTGTTTACCCAAGGTAAAGTCCTTTCCTGAATTCTTACCTCTCTTTAATCCAGTTTCTGCATTAAAGTCAGTATTGGCTCTCAAAAGCCTTTTGTTACAGTTTCTCCTCTATTTAAAATCCTTTGTTGCTTTCTATTCTCGATAGAGTCTGATCACTTAGGCCTGCAATGATTTTTATTGTCTGATCCTTTCCTGTCTCTCAGTATGTGTCTCCTATTAGCCCCCACATATCCCTTCACCTATATTCTATTTCCATAAGCCATTTCCGCTACTCTCTGTGTCACTGTCCTTGTACATGCTATTCCTGTTGCTCACAGTACTCCTATTGGTCATCTGGTATGAAAACTGCTTCATGTTGGGGGGCCTGGGTGGCTCAGTCGGTTGAGTGTCCCACTTCGGCTCAGGTCACGATCTCGTGGTTTGTGAGTTCGAGTCCCACATTGGGCTCTGTGCTGACAGCTCGGAGCCTGGAGCCTGTTTCAGATTCTGTGTCTCCCTCTCTCTCTGCTCCTCCCCCGCTCACACTGTCTCTCTCTCTCTCAAAAATAAATAAACTTAAAAAAAAAAACTGCTTCATGTAGAAAACTCAGTTTGAATTTTTCTCCATGAGGCGTTTTTTTTTTTTTTTTCTACTTGGTGATGAGTACTCCATTTTTTAAGCCATCGTGTATCATAATTATGTGTCTGTTGTTTGGAAGGAAAATAGTCTGCTGGAAAGTAGTTGTTCAGAAGGGCTATCATGACCTCTTCCCTATCTGGGCTTGGAAATGGGTTTGCAATTAAAAGTATTTACTGTGCATACCTTTGGGATAATTTGGGGAGGGAAAAAGTCTATGGAATGCTAAACCTGTAGAATTGAGAAATGGAGATTATTTGTGAAGAAGAGTATGGATGAAAATAGTTTTGATATTTCTCTATAGTTTCTAATTCTTCACTTGGTGAATAAATAGCATGTTAAAAAAAAACTTTAAATGTAATGGAAATAGTTTCACTAAACCCAAGTATAAACAATTGTTGCCCAAGAAGCAATAATTATAATTATTATCACTTTTGTGTGCTCATCATTTTCTAAAAATTTTACATACTTTGTATGAAATGCTATCCCTATTTCACAAATGAAAAATCCAGTGCTTAATGAAGTTAAATCCAAGTTCATACAGCTTTCAAATCACAGAGATGGGACTGGTACCCAGATCTGTGTGATTTCTCCTAATCTCTCAATTTCACAGAAGAAAATTACTATGTGACCTTGAGAAAATAATTACAGGGGATATATATGCAAGTATATTGGAATAGTAACATTCCTTATGAATATTACGAATATAAGTATATATGTATGAATATACTGGAATGATCATTTTCTTTATGAATATAATTCTGATATGGTCTAAAGGGAATTCTGGCCTTTTTGGTCTATGAAGGAAATCTAAACTTCACATTACGGCACAGAATCATTTATTTATTTTTTTTATCAGAGCACCCAGAAAAGAACACAAACCATAATTTTAGGTTGAAGACTCACAAAGGTAACATACGTGTAGTTCCACACCCAGATAAAAAGATAATCTGCTGCCAACAATGCAGACACTCCTGTTAAGTCCTATCCTAGTAGTCATAAACTTCTCACAGCTCTTCACAGTTGACCTCTATCCTGATTTATAATACCTCAGAATCGTTTTATTTTTAACTTAATGTAAATGCAAATGCATAATATATAGGTTGTAACCACCTTTTTTTTTGCTCAATGTTATATTTATAAGATACCTCCATTATGCATATAGTAGTAGTTCATTAATTTTCATGGCTGGATAATATTCCTTCTTGTGAATATACAGTTTAATTTTAAGTTCTGTTTAGAAAATTTGGGCTCTTTCCAGTTGGGGGTCATTATGAATAATGCTGCTATGAACATAACTGCACATATATTTTGGGGAATATATGTATGCTTTTTTATTGGCTATATACCTAAGATTAGAATTCCTAGATCATTGGATATATGCATATTTAGCTTTACAGGCATTCACAAGTGTTTTCCAAAGTTGATGTATAAATTTTTACTGTCATCAGTAGTGAATCAAGGTAAAAATTGCTTCATATCCTCTTCATTACTTGCTATTGTCACATTTTTAATTTGAGCTTTTATGGTGGTTTTATAATGGCATCTCTTGTTTTCATTTAGCATGTAGTGATGACTAATGAGATTAAAAGCGCTATTAACAGCTGTTTTATTGGCTATTTGAAATACCTAGTTTTTGAAAAGCCTATTTGTTGGATTATCTGTATTTCCCTTCGTGATTTGTTGTAGTTATTTAAAGTATATATATTCTGGGTTTTGATTGTTTATTGATTATCTATATTAATCATTTCAGTTTTTTGTTTGTTTTTTTTTTTTTTTTTTTGCTTTCACTGGGCACCTTACCCTTTTACTTTTTAATGATATCTTTTTTAATAAACAGAAGTTTTAAGTTCAGTGTACTCTACTTGAGTATTTTCTGTTATGGTTAGTATATTTTTGTCCTGAGTTTAAAAATAAAATTTGTTACTCTCTGACCCAAAGTATACTCTCCTGGATTGTCATACAGGGACCTAATTGCTTTACCTGTCATATTACAATCCATCTAGTATTTCTGGTGTGAAAAAGAGATGAATGTCCATTTTTTCTCATTTAGATAAAGTTAAAATAGCAAATTTATTGCGAAGACCATCCTATCCTTAATGTTCTACATTGGCACTTTTAATCAAATGCTTATACATATACGGGTCACTATATGTATTCATATATCTATGTATTCATATATCTATCTATCTATCTATATATATATATGAACTCCAATAAAGTTTCATTTGTACATTTGCCTACAGTTAGGCTGATACCACAATGTTTTAATTACTGTGGCTTTATGATAAATTTTGACATCTGGTGGTATTGTAAAAGAAAAATTGAACCAGTTGGTAAAACAGGCAAGGGAGAATTTATTCAAGGCTATTGCAGTTAGGAATCAAGACTATTGTAATAGGGAAGAGATTGCACTCAGGTCCACTAAACCAAAGGCAGACGAGTTTGTTAAGTGCTGCAATGAGCTGGCGTAAAACCATTGGAGAAACTTTATGGGGTTGGGTAGTCAATATATTTATGCCATCTGTGTTTGCTAATTGTGCCTTATCAGAGTTAGGTTCCTAGCCTCCCAGAGATTGGGAGACAGGGGTACTGTCTTTCTTGATAATTACATTTCAAAAAGATAACTTTCAGGTCCTTGAGAAGGACATTCTTGGGTTGTAGCATATTTACATCTCAAAGAGCAAAGAAAAATTTACAGTTCAAAATTCTCTAAATTAAGTGCTCTAAGAAAAACAAGGTCAGAGGCTTGTAGCCAAAGTTTAGTCAAGATGAAGGAAACACTAAATCTACCTTGGCCAATGTAAACACTTCATGTTTGTTTTCTCCTTTCAAAAAATTATTGTGGCTATTTTTATTCACATTTTCTTAAAGATTTTAGAATCAGCTTGTCTGCCCCCACCAAAACAAAACAAAACAAAAACTCTTCTATGATTTTAATTGGGTTTATTGACTATATAGATTAATTTATAGTGGATTAGTATCTTTATTATGTAAAGTATTTCATTTCATGAATGTGGAGTAGCCTTTCATTTATTTAGGCCTTTATTTTCTCTCAGTAATGTTACACAGTTTCCAGGATAGTGGATCTTAGACTTTTTATGAGATTTAATCATTTTCTTTGATATTTTTTGATATATTTGCTGTTTTTATAAATAGTATATTTTTAAAATTTCAATTTCCATTTGTCTTTTGCTCTCTTCCCTTGTTCATTAAATCAGTTATTATTATACTGTATACTCTAGTACCGTGAGATTACTGTTGATGTGTTTCTGAAGGTGAGGCTTTTAGTAAATCACCATAATAAAGCATGATATCTCCTGTAGGTTTGGTATAGATCCTTTTTATTCCTCTTGTTCTAAAAGGCTTTGTCATTTACTGGGTGCTGAATTTTATCAAATGCTTTTTTCAGGATCACTTGAGATAATCATTTGTTTTTCTTGTTTATTCCCTTAATAGGTAAAATCACAGTGCTTCATTTTCTAGTGCTAAAATAGCTTTGCATTCCTGATGTAAACCAAACATAGATGATATGTATAATCTTTTGTCTTTGTTGTTAGATTTCTTTGCTAGTATTTGCTAACATTTGATTTGGAATTTTCCCATTGGGTGCCTGTAAGATACTGGCCTATTGTTTGCCTTGTAATAGGTTGCTAGGTTTAAGCGCCTGATTGTGCAGGCGTAGAAACTTGCCATTTCTACCTGAAATTTTCTTTTTTGGGGAAGTTTTAAATGAAAGATTAAATATATTTCATAGACATAAGATTGTCTATTTTTGACTTCCACTTTTGGGTTTCACTTCCATTCTCCAGATTTTCCTTTTTTTTGGTCAGTTTGAGTAGTTTGTTTCTTTCTAGGTGTTTGTGTTTTGCCTCTAAAGTTACAAGTATGTTCATATAAATTTCTGTTTAGTCTACATGGTATTTAATAATGTTATTATTGGTTATCAATATTTGAAGTTTAGGAAATGTGATACAAAACTATGAATGTCAAGCCTTTGTGGAAAAAGCAAGTGACCTGGTGATCCTTTGCGTGTTTTCCTATTAACCTCAGTAGGAATCAAATAGCTCTGGCACCTTTAGCAGGAGCTCTCCATTTAGCTACAGTCCCCATTATTGCCCATTCTCTTACAACTAGATTATTTTGTACATTTGATGATATGTATACATTAGAATTTGTGATTTCTTGAAAACACTTTTTTAAACATTTATTCACTTTTGGGAGAGAGACAGCATGAGCAGGGGAGGGGCAGAGAGAGAGGGAGACACAGAATCTGAAGCAGGCTTCAGTCTCTGAGCCCTTAGCACCTAGCCCGATGTGGGACTCGAACCCATGAACCCTGATATCTTGACCTGAGCCGAAGCCAGATTTTTAACCAACTGAGCCGCGCAGGTGCCCCAGATTTGTGATTTCTTATAGATGGTGTATTTCAATGCCTAGAGTTAGAATGAAGCATAGAAGGCTATCTGTTTTTCCCTCACTTGATTACAAATAAGATACATGATAGATTATGCTCTTGGTTTAAAATTTTAAAGGGAAAGATTTTCAAGTCTTGTATAAAATATAAACCTTATGCTCTTGGTTTAAAATTTTAAAGGAAAAGATTTTCAACTCTTGTATAAAATATAAACCTTAATAAGCCATAGATAAAATATGAAAAACTAGTAGTTTTAGTGACATGCTGAAATGTTTTGCTGTATTCTGTATTAAAATTATATTATGCTGTAAACTTACCACGTCTGGAAGCAAAAGCTGATTTCCCATCAATGACACTCTAAATGTTTCCCGATCACAAGCATATCTATAATTTATCACAGTTGTCAGAGCATGCTCACCTTTGTTGACCTATCTGACCCTAGCTGTGACCTGGCTAGGAAGGTACCAGGGCAGTTGCTATTATCTCCATTTCACTAGTGGGAAGTCTAAACCATAACAAGATTGTTTGCTGAGAGGTGATACCTATTTGGGTAACAGTAGAATTGGGACAAGACTTTAGGCAATCTGTACTTCATGCCTAGTGATCTGTCCCCAATTCACAGATTATGCTCTAATACTGATGCCCATTGTAAGTATGAAAGATCTAGAATTTGAGGTGGAGAAGATAGGACTTCACATGTGATTCTATCTTTCTCTGCCTCTTCAAATTTACCATAGATAGCTCTGTTGTTGCTATAAATGACTGGAAGGTAGGTCTTTAATGAAGAAGAAGGCAAAAAAGTTTCTAAGACTTTTTAAGCCTAAAATGTCCCCATATTGATAACTCTAGTGGTGGTACTAAGCTTTGAGACATTTCTATACGATGTGAAATTCACATAATAACCCCTTAAGACACTAAGCACAAAGGTAAGGAGCACCCCACTTCAAGAAGTTCAGAGCCTGTGAGGTCCAAAACAATAAGCAACAGTAAAATCTTAAACTACCAAAGAATGCGCAGGAGTGTGATGAACACTGGAAAGGATGCTGGAATGCTCCTTAGGACTCCCGCTCCTTATTTTCTGGTATCCCAGCTGAATAGACTGGTGGGAGCGAGAGAGCAGAGTTTATTAAGCTGCCACAGAACATTAAATAATAGCCTGCAAATAATAACAGCATCAACAACAGGGCCTTTCCAGATTTATTCATTAGTACTTTATAAACTCATAAAAATAAATAATATATGGAACTGACTGTAATGGCACAGGGGAACATGCTTCTTCAAGTTAAAAATCTCACTATGTTTTTAGCATAATCACCAAGACAAAATTTCATTAACGAGTCAGACAGTCATATTTACCTTTGAAAAATAAGTCCTTGCAAAAGAGCACATGTTCTTGATCGGGGAGTGTGAGTATTTTCTGATTTTCTAAAAATATCTTAAGCAAATAGGGAGTTAAAATGTCACAAATGTTTTCAGATGAAATTATAATGTTATGCTTCAAATCCTTGTTAAGTGGGTTAGATAAAATGTATACTTAAGTCTAGTAAAACTTCTGTTAAAACTAAATATGAAAAGATTCAAAAAGGGTTCTGCATGTGTACATCTCACTAGGTTATGTAGCACACATTATAAGGCATATTGAATGTCGCATGTTCCACTGAGTAAATGACATCGTGAAAGAACACGGGCTTGTTGCCAGATGGATCTGAGGTCTGATCCCAGAAACTCAATCCTGTGGCTTCTGTGGCCTTAGGCAAGTTACTTAACTCATCTCAGTGTCTGGTTCCCCTCCCCCACTTTTTTAAAAATTCTCAAGGTAGTCAACATACATTGTAGCCTTGGTTTCAGGAGTAAAACTCAGTGATTCATCTCTTACATTTGACACCCAGTGCTCATCCCTAAGAGTGCCCTCCTTAATGCCCATCACCCACTAAACCCATCACCTCAACCACCTCCCCTCCAGCAACCCTCAGCTTGTTCTCTGCATTTAAGAGTCTTGTATGGTTTGCCTCTCTCTCTGTTGTTACCTTTTTTTCCCTTCCTTTCCCCAAGGATCATCTGTTAAGTTTCTCAAATTCCACGTATGAGTGAAGTCATATGATATCTATGTCTATCTCTGACTGACTTATTTCGCTTAGCATAATACCCTCCAGTACTATTCACCTTGTCACAAATGACCAGGACTCATCTCAGTGTCCAGTTCTCACCTTTAAACTGCACACTGAGAAGTGGCAGTCACAAGTTCCTTTTCAGTCAACAATCCTACAGGACCATTTAAATAGAAGTAGGAATGATATTCTCAGAGAAACTTATAGTAAGTGTTTCCCAATATATCAGGACACGTTTTTCCACCTTGGGCCATATGTTAGACAGTGAGGATATAAGGCATGCCATTTTATAATATACTGCTTTGGTTCACAGTTTGGAAAAACATGTAACATTGAGAAGAGAATCCTAGAATTGGCAAAACACTAGTCGGTAATACACTGCCCCATTTCTAGCCTCATAATGGGCGTTATTTTATTTCTTTCATTAAGGTATTGGATGTTATTTCCATTTCATTATCATTAAGGTGAAGTTGCTTAACCTTTTTAACTCTATAGTTGTTTATAAGCTAGGAAAGAAATATCAGGTAATGTTATTTATCAGAAGGTACATTATGCATAAAATTTGTTCAGCGGGACAGTATATTCCAGGGTCTTAAACTAAATGAGATGCGCTGCTTGCTGTCTCCCTTTCTTATAAATCCTAGTTGCTGCTATGTTGTGTGGTTGATGGCACATAATTGTTTCTTTCTAGTGAGCATACTCATGTGAACAGTTTGTCCCGTAATGCCAATCTTGATGGGCACAGTTTAGCTCTCACATTCTATCACTGGCCTCAATAAATTCAAAGGTCAAGGCACTTAAGTTTTACCTTCCAGGCTTATCAGATTTTCCTCAGTTGCCTTTATCCAAATGTGTCTCTGATGGTCACTTTGCACTTCTGCTTCTAAAAACCAACTCACCCAAACAAAGGAACCCAAATGAGAAGTGTCCTTGGTAGGTCTAAAAATAAGGGATGTAAACTGAATGGGAGGGAGAAAGTTTCCCCGTTGTCAATCTAAGCATAGATGATAATGGAGTTGTGATTTAGCCCACAAAAGTGTGTTAGAGCAAGTGAACTGACCTTTGGCTTCTCTCACTGCCAAGACAAAATGAGAACGTAAATAAAAATTAATTTCTTCGTATCACTTTATGAGATGTTATAATTCATTTTCACTTGTGTGTATAATGTTAACCTAGCTTCACAAAAAAATGCATTATTTCTAACAGCTTGAAAGATTCATTTTTTTTTAAATGGAAACTCAGACCTTTTCTTTTTTCTCTAGAGAAGAGGCTTCTAATCCTAATGGAATGATTCTTTAAAAAAATTATTTAGCTTTCCGTCAGCCTCATTCGATCCAATCTTTGAGACTTGTGTAACAATTTGGTTACGTCCCTTTAGGCACTGATAAGAAGCAGCATCTTTGACTGATTATAGAGCTGACTGATAATCTTCGAATTGCTTAGCTCTAGTCTTTGTAACTCAAATCAGGGCCAATATTTCTAAGTAATAACCAGATAAATTCATAAAGTGAAGCACAGTGTACATCCATTTGTATTTGTGCATACAGCATTACAAAAATCTACCTGTGGGCAAACATGTCCAGCCTACGAGCAAGCAATTTCTAATTCACTTATCTAATTTTACTGAGGTGAGTAAAAAGCTTCATGCCCACATTATAACAGAAGTGACTTACAGTCAGTTCATTGGTGGTTTTCTGAGAGTAAGATAGGTTTAAGCAGTGGAATGTGTTAATAAAGGTTATGTATACTCTCTTGTGTTGGAAATCTTTAAAGAAGACTATACTTGAAATCTAGACAACTACTTATAAAGATTTAATAACTACCTTTCTAGAGTGAGTAGAGTAAAATAGATGACCCTTGCTAGTTCTTAGAAGATTTTATATAAACACGATGATCAAACAAAATGTAAATAACTATGAACACTCATATAACTCAATTCCAATTAAAACTGCTTTCCAATACATAATCTTGTTTAATATTTGTGACAATTCTTTAAGGGGTTGATACCATAATTTTTTTGAGACAGATGAAATGATTTAGCCATGAATTTTCTGAAAGTCACTTGATTTTTGGGGGGAGTAGGGGGTAATAATACCAAACTCTTAAAGAATTGCCAGAATTATTTCCTGAAAATGAAGTGTTAATATTTTTTTTTTTTTAATTTGAGAAGTAATACAAGCAGTTGACTGACATAACACTTAGGTCTATGTATCTAGACATGTATCTAGACCATAGATATGTGTCTAGATATTTGTGTCTTTCCTCATATAAAACACAAAATTCTAAAGTGATAGCATTTATGTATTTGGGAAGTTGAATCACAATAAATTATTAAAAATCTCCTCTATTTAAATGATTTTAAATGATTTTATTCTAGTAATTGAAATGCGTTTTCTAAAATTTTGCCACTGTAATGCACGGCCACTCTGGAAAACAGTGTGGAGGTTCCTCAAAAAATTAAAAATAGATCTATCCTATGACCCAACAATAGCACTGCTAGGAATTTGCCCAAGGGATACAGGAGTCCTGATACATAGGGGCACTTGTACCCCAATGTTTATAGCAGCACTTTCAACAATAGCCAAATTACGGAAAGAGCCTAAATGTCCATCAACTGATGAATGGGTAAAGAAGTTGTGGTTTATATATACAATGGAACACTACTTGGCAATGAGAAAGAATGAAATCTGGCCTTTTGTAGCAACGTGGATGGAAGTGTAGAGTGTTATGCTAAGTGAAATAAGTCATACAGAGAAAGACAGATACCGTATGTTTTCACTCTTATGTGGATCCTGAGAAACTTAACAGAAGACCATGAGGGAGGGGAAGGAGAAAAAAGTTACTGAGAAGGAAGGAGGCAAACCATAAGACACTCTTAAAAACTGAGACTAAACTGAGGGTTGATGGGGGGTGGGAAGGAAGGGAAAGTGGGTGATGGGCATTGAGGAGGGCACCTGTTGGGATGAGCACTGGGTATTGTATGGAAACCAATTAGAGAATAAATTTCATGTTAAAAAAATAAAAATAAATAAAAATTCCCCACTGTAATAAATACATCTTTACTTTCTACAACTTCAGTTTTACGAGATATTTTGTAATGCCATGGAATCAGTCTCTCTTAAATATGTCTTTTGTATTAGCTTGTGTGGTCTGCTCTAACAAAATTCCAAAGTCTGAGTGGCCTAGACCACAGAAATTTATTTTGTCACAGTTCTGGAGGCTTGAAGTCCAAGATCAAGGTATTGGCAGGTTTGGTTCCATCTGGGGCCTTTCTCCTTGGCTTGTGGATGTCCATCTTCTCACTGTGTCTTCACATGGTCTCCTGTGTGCTCACGTGTCTCTTGTGTCTTTGCGTGTGTCCAGATTTCCTCTCTTTATAAGGACACCTGTCGGATTGAATTAGATACCACCATAACAGCCCCATTTCAAATGAAAAACCCTATGTAAAGGTCCTATCTATAAAGGCCTTGTCTCCTAATACAGTCACATTCTGTAGTAGAGGGGGATAGAACTTCAACGTATGAATTTTAAGGAAACGGTTCAAATATCTATCGATTGATAAATGGATAAAGAAGATGCGGCATATATACACAATGGAATATTACTCAGCCATCAAAAGGAATGAAATATTGCCATTTACAATGACAGGGATGGAACTAGACAGTATTTTGTTAAGTGATATAGGTCAGTTAGACAAAGACAAATACCATATGGCTTCACTCATGAGGAGAATTTAAGAAACAAGACAGTCATAGGGGAAAAGAAGAGAGGCAACCTAAGAAACAAACTCATAGAGAACAAACTGGTGGTTACCAGAGGGGGGATGGGTGAAATAGGTGAGGGGGATTAAGGAGGGCACTTGTGATGAGCACCGGGTGCTGTATGTAAGTGTTAAATCAGTAAGTTCTACACCTGAAACTAATATTTCACTGTATGTTAACTAACTGGAATTTAAATAAAAACTTATAAAAAAGTTATAAATGTTTCAGAATATAAGTGTAGATGTATGTCGGAATAGTTCTGTCCTGAACTCATTGAGACTATAATTCATGTTATGCATCCTTCAACTAACATCTTCTTTCATTAAGATATGTCTTTGTAGACCTATGTGCTATGTGTAGAATCATAGGGAAATAGCTATGTATTTTAAAGTTCATTTATTGGTTTTGAGAAAGTGAGTGAGCACACATACAACTTGGGAAGGGCGAGAGAAAGAAAGAGAAGAGAGGGAGAAGGAGATGGACAGGGAGGGAGAATCCCAGGCAGGATTCATGCTGTCAGTGGAAAGCCCAACGCAAGGCTTGAATTCACAAACCGTGACATCATGACCTGAGCCAAAATCAAGAGTTGGGCACTTAACTGACTGAGCCAATCAGTCGTCCCGGAATAGCTGTATTCTTAACTCACTGAAACTATAATGCATTTTTTCGTTAACCTCTTCTCTCTTTAAGATATAAATGTGTCTAAATAAAGTATAGATGCAAAAATAAAAATGAGACACAGTTGAGCCCATAACTTCTTTATTCTGTTCATTTTTGACATACACCATGTGTTCGATAAATATTTGTTGTTTAAATGGATTCATGATGGATGAATGAATGAATTAGAGGCTATCATTAGCTGCGAATTAAATTAAATATTGGATTGGCTGAATTATAAGCATTCAGTAAATTACCAAAATTAACTGTTATAATGAGTGGATTACCAAAGGCACTTCTTAAAATAGTTGTGTTAAATAGGTTTACTGTGTATCTAAAAGAATATTTATTATTAGTTTTTGTGACTCATTCATATAGTGAAAAAAAGCTATAGTGTAAAGTGTACCACATTAGAATACTTTGGAATTTCTATAAAGTTAACAACCTTAAGGAATCTAGCATATGGAGGTCTTTATTTGGATGTGTTTTAAGTTTATTTACTTATTTTGAGAGAGAGAGAGAGAGAAAGCACAAGTTGTGTGGCACAGAGAGAAAGGGGGAGAGAGAGAATCCCAAACAGAATCCCAATCCCATTCATTCTCAACATGGGGCTCAAACTCATGAACCGTGTGATGATGGCCTGAGCCAAAATCGGACACTCAACTGACTGAGTTGCCCAGGCACCCCTGTTCAGATTTGTTTTATAGGAAGTCCACTAAAATTAATAAATTGTAATCGTCAATCTATGAGGTTACAAACCTAAGATGCTACTTCAGTGGACACTACCTTTATGTGTCCTGTAGCACTGGAGAGACGATGCTGTACCTATTTAGAAGTCTCAGTACGTTTTCTTTCATTTATGAAGAAGGTACTTTCCTCACCTTCACTCCCGTCTCCAGGGGGGTTGAATGGGTGTAGTCAGCATCCCACAATTTGGCCTTTTATATCTTTTTCCTCAAATCAGGTGGATAGTGTAGTTTATGGCTTTAAGGGGTAAGATTTTCTCTGGAGCTAATGTTTTTAACAGATCTATTACATACCATTTTACCTGATGTGTCCTGACATCGGCACTAGGAACTTAAAGAACTTCTAATATGTTTCAGAAAAAAAAAAAAAAAAAAAAACAAACTTGGTTGTAATAACTAAGTGGCTAATATTGTTGAATTCATTGATTTATGTCAGCATGTTTCCTTTGGGTATCTTGCGTTATTATTTCAGTGCTGTTTCTTCTGCCATAAACTAACATAATTCAAAAGGAGTAGAGAGTGAAACTATAAAAAATAGGAAAATCAGCTGCATTATGTTGAAAGCAATAACATTTTTATTGACATTACTGAAAAACACCTAAAACTCACTTGTGACCATGCTGAATATGAGTACATGATCATTTTCATACTGTTAGTAAAATGTTATTGCCTACTCCTTACTCATGCACAGGACTCCCTTTTTGGAAAGTTGGTAGGGTAGATGGTTTTGAAAAAATTAGGTGGGTCTTCAAGCCTCCTAGGAATAGGTGGATTTTTTTTTTCATGATGCTCATTGCATATGTATTATTTGAATCATATATCATTATCTTCTAGATACGTGAATCTAAACATGTAGCATCAAATATGCCAGAAATTATGGCGAAACTTATCTCAGATACCAAATATATTTGTAAAAAATATGAGTTACACACATTTTTTTCTAGCCCTGATTCTATACAAAATAAAATATATCTCTATTTTGAGCTACTTCTCATTGTAAAGATCTGGTAGCTGTAGGAAAATAATTCTCTTATTTACACAAAAGTAAAAAAAAAAAAGTTGAAGTTTTAGACTCTGAAGTGCATCATAATGGAATTAAAATAAATGATGCCTAATTTTTGTCTTAAAATATTCCCTTTGCACAGCTGTTATCTGAACATATATTTTCTCATCTAAACACCATTGGTAGTTGGATATATGACAGTACATCAGCCGTGGGGTGGCCTTAGCTGTGGTGACGGCTGCAGTGGAGGGTAGGGCCCAGGGAAGGGGTGTGGTGGGCAGGGCTAGAGGCTGTCGTATAAGACAACATCACCCTCCTACATGTGAAGCTCACTGAGATGGCGATCTGGGTGCTGGAGACCTGTCAGAACCGCAAGAATCTACAGTAAACCCTTGGTTTGTGACACTAATTCTTTCTGGAAACATGCTTGTAATCCAAAGCACTTGTATATCTAAGTGAATTTGTCCGCAAGAAATAATGGAAACTCAGATGATTCGCTCTACCACCCAAAAATACTCATATAAAAACGATTACAATACTGTAATATATTGTGAAATAATAGGGAAAATACAAAATACAAAGAAAAATAAATTAACCTGCACTTACCTTTGAAAGCCTTCGTGGCTGATGTGAGGAAGACAAGGAGAGGAAGGTTACTGTGTAGGACAACTTTCACTATCACTAATGGAATCGCTTGTATCTACTGGGTCAGCAGAATCTTTTTCTTTTCATGAAACTTTAACAAGGAAACTATCCAATGACCTAGAATGAAGCAAAACATTACTAAGCTTACTCTTGTCTGGAAAAGCAAAGGACTGTCCAGAGGATCTTTGAAGTGGCAAAAATTACTACACTAGTGCCATTTCTGGGCACTTTCCAACATTGTGAAAAATCACTGAATTGTGCCAAACACTGTGGCCTAAGACCAAGCATCCAAGCATGGGAGACGATCACCCAGAATCCTGCAGTGGGTGGATGAGAGAGAGGGAGATAGATAGAGAGAAGAGCCACTGACTCCCTTGTGCTCATGTGACATTCAGCATCATGTACTACTCGTATTGCAAGACGTAAGTCATTTATCAAGTTAAAATTTCTTAGAAATGTTTGCCTGTCTTGCAGAACATTCAAAGAACAAGGTAGTCACAATCCAAGGTTTTATAGTAATTCCTTTTGACCTTCAGCTTAGTTCCAGGTATTCCAAGGGCTTGTCAACATTCCTAAAAATGATCCCCCTAATGAAGTGTATGGCTTTATTTTCTATTTGTCAAATGTGGATAAAGACAACTCTCAGGGCAGCCTTGACTGTATCCAGCAAACCTTCTCTAGCTCTGGAGTCTCCCAGCTCAGTTGTCCGGGTCTTATGCCAGATAAAATTACAGTATATGCAACCAATGACTCCTATCAGATGATACGAGAAAGAATGCCTGAGGCAGAGGGGGAGTCCCACAGCCAAAGCACAGAAGTTATCAAACCTGGTGGACCGTATGTAGGGAAAAGAGTGTCAATTCAGAAAGCACCTCAAGCTATTTCAGATACCGTACCTGAGAGGAAATGGTCAACCCCCAGGAACCTTGCAGATATGATTCAAAAGACACAGGGCAGCAGCAGTGTTTCTCACTGGCCACGTAGGGACAGTGTGATTTGCTTGCTGGCACTGAAGGCCCACAAGATACCTGAGCAGAAAGATGGCGTCAATCACCAAGATGGGAACTCCCTCGGAGCAATTCTGCAACAGGTAGCCAATCTGAATCCTAAGGGCCTCTCGTTTACCGTAAAGGATTATATTTTTAAAGAGATTCAAAGAGACTGACCTGGATACAGTGAAATAAACAGTCATTAGAGTCAGTGCTCTGGAGAAAGCTGAATCTGTCACAGAATGCTGCCAGCACCAGCCATTCAGAATCTCCTGCATGTTCTAGTAGCAATGCTGCATCTTCTCCTCAGATATGGCTTTTGGATTCAGATTTCATTGATCCTTTAATGAATAAAAAATCTCAAAGACCTCACCTGACAAAAAGAATGCCTCCAACGTTAAATTGCCCTTTGAATCCCACCCGTGAAAAATCTGCAGGCCCCCTGCCGTCCCCTGCAGCTGCTGCCATCCCTACCCCTCACTACTGCCTTCAACCCACCTGCCCATCTCCAGTCCTCCTCAGACTAAATTCTCACTCTAATTCCCCTAGAACTCAAGAAGGCCAGGGGACTCAAGACCTACCTCTTAACAGTTTAGTCAAAACAGTAGTATATATGAAGACAGGCAAGACAAATACTCTTCTAGAACTTCTCTGGAAACATTATCCCCTGGTTCAGTTCTACTAAAGTGCCCAAAGCCTATGGAAGGAAACCATTCGGTCTCACACAAAGTGCAAAAAAGTCTAAAAAACAGAAGGAAAAAGGCCAAATTAAAAAAACACAACATTGCAACAACTGAAAAAACGAAGAGGACCTTAAAGGAGAAGAAGGAATTGCCAAGCTGAACAGCTTCAGTCCAGTTTCCAATGAAGGAGTTAAAGAAGGTTGTACTGACTCTATGGAGCCTTCTTCAACAATTGCACTCCTAGATTATATGATAAAATATATTGCTATCGTCTCCTCTGAGCAATGCCAGAATTACCCAAGGATGACTTCAATACTGAGTTTGATGAGTACAGGGCCTTGTGTGCCAGGATGGAGACTGTAGGTAGAAGATTTATGAAACTGGATGCACAGCAAAATCAGCTTTATCTGGGCTCAAAAGACAATCAGAATGTTCATGAATAAGTCTTACAAGAATATCAGAAGATCAAGCAGTCTAGTCCCAGTTATCATGAAGAAAAATATGTATGCAATCAACTTCATAACCAGTTGGCTCACCTCAAAAAAAAAAAAAACAAAAAAAACCCAAAACTCTAATAGGTGAATTTGACCAACACCAAGCAGAGTCATGGTGCTAGACATGTATTTGATGGGTCCAGTTCTGGGTTCTCTATTCCGTTGGTCTATGTGTCTGTTTTTGTGCCAGTACCATGCTGTCTTGATGATTACAGTTTTGTAGTAGGGGCTGAAGTCGGGGATTGTGATGCCTCCCACTTTGGTTTTCTTTTTCAACATTACTTTGGCTATTCGGGGGTCTTTTGTGGTTCTATACAAAACTTAGGATTGTTTGTTCTAGCTTTGAGAAGAATGCCGGTGCAATTTTGATTGGTTGTATTTAAAATTCCAAATGAGTTGCTCTAAGATTCTAAAAATGAGACTTTGCTTGTTGAAAGTTTCACTCTTAGTAAACTTGAGTTATTTTCTCCCCATTGGACTTTGGTTCCCTGCATTTGTGACAGTGTTTTTTCTGCCTCCTACCAATTTATGTTTGTCAATAGAAATATTTTTTTTAATATTGTGGATCCAGTGTCACTACTTCAAATGAGTTTTTATTCTCCTTAAAAACTTGTGTTTATCATTAGAAATGTTTTTTTTTAGATATTGAGAATTCAATGTGTGTACTTCAAAGTTACGCGTGTTTAAAAAAAAACCCAGTAATGTGCAAGGTGAAAAGGTTTTAGATAAACATAAGCCTATTTCCTGCCGTTTCTTAATACCAAGTCTTTGCCTTAAATGGTAGAATATTTAGAAATTTGCACAGAATGCAAAAAAGAAACATTGTTTCGGAGGGTTAAGGAATAGAAAGGTGTATGAGTATTTGTATGTGTATAGGTATGCACACACACATGTACATACAGACTGATTTGATCTAGAACAGTAAATCCACCCTGCAAGTTAACTCCCCGTTGCAGTGGTTGCCTTAAGGTGTTTGCTAGTTGTGTACATGGTGTGGTTCATCATTAGCTACACCGCTTCCCACTCGGTTAGAGCAATGGGAAGCATACTGTGCCTCCTGGTGTCTGAAAGCGTGTGCTCAGGCTGCATGTGTGTAGAGGTGGTGTGCATGTGAGCGTGCATGGAGGAAAAAAATGCTGCTTCTCTCTGTAGGTCAAACCCTCAGGTTAAGCAACTGATGAGTGTTATCATAGGGACTTCTTTTTCTGTCAAATTGCTACTTCTGTTGCAAGAGACAAAAGTGTTTCCGTTTCAACAGTTTGGCAGCTTTATTAATGTTGGGCAAAATCAATATGTTAGAAAATGAAACAGATCTATAGTTTGGGGGCAAAGTCGTAAAGTTAAACTTGAAGGTAACCTGCTTATACACTGCTACAAAGTATTTTTTGAAGAGAGATATACAAAGAAACTATTATTGGCATGAAATGTATATTTAGAGTTTTTTGTTTGTTTGTTTGTTTGTTTGTTTTTTTCATCCTGGGAGTCAGGAATATAAACAGGAGTGAATACATTTAACCATATCATACCGTGAATTCGTCAAACAGCACAAACTTTCATTGCATTGAGTTTACCTGTTGATGTTGATTTAAGCTATCATTTGTTTTATCATGTGGGAACATAAGTTATGCGGTCAAAAATACAAGGATTTTGAACTAATGTTGATTCAAGTTGTGTTGTCTTACCGTATTGACTTTTCACAGCGCTGCCTGTTGGAAAGGGAAGCACTGTTTGCAAATCTGTTTTGAAATGTTTGTCAAAATTTTGATAGTATCGGGCGCCTGGGTGGCGCAGTCGGTTAAGCGTCCGACTTCAGCCAGGTCACGATCTCGCGGTCTGTGAGTTCGAGCCCCGCGTCAGGCTCTGGGCTGATGGCTCGGAGCCTGGAGCCTGTTTCCGATTCTGTGTCTCCCTCTCTCTCTGCCCCTCCCCCGTTCATGCTCTGTCTCTCTCTGTCCCAAAAATAAATAAAAAACGTTGAAAAAAAATTTAAAAAAAAAAAAAATTTTTGATAGTATCTTTAATAAAGATGTTTGTCTCCAGCATCCAGCAAACATATACATATGGACATACATATATTCATATATACATACCATTGGTAGTTGGTTTATGTGATATATTAAAATAGTGTGTGTATATAAATATTAGTAACATGCTAGGGATATGGCAGTTACTATGCAGCGAATATTAAAATTTTCTCTCTAGAATACTTTAGAGACAGAGTGATTTTAAATAGTTTGTAATAATAATCTAGGTAATTTTTAAAGTCCACATGTGGAAGTAAATTAAATTGAAATTTTCTTCTACAATCAAGACATTAAGCAATTTTAATTACACAGCATTACTTTCCAGAAGAGTCTTTAGGTATTCTATTTAGTAGTCAGACTTTTATCCTTTGGTATATGTTTTCAGACCTGAGAAAGATACCCATTTCACATATTATCAATACAAAATCCTCTTAAATTCTATATTTATGGCTTTACTCTCTTACATTTACCATGGAGACATTTCAAATAGTGGTATGATAACTGCCTCAAACTTCTTGCAAGTATCTTTACTTTTCAATGTAATTTGAAAGAGTGAATGAAATAATCTAAAGACAAATGAAAGGCTTGATACGTATGTCATTATAAGCAAATCACGAAGGGTGTCCTTAAACTCCTAGTATACATAGGAGACTCATAATTAGATACTGTCACGAATCATTCATGCAATTTTATTTTATTTTTATTTTTTAAATATTTATTTTTAGAGAGGGAGAGGTGGGAGCACTTATGAGTTGGGGGGTGGGCAATGAGAGAGAGGGAGAGGATTCCAAACAGGCTCCATGTTGTCAGTGCAGAACCCACTGATAGGAGGCTGTATGCCAGAAGCCATGAGATCATGACCTGAGTTGAAATCAAGAGTTGGACGCTTAACAGACTAAGCCACCTCAATCATGCAATTTTAAATGAAATTCAGTTAACAGTTAATTGTCTGCTGATGTGGTGATGGGTTGTCTGTTCCCCCAGGTCCTGGGAGATAGGTGGGCAAACATCTGTAGATGGACAGAAGATCGTTGGGTTCTTTTACAAGACATCCTCCTGAAATGGCAGCGTTTTACCGAAGAACAGGTGAGTCATGTGGGGGAAATTGTGTCAGTGAAAGATATGGTGAGATTTTCAATGGGAAAAAGAAAGCATATGATGATCTACTTTAGTAATTATTTATTTTCTTTTTTGGAATTATTTTATTTCTTTCAGTGCCTTTTTAGTGCATGGCTTTCAGAAAAAGAAGATGCATTGAACAAGATTCACACAACTGGCTTTAAGGATCAAAGTGAAATGTTATCAAGTCTTCAAAAACTGGCTGTATGTATTTTTTAGCGTTCACAACTTTTTAAAAAAAAAAAAAACCAAATAGTTGACAGTAACACCATTATTTGGTCTCTTTATTCTTTCCGATCTTAAACCAAATACTCATTGTTGTGGCTTAAATCATAGTCTGTTCAATTATATCATATTGTAAATTTTCTTTAAAATAGGAACAGCTATATTATCTTAGATGGCTTGGGCTGCTATAATAAAATACCATAGACTGGGTGACTTAAACAAATATTTATTCCTCACGCGTATGGAAGCTGGGGAGTCGAGGATCAACCTGCCAGCAGCTTTAGTTTTTGGTGAGGACCCTTTTCTGATTTGCATACTGCACCTTCTTACCTTGTGTTCCCGTGGTAGAAAGAGAGGAAATTTTGGTGTCTCTTTCCCACGTTTATTTTTTTTTAATTTAAATTTTAGTTAACATACAGTGCAATATTGGTTTCAACGGTAGAATTCAATGGTTGATCACTACATACAACACCCTGTGCTCATCACAAGTGCCCTCCTTAATAACTATTGGCCATCTAGCCCATCTCCTATATTTTTTAAATTAATTTTTTAAATTGAGATGTAATTGACATATCACATTACTTTCAGATGTATAGCATAATGATTCAGTGTTTGTATGTATTACAAAATGACCGCCATGATTAGTTAACACCCATCACCTCACCCAGGTACGTTCTTTTTCTTGTGGTGAGAACTTTAAAGATCTATCCTCTTAACTCTCAGATACACATTAGGTTGTTATTATTAACTGTAGTCACCATTCTGCGCATTACATTCCCCATGCTTATTTATTTTATCACTGAAAGTTTGTACCTTTTGATCAACCTTCACCCATTTCCTCCTCTTAGAAGGGCATGAGCTCCAACATGAGGTCTCCACCCTTAGGATCTCATCTAAACCTAATAACCTCTCGAAGGCCCCACCTCTTACTACCATCACATTTTATGTAAGTGTGTGAGGGTAGGGTTCAACATCTGAACTTTGTGGGGACACAAACATTCAGTCTATAACATCACACCCACAGACCCCCCCAAATTCATATCTTTCTCACATGCACAGTGCATTCATTCTATCTTATGAGCTCCAGAAGTCTTAACTGGTTCCAGAATCAGCTCTGCAGTATAAATTCCAAAGTTTCATCATCATCTAAATCAGATGTGGTAAGACTCCAGGTGCAATTCATCCTGAGGCAGACTTCCTACCTAGCTGTGACACTATGAAACCAGGCAAGTTAAGCGCTCCCAAAATATGTTGGTGCGTCAGGCAGAGGACAGACATTCCCCTTCCAAAAATGAGAAAAAGGAAAGAAGGAAGGAGTGACAGGTTCCAAATAGGTCCAAAACACAGCAAAGAAAATTCCATTAGATCTTAAGCCTCAAGAATAATCCTCTTTGGACTGATGCACTGCCCTCCAGGACCACTGGAGAAGCAGCCTCACCTCCAGGACTCCACAAGTTAGCCTTATCTGTTCATTTCCACAGGGCACCACCCATGTGGCCCTTCCAGCAGCCCTACCCAGTGGCTCTGCTCCTGCGGTACTGGGGAGGGGCATCCTGCCCCGTGGACTGGAGAGGTAGACCCACTCTTTGAAACCCGGGAAGCACTAGCTCTGCTCTCTGGGCCTGTGGTGGGAGTGGTACGTCTTATAACTCAGAATCACCTACGTTATTCTTCGCTTTTCTTTAGGAATAGCACATGTTAGACAGCCTTCCTTCATTCTGTCCATTTTTCTCCATTGCTTTTAGTCTCAGCTGGCAGTGTTTCTGTTGGTATAATTCCATCTCTATTCCTGGGTTCTGTTGAGATGCCTGACTAGGTCTCTGGTTCCCACCCACACTAATCTTATCAAGTGGTCAGTCAGCCATACCCTTAGTGTTCTCTTCTGAACATATTTTCTCATTCTTTGCAATATGGATAGGCTGAGGATTTGCCACATCTTTAAATTCTAGTGCCTTTATGCCAAATGACTCTTGTTCATTTCATTTCTCTCTTCTCTCATTTTACCATGGGCAAGAGAAATCATGCCACTTTGCTTAGATATCTCCTCAGCTAAATATTCAATTTCATTGCTCACAAGTTCCACCTTCCGCAAAATGCTGGAACATGAACACGATTCAGCCAAGTTGTTTGCCACTTTATAATCAGGATCATCCTTCCTCCAGTTGCCAATAACATCACCCTCATTTTCATCTAAGACCTCCTCAGAATGACTTTTGCCATCCATATTTATAGTAATATTTTGTCCGTTTTAATTTATGTATTCTCTAAAAACAGGACGCTTTCCAGGTCTCTTTCTCTGAGCCCTCAACAGAATTGCCTTTAGGAGTCATTTCACAGCAATCTCAACCTTCTCTAACCTGCACCTTGCAGGTTAGAGCACCTGAGCGCTCTCAGCCTCTACCCATTACTCACTTCCAAAGCTGTATACACATTTGTAGGTATTTGTTACAGTGGTACCCCACTTCTTGGTACCAATTCCTGTCTTAGACATCTCAGACCTCTATAACAAAATATCACGGACTAGATGGCTTACACGGCAGACATTTATTTCTCACATTTCTGGAAGCTTGGAAGTATGAGATCATGGTGCCAGCAGATTTGGTTCCTGGTAAGGTCCCTTTTCCTGGCTCTTAGCGTCTTTTAGCTGTATCCTCACATAGCAGCAGAATTAGAAGAGGATCCGATGCCTCTTCCTCTTCTTCTAAGGGCACTGATCCCATTGTGGTGCTCTACTCTCTTCTCCTCATCTAAACCCAATTACCTCCCAAAAGCCCATTCTCCTAATATTACCACAGTAGAGGCTTCAGCCCTCATTTCATGAATTTTGGAGGAATACGAACATTAATTACATTAGATGTAGGCAGATTGGCAACTATGGTTTTCAAAAAAAAAATTGTACTTTTGAAAAAAATATACCATCCCTGGAATAAGAATTCAGTTAAAATAAAAAGGTAACACTGAGAAGTACATAGGAATATTCTGTATAGTTCTAAACAGTATGTGGTTCTAAAGTAATAGTCTCAATTAAATTCTTTGAGAAATCGAAGTATAAGAAGTGCTTATCCTCACATAAGGGGCTTATACCTTCATTTGGAAAATTAGAAAAAATATTAAAGCAAACCAGCAGCATTAATTATAAGTGCCTGTGTGTTTTGAAAAATAAGGGAACTTTGGCAATAAAAGAACATCACAGAGGGCTTCAATGAGATATTTTAGTTTGAGTGAAAACGTAGAGGATTAGAAAAGACCTCTAAAGCTTCTATTCCACTGTGAACCTGATTATTTGGCTATGTAGTAGAGGGCAGTGTAATATTAAGAGCTTATTTTTTCAAATAAAATATTCCAAAGTTAGAATTTCTTCTTGTTTTGATAGAGCGATTCTCTTAAATGCTAACTTGATGTTAACTCTAATATAAAACAAAGGTCTGTTATAAATAACATTTTATAATTTTACCTAAATGAAATGATTTATATCTGTATTGATATTGTATGACATAATTAAATCATTTATTTAAAGCTGATCTTAAATATGTTTCCCCAGTTAAATGTGTATCATTTTCCCAAATATTGATTTGTATCATACATTTTTGCTCCATAGTTACTGATCTTTAGGCTTTTAATTTAAAATTGATTCACAAATATATTGCTTGTCATCACAAGCTAGTTTCTTATGGATGAGAATTCACTCCTCAAAAAAGATATACTTTCTGGAGTGATTTGACCACTAAAGACAAATTTCAGAAAAGTGATCTGTATCTGTATCAAAAGAATGCAAAAATGTCAGTTATGTATTTGTAATTTTGTTCCACAGCTGATGAGGAGCCGCTGAGAACTTGATACGATTCATATTTGCATTTTTGGAATACTCTTGGGTAGTAAGGAGGCCAGTTAGTGGAACTGAACTAAGTAGCGTTGGGTATGAAAAGGAGGAACTAGACAAGGTTATTTCAGAAGAGGATATTGAGGCCCAGGGGAAAACACACACACACACACACACACACACACACACACACATATGGCATGCATAAGCTATCAAAGAGCATTAGTAGCAGAGTCAAATTGAGCACCAAGACATCCAGACTCAGGTCCAGCCCTTTTAAGCTATTTCAGAACTCCTCATATCATTTGGTTCCTTGACAAAAAAAGAACTGTGATCGAGAACCATCATTTCTAACAGTCAAGTGCTACTATGTTGACATTTTTGTGAATAAAAGACTTGACTAACCTCAGGACCATGAAAATGCTCAGTAATTATCCAGTATGATTAAAATTCAGATTATGTCACCTTACTTGTGAACAAAGTGAAAATATGTTTTGTATAAGTCTTACCGTTTGATAGTTTAAGCCAATTAACAAAATCTGACAGCTGGTCTAGAATTTGAGGTAAAATTCCCCTGCTGACTCAGGCAGTGAATAAGAATTTAATGTTCATTAAAATATGTCACAATCTGAGACCCAAAACAGGTACCATCTGTCACCAGTTCCTACTACATACCTAGGTATAGATACAGTGTGCTCAAACTCTTTTATTTATAATCAGTGCAATTTGTTTTTGAAATATTATCACTAATAGCCCATGGGATGTTCTCCTACTTTTCATTTGAGGTGGGAAATGAGGAGTCAAGTATTTCATTTCCTCTTGATCTGTGCTTTTATCCAAACCATGTAGATCCATTATTTTTCACGGTCAAAACTGATTTTTTATTTGATGTAAACGATCAAAAGCAAAGGAGAGAAGAAACTGTGGCCCTTAGGCGGATTCTAAAACAGAATCAGTTAGGCTATCACAGCAAGGCCCAAATTTAAAAGAAATAGGTTCCTGGGTGAGCTTTCTGTTGCCTTGAGGACCTGGGGTGTTTTCCGGGGAAGGACCACCCTGGGAAGCATGGTGGTCCACAGGCCTAGGGTGTGCAGGGGCTACAGGGGACTGTGGAATTGAGGACAGTCTCAAGTGGCTGCTAGCACACGGCAGGGTTGAAGTACTTACAGTGGCTCAGCAGGTCCCTGCTGATAGTGCTGGTACCAAGACTTGAAACCTCACCTCCTGTTACCAATTAATCCAAGCAGAATGGATGGTTCTCAAGAAGTGTGGTCCCCAGACTGGCAGCATCAGCATCACCTGAGAACTTGTTAGAAATGCAAATTCTTAGGTTCCATCCCAGACCTATTGACTCAGAGGGCCTGGAAGTTGGGCCCAGAAATCTGCATTTTAGAAAGGCTTCTAGGTGATTCTGACTCCCCCAGGGATTTCCTGGCCTGTTTGTAAGGATACATTCATTTTGCGCTTGAAATCATCTTTTAATGACCACATAGAATATGTCTGTTCTGTCTTCTTGGGCAGCTTATCTATCTCTCATCCCTCTTTACTACTGGCCTAATCTGGTTTACTGACTGTACCTCCCTGCCTGTTTTGGTTATAGGTCCAACTGCTTGGCTTCTTTGCAAATAAAATATATTTCTTCTTTTAAAATCCTGGGTGACCTCTGCCATGTGTAAATTTTCTAGAGCTTCCTTTTTCTTCCTGAGTTTTCCAGAGCTCTGTGGTTCTCTGGCACTCAAACACTTGTAATCAGTTTTTGATAAGCAGAGAGACATCTTTTTTTATACTCTAATAATAAACAGCAATTAAATCATAGTAATTTAATATGTACACATAAAATCGAAGCATCCAAGTGTTGATAGCCAAGGATAGATGGGAGAAGGTACTTCAATACCGTGATTCAGTGCATCCGGCAGCACCTGGATTTCTTGTCTTCTCCCTCTGTTGGGTGTGGTAGGAGAGTCCTTTGGGTAGTGGGAGTTCATGAAGAAAGAGAAAGAAATATTCTCCCAACAAAGGAAACAAACTGAAAACTAACCTGCCATCACCGTTTTTAAAACTATAGATTTAAAATTTACTAGCTAGAAGCTTTGTTTAGTACAGTGCTCTTGTTGTATGGATTTAGGTAAAAATATGTAGATTCAGTAATTCCACAATTTGATGATAATAATGTTTTTACTTCACCTTGAATCCATTTTTCCTAAAGGTATTCTTTAACGGTGATTTGACTTCCTTTCCCTTTATTTTTGTGATGCTCACCAAGTGTTTCTTCATTTGGCTTAATCTTCACACAGGAGGCTTACTGTCATTTGCCACGAAATCTCTTTGGGTATCCAATTAGTTTTATAGATCATCTAAGAAAAACTCTTTACATGATATGAAGTTGCCCATGAATTTCCAACGCAAATTGTTTCCTCTTCTTCAGACATAACTCTCAGTTCCTTGTTCTGAAATGTTTCCAAATCATTGCATATTTAGCTTAAATAATGGCATACCCCTTAGCCTTGTGCATACAGCTATTTAAATTAGCTCCTGAAGCCCTGAGAGAGCCGAAGAGGATTGTATTTACATCTTTATATTTTAAAATGCATGCCTTTAATTCTATCGTAACCTTCCCCCCCCCCCAAAAAAAAAAAACCTGAAATGGCTTATAGCAAAACAAATACATGCCAAAAATTAAAAGAAAAAAAAAGATTAGGATGCCATAAAGGGATTGGAGGAATCTACAAATTCAAATTTGGGTCCCAGCTCTAGACAGGTAGCATAAACTATTGTTTTATTACTAGTCCAAAATGCATTTAAATTTAATGGAGAGCTAACGTGGATTAAACAAACAAAATCAACATATAAAACCAATGCATTACTAAGTTACTACAGTGAAAGTTTTATTTTGATATGCATTCATCTTATCAAATTCATCTTATGATTCATCTTATGAATCTTATGAATCTTAAGATTCATCTTATGAATCTTAACTCATTTTGATTTATTGCATTCTTTCAAACTGAGAGAAAACAGTGAAAAAAAACCATAATTGTTGAGGGAAAATTAGAAATGAACTTCACAACTAGCTTTTATACCTTAAAAGTGGCATGCACTAGGAATCCAGTATAAAGTACACCAGGTGAAGCAGATTCTGAATAAAGGATGAACTCCCAGAGCATTCTTCAGAGCCGTCAGTGCAGGCAGCATGCCAGAATGAGCTACATAAAGTGTCCCTTGCATGGGAGGTGGTGTATTAATTTCTCTGTGTACATGACATGTCAGTTCATTAGCAATTGGTACATCTGTTTCATGATCATTTATTTGCCATGTGAAATATTAGTTATTCTTAAATTTGCATTTGTTTTGGAAAGACAAGTCTCACTGTTCACTTTATGTTCATTGTACTTGTTGTGGCGAAAAGGAGGGGAAAAGGAGGGGATTATAGCAAAGAAGCTATGAAATAATTGCCTCTTCTTTCTTTTTGTTCTTTGTTGGCAAGCTAAGTCCGGAACTAGTGTTTGGGAGCCAGAGATTGGATTTCCCAAAGTGTAGGGTGACCTTAATGGATAAAGTGAAAGAATAAGCTGCCCGGATCTACTGATTTCATATAAGCCACTTTGTTTATTCATTCCATTTCAACCAAAGGGCGTGGGTAACCCTCTATAACTCACAAAAACTTTGAAAATAAGGATGTTATCAAAATTACTCCATAAAACACATATGTACTTAGAAAACATATGAAGTGATTCCAAAGGATTTGTATCACGCTCAGTTGCTTAGTTCTATTACTTAATGGGCTTTTAAATTCGCTTTAGAAGATAATTACTCAGATAGCCAAATGTTAATTGAATAACAGATACTAAAAAAATTTAAAAGTAAACTTCCCTTTGAGTAACACTACTTCTTTACTTGTGAGTTCCTCAAATATTTCTAAGTAGCTCCTAAGTTTCTCTACTAGGTGTTTTTCTACATCTGACTTTTATTTTTCTTTCTCTTCAAGCTTCTTGGGAAGATTATTTGGATTATAATCTTCTACTTAGATTCTTATGGGCTCTTGCTCCTTTGCAGGCATGACTGCAGTCTTTTTGTGTCTATGCCAATGAGAAAATACACGCAAAAACAATTTGAACTATACTGGTTTATAAAATGTTACTAGGCTTATTATGTATTCTTTCCTGTTTTAACAGGTTTTAAAAACAGATTTAGAAAAGAAAAAGCAAACCATGGACAAACTCTGTTCACTCAACCAAGATCTTCTTTCAACCCTGAAAAACACATTGGTAGCCCAAAAGATGGAAGCATGGCTGGACAACTTTGCCCAGCGTTGGGATAATTTGGTCCAAAAACTTGAAAAAAGTTCTGCACAGGTTAGTGATCCTAATTACTTACCCTGTAGTGAATCATCTTTGAGATTCTTGAAATCCTCATTCAAGGCAACAGTATTATAACTCTACAAAGGATATCACTGGCTTAGTCCTTGCAAAGTAGTCATTTGAATAAAAAATATGGCTTGTCTTGATAGTGGAGAATGTGGGAGAGGTGAAGGAGTGAGTGCTAATTGACTGAACTAGTTCTTGCCTTAGAGTGTAATTCCTTCCAGTTAAGTGGGAATGAGGATCTGAGTGACTTAGAGCAATTGGACCGAGTGCTGGGGACTGTGTCATCACAACCTAACCCAAATCACAGATTCTAGAAACTTGAGTGCTGTTAGTTGACCCCTACATTTTACATGTGAGAAAAATGAAACGTAGGGAGGAAAAATGAATTATCCAAGCGAAGTTGGTGATAGGAGCATGGCTCAGGCCCGGGTCCTTTGATTTTACAGAAGACTCTGTTTTATTAGGATGAGTAAGGATCTGTTCATTGCATGTTCTTTGTGCCACGAACAGTTAAATCATAACACTAACACACAGGCTGTGGATTAGGAAAGCATCTGTGTACCCTTGTAGTGCCATAATGTGGCTTTCTGGTAAGAATTTTAAAAGTTTTGGTAATTTAAAGGAAATGGGATGGTTTTAAAGTAGAAACCTTTGTTATCTGATGTTATTAGATGGTGGAATTGTGGGTAGTCATTCAAAATATTAACACTATATATAATAGCATTTAACACATTATGCCATATTATTTTCCATTATAGAAGCTAACTTTTGCTAATCGGTTGTAGTCCATAGCTCAAAGCACCATTAGCACATCTCTATGAAAGCTATGACCACATTCGGTAGCTTTAGGCATTCATTTCCTTTGTTATGAGACAGTGAAGGGAATTTGTTTTCCTGAGACTTGACATTTGATAAGTATGAAATGTTTGAAATGTTTGTTGAAAGATGGAGTTTAAAATATTTCTTCCAGAAATATAATTTAAGAAAATGTTACCAGGCAATGTATACGATTTTCAGTCACAGTTGAACTTTCCTTTTGAAATTAAATTCATACTTAAAATTTTAAATTTGAAGGAGTGTACTTTGTAATCATTTCCCACGCAGTCATTGGGCATTAATAAAAATTCCATGTGTTTTCCAGTGAATATATTTTTAGCATTTGCTTGAATGAGTAGTGATTTTATAACCATGTCATAATTCTTCTTACTATATATGATCTGGCCATGGCTAGTTTGCATTAGCACTGGAATTTATGTAATAAATATGTGAGACATAAGAAAATTTGATACTTTTTAAATCAACAATGATATCATTCCAATATGTACCCATTGGTTCCGTAGATTATTGGTGCTATAAAATGGTCGGTTACCATGTTAAGAAGGGTTGGCATTACCTTATAAAGAAAACTGTTTAGAAATGCGTCCCTTTAAAGGGGTACGTTTATGGAGATGTAACTGTTAACAGTAGGTCATGTTCTTGTTCACTTGTATTATATCTAGTGCTTTTTAAACTTGAGTCTGCATAATAATCACCTGGGAAACTGATTAAAATGCATAGTCCTAGATTGCATGCTCAGAAAATCTCACTTAGTAAACCAGTAATCTGCATGCAGCCTTTGATAGTCTGCAGACCATATTTTTACTAAACACTGAGTTAACAAGACAGTGACACATTGAGCAATACCCACGTTGTGGTTTACTTCCACAGTGCTGCCTGAAATGGGGAAATTGGAGACCTTTCTATGACCGCAGTATTTAAATATACTTATCTCTTTGGAATGAGCCTACTTTCTAAAAAAAATGTTGTGCATATCATCAAAATGTTACTGATTTGTTATTCTAGTTGGTAAAAAAACCTTAGCAACCTTGTTTTTAATGGCCTAAAATTATAAGACTACTGCCTATGGTACTTATTCACCTTGCTGTTTTTGAAATTTTCAAAACCTATAATAAAAAACCACTAGTTCTGGTTCATACAGTTCTTTATAAAATGATGTCCAATATACAGTACAGCATGTGTCCACTGTATTTGCCAATAAAATAAAGTCACAGACATGAAAGCATTTTGGAGGAAAAAAAAAACACTGGTGTTCTTGATATATAGGGCATACTGTTCAGTGAGTCTGGAGGGCTTTGTGTGATTCACTATGTTGTTTTTTTTTTTTAATTTTTATTTTCAAACATTTATGCACTACTATACCAGATCGTAAGCAGATACATAGACTTATATTAGGTAGGTTGCTTTTTGGAACACTAAGCTTCAGCTTTTCTACAGTTCGATTTCTGGTTTTGTTCATTGCGCACCCCCCCCCCCGCCCCCCGCCAAAGTAACTATCATAGGCCCAGTCCAAATCACTGCTGAGATGAGTTGGGAGGCTAAGGAAGATAAAAATGAAGGTACCAGAGGACAGAGGAATTGAAAGGGAGATAGAGCGAGCCATGAACTAGTATCTTAAAACTAAAAAAGTCCTTGAATTTCTTCCTTGCGTGTAAAATTGAACTTGATTGAAAGAACATGGGAAGACGTCCAAGAATGTTGAGGGTAAGGTTGTGACTTTGAAGAACAAAGCTCTCTTGTATGCACATTTTCCAGCATGTTTGCAGGAGTCGAGATGTTGTGAGAATCAGTCCCATTAATGACATGATATACTTAGTCTTCTAAAAATCCTTTTTAGAATTAGTTTAAGGAATGAGGAAAATCTGGTAATGGTTAAAATCCAGTAGGATATAGGAATTGTGACTGAGGTGACAGGGTAGCCAATCGTGCTCACATTAAAGGACATGTGTGCCCGAATGTTTGAGTGCTATTCAGGTCAAAGCTTTGAGGGATTTTGACCTTAAGAAATAGTAGCATGGCAAGAGATCAAAATATGAAGAAAAAAATCAACTGTGAGGCTGTTCTCTTGCATTTCAAAGTCAGGGCTGGCTTGACTAATGCCTGGACACAAGCTCAGGACGCTTAAGTTGATAAAAAAGGCGGCGTAAGAAAATAGAAATACTTTCTGTTCCCCAAAGTTAGGAAGAATAATAACCCTTGCTATGTGAATGCTTAAGATGAGAAAAGACAACAAATCAAATAAACTCTGGATTGACTTATTTAAATACTCAAATGACCCTCTGTGTCCTCTACATTTTTTTTATAAATATGCTTGTTGAAATTTAGTTTTTTTTTTTTTTCTAAATGCTGTAACACTGATGAATGTATTTTTATCTTGATTATAATTAGGGAATATGATAGTCAGAAGTTCATTATAGTTAATACTTTAAACTTACCTATAATTTTAGTGATTTGAAACATTTTTCCCCATCTAACTGAAATCATACATACCTCGGAAAGGGCATAATATTCATGTACTTTATAATGTATTATGGTAGTTTAAGTTAAACTTGGCATTAGGTGTTTAAATGTAACAATATATCTAAATGAGCCCAAAAGTTCCTTAGTTTTGTCATTTTTTTAGCAGAGTAAATTATCTTCTTTGCCAAAAGTAAGGGACATTTTATGACACATATAAGTTTATACATCTCATTCCCATTTTGTGAATATTTTGCTGTATTTCTATTGACCATTTTTGCAATGTTCTGAACTATAAGCACAAATATCTTAAAGATAAAATGAATATACCTAGGATTCTCCTCTCCTTGAACATGAGAGTGAATGTTTATGCTGTTATTTCTGTATCTGTAGTTACAGATGCCCAAGCGGAGTAAGTGATCATTATGTATGTATATATCTATTCTATAACATTTGTCTCCTGCTGGGAGTTTTAAAACTCTTGCCAGACATATGAATAGTGTAAAACGTGGTTGAACATAATAAGCCAGTATTTTTAAGAATACCAGAAATGCAAATGGGGCATTCAAAAGTATTGAGATTAACATTTCTCTATTTACTTTTTTTTTTAGTTCATTCTCATTTTTTAGAGATCCCTCTTTTTATTCTCCACAAAATATTTTACGTGCACATTCTGACTGTGCCCTCTCTCAAAGCATTGTTTTGTAGATCTATTGATACTTAAGATGTAGTTACAATTGGTTTGCCTCTCTTCTTTTTGCTGATGATTTTAATTCATAACACTCTAAGGCCTTTCCATTGACAACCCTTTTCATTGGTTCCTGAAAGTTCTCTAAGCCTCATCAACCTGACGCCAATTTAAAAAATGGTTTTATAAAACCTAGAATTAAAATAAAATCCTTCACTTATTTTAGGTTTCTATCTTATTCAAGGACTACCTGAATTCATAGACTAACCATCTTGAATTTTAGTTAATTGTTTAGGTTAACAGTTATATCAGAAAACTTCCAAGTTACAGCTCAAATAACTTTGGAAATGAACTGTATTCTTTTCCTACCTCCAACTAAAGTAGGTGTTTGAGAATTGCCCTTGTCTATCAGTGTAATAGTTACTATGTTATAAGTTCGTTGTCTACAATAACATGATGTAGGCACTGAAAATTTAAGAGACAAGAGCTGAGTTAACTTTTGGAATCTCTCATTACTTCTTTATAAAAAGGGAAGTTTGGGCTAGGAAGATTTCCATAACAGTATCCTTCCAGTTCTAAATGCATGTGATATGTTTCTCTTTGTTTGAAATTTTATATAAAACTCTGGAGTAATTAGTGAAGAATTTCCAACTCTCTCTGCTATATCAGTCTCACTGTCAGCTGGAAGATGATAATGAAAATACACTTCTCATCCTGTAAAAGAAGACTGACTTCTGAAATGAGTATATTTCACTCATCAGGAGTACGTGACTAAGATACATTGAAAATAAAATAATCAGTATCTATATGATATATTTATTCTTTACAGACAATAAATGAAATACCACATAAAGAAAACATAAGTTTTTGTCTCAGTGTATACTTGATCATCTGCATCCCTAGTTAAAGAAGGTGTCTCATTACTTCATGTCAGGTGGATCAGAAAAAATAAATTTCATTGCTCCTTGAATTTTTGCAGATGCACTTAATTCACACAGTTGCTCAAAATCAGTGTTTAATGTGAATCCTGAATCCAACACGAGTCTCTTCTTTCTGATAATTTGTACAAAATATAATATGAAGTGAGGGATAAAATACATGAAATCGAACAGTTTTATAGAATAAGCCTTCTTAATTATTATATATTTTATTTCAAATAGAAATACTTCTTTTTTTGATGTCTTTTGAATATAGATTGTAAGTATGCTCATGATTCCAATGTTTTATCTTTTCAAGATGTTCTATTGCCTTATTATCAGTATCAAAACAAGACCGTAATTAATAATAAAATTTAGGGGTGCCTGGGTGGCTCAGTCGGTTGGGTGTCTGACGTCATCTCAGGTCATGATCTCACATTTCATGGGTTCAAGCCCTGCGTAGGGCTCTGTGCTGACAGCTTAGAGCCTGGAGCCTGCTTCAGATTCTGTGTCTCCCCCTCTCTGTCTGCCTTTCCCCTGCTCACGTTCTGTCTGTCCGTCAGTCTGTCTCTCAAAAATAAATAAAAGTTCAAAATAAATAAATAAATAAATAAATGAGTAAAATTTAGTTATCATACCACTCTCAAGAACTTTGGTACTCCTTTTATATTCCCCTTAGCCATGGTAATTCCTCTGTACTTGTTCATGGGATAGAGGATTCTATAGCCTTTTGATTAGTCACTCAGCCTCCTTTGTGAGCACCTGATATTTTTTACCCCAGGTTTCTCATAAGGTTCAACATGTAAAATTCTGTTGCTTAGAATTGTAAATCCTCACACCATCAGATATTTGAGCCTTGTGCTACTATGCCTGTGGAGATGGTTTTAAGCCTGGCTCGTAATTATGTGCTAAAGCTATTGCTATGATTATGCAGTATATTTTAAACTGTAGAACTGCAGTTCTTCCATACCTATTAAAAGTCAATTGATCACTGTAAAGTAATGTATGTAAAAATTACACAGCAAAAAACTCTGTTTCACAGTTGTCAACCTGATTATAATTTTTAAAATTTCAGGTATTGAAGTTGTTTGAGTTTCCCCAAATTTAATTCAAGTTTATCAGGAGCTGAAAGGCATTAAAAGATTGTCCTATGCCATTGTGTGCATTTTCAATCTTCTTCTGACTTTATATATGCACGTGTGTATATATAAACGCACACTTAAAGGAAAATCACCATTCAGAAATGTGAACAGGTATAGCAGCAAGTGAACATTGACACTTGGATTTACATTTCTGTTCTGCCACTTACAAGCTGTGTCTGCCTCGAACTTTTACCTCTTATCTGTAAAATGGCAATAATATTATTATTTAGTCTTAGAGCCACGAAGTAATGACAGCCACCATTTAATAAGCCTTCATTGCAAGTACTTTTCTAAGTATTTTCAATATGATAATGAATGCAAAGCACTTAGCATAGTGCGTGGGACATGCAAAGACCTTTGTAATTGGTAGGTATTATACGCATTAGTATTTTAATAATAATGAAGATGACATGATAAAGTAGATAACTGATTCTTCGTAACTTGAATTTTTTTAGTAAGTTTTTTTTAACTGTTCAAATAGTAGAATATTTCCTAATGCAAGAAGTAGAACTCTGCAACCCCGAAGAACTTATAAAGGCAAGAATATTTAAATAATTACATGGAAGAATCAAAGATGCAATTAAGAATACAGCCAAAAAACCCCCAGCACCAACAGAGTTAACTTAAAATGTGAGAGCAGGTGGTAAGTACAACTAGTTGCCCCTAAGAAACCAGAAAAAAGTGGTTGAAATGTTTCCTTTCATTGTATCCCCTTTTATATTCTTTAAATACGCTTGAATATACATACATTTCTCATCCAAATGTGCATTTTAGACAAATGGAAGAGAAGTTGGCAAGAATTTTATTGTTTGAGAGTAGTTTGATTCCTCCAGAACCACCAAAACTGTACAACCTTACTGCAAGATGTATACCCTAAGACTATCAAGAGGCTCGGCAAATGCTCTTCCAGTTTTTCTCACAGGAGGAAAATGTAACTTTTGGAAATTAACACATGTCACCTTATGAGTGAGAAGTTTCAGTAGAGAATTTTTTTTTTAATTTTCTATGAACATTTAGAAAAGATAGCGGTTATTACTAATAGGTATCGAGAAAACTTTCTGTGTTCAGACATTACATAACTTAATTCTTGAAACTAAGACTTGGCTACATAATTTTTGGGGCCCAGTGGAAAATGAAAATGCAGGGCTTCTTATTCAAATACTATCGAGAATGTCAACAGTGTGGCAGCAGAGCATGAAACGAAGCCTGGGGTTCTTTGAGTGAAGGGACCTGGGTGACGCCATAAGTTGCCTGGCATGAGGGTGGCGCTGTTTGCAGCAGCCTTGTGAGACATCTGTTGCCATTCCTATTATTTATATGAAGAAAAGAAGGCAAGAGTCTGAGACACAAATGAACCTACACTAAATGCTACCATTTGTCAACTGTGGACCAGGTGTTTGAGAATTGTGACACCTGGCTCAAAGACCCCCACTTTTAATCGTGTAAGAAGTCTAAACGAACTCTTTGCCATTTTTACTAGCTGATTAACTGACAGATCAAGGAAATACTATTTAAAAACGAATACATTTTATTTGCATGATGACATTTGGAAGTCATTTTCAATATACTAATAATCAAAACGGAAGTGTGTGGGGGATGGGTGAAATAAGTAAAGAGGGTTAAGGGTATACTTACAGTGATGAATACTGAGGAATGTACAGAATTGTTAATTCATTACATTGTACACCTGAAACTAATGTAACACTGTATGGTAATTGAGCAAAAAAATGAGGAAAGGTGACTGAATAAGAATTTAGTTAGGTACACTCAATGTCTGTTGAATATAATGCAAACTATGTTATATTCTAATTTTGACCCTGCTCTACTCAGCATTTTAACGGAGACCTTAAGTCATTCTTATTAGATTTTTATTTGTCCTGATGTTTAGTTGTTTTAATGTATTTGGATGACATAATTCCATAGCTCTAAAGATACATGGGAATGATAGACTTAAAACAACAATGTGAACAGAAAAGTTCTGAAATTTTTCTCTGCCTGCAGAAACAACATTTAGCAGAAAATGTTTTATTGTAGAAAGTTGGAAAAAAGAATATAGAAATATATAATCTACGATTGAAATTACCTGTGCTTTCTCTGCCAAAACATAATCACTGATAGTTATATTTTGCATTCTTCACTCGGTACTATAATGTAAACATTTTCCAATGACATTGAAAATGTTTGGCACATGTACAATAACTCTATCACATGCCTGTCCTGTAATTTCTTGAAGCCAGTGCCTCCAGACGTTAAGTTTTTTTTCTGTTTTACCATTATGCTGATCCTACTAACAGGGACAAGCGTTACATGCAGCCTATAGCATCAAATACATTTAAATATGAGGCTATTGGCTGAGGGAAATTTGCTTATGAACACTTAAGAAGAAACTACCTTGATTACTGGATGTTTAGTGCATGTAATTAGTTTGCATACTTGTATTTTTCATGTGGCACACACTTGTCTCACAATTGTTTGAGTGTTTGTCACCTTCACTACTATGCTGTAAGATCACTAAAAATCGAGATTCCATTTTATGCATTTCTGAATGTTCCGTAGTGATACATATAGACTATATGTTGGAATTTAATTAAAACGTGATTCAGCTGCAGAGCAACTCATATAATTTTAGTTTGCCTTAATTACATAGGAGGTCCAAAGCTAAGAAACCTAAGTTTAGGAGCACCAATCAGATTAAATCTTACTCTAGCCCATACCTGGTATTTTAAAACTTGGAAATAAGATTTATCAGAGTCATGATTATCAGTCTTCACATCTTTAAGACTGTCAGATAGGAACAATACTCAGCTTCCTCTATGTCGGTTCAGGGTTCAAAACAAGCTTTAAATGAACCAAGTCATAATAAGGCAGGCTTCCATTAGGTGTAAAACTTTGCTAACGGGAAAATTTGCTACCATATTCAGGAAGGAGTTGTCTCCTTCTGGGAATAGTAAATCCTATAGTAAGTGTAAGGTTATACTAAATGACCTCCATAATCCCTTCCTCTCTGTTTCTAATGATTCTAACACATAATTAAGTGTTTACAGTCAATAAACTAAAAGTCATGGGGGAAACGTAGTAGTTGACCTTGTGGTTTTTATTTGATTATATGGCTAGGTTTTGAAAGTTATTATTGATTTGTCATATATAACCAATAATATCCTATGGCTACAGGGTCAGTGCACCGTTGTTGTTGTTGTTGTTGTTTTCATCCTGAAGGAAATGGAGGAATATTTCCAATTATAGTAATGATTATAGTGTAGAACAATTGCAGGTTTGTGTCTCACTATTAATTCATTAAATAGATTATTTTTTCTTTCTTAGAAGGTTTGCCATATTCCTAAATGCCTTTTCATAGTATGTGTTATTGCCATTTCTCTTTAACCTCCCCTCCATGGGTACATCTATCCAGTTTAATAAGTATCAATGAGAAGATATTATAACTTGATAGAAATTAACTCCATAGCCAGATATTCAGTAGCACATATGTTTCACAACATTAGATACAACTGTAAACAGTAGGTTTGCATTTTCAGAATTTCTGCATTCTGGTACCTAACATAAAATTAAAATTTCCCCCAAACAGTATTCCCTTCAAGCCATCATTGTATACAAAAAAATTTGCTCGTGGTCAAAAAATACTATTCTGAAATAATGAAATACTCTTGGAATCCTCCTCAAAACCTACACTTTTTATTTATTAAAGGTAAACTTAATTTGATTATGTAATGATCATTTTGTGTTGAGTGCAGGTAGGTTTGAGGTTATATTTTAAGCATTTCTTGACAGCTGTGTTAGTTTCTGCCTCCATTTTGGTGTAACTTGTCAACGGACTGTATAAGTATTGTTTGAGGCTCAATGATGGATTCTAAATCATGAATCCATGGAGATCTTAAAGAAGATAAAACCAGTGCTTGACACATGCGTAAACTCAGTATTTCTTAATGTCCTTAAAAAAAAAAAAAAAAAAAAAAAAACCTAGCCTACCGAAATGGAAGTCTCTAAGTCCTTGACATATGTAAGGGCAGCATTTCTAAAATGTATTTGTCAAAACCAATTTTTACACAAGACATTGTGACAAAAGATTTCATTACATCACTGACAATTGCCTCTTTGGAACCTGTAATAAGAAGATCCTGAGGCTTCCCTGATTTCCTCCCATTGAAGGAATCAGTCATGTGTGAGGTAGGGAGGTTATCCCAGACCCTTTCCATACCTCTTGGCATGGTCAGGAAAATTAGTCAAACTGATTTGACCTCAGTCAGATCCCTAGCTCTGTGCACATCAGGTACCTATAAATGGGTCTAATGAAGGCCTCTTTTGGTCTCCCTGTACATTGATCTTCCAAATGATTTAGATTACTAGAAGAGTAATAATGATTAACATCTCAAGAGGTAACTATTCAGTTCTAATCACAGGAGGACTGTGTGAGAGGGAGTTGGTGGTTAGGGAAGGAAGGGAGAGTGTCTCCCCATTGCACAGCTCATCTGGTATTGCCCATTTACTGAGGTGATGGCTTCTCATCAGTTGGATCACAAACCATATTATTCCAAACAGTGGTGATCTCCACTTAATAGATGGTTTTTTAAAAGTCTAAACACAAAGTTAGTGTGCTTCTAAACCAAGAAGTATCTTTAATGCTAACGGTGGAAACTCAAATATTTTAAGTTACTAACAAGGGTAGTATGCTTTGTAGCTTAAATATGCTTTTGGACTAGTAGGTACTTTATGTTAACCTTTTTTTTTTTGTAGTCTTAAAGGGTATTTCACTTATTTGATTAAAAAGTCATTTATTGTCAAGTGCAAATAATTTTGTCTAAAAAGGTGTGGATAATAACTAATTAGTATATATGATAACTAAAGATGCATTCACCACATTAATAAGCATCTGCGGTATGCTAAGGCAATGAAGTTGGTGCTGGTCTACCTTATAAAATTTATATTAATGTGGTAAGCACTTTAAACAGTACGTTTAATTAACTGTTAGAGTGAAACCCTACATTTTTCTCCTTTGCCCGCCCCCCATTTATTTCCCATAGCTTGACCATTCAATTGAAGAGACGCTAAGTTTACTTCTGGTTTTGAGATTACTTCCCTTTGTGATTTAACTCAACATAAGTTAAGTCAGATAAAACAATTTGATTTGGGTTCAATATGGTGCTATTTTGATCTGAAGGTCAATTTACCAACAGGCAGGGACAGTTTCTCATTATTTTCCTTTGCCGCTCCGTGCAGTCTTTACTGAAGTCTTTCAAGCAATGTGTGACCTCTGTTTCAATACTTCTCCTAGATTTCACAGGCTGTCCCCACCACTCAGCCATCACTAACACAGACAACTGTAATGGAAACGGTAACTATGGTGACCACGAGGGAGCAAATTCTGGTAAAGCATGCCCAAGAGGAACTGCCACCACCACCTCCCCAAAAGAAGAGGCAGATTATTGTGGATTCCGAAATTAGGAAAAGGTGAGAGGCTCTTACTCATGGCTTTATCCTGAAGCAAAAAGTAATTGTTAAGCAGGAAAACTCATTTATAGCTGTTGGATGGTAGTGCGTTTATTTAAACAATATTTCTAGAAGCCTCAGGTGCCTGTAATGTCAGTTAAGTTAGAAAAATTGTGAAGTGAATTTTAACATTTGCCCCAGGAATCGGCATCCTAACAAAAGTTTAATGCTTAATGGAAATATTGTTTTCCTGGATTAAAAGAAGAAACCACGGGTGATGAACTGCCACAGACTCATTTTATCCTGAGTTTTTTCCCCCCTTATGAAGAGTCTGTTTGTTCAGTGCCTACTTTTGCATTACGTGTCTTTTCTTCCAGTAATGGAAAGTACATTTTCATGAAGAAGAAGTACACCTATAATAGACAAGATCCATTCTGCTAGTTTATGAGAACATAATGTCTCAATCTGCACATCCTAAATCAGGAGTAATTACAGAATAGATTTCCTGTTCTTTGATATTTATAAAGTCTTATCTTGAAGGTGTTAGAATTTTTAACTTGTCTTTTGGTGGATATTTGCAACTAGACATTGTAGATAAGTTAGGTATTATGTACATCCTTGGGTATATTAAAATGATGAGAATAAAATTTCATAAATGCAGAACTACCATGAAAGTCATAAAAGGGTACAGTTTCTTTTTCTTTCCAATTATTATCATTCTAAGATTAAGAAAGAACATTAAAATCTGCCTTATGTTTCTTAGCAGCATATGTTTAGGAATGCGTGGAACACTTGACATTAGAATTTATGTATACAAGGGTATAGAAGTATGAGAAGAAGAACACATACCTAAAAATAGCATGTCAGATGTTCTAGACAAAGGAAAAAAAAACACCTAGAGAAGTTACTCAAGTACATTATTTGGGACTTTCAATACTTCTCTTTTAATCCGTGATTTGTAACCTGCTGTCATAATTCCCGCAGTGAACTGCTAGGCTTTTCTCCCTGCTTGTATCTGCGTGGCTGGGTGAATCCTCTCATCCAATGGTCAGCAAACTAAAGCCAGTTGACTAGGTCCACCTTACTTCCAGTTTTTGTATGGCTCATGAGCTAAGAATTCTTTTTATATTTTGAAATGGTTGAAAATGATAAAAAAAAAAAGAAGGATATTTTGTGACATGTGAAAATACTATGAAATTCAGGTGACAGTGTCCATAAATAAGGTTTTATTGAAACACAGCCACAGTCATTTATATATACATCATCTGTGGTTGCTTTAACATTACAAGGGCAGGGTTGGGTGATTACCACGGAGACTATATGGCCCACAAAGCCTAAAATATTTACTATCTGGCCTCTCAGAGAAGTTTGCTGACCCTCATTCCAGTTAAATGGTTCTTTGAATCTTTAAGCATTAGCATTCTATTTGGGGCAACAGCTTTCAAGGATCTACTCCTAATAGTAGCTGAAAATTTAACATTGATGGAAAAAAAAACATAATGGCAGAAACAAATCTGTAAAGCTTTTAATGAATCTGCATTTTATGAGCCTAATAGCATGGATATTAATTTCACGTCATGTGAAACATGTGTCTCCAGACAGTGCTTAGTGGAGACATGGATTTACGGATCCTTTGCGACAACTCAACAGCTCTTCACCAATTTTCTAAGCAGAGCAGTGTGGAAACTTAGTTGTCTTACCCTCCTAATGTGTTCAACATTCTACTAATACAGAAATCAGCAGAACAAGTTGATTCATGTCCGTCTCTCTCTTGGCTCCTGCCAAGTATATTCTTGGCTTCTGTTTGGTGAATGTTATTTGGTTAAAGAAAATAAGTTCTGATTGCTTTTTGTTTTCAGGAAAGTGTGGCTAGTGGTGAAAGATTTTGTCTCCTAAATTCTGTTTGCATCTTATCCTCTCAGCAGTTTTTGTAAGCGCCTGAAATGAGATGACCAATTGGGACCATAAAGAATATATTACTTAAATAAAAGCTAACACTTACTGATGATTTTATTGTGTGCTCAGTGCTAGATTAAATGCTTTATCTGCATAGCATGTTTATTCTTTGCGGTTACCCTGCAAGATAAGTATGGCTAATATTACTATTATACACCGCTATAGAATATCTATCTGAGCCAGGATCTCAACTGAGGTAGCGTACTACAGAAGCTAGACTGGGTAGGAAAATGTTTCTTCAGTAGATAAATGATTAACGTGATCTTACGTCTTGGTTTCCCTAAATCCATCCCAGATTATATGTTTTGTGATATCATAATTATATGTAAGACCAACTTTCACTGTCAAATATGTCCAGATATGGACAGTACAATAAGATGGATGCTTTATATAAGATTCTAGATCAATAAATTTGTACTGAACAAAGAGCAGAAACACGTGAACATTTAGGACGGTTAAATTTAATAAGTGATTGGGGTGCCTGTGTGGCTCAGTCAGTTAGACGTCTGACTTCGGCTCAGGTCATGATCTCACAGCTTGTGGGTTCAAGCCCTGTGTAGGGCTCTGTGCTGACAGCTCAGAGCCTGGAACCTGCTTCGGATCCTGTGTCTCCCTGTCTCTCTGCCCCTCCCCCACTCACACACACTCTCTCTCTCTCAAAAAATAAACATTTAAAAAACTTTAAAAAATAAAAAAAAATCAATAACTGATAATTGTCTACAGGATGACAGCTGCTTAAGAGAGTGTAATGGTTCAAGTTGCATCATACAAACGTGACTGAAAGCTTCATGATAGCTCGTGCCTGTCTCTTGTCCCATGTGAGAACCACTAGCACTTAACTGTCAAGACAGTAGTCTTAAAAAATAAAAATAAAAATAAAATTCCCTTTAAGTGAAAAAAAAAAAAAGACGGTAGTCTTGACAATCTTTTGAATGCTCATCTTTTAAAAATGACCTCCTTTTTCAGTTTCTCTGACATACAACTAGTTCTGCACCTACCACTGGCTTGGTTTGTACCTTTGCCTAATTACTATTGTAGTATCTCATAAATGCATGTGTTTTGCTTTTTTGATTTCATTTGAATTGCTTCTTTATGTTGATTCAAGTCTGGCACTAAGTGAATGACCCTGAGATCTTACTTACAGCTCCATATCTGACTCTTCCCCTAAATTTCATGTTTATATCTTTATTTTATTTTTTTTTTTATTTTTTAATGTTTATTTATTTTTGAGAGACCCGGCAATGCAACATGAGTGGGGGAGGGGGAGAGAGACACACACACCCAGAAATCCGAAATAGGCTCCAAGCTCTGAGCCGTCAGCACAGAGCCTGATGTGGGGCTCAAACTCACAGAGCTGTGAGATCATGACCTTAGCCGAAGTCGGACACTTAACCGACTGAGGCACCCAGGCCCTCTCATGTTTATATCTTTAAAACTATGTACTTTACTTGTGCATCTAGTCAGTGTGTCAATATTTTTTATCAAATGCAAACCATTGTCGCCTCTGTTTATTTAACTACACCAACTTTTACATTGTGCAAATATTTTACTTCTTAAAATTTCTTGCCTGTATGTCCAAAGGAGTGGCAGATATTGGGAAAAACATGGACTTTGGAAGCAGAATTACTCATGGTTGAAACCTGCGTGTCTTAACTATAAGCTTATGATTCCAGGCAAATTACCTAATACCTGTGCCTCAAATTCACTCTCATCACTTTATAAAATACTGAGGATGAAGTGGAAACATTTGATATAGTGCCTGTAAGGTAGTAAGAATTCAGCGAATGCAGTAGCTGTTGTTCTTGTCATTTGGATATGGTGGACATGGAAGGGTTAGGGGTGCATGTGGTGGAGGTGATGGAGGTGGGAGAGATGGTGGTGGAGACAGTGGTGGGAGAGGTGGTGATGGTGATGAAGGCGGCAGTCGGGGTGGGGGTGAAAACGGTGATCATGTGCTATTGGTAAAAAAAAAAAAATCCCATAATAAACATCATCTCAAACTTAAAGAATATAACAACAGATTACCTTCTCATCTTCCTCTTGAAAACAAAATTTACCACCCGACTTCTCCATTTCTGTCAATCTCAGCTCTCCTGTCTTGTCCCTTATTTATTATTATTGCATTATACTATTGGGCTAGTGAGCATTTCAGTTATTTCCCAATCATTCTAACTGCCAACTCCATAACCTAAGCCATATATGTCCGTGCTGTGATGCTTGCCCCCTTTCTGATTAATCCACATCGAATTAATGTATCTAAAATGTGGCTTTTATGCTGACCTTCCAGACTTGAGATCGTGGTAACTCCAGTTACCCCCAAAATAAAACATAACTCACTTCTTACGCTATTCAATATTATCTTCCCACCACTCTTATTTCTAGCTTCCCCAGCATCTTTCCACTTCAGCCAGTAAATTACATTACCTTCTTTTGGTAGATGTCTTACTGTTACCCACATCAATTTTTCTCATCACCACTTACAACAAAGGGGTCCTATTATTATCCTCCTTTATATTTTACTTAGATCCCATATATATAGAACCATGCATGCAATAGTCAACGAATATTTGTTGAAAGAGTGAATAAATACAGTTCAACTAATTGTGATGATTAACATTTTATATTCCTTGGCACTTAAGAATTTCGCCTGGTTCTTCATGCAATGGTTGTTAATAAACAAATGAACATTCTAATAAACTTTAATAATTCTATTTTTGCCCATTAGGACATTGTCATTTACTCCCATCTGTTGAAGGATTTAAGATTCAGCTTTGTACCACACTTGTTTTTTTTTGTTTTGTTTTGTTTTGTTTTTAATATCTAAGATGTGTTTAGTTGATTCCTTAATAATTACACAGTTTCTACTGTTGTTGTATTTACTGTATAAATTGTCCTCCTCACACTAAGATATACAAAAATGTTAATGATGTTGGGTCACAGGGTAATTATTTTTAACAGTAAATTATCCCTGCGGTTCAGTGATATTATTTTACATATAGGTAATTATCAGAGTATGGAACTCAGACTATGTTAAAACTAGATCTATTATCTAGTTAATTGGAATTTATTGAGGAGATTAGTTTCTAATCGTGTAGCAGTTCTTTTAAAAGACGTTCATAACAGCTTTCATTTACATTTTTGCATCAACCAGGTGAAACCAACTGCAAATTGAATCTTTTTTTTTTAGGTAAATGCTATCGCAATAAAGATAATTTTCCCAAGTATAGTGTTAGTAAATGAGTACCTTTGACCTGAAGAGGAGTATAGAGACATTTGTAAATACCGAAATTCACCTAGTCTTTTTTATCTTCTCCTGGCTGAGCAGACTTGAGTCTTCAGTTTGCTTTCTCTGACTGTTCCTTGCATGCTTACTAAATGGCAGAATAAATTCCCGGGTCAGTTACAGGCCTGCGTTAGTTAGTTAGTTAGTTAGTTAGTTAATAAGTTAGTTAGTTAGTTAGTTTTATTTTGCAGCTTAATTGTTTTTGTTTTGTTTTTCTTTCTTTCTTTTTATGTCCATTTCCTGACATGAATTTATGTCACAGCATTGAAAGGAAGTTAGATAAGTGTTAGATAAGACGCTTTTTGCAGTTTTATAAGATCATTGCCTAAAATATTTTTGTGTTGGATATTCATTTGAACTTTGCTTCCCAAATTATAATCTGGAAGTGATAAACTAAAACAATTTAGTTTATTTCAAGACTCTAACTAGATAATTAATATGTCTAAGCTATTTTTTTTAAATTTTCTATATGATAATTTGATCCTAAAATACTCCGGGTGTTGGTCTCAGTGATAACATTTTTGCCCCTAGGCACGATCCAGAAAAAAATGAAACTTTGCATCTTTTATCTAAGGAGATGAGACTCTGGAGTTGTCTACAGTTACAGGTTAATTGAAATCCGGAAAGGTTAAATAACTTGCTTTCAGTTGCAAAATAAGGACTACTGCTGAGTCTCCTAATTTCTATTCCAGTGTTAGAGTTGCAATGGCTTGCTTCTTTTTATGTATTAGAGTCAAATGACCTTGGTCATAGACTCAGATTTCAGTTTAGAAACTATTTTTGGTGAAGAATAGAAACCTTACACTCCATCTTCAGATATTCCAAAAGATCACCACCTACTTTAGATTCTTAAAATTATTTTGTCATATAAGTCAAGAATAACTTAATAAATATGTTTTGGAGAATATAGGAATGTGAATTCTAGAGGCAAACTAAAGGCCCAGAGAATACCTAGAGCAGTGACATTGTTTGTGCAGTGTATTAAACAGCAGCATCACTTGGGACCATATTAGAAATGTGAATTTGGAGGGGGCTGCCCCAAACTTGCTGAATCACACACTCTGCAGGTGGGCCTAGGAATCTTTCATAAGCTCCCAGGACATTCTGGTAAGCCTTAAGGTTTGAGAACCATCGCCCCCAAACAGTGCTTCTTATATATTAGCATAAATCAGAATTATCTGGAGGGCTTATGAAAAGACAGATTGCTTCTTCCTATCAGAGTTTCCGTGACTTTAGGTCTTGAGTGGTGCCTGAGAAACTTAATTTCTTTTTTTTTTTTAAGTTTATTTATTTATTTATTTTGAGAGAGAGAGAGAGAGAGACAGAAAGACAGAGAGAGGGAGAGAGAGAATGAGTAGGAGAGGGCAGAGAGAGAGAGAGGGAGAGTCCCAAGTGGGCTCCACACTGTCAGTGCACAGCCTGATGCGGGGCTTGACCTCACAAACCATGAGATCATCACCTGAGCAGAAATCAAGAGTTGGACACTTAACTGACTCAGCCACCCTGGCACCCTGAGAAACTTCATTGCCAACAGGTTCCCAGGTTATGCTGATGCTTCTGGTTCAAGACCCACATTTTGGAAATCAGTGCCCTTGAGCATCATCGCAGCTGCAACCTGACTCTTGATTCTTTTTCCCAAACCAGTCTCACTGATAGGAACCATTAATTCCCAGTTAGGCTAAGTGATGCTCCTGACCCATCTTGTGACACCCCTATTGCTTTATGTTGAAATGATCTATTCACATACCTGTTTGATCCACTCGACCTAAAGCTTCACTAGGCCAGGGTCCATACCTCACTCCTTACCTGGTGTGGGGTCTTCTATATGGTACATGCCCAATACATGTTAAGAACTGAAATGCACTATAGTGGAACTGGTCCTATAAAATAGTCTACATAGTTCTGGATATCTGACTACAGCAGGTGTATGAAAATGTGCTCTTCCAGAATGCAAGTCATACAGGGATGCCAACAGAGAGAAAGGCGAGGCCATATTCCCAGAGCCATGACATGCTGTTTTATTTGTTCCCTGAGTGAAGGAAATGGTAGTCATATTTATTATTTATTCATCTGAAAGAAGAAGCATAGCTGAGTGCCAGGAGAAGTTGGTTTTCAATCAGAGGATCTGAACTACCTCTTTTTTCCTTACTTGTGTTTCTTTCCTTCACCCTTTCCTACACCGAGCACTGAAACTGACCTCAACAAGGTCACCAGAGAGCTCCTTAATTGCTGACTCCAAAGGTCACTCTTCAGTTCTTCTTGACCTTCGTGCTGTGCTTGACAGTGATGATGATTAGTCCCTTCTTGAAATTTTCCACTCCTTTGGCTTCGGGGTCATTGTTCCCTCCTGTTTCTTTTTTCCTCTCTGCTTTCTTACTGTGGCTTCTCAGTCTCCTCGTCTTATCTCTTTAATAGTCTCCACAAGACTCAAATTTTGGTTTCATTTCCTTCTCACAACGTGTTCTTTCCCAAGGCAGTCTCATTTATAGTCTTCTGTCTATTGGCCATCTATAGCGGATGATTTCTGAATTAATATCTCCAGCTTGACCTCCCTCCTCTTGATGTTCCTATCTATGTGATCCAAATGTTTATTGGACATTTGCACCCGGAGTTCTTACAGAAGTTTCAGATGTAGTTCCACAGTATACACTGCACAACGTTAGAGAGCACCATTCACATCATCGATTCTGAGAGCAGCACCTTGTGGCGTTATGCCGTGAACAACCTGTGCAACCATTTCCAGTGGTCCTAAAACCTGCCCCCTCAATAAAACCCTCCAAGTGTGCCCATTAGATTCTCTTTAATTTAGCCTGTCCTTCATATACAGGCTTCATCCTAATTTAGTCTCTGATCATTTTCTGCATGAAATTTGTAACTGATCCCTCTGCCTCTACATTCACTCTTCTTCTTCATATACTTCACAGCCTCCTGAGGGCCATCTTAAAATGCACCTCTAATTAGATCATTGCTCTCTGCCCATAGTCCTTGAAATGCATAGCACAAAACTTCCTTTCTGATCTTTAGCTGCCTACCTCTCCAGCTTCACTCCCTTTTCTCCTGCCCATTTCTTTATATGCCACTGCTCCTCAAAATAGTCTGCAAGCTGTTTATTACCAGGGCACCATGAGATAAGGAGCTTGGGCTAGAATATAAATCAATGCGCTGCTTCCTTTGTCAAGAAAGTTGTGCAATTAAAAAGAAATCAGATGGGAATAGTATGCTTTGTGCCTTGGTTGATTGATACTCTGGTGACTTTTTCTTGCCACAGACTACTAACAAATAGTTCACAGATTGGCCACAAACTGCTTTTCCAGTGACACTGCCCTCTCCTCAGCTTTAATCAACCACTCTCTGATCTCCAAAATGCTCTCTGTTGCTTCAGGTTTCTCTTTCTTTGCACCTACTGTTATCTCTCTCTACCTAAGATTGTCTTTTCTTTACTTTGCCTTTTCCACCTCTCACATTCCTTGCTTCCCCAATGAGCTACGAGCTAGGTAGATTTTCTCCCAGGCATTTCTCAGCCCTACTAACACTTCCATTAAAGCACTTGCAGAATTCTATTGTGATGATTTTGGTTTTGCATATCTGTATCTCCAGTGAACTCCTTGAGGGCATGAACCTTTTCTTTTCAACTCCAGACTTACAGCTATAACCCAGAAGTTAGCACATCGCGGGTATTCACTAAATATTGATGGGATATTAAGTGGATATTTTGTCAGAGTCCTATCAGGAAAAGAGAAACAATTCTAGGTGTTTCAGAGAAAGGAAACCTAATACAGGGAATTGGCCAAGCAGGTGGTAGAAAACTGGGAAGCAACTGGGATAGGGAAGCAACCCAAAACACTAGCGTGTCTGGAGTTTGAGGAACAACGCAGGGACAGGAGGTTACCAAAGCCCCAAAGCTGGAGCCTTCCAACAGGGGCTAACACTCTCAGGACAGCCAGGCAAGAGTTTGGATCAAAGGAGGGAGGAGCCATCTAAAGGAAACTAAAGCCACAACGGAGATGTAGCTGCTGTAGAAATACCACCAACAGTAGAATGCAAAGCCAAAACACCTTGACATCTTTCTTCCCTCTTTATGTATTCTGCCAGTGCCTTCAATTGAACAAACCTAACTGGAAGCCAGAGGACAAGCAATGGGGGGAAATGTAGGTCCCTCAGATACAGAGAGGGCAAAAGAAATGTGGTGAGCGGATCTGAGAGTAAATGGGCCTATGACTGCACAGGTTGGTTCTGACCTTGGATCTTCCACTCAGAAACTATGTGACTAAAGAAAGTCACTGAACCTCACTCAGTATCTATTTCTTTGTCTCTAAAATGGAATTTATATGAATTTTCCCATTTGCCTTCACACTGGTAAGATTTGATTATGTGTGCCTGTCTTGTTGACTGTTGAGGTAAAAAATAATACATCTTTTTCCCAGGAGAAGGCTGAATTCCCAATTACTAATTTAGAATAGTTATCCTCCCATTACTACATTTGTGTTAGAGTAGAGAATATTTTTGTTCTGACATCTTCTGAGAATATTCTTATTCTTCTGTCTTCCCTGGTCAGGAGGTTGTATCTCTATAAATCAATATAATCACGCCATCGCACACAGATAAAATTATACCTAGCTCCTACGGACTGAATTGTGTCCCCCCGCCCCAACATTTCATGTGCTGAAGGGCTAACTCCAATTTGGTAGAATTTGGAAATGAGGTGATCAAGTTTAGATGAGGTCATGAGGGTGGGGCCCTCATGATGAGATTAGCACCCTTCTAAGAAGAGGCAGCAGAGAGCTTGCTCTCTTCTTCCCTGCTGTGTGATGACGCTGTGACAAGATGACTGTCTACAACCCAGAAAAGTGGCCATGCCAGCAGTTTGATCTTGAACTTCCGGCTTCCAGAACTCTAAGAAAATAAATTGCTGTTGTTTAGGCCACTCATTGACTGGCGTTTTATTATGTCTGCCTGTGCTAAGGCCTTGGCTTTGTAGAGCAGTGAGTTTTACTTTGTGTTTTAACCAAAGTTGATAGAAATGCTCACTAAAAGAAGTACTTGGATTGAAACAACTCATGATGCCAAGGAAACGGCAGTGGGGCAGTAAGTACACGTCAGATTTAAATGGCTTTCTGCATTGCACTAGATAGTTTCTGAACCTTGACTGGAAGTTATTTAAACTTTAAAGACCCACAACATAAAAGCATGTTGAAGTCCTTTAAACTCAGCGAGCTTTCACACTGAGAGTATTTAAAGTTTAAATTACCTCCCATAGGGTCCAAGGCACCATCCAATGTGTGGAGGGGTGCTTTGAACACTCCTATAGTCAGTATGAGTCCACTGTGTTTCAGGAATATAGTGACAGCAAAGTTAGCATTCTTGCTAATTTTCATATTCTTTCAACTAATATCTCATCAATTGCTATGATTTGTAAGGCACTCCAGTTGCTATACCTGGGAACTATACTTAGTCCTTCTCTCACTATGTTTACAATCTAGTATAAACTATGTCACGAGGAAGTACCAGTACGGTGTTAGAAAAGTTTGAAGGAAGAAAAGTTTACTTCCTGCTGGGAGTTGAACATGGAAAGCTCAGAGAAATTAGCATCTGAGTGGACATTTGAAAGACAGGGGAGTGTTGGCATCAAGGTGAGGTGGGAAAGGATAATTCAAATGCAAGCTGTCCTACAAACCTGTGTACAATTGGCGTTTACACAGGGTTGTGTTTCTTTTTCCTAAAGCGGAAGTATGAGGTATTGGAAAGAGGGAAATACGAGATGAGGTTGAAAAGGTAGGTTGAGTTCGCTTGTAAAAAAGGTACTCGATGCCAGACTAAGGAATGTAGACTTTAATCTGGTCGTGGAGAGCCAATGAACATTTTTGAGACAGAGCAAAACAATATAGCTGCTGCGAACCATACCATTTTGACCCTCCCTGAGTGTTGGGGGACATCATCTCAACTTTATAGAGCAGGGAGAGCTTGCTCGCTAAAGAGCCAGACAGAAACTATTTTAGACCTTGAGCACCATACAGTTTCTTTTGCAAGTACTCAACTCTGCTTCTCTAGTGAAGATGCAGTCATAAACAGTATGCAAATAAATGAGTATGGCTGTGTTCCAATAAAACTTTATTTACAGAACCAAGTGGTGGGCCAAATTTGTCCCGTGGGCCATAGTTTGCCTTTTCTTGCAATAAAGGGTGCAATAGATGAGATTATTTTACCGCTGATGATTTTTATTTGTTTGTTTTATTGTCTTTGTTATAGCTTCCTTTGCAGTTTATATATATATATATATATATATGTATATATATATATATATATATATTTTTTTTTTTTTAGTATAGTTGACACACAGTGCAGTATTCATTTCAGGTATACAGCATAGTGATTCAACTTCTCTATAAGTTATACTGTGCTCACCACAGGTATAGCTACTATCTGTCACTGTGATATGCTATTATAATATTACTGACTATATTCCTTATGTTTGTTTATTCACTTGTTTTTAGATTCCACATATGAGTGAAATCATATAATATTTGTCTTTCTCAGTCTGACTTACTGCACTTAGCCTGACACCCTCTAGGACCATCCATATGGTCACAAATGGCACGATCTCATCCTTTGCTATGGCTGTGTAACATTCCATTGTATATATATGCCACCTGTTCCTTATCCATTTGTCTATCGGTGGACACTAATCATCAGGGAAACGCAAATCAAAAGCACAGTGAGATATTGCCTAATACCTGTCAGAATGGCTAAAATACAAAAGACAAGACATAACAAGTGCTGGCAAGAATGTGGTGAAAAGGGGACCGTCATGCACTAATGGTGGGAATGTAAACTGATACAGCCACAGTGGAAAACAGTATGGAGGTTCCTCAAAAACTTAAAAACAGAACTGCTATCACCCTGTCAGTGCAGAGCCTGCTTTGGATCCTCTGTCCCTCTCTTTCTCTGCCCCTCCCCGACTTGTGCTCTCTCTCCCCCCAAATAAATAAAACAGAAAAAAAAATAGAAATACCATTTAATCCAATAATTATGTTACTGGGTATACTTACCCAAAGAAAGCAAAAACACTAATTCGAAAAGATATCTGTACCCCTATGTTTATTGCAGCAGTATTTACAAGATACGGATGCAGTTTTTATTCTTGTGGTTACCATAATAGTTTGTAATTTGCCAGTTCTTTTTTGTTTGTTTTCATTTTTAATTTCATTTAATTTTATTTGAGAGAGAGAGAGAGAGAGAGAGAGAGAGAGAGAGAGAGAGAGAGAGAAAGCACAAGCAGGGGAGAGAGACAGAGGGAGAAAGAGATTCTTAAATAGGCTCCATGCTCAGTGTGGTACCCAATGCGGGGCTTGGTCCTGAGACCCTGGGATCATGACCTGAGCCGAAATCATGAGCTGGATGCTCAACGGAGCGAGCCCCCCAGACACCCCTAATTTACCAGTGCTTAACAAAACACTACAACAAACATGTGTCTTCTCAAAAGACAATGTGAAAAGTAGCATGGTGCTGGCTTAAACCCAGTAAGAGGCATGGAAGGCAGTGATCATAGTAGCTGACACAAATATGCCAAGGGGACAAATGAGGCACAGAAAGGTCAGGTGACTTGTTCACGCTTGCAAAATTTACAGGAAGCAGTTTAGCCAGGATTTGAACCCAGGCATCGAGCACAGGATGGCTGCGTTCTTAAATTCTATGTCATGCCATCTTTTGAAATGAGAAGTTAAAGGTGATTTCATCAAATTATTTAGCTGAAATTAAAAGCTTTCCTGAGACTGTTTAAGAATTTATTGAGATGAGGTCTGTGTATGGAAAATGTGTTCTTATCCTAGATTATGACTGTTCTACATTCTGAAGTCTCATAGACTCTAGGGTCCTAATGGAGCATTTGGCTATCTTTATATGCAGAGATCAGTTTCAGGGAAGAGACAGTTTTTTTCAATGATAGGTGTCTTTTTAGTATCAAGGCATAAAGGGGGTCCAAGTGTAAGACTTCTAATGCTAACCATTGTCGTAACAACCTTTGTCATCTATGCTTTTAAAAAAAGTTTGTATTTATTTATTTTTCAGAGGTGGGAGGAGCAAAGAGAGAGGGAGAGAGAGAATCCCAAACAGGCTCCTCACTGTCAGCGTGGAGCCTGATGTGGGGCTTGAACTCATGAACCATGAGATCATGACCTGAGCCCTAATCAAGAATCAGACACTTAACCAGCTGAGCACCCCCCAGACACCCCATCGTCTATGTTTTATATCAGAATACACAACAGTTTGGAAATTCGGGGATTTTAGGCAATTAAGGAATATTCCAAAGTAAAGATAAACTGGGAATGGCAACCATTTAATAATGCCATAGGTGTTATCAGTTAGGCAGCAACGGATCGTAGTTAAGGTTAGTGACAATGTTGAGAATGAATGTCCCAATCAAATTTTGGGACTCCAATCAAATTTTGACGTCCTCTAAAGTAGCACAATAGTAACTACCAGACTTTACTATATAGCAATGAACAGAAAATTCATATTGACATCTCCTTAATTAATTTTTTTTTCTTTTCATTTGGAGCAAAGAAAAATAAGTGTAGTGTAGTGTAGTGGAAATCTTTGGCTTTAGACAGACCTGGTTTTGAATTTTAACTCCATTTTTCATTGTGTGTTGAAAGTAGAGGAGGTTTCTAAATCTCTCTCTTCATGGCCAATCTATGGAATTAAGATTATAATAATTTATACTCTTATTGTGGGAGATGAATTTTGTGTGTTTATGAAAGTATGTGACATGAACAAGATGCTTAAGATGCTGTTTTTCCCTTTTTCTTTGAATGTGATTGAATGTAAGATTAACATCTAGATATGCAGGAGTGTAATTGTAAGCAAATTTATAGAGCATGAGTGTGTGACTATTTATAAAGATTCCAAAATTAGGTAAAATTAATGAACTGGGCAAAAACTTTTTGGTTACAAAGTCCAGAAAATGCTACTCTATTACTTGCATTAAGCCTGTCTCCCCAGATTGAAGACATTTTCTCAGAGGAATTTGTGTATTATGACTTTAAGATACTTTGGTGTGTGGATTAAAATGGCTGAAGGCATTTTAACTGTGCATCTGAGAGTGTCTTACTAACATGTTCTTTTTATACCATTTTATCTATATCTTTGGACATTTTATGTTTTTCTGTAAGCGAACTCCCATGAAAAATCCATTTGTCACCATGTTATCGTTCGTTATGTAGATAAGAAAATAAAAGAGAAGCCAAATTGAGGACCAGACAAGCTGTGAAAGGGAGTGTGCGCCCTCTAGTGACCCACATTTATTTCTCCCAAGGGTTTACACAGCTTTTTTTTGTTTTTATCGTTTTAAATAAACATCAAATTTGACTTTAAAATAAATGGCTCAGAGTTTTCCGCTTGAGCATATTGCATTGTATGATCGTAGATTGGTTACTATGAGAAGATTTCATCTATCACTTAAGAGAATATTTCTATTAACCTGTGTTAAGGTGATTTCACTGCACAGAACTGTGTTTCAAAGGGACTTTGAATTTGCTGAAAATGAAAAATAGGCTGTAGGCGTCTGTGGCTAAGCCACATTTTATTTCCAATCCTCTGGGTCATGCAGTTTTCATCCACATGCTGGTCTGCTCCTTGGCTTTAAACCTCATTCCTCTAATCTGGTTCTGACATCTTAGAATTGGGGGGATATCCTCAGTTTTGAAGGTATATTTTCCTGAAATTTATATTGAGAGAGGTGAGATGGACTTCTTTGCAACCCTACCATGTTTTAGAAATACATATGGCCAAAAGATTTTTTCGTGATTGGGATCTGTTTGTTACCCAGTTAAGATTATTTTAGTCATTTTTCTCTGCAAGATTTTCAAATATTTTAGTTTAGTGTTACTTTTTGCAGAGAAACAAAATTTTGTAGAAATTTCATTCTGTTTAGTGCAGTCGGCTGTCCAGGAGGTACAAAGGTGAGTATCATCAGTGACAGATAACTCGTGGAGTTTTCTAGCATTTGTAGCTTAAAAATACTAAATAATTGGGGTTTCTATCTGAGGGCATCTATTTTAAAAGGCCATCGTTTTATACACATTAAACATATAATTTGCTTGGCATAATTGACAATGAACAAGGTGCACAATTTTAAAGACAAATTTCCTGTTTGGGTTTAGAATTCAGATTTTGAAGCATATGTTAAATAGGCATATTTCAGGACAAGGTAAACTACATAGAAATTGATTTTTTAGTATCTTTTAAAGATGCATTTCTGCACAATCTGGAATCATTAAATTTTATGGTACGGAAACATATTATTTTATGACTGATGCATTTAAAGTTACACATATAAAACTAGAAATACGTTTAAGCTTGTAAATAAGATCATGCAAACATAAGGAAAGTAGATTATTTGATAGAACTGTTAATGTAGCGAATTTATAATAATTGAGGACAGTGCCCTTTCTCATTCATCATATTTTGTTTCAGGTCTGTGTGAACTGTTGAGAACAGTTTATGGGGTTCGTATTATAACTAGGAATTATAACATCCTTAGATGTTATTTAATTTGATTGCTAGATAAACAGATGGATATAATTGGAATATAAATGTTGCAATGTAAGCAAAGCTGACCTCAGCTTTGTATCTCAGGTCACAATTGCTTTAATTAGTGAGGTAACTAAACACATTTAAGAGTAATTTCAAAAAGTATTTGTTCGTTTCTATTTTAACACCAGTTAGATGGAAAAAAAGCTTTTTAACTTCTGTAATTTAAAGGAAGAAGTAGAGGAAGATCAGATAAGTTGAGTCATTTGCCTAAGAAAACACCATACAGATCAAGATGATTGATTAAAACCTTTGATACCTCACTTTCAGTTCAGTAACCTTCCACTGCGCACTACTTTTTACATTTAAAACACATATATACACACGTACAAACACTTACATACATCACACACATTCAAAAACTATAAGGCAATCATGTGGCCCTGTCTCCTCCCCCCCCCCCAAGAAAAACATACCCACACTGTACAAACACACACATCTGTGAGTCTGTACCATACACAAAATACCTTGGTTTCAAGGAGGTATTTATTGAAATGTTGACTTGTTTTTTCTTGGCTACATGAGATTTTCCCCCTTAAAATATCATGTAACTATAAAAGTATAATAATTACCATGTACTCAACACATCTTAAAGTTTTAAAAATACTTTGATTTTAACACTAACAGAATTTATACAGAATTTCATCTGATATTTTATTAGAGCTCTCTGATTCAAATTGAATTTGCGTTCTGTTTATTTAGTTTTTGAAAGCAAGTAACATGTGGAAACATAAGGAGGGACCAGCTTTCCCAGAAAGAAAGCTGAAACGGGAAGGGGAGGGAGAGGTTGATCAAGAAAACCTTCACCGAAGTTGTATATCGTGAACCAAATCTCAAAGGTGGATAGGAATTCATCACATGGTCTGGGGTCAGGAGAGTACTCATACATCAATATGGAATTAAAATGTTTTCTCATTTTCCAGAACTCTGAGGAAGGTAATTATTAAAAATATAATAAACAAAATTTTGAGCTCTTACCTCACTTCCAAAAAGATGTCTTCCACGTTGTAATACCAGTGAAAAAGAGCATTAGTTTTTGTTTCCATTAAGCATGAAAGTGTATGTTCTAGCTAGTTAAAATTTACATATATGCTCAAGAGTCAACACTACTTTCAGGCTTCTCAAGATGAGGCTCATGATTTTTTATGAAATTCTCTGTTCAAAGATGTTTAAAGATGTAAAATGGCCATGCATAGCCTAGCTCACTAATCAAATTAGTTATGTCTGGGAGCTTGGAGAATTTCTATTTTCAAAGTTTACACATTTGGGGAATGATGACTACCACATGGTATATTGAAAGTGACTGGATTACAGTTTATGTACGTGTGCAGTTTAATACTTCATATGGCAGTCACTGTACAGAAAATTAACAGAATACAGTCGGTGCTCATTAAGAGGCTCTTCTGACATAATTAGCACAATTAGCATACAGCACAAGTTTCACATGATGACATACTATCAAACATTCCAAAAATGATAACTTTTTAAAGTGGAAGTATTTATCTAGTTCTTTGGGATGTGTTTCTGTGGGTTTTTAAAAACATGTATATATCTAAATCTTCACACACACACACACACACACACGTCCAAATTTTGACCATAAGGAAATGTAACTGATCTAATTTGCATTGTCATTATGGAAAATTTAACTGGATGAAGTAGAGTCCATTTGTACAATACAATTAAGGGAAAACTTCAACCTTCTCAATATTTGGTATATACGCACATAGTTTTTGATAGTTTGAAACTTCCAGAAAATGGAAGGCCTCTTTGAAAATGACCTTGTTTTGGGGCGCCTGGGTGGCTCAGTCGGTTAAGCGTCCTACTTCAGCTCAGGTCACGATCTTGCAGTCCATGAGTTCGAGCCCCGCATCGGGCTCTGGGCTGACGGCTCAGAGCCTGGAGCCTGCTTCCGATTCTGTGTCTCCCTCTCTCTCTGCCCCTCCCCCGTTCATGCTCTGTCTCTCTCTGTCTCAAAAATAAATAAACGTTAAAAAATTAAAAAAAGAAAAAGAAAATGACCTTGTTTCAGTAATAAATCCTTTGCAAATAATAAAAATTGAAAGTTCTGCTTCTCGGATCTATGGGATCTTAGAACTTTTAGTTGTGTAATGAGTGTCTTTGTAAAGAAGAAAACAGTGTTACTTCATGTGAATCATAAATAATAGCAAAGATGAGGTTTTAGAACATGCTTGGAAAATGGAGGACAGAGTACTCATCAACAGATATAGAAGAAAAATCATTTTGTAAAGAGAGAATAAGAAGTCATACATTTCTCAGTAGATACAAATAACTTTAAGTTGGATTAAGATAGACTGGATTTAAGGGGTAGATTCTGTCTGTAATAACATACAGAAGTATGTGTAGAGGCCCATTATGAGTTACTTACTATGTATCAGTTCATTAATGAGGATTTCATGAGAGTTTTCAAAGTGAAGAAAAAACTCATAGAAATGAACGATTTAATGAAAAAAGAAATACATACACAGCATCCAAGATTTAATATGGTATTGAAAATAATTTTTCAGTCTTTTTCTTGAGGGCATTTGAGAAGGTAACTGACTTATATCTGTATCATATCTTTAGTTGGTGATTAAATACCCAGCCTCAGGTAGTACAGGGCATGGTAGAAAATACCACTGGTTAGGGCACCTGAATGGCTCAGTTGGTCAAGCATCCAGCTTCAGCTCAGGTCATGATCTTCCAGTCCGTGGGTTCAAGCCCTGCGTTGGAGTCTGTGCTGACAGCTTAGAGCCTGGAGCCTGCTTCAGATTCTGTGTCTCCCTCTGTCTCTGCCCCTCCCCTGCTCATTCCCTCCCTCCCTCTCTCTCTCTCTGTCTCTCTCTCTGTCTCTCTCAAAAATAAGTAAACATTAAAACAAATTAAAGAAACCACCACTGGCAAAATGCTGGGAAGAGCAGATAGCACCCTATTTATGAACATGTATGTATTTAAATCAGGGGAGTTTGTTAATGTGCCATATATATTAGCTGAAATGTCTGAAAAAATATTAGTAGTACTGAAAACTAGGGGACAAACCACAGAAAGTGATGATGCAATAGCTGCCAAATTGATAAGGAATAAAATAAATGTGCAGTTGCTACTTAGAGGCCAGGATCTGAGTAGGAGCCAAGAAGGCGACCTTCATTTTGCTAAAAGCAGTCATGTCACTGAGACTAAAGCATTGAATGTGGGATGTTGGCGCTCAACGAAAGAGCATGGGAGGCCTTTTGAAATTGTCTCTCTTTCCCCTTCACCCTTCCATCCTCATTGTTGGTATCAACACATGACAATGACTACTGGCAGAATACTGGAATGGGGAGGCGGTGCTAGCGGCTGAATTCCCAGAACTCTAAGGGATGGTGTCAAATGACAGACAGTGGAGTGGAATCTGACTGTATATTACATTGGGGCAGAGAAAGTTTCAGCAAATCAGAGATATGGTTGAAGCAACAAGGCCAAATGGTAGCAACAGAAGAAAAAAAAAAAAACAAGCACAAAAAAGGATTAGGTAAGGAATAGCTCAGAGCTTAAATCATGTAAGAGTTAGGTTTGGCTTCCACCTATTTCCAAAGAAATCCAGATGTCACAATCATGAAAGGAAAGAGAAAAAGAAAGTCTAACTGCTGAGAATAGTACAAACTCATTGATATTTCGTTTCATTCTATTTCAGAAAGAACGTGTCACATACTAACCTATGTGCCTATGAATAGACATTGTTTCTTAGGTAAAGCCCTGCGCTCACAACTGTCCTTGAAAAATTTGAAATCCCTTTAAAAAAACCTGTATATCGTAAAAGGAGTATAATCACTGTCTGAAGGATCCTTATGTAAAAGAGGAGTTCAGACACCTTGTGCATCCTCTTTCCAAATTTATCAAGTCAAACAAACAAAAAAATTGAATGAGGAAAGACCTGTCTGGAATTTCACATCCTGTTGCCTCACTTGATCTGAATTATCAGAACTCTGTGCAAAGTGGTGCCCAGTCCTCCCTTAAAATCTTCGCAGACTGAGCAGCAAGCAGATGGTTACCATGGTGTTGACTCCACGAAGCCTTCATTGTGTGCAGATAACCAATTTACTGGACAGAGCCTCTAGTCTAGAAGCTGATTTAATCCTAATTCATTGAAAAGGTGTTTTTTGATTATCCAAAAAAAAAGTCACAGTGTGATATGAGCCCCAGTTCAATGTCTAAAGCACATTATTTTGTCAAATAGGTGGTTTACTAAACTACACTTTTTGATCATGTGGATGGATGCATTTTTATGTCTGTTATCTATGGAGGTTAATACGATGGCATATAGTAAACACATAGTGTAAACTCTGTGGTAGAAATGAAGGGAAATATTTGTTTTAAAAGGAAACATACACAGTTTCACATTCTTCCTAAAGACACATGTCTAAAAGTGTTTAGAAGATTTCTTTTTGAATGACATTTACTGTCAAATTGAATACATAGCTTTTTTTGAAATAGATTGGAGGTGGTGGTAAATGATAACTATAACATGTGTGTCAACAAGACCAGTGTAAATTCCAGGACTGGCTGGTAGAAAACTTTCTCCACCATAGGTCTTAGCAGATCTCTCCCAGCTGTAATGCCAGTCGTGTAGCTTTAGTTAAGTTTTAGTTTCGTGGGCCTGTAGGTGGAACAGAGCAGTCTTTCTTAGAGGCAGTCTAAATCAGCAGGGAATAAGACCAAAGAGATCAAGTCCAAAGGGGGAAAATTGGACAGTGAATGGTTGATATTTATATCTCACCTTTATGAGTCAGAGTGTATTTGGTGTGTAATTGGGTCACACTGATTTCAAGGAAAAGGGACAAGTTTGACCAAAGTGGCCAAAGTGGATTATGCTAAGCAGCTAAGTTTCCAAGACAGAAATGTTCTAAATGGCTGGGTGAATAAGAGTCAATGAAGTATTTTACTTCATTGGAGTAGGGACAAAAGTTAAGTGTGGTTCTGCGCTCCCTAAAAAACTTGAAGTGAGATTTGTTTCTGGAAGGGTTTGAATAAAGGCTAAAATAGAATATAAGCTTAAGTAATCTGTTATGGCCAGATCAGGACTGTATTGAAATTTTGGTCTGTATGGTAAGAGAAATGCACAGTTTTGAGGGATTTTATGGATGAGAGTAACATAATCAGATATGTTTGTTTGTTTGTTTGTTTCGTGAACAAGTAAGGGAGGGGCAAAGGGAGAGGGAGAGAGAGAATTTTGAGCATGCTGCATGTCCAGTGCGGAGCCTGACATGGAGCTTGCTCTCATGACCATGAGATAATGACCTGAGTCACAATCAAGGGTCAGACAGACACTTAACCTACTGAGCCACCCAGGTACCTTCAGATATGTTTTTAGAACTTACCATTTGCCAGCAATGCATGAACTAGATGGAAGGATTCTAGAAAGGTTTTCCAGAGCCAGTTGACAGGCCATTGCAGTAGTTTTGATTACATTTAATGGCAGGGTGAATGAGGGTACCGGCTGTGGAGACCATGAGAAGCAGACACATTCAGAAGAAATAGAATGATGGATTAGGCTTTGCAAATGATTATGAGAGAGTAAGGAGAGGAAGATGTTATAGATGACAGGTGGTGAGGCCATTCACAGATTTGAGGAACACTGGGAGAGTACCTGTTTGGGGGAAAAGAGCAAACAATAAGTCGTGACACTTTATGTTGAAGGAGCTTTTACAGCAAGCAAGTGGAGACGGTATGTTAGAATTATGGAGCTGTGGAGCTCAGAAGAAGTGCTTGAATTAGAGATACATATTTCAGAGTCATTGACACCTATAGCTTGCCATTGAGGTCATGAGCATGAATAGACTGCTAGTGAAAGAGAGTAATATAGTGAATAAAAGATGATTGATGACTTTAGTACGTAATGAGTGGGTGGAGAAGGATGAGCCTGCAAAGAAAAAAAAATTACCGGTGTCATAGAAATAGAAGACAAAATAGAAGAGAGTGGTATGGAGGCAAAAGGAGGACAGTGTGGTCCACAGTGTTCAGTGTTGCTACATAGCAAGAACTTGAAACTCTCCGTGGGCTTCAGTGACATGATTGCTATATTAAGCAATGTTTTTGGTGAGAAACAACATTGAGTGGAAAGAGTGAAAAGGAGGTGGAAAACTGACAGTAAACTGCATCACTCTTGAAAAATGTGCCTGTGTAGAAGATAAGACAATGGCTGCAAGGGAATATGAGGGTCAGGAGAGAGTTTACTTCAAAAGTATTGACTGTATGAGTCAATAAGTTTAAATTTCTGTATGCAGAATTCACTTGAAAGGGAAGGGGTGAATTTATGGTAGACAGGTAACAAAAATTTGAGAGGCTCACATGCCTGAGAAGAAGAAAGAGAATAAAGTATCAAATGAAGGTAGAGGGACTGACTAGATAAAGAAGGGAAAGTGGCTCAAATATAAGAGAAGGGAATGAGAAGGGTGCTCACAGATAAGATTGAATATTTGAATATAGGAAGTGGAAGAAATTCTAGTCTGATAGCTGCACTTTTCTTGGTGTAATAAAAAATGTCATCTGTGGATAGCTGGAGAAGGAGGATGAGTTAGTGCTTTGAGATCTTTAGAAAAAGTCTAAAATAGTTCCTGTGGAGAGTCAGAGTTCAAGTTGAAAACAACTCAATATGGCAGAATCCTGGGTTCATTTGAGGCTGTTGGTCATTGCATTCCCCCAGGACTGGATCTGGAGACAAAGATCTAGGTGCAAATAGTTTATGGGAGAATTGGAAGCAAAGTGGAGAAGTGAGGTTAGGAAAAGAATAAAGGATACACACATGGGTTATTGCTGGGAGGCAACTGGAGAGGAGTCTTTCTGGGAACCCTCTGAGGCACTGTGTGTAACTTTGATCATGATGGTCATGCTGAAGGGCAAGGGAGCTGGAATATTTATCTACCAATTCCCAGCTCTCGCTTGGTGTCACCCTAGTGGTATTTTTTTTTTTTTAATATGAAATGTATCGTCAAACTGGTTTCCATACAACACCCAGTGCTCATCCCAAAAGGTGCCCTCCTCAATACCCATCACCCACCCTCCCCTCCCTCCCACCCCCCATCAACCCTCAGTTCTCAATTTTTTTCTTTTTTTTTCTTTTTACTTTTATTTAATTTTTTTCAGTATATGAAATTTATTGTCAAATTGGTTTCCATACAACACCCAGTGCTCATCCCAAAAGGTGCCCTCCTCAATACCCATCACCCATCCTCCCTCACTCCCACCCCCCATCAACCCTCAGTTCACCCTAGTGGTATTAACATCTCAACACTTCTGCCTTGCCCCATGCACTAGCATGTGAATGGCTGCAGCCAGAGAGAAACAGTGAAGTTTATACTGTAGGAAAGGAAAAGCAAAAATGCTTTCTGAAACATTCTTATGGAAAACATGCACTGAATTTTGTAGGTGGCTACATGACCAGAGTCGAAGATTTGATTTAATGAGTTAACATCAAAGAGAGAAAAAGAGATGTTAAGAAGCCTGCAAGAGGATTCTGTTTCAATATCACCATTTTGAATGAAGAAATAGGAAACCCAATAACTGACCTTAGAGGGAGAAAAAATAAATGTAGGGAAGATAAGAATCACCATGTATGATAAAATAAAAATCCATAAATATTTACAGTCCACATGCATATAAAAGTTTTGACTTTCAGTGACATGGGATTGGAGTCGAAATCTCTGAATTCAAATCTCTGTTCCTTCTGTTTCTAGTTGGGTAACGTTCATTCAGTAAATACTTGTTACTCTGAACCAGGCCTTTTTTGAGGTGAAGGATATAATGGTAAACAAGATGAATTAAGTTCCTTCTCCATAGTACTAACAGTCTGAGATTCATTAGTTCAATTTCTTTGAGCTTCCATCTCCTTACATGAGCAGAGAGATTAATAAGATCTTACCACGGGCTTTTTTAAGAACGTAAAAAGAGAATATGTTTTTGGAAGTGTTTTGTGCTCTCTGAAGCTCTGTATTAGCTTAATGTTAAAACAGTAGCCTGCAAGTAATATGCACAATTTCATCAGGTTTATATGATTTAAAGCCCTGAAATTTGAATTCAAGAAATCAGCTTCTAAGTTTGTGATTATGGAGAACTGGTTTAGTGATAGTTTATGTGAAAAATTCTGGAAAGTTTTAGCTCAGTTTAACTTCAGTGTGAGTTAAAAGTCTAATGTGGAAATCAAAACATTGGTTGAACTCATAGGCTGCATATCCAAGAAGATAATTGTGTATTCTTTCCTGATTGTACTAAACGCTACTCACATGATCTCTTTAGGAACCAAATTTTAAGTAAGAGACTGGCAAGCCATGGAATTAGCTGTTGAAGTAATGAGAAGTAGGGTAGGATACTGTCAGATATTTTCTAGGGGTTTTAAAGAGTTGATTTCACCTATTTGAGTGCTGTATTGGATAAGAAGATACAGCATGGTGATTAAAGTACATTACTTGGGGTCTTAAATTTTGTATCTGTACTTTCGTTCTACTTCACAAATTGCCTATGAAATACGAGTAAATATTTTTCTGGGGACTTTGTTTGCCTGTTGTTTTAATAAACTTGGATTAGATGATTTCTAAATTCTCTTTTCATAGGTTCTTTACAGGTGCTGATAAAATTAGGGACTCTTTCTCAAGAAAACATGCACACACACTTAGAATTGTGCCTGGAATTTCAAGTGATGCACAGACATCCTCCACCCTTGCAACCCATCCATGACTCTCCTCCAGTCTCTGCTTTAACTATATCTGAATGACCTGATCCAACCATTAAATCCCATTGACTCCATAGGTCTCTGCAATAAAAGAATGTTTGTGAATATTAGGGCATGTGATTAGATGTCTATTGCAGCATAACAACCCACCGTATTTAGTGGCTTAAAATGACAGTTCTTTATGTTTTCTTACACTTCTGCAATGTGGGCAGGGTTCTCTGGGTAGTTCTGATGCTCTGGTATCAGCTGGAGAATCATTTGGTTATATTCAATGGTGTTTGAGATGGGTCAACAGGTGAAAGTTTTATTCACATGCGTGGTGCCTCGTTCTCATTCATGTTGTCTCTCCACCTGGCTAGATTGAGCTTCCTTAATGGGGCATTGGAATTCTGAGGTAACAGTTGCATTTTCAGTGCATGTTCTAAGAGGACAGGATTGACAGCGCAAGCAGCTATCAAGTCTCTGCTTGCATTACCCTTAGTAATATCCCGTTTGCTTTAGCAAGTCACAGAGCCCATTTCAGAGTCTGTATTGGTGGACACTGCATAAAGGCATGGATATCCAAGTATGGTTCAATGGGAGCTACTGACCGGAATTACTTGTTTACTGTAAGTACTTTCCAGAAAGAAAGAGGGTTGTCTTGGGGAGTACTAATTTTTCAACCACTGCAAACATTCAAACAGAGGCTGAGTGATAGCTTATAGGAGATGCTGTAGGGAGGCAGTTGCTACATTGCAATTAATAAAATGAACTCCACGATCATAAGACTGGGGATCAAAGCTAATTCCAAATTTTGAGCCTACCTAACTAGGGAAATGGTAGTGCTATTAACAGGAACAGGGGCATCAGGCAGGAGTCTCAGATTGGAAGGAGAATGGTAATGTGAATAGATTGTTTTGTTTTTTTTTCTCACAGGAGACAGAGATAATCAAGAAATAATGACCCTTATTTTTTCCTGTCTTAGGTTGGACGTCGATATAACTGAACTTCACAGTTGGATTACTCGTTCAGAAGCTGTGTTGCAGAGTCCTGAATTTGCAATCTATCGGAAGGAAGGCAACTTCTCAGACCTTAAAGAAAAAGTCAATGTAGGTTATGCATTAAATTTTATGTATTTTCCTAAGTTTTGCTGCTTGTAAACTCTGTGCTTTGTACTGTCTCATTCTATCAGTTGAAAAGATTAAAGCAGTATGATATAGTCCTTTTAAATATATCTTTAACATATGTTTTGCATATCAAGCAGAATCAGAGTTTAGCATAGAGAAATCTTTCCTGGTTGTGCTGTGACTAAGCAGGATTGCTTTTCATAAGCCTTCTTTAACTTTTATATTATTTAGCTGTAAGTTAACAATTTTATAACATGAACTCATATTGATTTTCCTTCATGTCTTGTTCTGTCACCTGAAGGCTGGGAGTTTGCAAGCTTGCAGAATAGTATATAGACCCTTAAATATACTTAGGACCCTATTCATGCTTTCGCTATCATCCAAAAGTTATTCTTTATACTCATTAGTACTTGTCATAACAGATTTGCATTTTCCAGATATTTATGTATTGCATTACCATAACTAAAAGATGTCCAGCCTTTTTTCAGTATTTATTTATAGCAAGAGGTGGTTTGCTATTTTTATTCTCTACTGAGACATCATAGTTGTGTCCTTCACAATAGGGATTTTTATTAATTTAATAAGTGCTGGTTCATCTTCAAGGACATTATCAGGACTTTGATATTTCAACTTCACGATTATAACACATCCATTTTGGCAATTGTTTGTGAGAGAGTTTTAACAGGCACAGTAAATACTCCATAGTGGGCAGGCTAAAGAAACAAATATTCTGAATGTCAAATAGTTTTAGCTATAGGAAGGTCACATGAGTGGATAACTCTGCTTTATGTTTTGAGCAGTCAGTTTCATACAATACAAACTCCCTTAGGTTGTTACAAATACAACACTTTCTTAGATACAAGCTAATACTTGCTGTGGAATTGGAACATTTGGAGAACAAGAAAGGATTTTCTTCTAGGAGAAAATAATCTATTTTTTAGGCTGCTTGAGGTGGAGGGCGCAGATTATTCCACCAACATGTCTCAGAGTTAACTATTTATACATTGGAAAGTTATTTTAAATGCATTATTAGTTATATACAATGTTCTTAGTATAATAATAGACTATTATAAACAATTTCAGGAAATGAACATTATGATTATGTTATGAATGTTTTAGCTTTAAAATTAAACTAGAGCATAATATATATATGGTAGAAAATTAGCAAAATAGTGTTATTTCAATGTATACTTATTGGAGGTATATTATTTGTTAGGATTGTGGAGGGAAATTCTATGAGTGGAAAATTACTTAGAGAAGATGAACTCTAGATACAATTTAAAGTTCATGTGACAAATTTGGCCACTGAGAGTATAAGTCACCTTGGGTAGACATTTTATTAGCTAATTTACATTTTTTAAAATTTATCTTAATAATCTACTTATCTGTTTGTCATCCTATTTCTGTATCTTAAAACAGCTCTGATCAAGCAGGAAAATTGAGTTCCAGCATTTCAAGAATATAAATTCAAAATTTTCCTGTTATCATATGGTTACCTAGAAGCAATTTGCATTTAATCAATAGTGTCAGCAATGACAGACTGAAAGTACTAAAAAAAAAGTACAATGTCGTATGAGTGGTTTTCTGATGCTGCATGAGTCACCTTTATCAACTTCTACTCTCATTTTCAGAAATAACAACATCATTCTTAATTGCCTACTAAAATAGGGCATGAAATGATTTACCTAGACATTTGCTTCAGGCTAAATATAATATATATGTATTAAAAATCCGTGAGAGAAATACATAGTAATGATGATGGATATGCAGTTTAAGCGTACATTAGTTTTCTTAATTGTTCACCTGTCAGTGTATGTAACTTACTTTGAATACATGGGAGGCCTGTCTCATGAACTTGAATGGTATTCTTTTTTAGGTGTCCATTAAAAATGGCTAAATATTACCCTCTTTTTTTTTTCTTTCTCTTGTCTTCTTCCTTCAGGTATTACTTTCATGAGTTTTCAACCAGTTAGAATATCCTCGAACATTATCAGTTCAGTTTTAAGTACTTTTTAACCTAACATAATTTTTCCTTATCTATTAGCCATGTGTTTTATCCATATAATCAACATAATGCACTTACTTAAAAGTTGAATTCTAGGGGACATTTCTACTCAAAGTGGTCCCTGGGCAACCAATATTGGCCACATCTGTGAGTTTATTAGAAATATGTGATTTCAGACCCAATGGCTCAATTTCCATTTGTACAAGATCCACAGGTGATTTGTTGGTACATAAAGATTTGCGAATCAGTACTCTAAGGCACAATATGGGACTTTACCAGACTCCTAGTTCCTTTACTCATTGTGTTAATGTCACCACAGTTGAGAATTGCAATCTGACTTCATAGGTAAAGCTACTCAACTTTTTGAATTGAGCACATGGTAATATAAGGTAGGAATTGAAATAACAGTGTAGTCTTACTACAAGGTGATTGTACACCTGTACAGTGTTCTCTTGAAAGCCTTCATACCAGCTGTTAAGGTCAACAGACCTTGGGCTCTTTCTGGAGCCACTGCTCCCTTGACACCAAATCAACTTTTAAACAAGTTGTCCTGGAAATATTCAAGCCAATTCTTTCTACATTTCTTTTACTTCAATTATCCGGGTTTACCACCCAGAACAGAGGTCTCTCCATTCATCTGTGCTTTCTTGTATCTTCATCTCTCTGCTCTTTTACACTCTCTTTCCTCTGCCTCGCTTGTTTTTCGTGCCTTCCTGCTCACAGTCCCTCTGTACTCTGAAGCCCTTCTTCGGAAGGAAACTTTCTGTCCTGTGTACGCCTTCTGTGCATCCATGGAAACCACTTTGACCCTCAGGAACACCACTAACACTCATGACTCTGACTTTGCCACTCATTTACATGTGCTCGTTTCCTCACTTCCCAGGGCCAATTCCAAAGGTACTGCTCTCTATGTAAAAATCTCTTCCCTTGTGTTTGATGCCCAATAGCCATCTATCACCATTTTATAATATTATTTTTCTCATTGAAGACTTTGGCATTAGGATCACCATCTTCTCCACCCAAGTTGTACCTTCGTCCATAAAAATCCCAGACCCCGTAGGCTGTCCTGCTATCGCCAAAAGTTGCCATTTCCCTAATCTCCTCAATTCAGCTACCCACTTGCATAACTATAGATGTTTCATTGCCAGACATGACTCTTTTCCTGAAATACGGTATTTACACAGATTGCTTGGTACTTCTCCATAAGCTTTCATGCATTCCTAGTACATTTTCTTCCCTATTTCTGTCAACAGTTATTTCACGTTTTTAGTGGATCTCCTAAACTTTTCCCCACCATTTATGGTAGATGACTTTCCCTCTTATTTTAAGATAATACCTCACAAATTGTGTGTATTTGTTCTCATATTCCTTTTTTACCTCCTTTGTCTTGTTGGAAGAGATGGTGCTTTGGCTGTTCAAGGCTAATCTGTGTGTATGTCCTAAAGAACCTGCTTCCTTTCAGCCATATGTCCGTATCTTCACTAAACCCCTCCTCTCCTATAAACACATAGGCCCATTTTTGTGCCTTATGTTCTTCAACTTCTCTGCAGGACTAGATTCTATTAACCTCTTTATCCTTCACGGAATTCTTTACTCTCTGGGTTTATGGGCTACCATTATCTACTGGTCTCCTTTTGAACATTTTGGTCATTTGTTTTATCCCCTTTTCCTTTAATAGTGATATTCTACACAATTATTGTCTTGTTTTTCTTCTCTGGATTATCCTCTTTCCCTCCTACTCAAATAACATCTATTTTCTAATGAACCCCAACTTTGTATCATTAGCTCATGCCTTTCCCTTAAAGCCCAAGCCCGTTTGCTTACTTGCCTAATAGACTTTAATTGAATATTTGCCTGAAAACTGAAAATAAACCTCATGATCTCCCCAGCCCTCCTTTATTTCTCTTTCCTTTCTTTGTTTTGACACCCTAGTCCAGAAACCTAAAAGCTAACTGGTCATCTAGATCTTTTCCTACCATTTGCCAGTCTAACCAAGTTCAATTAATTTTATTCTCCTACCAGCTCTTGAAACTGTCCTGTTCTCTCTATTCGCATCACTACAACCCTCATTGAAGCTAGTATCATGGCTCACCTCTGTTTAAGATGCCAATCCCTATGTGGTCTTCCCTGCCACCAATGTTGTATTCCTTTAGAAGTTTTAGCATGAGTTCTGTCAAAGCGAACTTAGTAAGACATGAATATTACCCTGTTATGCCTCTGTTGATATTCATTTGAGAAAGCAGAAAGCAGACATTGATAATCAGGAGCTGGCTTGGCTTCTTCAGTTAGGACCGAGAGATGCTCGATGCTGTGCCCGTGCTCATAGCTAGTCTGTGATGTTGTCCTGTTGAATATGCACAACGACTCCGAATGCCAACACTTAGACAAGACCACTTCATGATTGTGATGGATCAAGACAAAAAATGACCGTTTTGTAATCATGTTTCAGTACAGACACAAAAAAAATAACATTGTGAAAGCCATCCCAAGTGACTGCATGTCCCCCATCTTCACTGATAGGACAAATTATGTCGCCTTACTAATCCTAGCTTTAGTCTCTTTACCCTGTTCTTGCCGCCTAGACAAAACCTTTTAAGATACCCAGTCATAGAAGCACTTCTGCTTCCTTACAACATCTCATTACTTCCTTGACCACCCCCTCACCTTACATGTGCACAACTCCGATAAAGTCTTTCTATCTTCTTACAGCCCTACACCTTTCAACTTAACTTTGTTAATCTATAGACATGTTCCTGGTGGCCTTTGGCCGGAAGGCATTGACAGAGTCAGTATTTTCACATTGCCTTTATGAAGGATACCATGATGTAATTCCTTTTTACTTATCCAACCTGATTGCTGGCCATTGTAACATTGATTAGAGTGTGGGTTTCTAGACATTAGGGATGGGAGCTTAATTTGGTTTTGTTGTTTGTTTGTTTTGGCTTGGCTTACTTTGGTTTTGACATGCCAGTGCCTAATATAGGGCCTGGTATTTAACACAACTGATGTTTGACTATAGGAATAAGTGATTTTTTTTTCGGTTCCTCGGGCACATTTTAAGTCAAGCCCTGCTACCAATATGAAGGATATAACAACTTCTGAATAAACATTTGAGTGAATAAATTACTTTTTCTGTCAAAGGGCAAAACTTCATTATAGAATGTTAAGTGAATAGAAAATTAATTGCTTCTAAAGTCAGGGTAGGCCTCTGGGGAATCTGGAACTTACTTTCATATTAATTAGAGAAGATGTCATGAAAAGAGGAGGCTTTTAAAAGATGCTGATAAAGAAGGAGGAAGAGGTCATAGAGTGTTTTTAATCAACTTATTAGAGAATGAGTAAACTTCCCTTCTTTGTATACTTTGCTTAAAACTTAATTATGATTCTTCTTTCTTTATAGTATAATACAACTCATTTGCCTTTTATTTTGCACTTGAAGTTACACATTTTAGAATTTTTAATTGCCTGATACCTCCAAGAATTTTTATGTGTTTTTAATATATTTTGAAATTAATGATACATTCCTTATGGAATGGTTCACTGATGTCTTTTTTTTAGCTATTGTATTCTTGAAATTATCTGTACTAGATACTTTAGAATGTGAGTAGCAGCTTCTAAACCTATGCTTATATATTAAATATATATTGACTAAAGTATTTAATACTCTGTTAAGAAAAATCATTTCAAAAGTATATGTTCTATTATAAAATGGAATTTTAAGATTAAAAATACTGTGTATGTGTATGCGCACACACACATACACATGCGATAAACAGAGATAGGGAAACAGATATACAGAAAAGCTGGATGAGTTTCCTGAGGAAGAAAGATTATAGAAAGATAATAATGTCTAGGGCAGAGATGTTTTCCTGAACAAGGTGATTTCTAAATGGTAGTTTTAGTCATCGGTTCTTAATGCTCGAAGAAGCATTGCTCTTGGCAAGAAGAAAATTGGTGCCCTTCATGAAAGATGTCTCTGTATGGTGTTGAGAAATCTAACTAGAGATACTGGGACTAACAGTGAAGATGAAATGCATAGAACAAAATGGATGTCATGCTCGAAAAGCATTCAGTTGATATTTTGGCCTTGAAAACAAGGGGAAAGCTAATATATAAATGTGTGTGTGTGTGTGTGTGTGTGTGTGTGTGTGTGTATACACACACATATATGTTTACATATCTATCTATCTATCTATCTATCTGTCTATCTATCTATGTGTCTGTCTATAGAGAGAAAGTGGAGAGAGAGAAAGTGAGCCATAGAAGAGGAGTAAAGACTGAAGATGGTTAAAAACTAGAAAAATATCTAAGAAAAATATAGTGCCCAAATTTCTGAGACCAATTAACAGTTGTCACTCTTATTCTCTAATGATAAAAAAAAAAAAAAAACATTTTGACATGTTAGCCTAGTATGACACGATCTGAAAATGCAGGAACAACTTAATTAGGGTACTTTAAGATATGCTCTTCTCTACCAGCCAACTGGAACACTTGTTTATCTGTTTCTGAGGTCCAAAGAATCCTGGTTAGTACCATAGTCATGAAAAAGTCTCTTTTGTTTAGTGTCAGTTCTACATTTTACAAACTCCAGTATGAGTTTGGATCATGGGTAATGCATTTTTAGTTTCTTCCTTATGAGATCCGTGTCTCTGTGATCTTGAAATTTCATTCCATTTCTGTGGAACTCAAGCTCTTCTAGGCTGCCAGTTTGCTATTACTTTGGCATGGACTCCATGATGTCTCAGTGAGGATGCCAAAAAAGTTTGCTGAAATTTTGTTTGGTAGACCATCGTTGGGAGTTTACACTCCCTCTAGTTTTTGCAGTGTGGTATTTTTGCATTACTCTGTAACAAATATTATAAGCATTATGTTGTTTTTTTTTTCTCTCTTTGTTTTCTTTTCCTCATCCAAGGTAAGATTCTATTAAGTTTTGATTTAATGAATTTTATGTGGTGCTGTCTTCTGTTTGGGTAATTGCTTATTACTGCTATCAGGACTTCGTAACAGTCCTGTTGGAAAGCGGGCCAATGTGCCCAACTCCCCATCTAACCTGCATCTTCTAGAAGACTTTCATTTAATCCAGCTTCCCTTTATTGAGCTTGCAGCACTTAACCTCCTAGGCTGGTTCTGTGATCGCTGTATGTATAGCTACTAGAATTTGTTCTACATTTACACCTTCATAGAGCATTTTAACGGTGGGGAGGGTGGGAGAGAGAATAATATTCTATATGGAGGCCTTATGCTACAGTAGACCTCACCTTACTATGTGTCTACTATGTACCAGACCCTCTTCTGCGTACTGGACGTGACATGAAGAAGGAGGTACACGAGGATACCTGATCTTATATAATTTCTTTTCAGTGGGGAAGATGAAAATTAAGCAAGATTAATATGCAAAATATATAGACTGTTATTGATAATTGTCCGAGGCAAAAATAAAGGAGGAATGAGGGCTAGGAAGTTGTGTGTGTGTGTAGATAGAGTAGCAATAGCCGGCCTCCCTGAGAAAGTGACCTTTAAGTAAAGATCTAAAAGCAGTGAGTGATTTATAGATACCTGAGATAGGAGCATTTCATGGAGAGGGAAGAGAGAACGGATAGGACTGAGGGAGGAGCCTGCCTAGAGTGTCAGAGAACCACAGAATGTGGCGGAGCTGAAGAATTAGGGTGTTGGGTCACAGCTGCTGAGGTCAGAGAAGTTAAGGAGGTTAATACAAGATGGACCTTGGTTAGGACTTGGGCTTTTATTCAGAGAGGGAAGGGAAGCCACTGGAGAGTTGAGCTGACCTCCATTGTTTCTGGCTTCTTCGGTCTGCTGTGCTGAGAATATACCATCAGAAAGCAAAGATGGAAGTAGAAATACCATTTAGTAGGCTGTTTGGAAACATCCAGACCACTTAGTGATAATGGAGGGTTTTTGTTTGTTTTGTTTTGTTTTGTTTTGTTTTACTAGTGTGGTAGTAGTGAGCACAGTAACAACATCATTTTCTGGATGTGTTTTGAGGTTAGGGTCAACAGGAGTTTCTGAGGGATTGATTGGATATGGGGTTTGAGAGAAAAAGAACAGTCAGGAAGGATTATAAGCTTTTGGCTTGAAACAACGACGCTCTAGATGTAGCCTCTATACATCTATCCAGGGCAATGTGGAAGAACCAGCACAGGAAATTGGGTAAAGGGAGTGTCCTTGACGTAGGAGTAAAACTGTGTACTCGTCATCTAGGAAAGCAAATGAAGAAACATTTTGAAGAAGTATCCTGTGGATCAAATGATGGCATTAAAGCAAGTTGAGAATTGAGAATCAGCCACTGAATGTGGTAGCATGGGGGCTAATGGTGTCATTAATAGGAAGTTTTGATGGCACTGAATAAGGGAACAGGTGTGAGGACCAGTTTCTCTCTTTCTCTCTTTTCTTTTTGTTCTTCTTTCATCTTCTCTTCTGCCATGGGCTCATTTGTACTTTGCAGTGGAGAATTCTGGAGGGCCCCTTTTTCTCTTTGGTGGCACGTGCCTCTTTAAAGTAAGGGTTATGCCTTCCCTTTTCCAGAATCATGTTTCTCTCTGCACTTTGTGGTGGTCACGTGATTTTGATTTTACTTTTTCTTTGCATTTTACATATATTTCTCTGAGAAAATGAGAGAAGGTAGAAGCATCAGGAACTAGTAATCTGACCTATTTTAACACAGACATTCATATATTTCATTTGAGAAAGAATGAGTATGTGTCTGGATCCAGCAAAAAAGGGAATGTCAGTGCTTTTTATTTAGTAGACTTCTTTAACACTTTGTGTATGTGGTTACTTGGATTCTTGTCACACCTTTTCGTGGGCAAGGTACTCTAATCAACTCTTAGATCAAAATTGATTCCTAAACTTGTTTTTAAAGTTATTCAAATCACCGTTCAGTAGAATGCCCACATGTGGCAGTTTGGGCCATTCTCCGTTTGTGGCATTCCATTTGTTACAGCTTAATTATTTCTAAATTTCCATTTTACTATGCAAGAATTGTCCCAGTTTGGGAGATAAATTATTTGAAGAGCCTCCTTTAATCTTCTCAGAATCCCTGGAGGGTAGGTATCTTTATTGTTATTTTACATAGAAAATATTGAGGCTCAGAAAGGTTGAATCACTTTCCAAATGTCAAACAGCTGGTAAGCAGTGGAGATGGAATTCAAACCATCTGAGAACAGAATGACTCCAAAACTTTTCATTACCTTCTTTACTGTCTCCTTGCTACCCTAAATTTCCTCACTTTTCATCAACCACCTATAGCTAGCTGTGTTTGAAATGAAACGTTTTCCGGTCCGTGAGTTCGAGCCCCGCGTCGGGCTCTGTGCTGACAGCTCAGAGCCTGGAGCCTGTTTCAGATTCTGTGTCTCCCTCTCTCTGCCCCTTCCCTGTTCATGCTCTGTCTCTCTCTGTCTCAAAAATAAATAAACGTTAAAAAAAATTAAAAAAAAAAAAGAAATGAAACGTTTTCTGGACTCTTCACTGTCTTGCTCATACCCCTCAAGGTACATTTGTGCCATTACCTCTCTTTATTTTCCAACATTCCCCTTGAAAGTGATGTTACTTAGGAGAACCCAGATAGCATCTACACACTGACAGATGACGTCGTGGCCATTAAATGCTTCTTTCTCAGACCTATGTCTCTATTTATAACCCGTTACTCAGTTTGTGTATAATAGACATCCGGCATTGGGGTACGATAATTGAGCCATACACAGAGTGGCCAGTCAGCCTGTAGGCACTCATTGTCCATTCTGAGTGATCAGGAACTCCTTCTGATACCTTGGAGCCCAGACTGCATTACTGGTTAAATATTTTGAATGTCATCTTTGACTATATCTGAACTATCGGGTAACTTTTGCTGTGAGTTGTGGTTGGATAGGTTCACAGCTGTTTGATTAATTTTCATTGGAATACCCTTGGAAGCAACAAAGTGTGTTTAAAAGAGAGCTGAACTTGTAAATAGATTATCAGGGTTCTAAGATTGGATGTAAAGCCTTCTACTTCTACGATCTTGTATATATGACTTAATCTTGGTGATGCTCCGTTTTCTCTGGTATAAAAGAGGATAAGACACTGCTGGTTCCTTCTATCCTACAGAATTATTATGAAATACATATGAAATAATGCACATAAACTGCCATTTGGTGTGTGTGCCTCACTTTGCTCTTCTGTCAAACTTTAAGAGCAAGAGTACCTATTCCATAACTTATTCTTTTATTGTGATGGTTATTGTTATTATATGTATATTAGAATAACTAGAATAATGTGATTAACCAAACTAGATATTTAAGCTAGTTACCCCTGAAATAATCAGTTAGAAGTTTTCCTTTCTGTTAGTGATACTAACTGATTATTCAATTAGATGCTTAGAATAAAATGATGATGATCATGACATGTAGAAGGACAGTGATAATTTTTTCATCCCTTATAAAGACAATACAGTGTTCTGATTCTACTCTTTGTATAATTTCATGTTAAAAAAAAAAAAAACAGAACCTCACTGTAGTAAAAATAGAAACTCCTGATAGGAAAGGCTAACTGTAACACTATTTCAGTAGGAGAATACCAGTTTGTTGTTCTTGTTCTCTTGGAGTAAACATATTTTTTTTCTTCTCTCTCTGGCCCCCCTTTTGCTGATGTAGTTCAAATGTGGAACACCCCAGATCCTGCTATAGATCTTGGTAGTTGTGAATGTTATGTATTTATTTAGAATGTGCTAATGTTTTCTCTTCTAAAGTTCTCAGAGTCCTTGGCAAATAACAGCATTTACGTTTTAATGGAGAATAAATTTAAAGTACTGAAAACATGTGCCAATAAGCTACTTTCTAAGAACAGAGAATTTAGAAGACAAAAATTGAAAGTTGAGAAAATGGGAATTTTGGAACTTCTTCTAGGTTCTTACCTTTAACCAAAATGCTGTGGCTACTTTATTTTCATGGACTTCTCAATTCTACTAGAAAGTTAGGACCTCCCAGGGTTGTGCAAATACTTGTGTCAACAATTTGATAATGCCTTTGTGAAAATGACTTTCAAGGTAACCCAGAAGTTTCACCTGCTAATTGGTATGGGATCCTGGGAGCATATACTCCCCAAACACCACAATCTGTGTGCTTTGAAATTTTCAAGTAGAATCCAAGATATTAAAATGTGTCTATCACTTTTAGAGTTTACTTACTGATGACATGAACCTGAATTTTCATTTGCTGCCCTTGACAGTGTAACATAAAAAGTATATTTTCCAGATAGGCTATAAATACTTAAAAAAAACAAAAACAGAAATGAAGACTGTCCTTTTACAGTATTTTATTTCATTTATTTATTTGGCTAAATTTTAATTAGTATTTTGTTTATTAGTTTTTTTTTGTTTTGTTTTTTTTCCTGATTGGATATATCCTATTGTCTATAGGCTTTTTTTTTTTTTTTTTTTTTTAGCATTTTGTCCTCTTGACCTTGTATCCAGTAATCCTATTTCATGAAACTCTTCATAAAATCACTTTTAAAAGCCCTCCATTCATTTGTGGTTATTTCTTTAAACTGGAGAATCTTTTTAAATACTTAAAAATGTATGGATTATAGTATGAGCACTCCCATCATTTGGTGTGCTTGGGAAATAGTCTTGTCTAGAAATAAGATGATTACATCTTTCCCTAAACGTATTTCTGATGTTGCCATAATATCTATATCTATATTTAGTTGACATACCTTTCTTTTTGTCTTTGTTTGCTTTCAGAGGGAAGACTCTAGATCTGCACTGTGTAATTCCAGTTGGCACTTGACACACTGTGGCTTTTTTAATTTAAATTTAATTATATTAGATTAAACATTAGTTTCCTCAGTCACACTTGCCGCCCTTCAAGTGCTCAGTACCCACGTGTGGCTAGTGGCTACTGTACTGGACAGCACAGATGTGTAATATTTTTGTCCTTGAAGAAAATTCTATTGAACAAAGCTCTGCAGAGTGTGCACTTATTGATTATATGCCTCCCACCTGTGCTCCAGTATTACACCTTGGAATATTTGTTTAAATGCCTAGAGATCTGAATAAAAATTAGAAAAATAGTCTGATGTGGAATAATCTGTCACAAACTCAATGAAATCTTTGTATTACGCTATTAGTCACAGGAGTGTGGCTCTAGCTATATGTTAAGTGACTTAAAGCTTGCTTTTTCTGTGAATAGTTCTGTTTTACGACATAAAGCATACTGTTACAGCCTCATTGTTAATGACTATGGTCATGCAGTTCTAATGTATCACATTTTACAATCTGGTATTTTATGTGATCTTAAAAATATCTCTGTAGAGACATTATTAGCTAAATCCAAGGGTATCAAATGCTCCATTTCGTTAATTCAAATAATTGTGTTTTCATTGTTCAAAGGCTAACTCTATGTTGGGAGAAATGAACAAAGGGATTTCGAAAACATTTTGAAACTGAATCTATTTTTCCTTGAAATGGGAGTACTTTGACAGTTTTAGAGAGAAAAATTAACCTGCAGTCTTGTGTTTTGATAAATATGGGTGGGTTTTATTTTGCTAAAATATTCCTGCTGGTACGCTTTTCCCTTTTTATATACTCGTAAGACTTTTTTCTTTGATTTTAATACAGAATACATAAGTTATTCAGAGTAACTTCAGTGGTGTGTATTTAAAAGACAAATTCCATTTTTAATTATCTGTCACTGTATCATTTGATTGTTTCTTACAATTTGCTTTTGTTCCTTTTTTTTTTTTTGCAGTTTTATATTACAATGCATCAGAAACTATTATGTAAAAAAAAAAAGTTCAGAGCAGAGATCTTATTAAAAGTAGTAGCAATTCGGTATGAAAATGGTTTGTGCTTTCATTGTCATTTTGATGATTCTGGTGCCAAGAAACTTGAGAAAGACGTCTTTAGATTCACACGATAAGCTGACAGAGTGAAATATCTTAAGGCTTGAAAGGGCAGGTAGAAGTTATAATTACTGTGTAGCTTCACAATCCTTGTATTGAAATACTCACCTTTGCTATCATGCTGCAGGCCATAGAGCGAGAAAAAGCGGAGAAGTTCAGAAAACTGCAAGATGCCAGCAGATCAGCTCAGGCCCTGGTGGAACAGATGGTGAATGGTAATTACACGGAGTTGATTTAGATAATCTTCTTAGGGATTTGATAAACACATAGGTTCATATTTATCAGCTGAATTATATCAGACAAGTACTTCCTGAATGCAAATTTAAATTGAAGTGGGTTTGTGAGCTTTTTATTATTCTTTCTTAATGCTAAGGAAATTATTAGAGGAAATTCATCTTTGAGTCCAATGGAAGAAAATGGGATGTGCTAGAATATTTTATCAATCTATTGCGGAGAAATCAATTTTAATGCAAATCCTGCTAGCATTTGTCCAAGTAATTTAAGAAAACAAGGTTTGCAGAAATCATGGGGAATGTAAGCAATCCTATACTATGTGGAAACTGATTGTCATCTGATTTTAAGTGATTCTCGCAATATATTTTTCTGAACAGACTAAAATTATGTGTAAGGCCTCATCAGCAAACCTTTTGCTAATAATATATTTGACATTTTTTCTGTTGCTCTTTATTTAATTTTTTAGTCTTTTTACAAATGACTCCTCAGGGGAAAGTTTATTTTTTTTAACTTCAGCTGTTTTTGAGTAAGGTAAAAGGGCAAAGCTAACAATTTTTTTTAAGAATGAATTAAAATTAACTTTTCTGAACAAAATACTAGTTATTGACATCACTTGTGAACAAACCTGTTTGAAATTGCCATTGTTCTGCTACTCTATTCACTTCCAGATAGAAGTAATTTATAAGACTCGGGTATTTTCAGACAAGATTTTTTTTTACATATTTCACAGGATACGTTTGTAAGAATATAATAACCAAATGTAACAAATGGTTTTTTTTTTTTTTTTTTTTTTTTTGTACATGTCAGCTTTTTTGAGAACCTGCCTGCATTCTGGGGCATAATTTTTGTGTATGAATTATTTCTTTGCCTTAATTGCCATGTTGGCATTAAAAAGTTCAGTGATCTTCCTAGGAAATCAATTCATTTTTTTTTCTTTTAATGAGCCCCATGACTGTATTTGGTTAACAATAAAAACAAGCAAACATGACGGCTAAAGATTGGGTTAACAGGTTAATGAATACATAGAAGATGTAAAATACTGAAAGGTTATTGTTTGTATGTATGTTGCTGGGTGCTTTGACTGATGAGTTTGATAACAGCATACTTGTATTAAATGAAATTGTATTATCTAAAAAATGGTTTTGTAGCTGTTAGGCAATTTACCCCAGGAACTATATTATCACTTTTTTTATTTTTATAATCCAATGTAAAGTCTATACCTTTAAATGGTCTCATTTTATAATCACATATCAAGTGTACCTTACCTCGAATCATTATTCAAAACCGTTAAAATTTAGAAATGAAGGGAGTGACTTTTTTGGTAGTTAAAACCACAGATAGGGGGCGCCTGGGTAGCTCGTCGGTTGAGCATTAGACTTCGGCTCGGGTCCTGATCTCACAGTTCGTGGGTTCGAGCCCCACAACAGGCTCTGTGCTGACAGCCCAGAGCCTGGAGCCTGCTTCGAATTCTGTTGTCTCCCTCTCTCCCTCCCCCTCCCCCACTCACACTCTGTCTCTGGCTCTCAAAAAAACAAATAAAGCATTAAAACAATTAAAAAAGAAACACAGATAGGATTAAAAGGATTATATGATTAGTGATGATGTCATTTTCTAGATTAATGCCCTCATAGCTCTAAGTTTTGGAGACCTCAAGAAAAATCAAGACATACATTAGGTCCTTAATAAATACAGATTGGTGAAATTCCTAGCAAAGCAAAGTTAAGGCAGTAATGGAGTTATTTTTGGTCAGAGAATAATAATACTTCTAAGGATATTGGCAACTTGTGAGGAGAACAAAGAGCAGTAAGAGGTAGGGTGTGACGTGTGACATTCCTTACTGGTTGACTTTATTGATCAAATTTTAAGCTTCTTATCTGTTAGGCCAATAAAGATAAGGTCTGACGGTTAGATGATCAGGCCCAAATTTGGGCTGTAGCTAGAGCATAGCTCTTATGCTCCATTATTTCAAACAGTTTATATGATTACTAAAAAGTAGACTCAAAGACTGTAACTTATCTTTCTGTTCCTTTTTGGTCTTACACAGAATTAAGTGTAATTCATGATACTTATTTTATGTGATTGTGCAATTGGTGAGTTAAGACAGACACACAAATAAATGCCTGGAACACCTCTCCAGGTATTATTTCACTGGGACTCCTAACCCTAATTTACGTTGGCTGCAGGGGCCTAGAACCAAAAGCTAGAGTTAACTGGTGTGGCTCAGGGAGCTGAAAGTTAAGGTCTGAAATTTACAAGCCCAGAATTTCTTTTCTCACATTTAGGCTGTGGAGTTAAAGTAAAACTCATAACCGTATAAAACACACATATATTCTTACCGTTTTATTTATGGAAAGGAAAATAACCACTGAATCATGGCACTTCATTTATGACCTCACGTAAATGTATATGCCTTTTAACCAGGTACCTTGGCCTCCAAAATAAAGATAAAGACAAGTCATTCTTGTATGATGTTAAAATCTTGTTCAACTGATACAAATATTGATAGTTTGTTTTATTGTGCTCACAACATTTAACATATATAGTGTGAAATATGTATAAAGAATGACATAACTATTTTTAAAAACATTTTATAAATGCTATATTTTCTATGTATGTATACATAGAAAGCTGAATTTTTTTACTTCAGATAATTTACCCCAAGATTACAGTGCTTCTTTAAAGTTCTGGAATGATTTCAGAACTCCTCTTTGAAATTTTTCTTCAGAATGAAAATCGAAGACATGCAAAAAAAAATCCTCAATACTTATATTTTGCATCAGTTTTGGAACAAAATGGAATGGCACATCAGCTGTATTTCTAAATCCCTTTTGGCCATTTCTAAATATCTACTGAAAGAATGAATTTTTAGCATCACCTAAGAAATGCAGAAAACAAAACCTATCAGTCTTGAAGGCAGTTTCTCAAAGGAAATTAAGAAAAAGGGCGAGTGTCTTAAAATTGTTACAAGTGTAAGGTACCATGATGCCAATATAGAAGTGACTTTGATTTGATGTCACAGAATTTTGTTCAAAATCAGTTTTAGGTCCTGAAAACACGATTTCTCGTAACATGTGTTTAGTTTTGCAGGCTCAAGTAGAACTTAGAACCAACTTAAGATAATTTTCATTTTGACTGTACTTTATCAAATGCAAAGACTTATTTGCAGAATATTAAAATACACTTAAATATAGTGTGAATTTTAATATTATATTGTGAGTTTTATACTAGAATGATTTATATTTGGGAAGTATGTACAGATTCAGTAGGAGACTCTTACGAATTTATTTGCAACCTTTTTTTTTATACCCAAAAAAGGGAGGTTGAATAAATTATTTGCATACTTTAAGGCTTAGTGGAACATTTTCCTTCAGGATGTCCCACTTCTTTTGTAAGAGTGTGAGTGATGTTCCTGATCCTAATAGGCTAAAAAAAGAGACTGCAGTGCCACTAACAGAGAGAGTGTTAGCTTAAAACTCATGTTTTTAAGGTTTTGACATGGATTTTGGTAGAATTAACTGGCTTATCTATTCCTTACCTATATTCTTTCTGAACTAACATTAAATTTGTGCTTCTTGTCAACACCATTTGATTGGATAAGTATGGGAGTAATTTGAGAGAGTGTTGGATGGTGAAGAGAAATTCTTTATTAGAGAAGTTTTTTCACACATGTAATTTTTATGAAACTTATTGTCACTCTGAAAGATGGGAATAATAACTTCAGTCTCAAGAAATTGTTGGCTTTCTAGAATTTTAATGAGAGTGACTGGGAGACGAGACTGGGTACCTAGTGATCTAATTATGTTTCCTGCAGCTGTGTTATACCGAGAAGGAGGGCTTCCAAATTTGTATTTATTTCATTTTTTTTCATGGATACGATGTAACCTTCTTTAAGTTTTTTTAAAATAATTTTTCGTGTAAATACAAAATTGGTATAAAATGATTAAAATTTTAGAAAATTTAACAACTAAATATGGTAAAGAATCTTGCTACACTATCATTACTATTGATTATTAGTTAAGGAATCCCAATTTCCTAAGATTTATGTCAAACAGTTTTTTTAAAACTGATCTGCTTACTTGAGAGCCAAAGCTTTGCAGTGTATGAGTGAGATGATAGGATTTCAGGACATTCTAGAATATTTTTATATCTAAACATTTGCTTACTTTGTTTCTACCTATTTAGATTAGACTTTATTCTTAATTTTGTTTGTAAAATAATGTCCTTGCATCTCTATTTGTTCTCCTTAGCAGCCAGGTATTTTAAAAAATGCCTGGTTTAGATAAATTGTTTTCCTTTATTATTAATAAAACTACCAAGAAAATACTTACATCAAACCATTTATTTGAAAGCACACGTAAACATAGCTCAGTTTCCCCACCTTTATATTTCCCGCATAAAATTGTTTGACTACAATATGCAGAGGAGATACTGTGATATAATTATCTAATAGGGTTAGTGATGTTTTCTACCTTAAACTGAGCTTCACTTTCAATTTCTAATTGTAGTTTTCTGTATGTTAATTAAGAGTCTGAAGACAATCACATTAAGGAAACGTTTAAATAAAAGTAGTAATTATTAGTATATTAGACTAGAAGAATATCTCAAAACGATCATCCCTTGAGTGTTAGATTATAGTGTATAAAATAATACCTAATAGTAAGTTGGCTAAGGATTGTAATTAAATAGTACAGACCGATAACAGAGACAAGAACACCTCTTATCTTAATATTAACTATGTAACTGTATTTTTAGTATTTTGGTTTGTAGTTCATTATGTACTTCATATACATGATGTCTTTTGAGTTTGGGCAACAAAATTTTGTTAGATGGATAAGGACGCGGATTGTATGTAGTTGGACTGGCTCATCTCAAAGCCAGACCTCTCATTAGCTTCTCTTCACATCGTTGTGAAGGATTTTCAGTGACAATAACTCTTCTAATTATATTGTTTAATAGGAAGACATTTCACGACTGATCTGTGTAACCATGGGGCCTGGAAACAGTACTGTCTGCAATAGTCCAGCCCCTCCATCGTAAATGAATAGCTTTCCACAGTTGCACCCATTTTCTCCTCTCTTATCCTCCTTACTCTCTCCTTGGTTCTGGGTAGTTTGATTTATGTCTCCTGGTTTTTTTTTTTAGTATTGCTTGGGTAATGGTCTCCACAGACTTCTTACTCAATAAATGTTCTTAATTGAGTGGCACATTATTCTTTTTTTTTCTTATTTTTTTCTTATTTTTTAAAAATATATGAAATTTATTGTCAAATTGGTTTCCATACAACACCCAGTGCTTATCCCAACAGGGAGTGGCACATTATTCTTTGATTCCAATCTCCAGGGGAAAAGACTTCTTGCTGTGTGTGTGTGTGTGTGTGTGTGTCTGTGTGTGTCTGTGTGTGTGTGTATGAGAGAGAGAGAAGGAAAGGGAGAAGGTCACAGTGGTCACAGTTGTTGGAGAAAATTAGTCACGAAAACAAATATAAGTAGGAATCTGGCCTTTGTCTCATAATTCAGTGATGTTTAAAAATAGGAAAAATTGAAGAAAGAGCTCAAGTGGTAATTTATGCATTATATTCACGAGGGGTATAAATTTATATAAACCTACTAATTTTTAAAAGCTATTTAAAAAATGATACAGCAATTGTATACAAGTGAGTGTGGCCAAAGAAACCTCTAGAATTTAGTCTACACTACTCAAGCCTTATTTTCATGGACTCAGTAAATTTCTATTACATTTTAGGCGGTTACGTTGGATGCCAAATTGACTTCTAATGACCCTTACCTAATATTCAATAAAAATTGGAGTCTATTAGAAACTTTATTTTAAGTTTTCATCCTAAATATTCTTCTAATTCAAGAGCTCTGAAAACACAGGTTTTGCATTATTCTACCCTGGCTTCATGGCTAATGATGAATATACTTGATGAGGAATACTTCACTTTAAGTGGCAGTTCTGAAGTACTTGCATGGAAGGTGGTGCACAATTAAAATTATTCTAACAGTCTGTTATGCACTGTACACAAGTAATAAAATTAATGGATGCACTTGAAGTAATGATCCATTTCCTCTGGGTGCAATATATTTATTCATGGACTATTTCAGGGGTTGTTTAGAATATGAGATGTGAATGGATTATGATCCATTATCCCTGAGATTCTAATGTGCTACTAAAAAATGGATTCCATAAGTATTGTTCATAATGCCTGGTGAGTTAGTGTTTGTATTCTTAAGTAGCTAACAAAAATTTAGAAAAACAGATGGTCAAATGATTGATGCTTAAAACTTTTCAGATATTTACACCTAAAAACTGTCATAAAACTAAATTTTCAGTTGAGTTAAGGAACATGTAATTCTTTGAAATACACATAAAGCAGTTATGTAGAATAGTATAATTATTCATATGCAAGTATTCGCTTGAAAAAACAGTATCCTTATTTATTCTACACAAATTTTAAGGAACTTTCTTATAATAGATAGCTGATTAATTCATGAAGTTGAAATAATGGGTTTTATAGTTTTAGTTACAGAGAGATACATGAAGTGATGTGCCATGTGACCGTGCTTTTGATCCTTCCCCCAAGTAGTTTAAAGCAAACTGGAAGCAAAAGAGACCATGTGCATGTTTGTGTTTGGTTTTTTGTGTCTGTGGGTATCACTTGATATTCATATTCATATTCATATTCATATTCATATGAAGTAAGCTATTGATTTAGTATTGTGTGAGTTCACAAGTACACTGTATTTGTTCCTTACCTAGTCTAAGCTGAGTTTAGAGTTTAGAAGGACAGATTACACTCTTGTTGAGCAGGAAGTATATTCACACATGAATTAATACAACATTTCCATGCAAATCCTTCATGATATATCTTATTCTCTGTGATCAGCATCATATCTTTGCCAGTGACATGTAGGAATTTCTGGGTTGTTTTTTGTTTTCATTTTTGGTATGGTTGCCCCTTAGAACATGAATTGAAAGTGATTATAGATATATGACCAAATGTGCCAAGCTTTGCTAATAAACTCAGGAATTTATCACTGGTTGATATGATTTCTTTGAAAAGTTTCGACATATATTTTTATATCCCATATTAGTGTCATATTATATAAACTTAGCACTAACTTTTTAAAATATTAGTCATTAATTTTTTTATAAATGACCCCTTTGCAGTCATTAAAAAGACCCCCACCGGGGCATTAGAAAGTCGGTTGGGTGTTAGACTTCTGCTGAGATCATGATCTCACAGTTCGTGGGTTCGAGCACCACATCAGGCTCTGTGCCGACAGCTCAGAGCCTAGAGCCTGCTTCGGATTCTTTGTCTCCCTTTCTCTCTGCCCTTCCCCCTCTCATGTTCTCTCTCTCCCTTTGTCTCAAAAATCAACATATAAACATTAAAAAAAAAAAAGACCCCCACTATCACCAATGTCAACATTTGAAAGATATGATTTCTTTTTTTTAAATTTTGTTTAATTAATTAATTAATTTACTTTTTGAGAGAGAGAGAGAGAGAGAGAGAGGAAGAGGGAAAGAGAGAATCCCAAGCAGGCTCCATGCTCATTGCGGAACCCGATGTGCGGCTCAGTCTCACGACTATGAGATTGTGACCTGAGGTAAAATCAAGAGTTGGATGCTAAACCAACTGAGCCACCCAGATGCCCCAGGATATAATTTCTTTATATTGTTGTTAGCTACATGGTATTGTCTATAATTTTGACCAATATTTATCGGTTGCCTGGCATATGTCAGACTTTGTGTAACTTCTTCACACACGTTAACTCAGAACCCTCATAGGTATCCTATGAGGTCAGTTCTCTTTTAGCCTCATTTCATAGATGAGAAAAATGAGATCCAATGAGACCAAATAATTGAACCTAGTTTACTCATTTAGTAAAAGGATTCAAATTTGAACTTGGTTCTGCCTAATATCAGAGCTATTATTGTGAATTTCTAGAACTTTGTTTCCCTTCACCATTTATCCTAATAGGGAGAGCCTTCTGTCACCTATCATTGTATTTTAATTTACCTTTATTCAATTATAAAAAGCAGTATGTTAATGAGTAAGGAACTATAGATTTCATAATGGATTTGTACAAAATTTGCTGCTTCATTTATTTTCATTCCTTTTACAGTGATGTTTACCATCTGGATATTTTTTTGGCATGACATATTGAGCCGATAGTTTTGGGTGATGATCAACAAGGACACATTAAATTCTATCCCTAGATTTTAATATATACCACAGAACCTATGGGTAATTCATTACAGTTAGGTTTATATTTTTCTGATTCAATTAACATCTATTACTCATATTGAAAATTAACTTAATTTTTTCATTTGAGAAGGAGTTTTCATATGATTGACCTGTCTCAGGGACAATGAGATATTTCTCTGTGTATTTCCTTGTAATTTAGACCATGTAGCATCAGCTCATCAGTACCTTTAGCATGTCTTACCTGCCTGTCTTGGAATTGGACCACCCTGGTGGTCTTCTCAGTGCTTACTCAGCTTTACCATATGCTGAAATCATTTCCTCTAAACATCATTTATTATATACATTGCATATTTTTGAATCATTATCTAACATAATATAAAATTTCTCCCCTGTATATTTTTAAATTATTCTCTTTCATTTTCCAACAATAATGTTAGCATTTTATCATATTTTTTTTTTATCTGAGTTGCCTAGATGACCACAGGTTTGGATTCTTCACTGACATTTTGTAACAAACATGATTATTTTTTTTAATTTTTCTTAAATATTTATTTACTTTTGAGAGAGAGACAGCATGTGAGCAGGGGAATGGCGGAGAGAGAGGGAGACACAGAATCCGAAGCAGGCTCCAGGCTCCGAGCTGTCAGCACAGAGCCCGACGCAGGGCTCGAACTCACAAACCATGAGATCATGATCTGAGCTGAAGTTGGATGTTCAACTGACTGAGCCACCCAGGCGCCCCTACAAACATGATTATTTTAGGGGCGCCTGGGTGGCTCAGTCGGTTAAGCGTCCGACTTCAGCTCAGGTCACGATCTCACGGTCTGTGAGTCCGTGAGTTCGAGCCCCGCGTCGGGCTCTGGGCTGATGGCTCAGAGCCTGGAGCCTGCTTCCGATTCTGTGTCTCCCTCTCTCTGCCCCTCCCCCGTTCATGCTCTGTCTCTCTCTGTCTCAAAAATAAATAAACGTTAAAAAAAAAATTTCAAACATGATTATTTTATAACTACAGTTACTTCATGGCATCTCTAAAGCATATTTTGGTATAATTCTTGGTCACTGCTCAAAACCAAATTTTCACAAACAGTATATCACACAAAACATCCAGATTTCTCAACAAGGCCACTTGCTTCCTTAACTATTAGGAGAGTATTAGAAGAATATTTAGCTTGTACAAACCTTTTATAGTTGTATATATGGGGATATGCATATTTTATCTTTTTACACTTTATCTTAAAGTTATTTTTCTTACAAAATCTATCATCCAAAGAAGGAAGAAAAGATTGTTGCCAATAATATTTGCAAAGTTTGTGTTCTCCAGTGTCTTATCAAAAGTGAGGTTTCAAATGCATTGAGAGATGTGGTTTGGTGTGTGTGTGTGTGTGTGTGTGTGTGTGTGTGCATGTGAGTGAGTGTGTAAGAACACCTAACTTTTGTCAGTTAACTATGGAGAGTGATTTTTTGTAACATAGCATTACATGATGTTGCTACTCTTTCATGATATGTATAGGATAATATATACTTGGATTGATATTAGTCATCACATATCACATTATGACAAAACTTACATAAGATAGTATATATTGGGGTGTCTGGGTGGTTCAGTCAGTTAAACATCTGACTCTTGATTTCAGCTCAGGTTGTGATCATACACTTTGTGGGATCGGGCCCTGTGTTGGGCTCTGTACTTACAGTGTGGAGCCTGCTTGATATTCTCTCGCTCCCTCTCTCTCTGACCCTATTCTGCTCACACACTCTCTTTCTCTTAAAATAAATAAATAAAACATTAAGAAATGATAGTATATATTAAAACACAGTGAATTCCTAACACATAGTAGAGTGATAATGATGTTTTTATGTTTCCCGTTTGACTTGGATAGATTTTTTTTCTGCTTTAGTTTTGCTATAGATGATTTTAAAATTTTCAGATCACCTTCCATATTTGTAAATGATATGTAAGTAATAGTATTTTTTCATATTAGATTTTTTTTAGTGGTTGTTTCAATTTTTTGGACCCATGGAAAATCTGCTTATTTCTGGCTTTTATAGAAGAATCAGAGAATTACTGCTTTTTGATGAATTTTCTTTTTTTTTTTGTTTGAAAATCCAAGTAACATTTTGGCTAATACCCAAACCATTTAAAAAATACAAATGTTAGTGTTTCACTGTACATTTTAATAGCATACATGGTATTTAACAATTATTTGGAATCCTCCAAAACATTTTTTTGTCCATGATCAGTCTTCCAGCCACCTTCAGAGCTTTGACCGTTTTTGTTTTTATTTAAATATATTCTACTTCTCTACATCTTATGTGTCCTTATTTATTACTTTATTACATTCATACTCTTGATAAGATGCATCTCTAATAAGTTACAATCAGTAATCAGAAATCATTGGTACTTGTGTTTCTTGATCAGTAAATAAATGATTTGTTTGAAATCCCTAATATGATGAATACTTTAAAACTTGAGACACATTGGTTTTCAGCTAATGTCTTACAGTCTGGGGCTTCAGTGGATATATTTTAAAAATCTTCTTTCTAGAGGGTGTTAATGCTGACAGCATCAAACAAGCCTCAGAACAACTGAACAGCCGGTGGATAGAGTTCTGCCAATTGCTAAGTGAGAGACTTAACTGGCTGGAGTATCAGAACAACATCATCGCTTTCTATAATCAGCTACAACAATTGGAGCAGATGACAACTACTGCTGAAAACTGGTTGAAAACCCAACCTACCACCACATCAGAGCCAACAGCAATCAAAAGCCAGTTGAAAATGTGTAAGGTAAGATTCTTTCCTCCTATTTGGATCATGATCAATAGGAATTTCTTGGCAGTTTCCAGAAGAAGAGTAAATTATTTAGTAAAAAACTTACCCATTGAAGGATTTAAACACAATAAGGATAAAAATATAAGTGAGGAAAATGAGTTTAAATAGATAATGCATGATGTCTCGATCCTAAAAAAAATGTATTTAGCGTACTCACACATGGCTACTTGATTTTGTCAGTTTGCAGAATGGTGAGGCAGTTTTGGAGTATGGAAGCAACACATATCCTAGGAGAAATGGCCAATAACTGGGAGATCTTTTTTTATGGCAACTCATGTGCTAAAAGCAAAACTCAGTCATATGTTGAAAAAGTGGAATCCACACAAACACAAAAAGTTGATATATAATTGGATGTATAGGGAAATTCTTTAAAACTGACAGTTCTCTCAAATTAGGATAATTTGAGGAAGGTTTCTTTACCAACATACTTAACCATGGTGCTTGGAGTATAGAGGAACCATAAAGGATAGTACAGTAACCTGGCGTCAGAGTTGTAACCATTCTCAGGACAGAAATGATTTAGAGAAGTTACAGAAACCTAGAAGGAAGGAGTTGGACACCTATTGTAAAGACAGCCTTAAGAGCCAGCCCAAGTGCCATGCCAGGAATGGAGCCAGAACAAAAAACATGTTACTTCACTGTCCTCCGTGACTCCATAATCTTAATCCAGACAGGGCTCCACACTGGCTAAACTTAATCAGAAGGCAGATTACAAAGAGCTGTAGTCTATAATTGTCTTTCCTCTGAGTCCTAGAAGTGGACAATGGATCTGGAGGCCAAACAACGTATAACTGGCACCAAAGAACTGGAGAAAGAGATTAAACGAAAATGTCGGCTAATGTTAGGAAACCAGAGTTATACCGTAATGAAAATAACTTGAACTTTTTTCCCGTGGTTATTATGTTCTGAGTAATTTTCTTGGGATATGGGATAGATGAAAAGGTTTCTAGAATGAATCTTGATGATAGACTGAGATGGCCAGGTTTAATATAAGAAGCAGTGAATGAGGATCAATTTGCATACTTTGAAAAGGATGGTTTAAATAATGGAAAACTGGAAATGGAAAGGTGACAGGGTTTGTTTGGAGGTGTTGTTGAACCCAGGAAGTGACGGGAAATTCAGAGCTAGTATGAAGTAAAAACAGTTGAAGGACTTGATGATTCTTCTTCATATATTGGAGCTACAACTTTACTAGGAAATGATTAAACTCAGGAAATACATTTTTAGATAAAGAATATAGGACAGAAAGACATTTAGCTTTTTTATGCAAATAAGTAAATCTAGGGAATTTTTATACTTAAACACATTTTGCTGTTAATAGAAATCATGAATCTTTACAGTGGAATACTCCACCAAATTATTTCTTGCAATAAAATCTGATGCTATTACCTTAACCTGTTTCTTGAGATTCAGATACAAAAAAATAACCATAAATTGTACAAGGAACTGGAAGAGGGCTATTCTGAATGCTGGCCATAGATGGGTGAGGGGTGGAGAAAAGATGAAAGATGAAGGCTAAAAGACAGGCTCAGAGGAGACAAGCAAGGACTCTAAGCGCCTGCTAGGACCTTGGTCTTTATCCAAGGAGCAAATCGAGATCATTGGTGGTTACAAATCTTAAATATTGTCTCCAGGTTAAGGAAGTCATCCTAAGTGAAATTATTTCTTTTTTCTGCATTCATCCACAAGGTTCCAAACTCCTTCTCTATGCACCTTTGGTTTCTCTTAATTTGATGAATCACCTTAGGTAAAATATTGAGCAGGATAAGCTCAATGTCATTCACACAACAGTTAAAATTATACTATTTGGCTGTGATTAATGATAGTTGAATAAATGATTCTATCTTGTTTGCCAGTGCATTCTGTTACTTGGAGATGTTTTCTAAGATCAGACTGCAGTACTAGCTCCAAATATAATGCTTACAAGAACTGGTTCTTAATTTGTTGGGGGTTAGAGAGCCCTTTGGGAATTGCAAGACATCCATGGACCCTTTCCCAAGAAAAATAAAAAAGTTTTTCCATCAGATAAACACAAAATTTTAAAGGATAAGCAGACTCAGGGAAGATGTCTTACTCAGGAGGACTCACCAGATTAAGGCCCTTTTTATGAGAATAATAAGTAATTGTTAACATCTTTTAAATGTTAAATATTTCAGGTCAAAATGATCTCTCCTGTGATTTACTCTGAGAACTTTAAGGTCTCAACTGAACAGTTGCCCAAATGTTTTATTAGTTTCAAAGTCCCTTTGTTTTGCAGAACACGCTTTACTATACTGTAGGCTCCTTCGATAGCCCCCTAAACAGGAAGAATGAAGGCCCTCCATCTGGCCAAATGTAAATCAGGTTCTTAAATGTTTCACAGCAGATGCCAATGCTGCCATTTGTAAGCCAAGTGTACAAAGTGCATGCCTTCAGTTCTATAATCAAAAACACAGAGTATTACCCTTTATCTCTTGACCTATTCATCCATGGATATGATATGCGCCTGCCTTCTAGCCCTTGATTGAGAGGCTTTATACTGGAATGGAAGAGATGAGTCCCCTCCCCATTTATATAAATGGCTTTCATCTTCACCTACCAAAAGAATTTGATTGTCAGAGATTAACCTACCCGAATCAACTCTTACTGTTAAAACCACGTGACAATATTCCTTTGAAAGTTATCTTTGTATCTTCTAAAAATCAGAACAAGTGACAGCGCCCATTAGAGAGTCTTGCAACTATGAAAGGATCTTTGTGGTAAATTTATCTTACTCAATCCTAATAAAAAAGTTACTTTCTCCAAAACAGTGTGAATGCCTCCAAAAAATAACAACTTTTTCTTTTTTTTTTCCTTTTCATTTTGACTTCCAGGAAGCTCAGATTTATATTTAGTTCATAATTACTGTAATTCTTTTTATTTTCCCTTCCTTCTAATTGTCTTGTGATCAAAATTTCAAATTTTAATTGTCGTGTTTCTTACATTTTAAATGGTACGCAATCCTGAAGTATTTTTTTCTAAAGGTAGCATAGGTGAGAATTATAAGTAAGCAACCATGGTAATAATACTTAAATAAAGAACATTTGGAAGTTCTGTTTGAATTCAGATTATATATATATACACACACATATATATATACACACATATGCATTTATACACATATACACACATATACATATATACATATATATATATACACATATACATATATACATATATATACACATATACATATATACATATATATATCAAAATTCATTGTGTTTTACAATGACATCATATCTGAATTTGGACTGGCCACATTTCAGGTGTTCAGTAGCCACATATAACTAGTGGCTACTGTATTACACAGCACAGTGGTGTGTCCATGTGACTTTATCACACAAACGGGGGGTACTCTTTGAGAGTGAAAGGGGGTATTATTAACAATTATGGCAGGATGGGGTGCCTGGGTGGCTCGGTCGGTTAAGCGGCCGACTTCGGCTCAGGTCATGATGTCACGGTTTGTGAGCTGGAGCCCCGCGTCGGGCTCTGTGCTGACAGCTCACAGCCTGGAGCCGGCTTCACATTCTCTGCCTCTCCCTGTCTCTGTCCTCCCTTGCTTCTGCCCTGTCTCTCTGTCTTTATCAAAAATAAATAAATATGAAAAACAAAAAAGCAATTATGCCAGGACAAGAAAAGAAAAGCAGAGCAAACTCTCACCCTAACTGAAACAATGGTCATTGCCTGTTCAGTCAGGAGAAGTAATGAGACCAAATAAGAGATCATTTCAGACATAAATATTTGTGTGTTTATATAAGTATTACATAGATTATAGAATCTAGGTGATAGCAGTATATAAAGATATATTTGTAATTTAATGTGGTAGGTATGTATGTAGATATGTCTAATTTATAGTCTTCACAAGTGAATTTAAAGAAAACTGTTCGTTAAACACGCTAAGAATTTGAAGCAAAGGGACATAATTTTGAGATAAGAGGGGTGCAGAGGACATTCACGCCTGATTTATTGAAAGGATATAAGGCCATTCATAGTACTTTTCAAGTATATATTCATGCCCATTAATGCTGTAAATGATGTCCTTTTGAAATTTAAAGACAGTTATATACGATGCTATCTATGGAATGAAGAGCCAAGGTATTCTTAAATTGATGCCCTGAGCTAGAGACTTGCCTAAACTGTCATGGATACTTCTTATCAATTTTTTTTTTTTAATTTTTTTTTAACGTTTATTTTTTTATTTTTGAGACAGAGAGAGACAGAGCATGAACGGGGGAGGGGCAGAGAGAGAGGGAGACACAGAATCAGAAGCAGGCTCCAGGCTCTGGGCCGTCAGCCCAGAGCCCGACGCGGGGCTCGAACTCACGGACCGCGAGATCGTGACCTGAGCTGAAGTCGGACGCTTAACCGACTGAGCCACCCAGGCGCCCCTTATCAATTTTTTGATAAGGGCATTAAGCTAAGCTTGCATCGCTGCCTTTTAACACCTTTCTTTGCACAAATGTAATCTATGCAAAGTAAAAGTTGTATTTATTTTAATGCTCTATATTATGGTACAGGATGAAGTCAACCGGCTTTCAGTTCTTCAGCCTCAAATCGAGCGATTAAAAATTCAAAGCATAGCCCTGAAAGAGAAAGGACAAGGGCCAATGTTCCTGGATGCAGACTTTGTGGCCTTTACAAATCATTTTAACCAAGTCTTTGCTGATGTGCAGGCCAGAGAAAAAGAGCTACAGACAAGTAAGTAAAAATACTTGAAATGGCTAACTTGATATTTCCCTAATTTGCTACTTGTTGGAAAAAGAGAAGGTGCTGACGTGAAAGAATAATTTCTGTCAAAGGAATCCATCGTCCCTACAGTCTGTAGTAACAAGTAATAAGATACTGTTGTTGGAAAACATATGTATTATATTTCCATTTCTCCCCCTCACCTACCATAATAATTTCATGACTTTGAGGAACAAATAAAATATATGTTTTATATAGGCATTAATATCTCCTTGGTGGGTTGCAAATTCTGCAGTCAAATATTTTGAACAGTGGAGGAAATAAAAGAACAGTTGGAGCCCTCTTGGTGGCTTTTCATTATATCCCGTTTGCTTTGTACAAGGATATTTAGCTAGGCATCTTACTAATACTTCTATCCAGTTTATATGCAGACTATTATAGCTGTAACAAGCACGTAGCAACTGAAATTCAGCCAAGAACAAATTATTCTTAGGGCTGCATTTTACTATTAAAACTATGTAACTATGCGGTTTCCTCATTTTCTCATTTAATAGTAAGATACAACCTCAGAGTGGAGAAGTTACACGGATTCCTACCATTTGACTAGCACAGTTTTCAAGATGTCTCTTTTGATTCTCATCAATTTCCTCTAATGCTATTAATACATAATATCTGGTCCAAAATAGCCCTACTAATCAGCTTAATTCTTAAGACAAAAATTCCTTTGGCAGACTGGTTTATGAACACTGCCAAGCATTAGTAAATGAGTTTTTCGTTCACCATACGCATACATGCCTGTGTACATAATGTGCATACAGAAGATTATAGAGTAAAATTGGATTTTAAGGCATTAAGATAAAAATATTTTGAAAAATGTCTTCACCAAATTTGTTACGAGAGGCGCAGAACATGTATTTGTTTTCTACTAAAACTTTAATTAGTTGGAAAACATATTTTTTGACTACTTTTCTTTGCCAGTATCCAAAGAATTTACCACATGGTAACATTTCTAAAATCAATGTTGTGATACACGTAAAGCTTTCCCTATTTTCCTGGTTTTTAAATTTTTATTTCTTGGGGAGGTCATGGAATGAACTGAATAAAGCCAATGATAGATGCATATGCTTTTTTGTTTTGTTTTGTTCTTTTCCTTTAAAGTCATTTTGGCTGAGGGATTTGTTTTCCTAGTAGGGCATCAGTTAATGCAACTTTACAGTGATGTCAGCTCCCTCTAGTGGATTTCAGTATACTTGTTGCTGGGTATCTATAAATCAAAAGGGGAAAGAAAAGATTATTAATGACTGTCCTAAATTTTCAAACAGTGACCTATTTAACAATAACGCATCTTTCTTGTCATAAAATCGGCAAGTCTCCCTTAAAATCAAATATAGGTTAATGGCTATACTGTGACTGCTGGGTAAAAGAGCTTATTCAGCAGGAAATTATTTTAATTTACATGTACCCTGTTAATTATGTTAAAGCTCCACATTTTTTCTGTTTATTTTAAAAATGTTCAGAATATTAATGTTTGTTGATACCTGAGGTTCAACTATGATATTCCAATATAAGTATGGAATAATACTTACTCTCTATCCATAGAACCATCAATCTATACATCTGTATTATCATGTCTTCTCTTTTATCTTTCATAATATGATGATCGTTTATAGAACTGCCAAAAATTTTCACTCCATTTATTTATAAATAAAATGCCCTCCCTTACACTTTATTTACTGAAACATCTCTGCCAATTTTAGCCACTCTTTTGGAAAGTTTGTCTTGATAATTAATAATTACTAATTAAATAGGAATTATATATATGAATTATAAATTGTATAAATTATATAAATTATAAATTATAATTATATAAATTATATATAAAATTTATATGTTATATAGTATTCTATATATAAATAACACATATGTAATCATATATAATTATATTCAATTATAATTGAATTATATAACTTATTTTTGCACGTATATATTATAAATTTATATATATAACTTTACTGTGTATTAACATATAATATTATATACCTTTATGTAAATGGTAAGTAAAAAGTTCACCATTTCAAGTCATATTATAGTTCAGTTGTTAGTTAATAATTATTTCCAAAGAATTATATGTATGTATATGTATGTTTCACCCCCAAACTGGCGCAGGGGAGTAAACCTGATTTCATAGTACTTTGAGCACGTTAACGATTCAGCAAATAAGAACTAACACAAGGGGTGGGAATCCATTCAGACTTGCATCTCTTCTTTCATTTTTTTTTCTTTACTAGTGTTCTCACAATGAAACTAAAACTTGACTTTTTAAATGTACTTTGAGTGGTGAGGAAAATTGGTCTAAGTAATTGTTGCTGGGTAACTGGAAACACTATATGAAAAGATATATTCATAGTAATTTTCAGTCCACAAATACCTTTCATCTAAATTAGCTTTCTTAGTCCTCACAGAGCAACCCTTTGAGAATATTTTATTATCCGTGTGTCACAGGTGACCTAATAGATCTTGAATAACGGAGAGGATGGGTAGTTGATGGGCACAAGTACACCTGGATGTTCATGGCACGATTATTCATGATAACGAAAAAGGGGAAGCAACTCAAGTGCCCATCAACTCATGAGCAAAGAAAGAAAATGGGCCTCTCCATACAACGAAATGTTAATAATAAGATGTAATGAAGCACTGATACTTGGTAGAGCATAGGTGAACCTTAAACACATACTGAAGAAACAAGCCAGCTAGAAGAGGCCATATATATATATAATCTATGATATGTAACATATAATATGTATAATTATATATTCTATGATTATATTTGTAGGAAAGGTCCCTAACTGGCACACCCGAAGATACAGAGGGTAGATTAATGATGGCCTAGGGCAAGAAGGTTGAGAGAGTAAAATTGTCTCCCAAAACATTTGCTACAAACCCTTTCCAGAAACTGCAAACCAGAAAGAGCATGCTCTAATCTAGATCCATATAAGAAAATAGCACATGGCTTGTTATAGTCGTCTCTTATTTTAACAAGAAAGATTTTAAATGTACTTTCTACATGTAAGTATGAAAACAGTTTGTAATAGAGTTTGAATGTATTTCAATTGTGAGGTATAATCATGTCAGGCAAGTAATTATTAGTTTGTTTAGTTTTGCAGAAAATGGAGAAAGTGACTACACTAGCTATGACAAAACAAGTGTTTTTGTTTTTGTTTTCGTTTTGCCTTAAACTTCAAAAGAATTTTCTTCTCTTCTATAACCATAGATTTCTAGCACAATATTGTCTTTTTGTTTTGTTTAAAAAAATGGTAATCACGTGTAACGGGAGATCTACACTCTTCACAAATTTGTAAGCGCAAGGGCTAGTGACTATAGGCAGGCACAGTGTTGTTGCACAGTTCCTAGAAATTAACTCTTGAATGACTAAAATTTTATACCTGACAAACAGTAACTCCATAATTCCCCTTCCCTCTAGCCCTGGGCAACTGCCATGCTATTCTATGCCTCTAGGAGTTGGACTATATCAGATATCTCGTATAAGTGGAATCATGTGGTGTTTGTCTTCCTCTGACTGGTTTCTTTCACTTAGCATAATGTATTCTAAGTTCTTCCCTTTTGTCACATATGGCAGGAGTTTCTTATGGTTTCAGGGTGAATAATATTCTGTCGTATGTATACCACTTTTCCTTGATCCATTTACCCATCGGTGGACATTTAGTTTCTTTCCATATCTTGGCTGTTGTGAATAATGCTGCAGTGAACATGACAATATAGATATCTCTTAAAGAACCTGATTTCAGTTGTTTGGATATGAACCCAGAAGTGGCAGTGCTGAATTGTACGGTAGTCCTATTTTTAATTTTTTTGAGAAACCTTTATGCTGTTTCCTATAGCAGCTGCACCATTTCACATCTCCACAAATGGTGGAAGGTGCCAATTTTTCCACATTCCCAGACCTACTTGTTATTTTTTTTGTTTGTTTCTTTTTGATACTAGCCACCCCGACAAGTGCAGGGTGATATGTCATTGTGGTTTTGATATGCATATTTATAATTAGTGTTGCTGAGCAGCTCTTCATGTATTTGTTGTTCATTTGTACGTCGTCTTTGGAGAAATGTCTATTTGAATCCTTTGCCTGTTTTTTTTTTTTGGTATTTTTTCCTTTTGAGTTGTAGGAGTTCATTATATATTTTAGATATTAACCTCTTGTCAGTTACATGGTTTGCAGATATTTTCTACCATTCTGTAGGTTGCTGTTTTATCCTGTTAATTGTTTCTTTTGTTGTATAGGAGCTTTTTAGTTTCCTGTAGTCCCATTTGTGTATTTTTACTTGTGTCACCGTGTGCTTTTTAGGTCAAATCCAAGAAATCATTTTAAGACCAGTGTTATGAAGCTTTCCTCTTGTGTTTCATTCTACGAGTTTTGTGGTTGCAATTTTTTTTTTATGTTCATTTATTTTTGAGAGAGAAAGACACACAGAGTGCAAGCGGGAAAGGGGCAGAGGGACTGGGAGACACGGAATCTGAAACAGGTTCCAAGCTCCGAGCTGTCAGCACAGAGCCTGACACAGGGTTTGAACTTGGGAGTGGTGAGATCGTCGCCTGAGCCAAAGTCGGATGCCCAACCGACTGAGCCACCCAGGCGCCCCTGTGGTTGCCATGTTTCAGTTGAATCTTTAATGTATTTTGAGTTGATTTTTATATATATTGTAAGATAAGGGTCTAACTTTGTTCTTTTGCATGTGTATATCCAGTTTTCCTAGTACAATCCTATGAAGAGACCATCCTTTATTGTTCTTGGCACTTTGCCAGAGATCAGTTAACCACATGCGTGTGGGTTTATTTATGGGCTCTCTCTTTTATTCCTGACTATATGTCTGTCTTTATGCCAGTACCTCACTGTTTTAATAACTTTAGCTTTGTAATATGTTTTGAAATCAGAAAGTATGATGCTTCCAGCTTTTTCTTTCTCAAGATTGTTTTGGTTATTTGTGGTGTTTTATGGTTTCATATTAACTTTAGGTTTGTTTTTTATGCCACTTGGATTTTTATAGGGATTGCACTAATCTGGTAATTGTTCGGCACAACACTGTTTTGTGCACTCACTAATTCAGTAAGTATTGTTGAACACCTGCTGTGTGCCACAGAAGTATTGGGCACTAGGTATTTAGTGGAGAAAAATCAAGAGCAAGGTTTATATCCTCTTGGAGCTTACAGAAATAAAGGGAATAAACAAGTTAATATGTAAATTATGTTATCACAGATTAACCTCACTTAGGCAACATTATGCTGGTAGAGGACAGTTTGACCTCAACCTGCGGCACGTGCAGGCACCAGCTGTGTGATGATCCGGAGGAAGGTACAGATGTGGCAAGGTGGAGAAGAAGTGCTTGACATGTCCAAGAGACAGAAAGGAGGGGCCAGGAGGACTGGAGACTAGCAAGTTACGGGAAGGTGAGGGTAAAATGAGGGTTGAGTTCATGAAGGTCCGTCTAGACTTCTGTGTAAACTTTGTTTTTGTTTTTTTTTCTTTTTGAGAGAGACAGAGACAGAGACAGTGTGAGGTGGGGAGGGGCAGAGAGGGAGAGAGAGAGAAAATGCCAAGCTGGCTCCGCCTGTTACCGCACAGCCCGATGCAAGGCTCAAACCCAAGAACCGAACCATGAGATCATGACTGGAGCTGAAACCAAGAGTTGGATGCTTACCCAACTGAGCTACCCAGGCGCCCCTGGGTTTTCTTTTAAAACCTGTTGAAACTTCTTTTTTTCTTTAATGCTTATTTATTTTTGAGAGAGACAGAGACAGAGTGTGAGCTGGATGGGGCAGAGAGAGAGGGAGACACAGAATCCGAAGCAGGGTCCAGGCTCCGAGCTGTCAGCACAGAGCCCAACGCGGGGCCCGAACTCACGAACTGTGAGATTATGACCTGAGCCAAAGTCGGACACTTAACCTACTGAGCCACCCAGGTGTGCCACCAGTTGAAACTTCTAAAAGAATTTCACTTGAGGGAATTCAGGAATCTGATTGATAATTTTGAAAGATCTAACTGGTATTTTAGCCTCTAGCTGGTTTGTGAGAAATGAATAGAAGGATTTGAATGGAAGCAGCGAGACGGGAAATTGCACCTATCTAAACCTAACCTTAGACCAGAGTTGCGATAGGGAATATAAAGAAAAGTGGAGGCAGCCTTTGAAGAGGTGATGATCTGGGGAGGTGTGGTAAGGAACACTCTTATAAAATTATAGGGAGTAACTTGTGCCTCCTGTAGGGATAATAGAAGAAAATTTTAGGCCAGCCAGCAAAGAATGTTCTCAATGGCCATAATTTCAAACACTGTTGTTAGTCCCTGCTAAGATGTGGATCCAATGTTAAGATGCTGAGACAAGGAAGGGGAGCAAAAGTTGTCTTGACCTAACTTTTCTAGCTTGCAGGTCAGAAAATTTACCTAATATTCTCTTATACCTAAGTAAGGAATTGTTTTATTCTAAGAAACACAGTCTATATGGCTTTGCTCTTTAACTCCAGAAAAAATCAAGAAAAAAATTGGAAATGGCCTTTTTTGTTCTCTTCACTGATACCGTCAACATCAAGCAGAACAGACTTGCTTAGTTAAGCTAGATCTGTGCTTCATCCCCTGAGGTATAAGAATCATTCCTTGACTGGGAGAATACTAGGAACGCATGCTAAATGCCAAGTAGAGCATAAAAAAATAAAAATATATTTTAGGAAATTATTTAATAGAAGTTCTTAAGATAGGGCCTAGTTTTTGAAAATAATGTGGAAAGGGGGAAATGCAGCAAAAAAAAAAAAAAAAACCCTGTAAAACCTAATTTGTAATCGATAGTTGAGTGGTATAGTAGTTTATACTTAGATAAGCTTGTGTAGAAAATTGTGATTAAAAGTGGAGAAGGAATTAGTTATTCCAGCAGTGGATACTAGACAATGCTTGTGAAAAAGACAGAGATTTCAGTTGATTGATTGGAGACCTGGCTTTTCAAAAACTTTCTAAGGTGGTCTTAGATACAATTCTCATAAACCCGTCTGTTTTGCTCCTATCAGTGTCCTGAGGGCCTTCGTGGGCCTGGAGCCTGAGTAGCAGAAGGAGGGGCGGAAGCATGATGTTAGATTGTGGCTGCAGGATGTTTGATGATGGGCATTTGGGCTGAGCAGTTGATTGAATTCTGACCACAAAGGTCCTTGAGTGTCAAGCTAAGGTGTTCGCTTTTGTGTCGGCATTGGAAATTCAAGTCTCCATACTCAGAATTTCTTCCTTGTCTCAGTCTCTGAGGGATAATTTCTAGTATGTTAATCATCCTGTACTGTGCGTCCCGGCTTCTTTCTGGACATCTTCTGCCGGTGTTCACAGTGTAAAGAAATAATTGCTCTGTGCCATGGTTTATCTCGTTTCATAAGGTTTGGAGTTGCAGAAAAGGCTCTTTGTTGATTATACTGTTCGGTGCCATTGTAATTAACTGTGAGGGATGGGGGAAAGTTGGATAGCTTCAATATGAGCATTTTTCAAAAAAGATTTATCAAAGAAGTAGAAAGTGCTGTTAGTTTTCTACACACACACACACACACACACACATCCTATATTAAATCATCACTAATTTCTGCTTACAAATGATGAGAAATTCAAGTTAGAGTCAACTTCGTATTCATAGCAGATGTTTCAATGTTTTAAAATGCTGTCAGTATTGACAGACCACTAACATACATGTTCTCTTTCCTTCCCCAAATGAATGACTTCCTGCAGCTTGTACATAAGCTCATTCAGTAGAAATAGAATGTGAACCATATACGTAATTTTGAATTTTCTAATAGCCATATTAAACAAGAGACAAGTGAAGGTAATTTTAACTGAATATTTTATCTCAACACATCCAAATAATATCATTTTAAGAATCAAAATTAATACTAACCACCTTTCCCCTTTCCAGTGCTCAGTGGACCTGTGTAGCTAGTGGCTACCGTAGTGGATAACACATTTCTATGTTCCTTCTCTCTACTCCATTTTTTTGTGTGAGAGTTAAGTACCTTTATTTTCCCTGAGTACTTTTGTTTTAATTTTGAAGAGAGATTGTTGTGATTTTTTTTTAAGTACCATATATAACCTAGTGTTTTAAGATCTCAGCGTTATTATGATAGCTCTGTCTTACACTGGGGGAAGAAGTCCGATTTTCAGATGATGTCTCTGTTTATCTTGCTCTTCAGTTAAAGTTTTTTTGCCCTTTGACATAGACTCATGTATTGCAGAAAAGAAAGCACTTAATTCCACACTTTTTTTTTTTTTGACGAAATAATCTCGCCTTGTCTCTTTTGTTCTCTCCTTGCTCTCCTTTCTTACCTTTTCTCTTCTCTGAAACCCCTTCCATTTTTAACTCAATTGACTATAACAGAAGGGATTTTTAAGTAAAAGATGTGGAAAACATTTTTTATAGTCTTCTACAACAATTTTAGATGTAAATGCGACCATACGTTTTCATTGCCATCCTTCATAGGGCTATACTAAGGGACTGGAGATTAATGGGTTTTTTTGTACCTTTCAAGATAAACAGTAGTTCAGCATGGTAGCCCTTAACATTCACTTTCCCAGTATTCACAACAGGTGCTTCTGAAACTATAATCCTTTATATTAACTTTAATTTTGTGGAATATGCTTCCATAATCATGAAACATTAAGAATGTATCTATATTTTTTAAATGGCACTTTAGCAAAAGAATAGTAGAAACCATCATAAGAATATTTGTTTTGAGATGAATGTCATATATTTATAAACAATATTGGGGAAATACTAAATCCTTAGGCCTTTTTTTTTCTTTCAGGGATCTGGGCTGGACCAAAGGACGTTAATAACACTCTTATAATCCTTTAAGATAGTAGGTTTTTAAATATGTTTACTCTCTCATTACTGTCAGTCAAGAGAAAAGTATCAATTGAGTTATTAATCTCTCTTTGTACATAAAAAGAAGACAGTGAACTTCCCTAGATGGAACAGGACTAGGTCTACTTTTACATTGGGGTCCCTAGGGCAGCATCCACAAATATCTCACTGACACATAGGTAGAACAGGTTGTACTGAGTTTGCCCTTGGGTGCAGCTGACCTTTGCACCAGATTTTTTTTTTTTTTACTTTTAAATCTGAAACAGAATTAGGAATCCTTCACTAGTATTCTCAAGTAAGTCTGGCTTAAATGAGATAATTTGTGTGCCTTATAATCAGTTTTCAGCTACTAGGTAAATCATGCTTGATAACAAATGCTTTTTTACATCTAGAAGGAAACTATATAAGTAAAGGTATCCTTGGCTTTAATTGTATGTTGTAAACAAAAAAGTTTTATCTCCAGTCCGCTGCTATCCACTAAGTGCTGGGTTCTTATGCTCATCTATTCCCTTGCCTTTCCAGTTAAGTATCTTAAGGTATTGCAAACCCTTGGAGTCCCAAGAAGATAAACCCATGGTGGGCAATTCTGCACCTGACAACAATTTTCTCTTTGGCTCCTCCAGTATCAGGGACAAGAACAACATCTATGGAGCTACACAGTCAGAAACCTCAGAATCGTCCTTGATATTCCTTGTCCCTCATTCACTTCCTCTCCTTTTGCTCTTCATTCTCCCACCCCATGCATTTTTGTCTCCCATATCATTCTCACATCTAACTTTCTTTTCTTATTAATGGTCATCATGTTCGTCCAAGCTACCAGGGTTTCTTGCCTGGACCACTAATTTGTCTTCACTTTATCCATTGTTGACAGTGAGAAATCTATTTGCTATGTTTCTGCCAGAAGGATTTATCTTTTTAAAACATTGTTTAATGTTCATTTCTTTATTTTTGAGAGAGAGAGAGAGAGAGTGAGCGAGAGAGAGAGAGAGAGCGCACTTGTGTACTTGTGGGGATTGGGTGCAGAAGGGAAAGAGAGAATCCCAAGCCCCAACAAGGGGCTCAGTCTCATGAACTGTGACATCATGATCCTGAGCTGATATCCAGAGTTGGACGCTCGACCAACTGAGCCACCCAGATGCCCCCAGAAAGATTTTTCTTAAAGAAAATCTGTGTCACACCTTTGCATATAATACATTCAATGATTGGCTTTTGGTCTTAGTTAAAAGGTACTTACAAGGCTCTGCTTAAAATGGGGGCATTGCCTACTTCCAGTTACAGCTGCATTCGTGCTTATTTTCTCTCTACGTCATATTGACCTTTCATTTCCTGAAAACCATCCCATATTCCCTACTTCAGAGCCCTGTGTATTTTCCCAGAAGCCCTAGCACAGCTCATTCTTACTCCTTCATATCTTTGCCCAAAAGTTAATTTTTATGAGCTCCCAGTGTAAATGTAATGTTCTTATTGTTTACTGTCACAGCACTTTTTGTCTCTTTTATAAAATTAATTATAATCTGATCAAAACTATATTAGAGTATTATCTGGCTGCATGAGTAAACTGTGAAGGCAGTGAATATAGGGACTCTGTTTTTTAAATTATTGTATCCCTAAAGGATATCACAAAGGCTGAAATGGACACTCAATAAATAGTTTAAGGAATTAATAAATGATACACAAATATTAAATATATGCATATATATCTCTTATTCATATGTATGTGTACACAGAGAGAGGTAGAAGCTTTTTTTAATGCAGTGGTGGTCCTATTTCCATAGAAATATAAACATTCCTCATTAGGATATAATAAAAATTGTTACCTTATCTATTGTTCTGTTCTTAAGTGATACAGTTTTGAACATGATTTTGTTGCTTGTCAAAAGAATTCCAGGATGGGGCACCTGGGTGGCTCAGTCGGTTAAGCGGCCGACTTCGGCTCAGGTCAAGATTTCGCGGTCCATGAGTTTGAGCCCCACGTCGGGCTCTGTGCTGACAGCTCAGAGCTTGGAGCCTGTTTCAGATTCTGTGTCTCCATCTCTCTGACCCTCTCCCATTCATGCTCTGTCTCTCTCTGTCTCAAAAATAAATAAACGTTAAAAAAAAAAAAGAATTCCAGGAGAAAACCAAAACGTGTGTGTACATTGTACATTTGTACATTTACAAATGAATTATACCAGAAAAATGCAATTAAAGAAAGTCTACCTATTGTCTAGAAACCATGAAGTGAGAAAGGAGTCGAGGAATAAAGTCAGTTTAAGCTATTCAGTGTTGAGAAGGTTCCGTGGGTGGAATGAGAAGATTTAATAGGTGGAATGAGAAGAATGTCTAAATTCTCCAGGTAAATTCTTTCTCCTCTTGTTCAGATTCTAGGCTTCACCAAATACTGGTTTTCTCCTGTGTTCCTGGCAAAGGCGTTCTTTTTGTGTGTGTGCTCAAGGTTACACTTTCTAACCTGTAGTTACTCATCCAACACATACTGATTCCTTTTATAATACCATAGTGGTCATTGGGGATCAATCGCTGAGCTAAAACCACATGTTTCTTGCTATCATTATACTTGAAAACTGGGAAAAAATCACAGCCATTAATCACAAAATCAAGCTGGTGTTTTTATAATTATAGCTTGAGATGAGTGCTTGACCTGAAACTAAGGGTCTCTGAAACTAAAGGAGACTTACCCAAGCTGGGAAGGTAAGCAAAGATTTCCTAGAGAATGAACTGCTTAACACAGAAGCCAGACGATCAGTAGGGATTAATAAGACTAGGGGTAGTAGGTGAAGGCCAGGATCAGAGAAGTTTTGTGTCCCTGGAGCACAGGGGGGTGAGGGTGATGAAAGGTGAGTCTGGAGAGGTGAACGGTCTAGAGGGCCTTCTATGAACCATGGGTGAGAATTCTAGAAAAAAAGAAACAGTAACGATAAGTTTTATGCCATGATGTAACCTCATAAATCAGTTTTGCACTTTTAAAAACTGAACACAGAGCTGGATTTAAAGGAAGTGAAAACACACATGGAAAGGCTAGGGAGGATCTTAAACTGTGTGGGCTTTTGCTTGTGCTAGATAACTTACATGGGAGATATAGAGGTACTTCTTGATCATGTTACGAGTCCTCTGCTTTCTCTCAGAATCGAGTGGAAGTATGGCTTAGCTCTCATTGAGAAGACTTTATGTCTTGCACCTGCATACAGATGAGAAGCGGTTTTACAGAAAAAACTCAACAATTCAGAGATGAACAGGGTTCACTTCATTATATAGAAGGAAGGTGAAGAAGGGAGAAGATAATCAGGACCTCCCTTAGAAAGAAGGCAGACTTGAGTGTGATATCAGACCCATTGGGTAGCAATTGCTACAGCTCTTCAGACACAAGTATTTCCTGATTGATGAACCTACACATAGGAACTAAGGGGGCTAGTTCAGGAGCTACGGAGTTGGTAGGTCCTCTTTGAATTCCAGCTCCTCCAATGCAATCTACCTGTGAAACACCCAGAGCATTTACTCAGGATCCAGATAGCAAAGGAGGAAATACAGTCAAACACTCTGAGTCAGATATGGAATAAGATGTTCCATGCATGCACTAAAGAGTGTCTACATGTAATGCTGGTCTGGATCTTTATTAGTTTCTCATGATTTTAAAGGGAACTGGAGACTTTATATAATGTGAATTGTTTATTGAATTATGCAAATTAATGCATACTTTGCCTAAATGCATATTTTGTTTAAACAGAAAGAAAATGTATCAGGTCATGATTATTCCCTAAGTTATAGCTAGAATTACATTGGTTAATAGAGTAAAAATTGATCAAATTTTTAATCATTTGGAATGTTTCAGTGTGTATCTTTTTTCTAGATTTGAAAGATTTTTATTTTATGCTGGCCTGTGCTGAAAAGCATTGGGTTCTTTCAATTTATGGCTCACCGTATCTATCTGTGTATCTGTATATCTGTGCATTTATGCATCTATCTATCTATCATCTTCCTTCTTCCTTCCCTCCCTCAATCTGTACATAGGCGGATGCTTACTTACTGAGTTTGGGGCAACATGCAATATTACAACAACTACTTACAAATTAACTGTTTTACACTTCTACCATGGACATGTTACCTTATCACTTTTTTATAATCTGACAAATCTGAAAATTTTTATTTTCTCTCATTTAATGTAGGTACAATTTAACTATGTATACGATTATAGTTATGTAAAATGTGTATATATATATATATATGTGTGTGTGTGTGTATGTGTGTATATATATATGTGTGTGTGTGTATATATATATATACACACATACACACACACACTTATGGTTTAAGTGCATATACATACCCGTAAATTACACTTTCCTTAATATATTTTTCATTCCCTAATTTATACATAAATAGATACCAGGGAAAGTATGCTGTTGAGTGGTGGTTTTGACTTTGAAACCAGATAAACCTGGTTTAAAATCCTAAGCTCTACACTTACTAGGCTCTTGAGTGTGAGCAAATTAGTTGACCTTTTTTTGTAGCCTCAGTTTCCTCAACTGTAAATGAGACTAAAAACACATTTCTCACAGGTAAGAATTAAGAATGATAGTAACAATGATAGTATTAGAGTTTCTGACACATACTAAGTACACAGAGGTTTTTTTTAGCAAAATAAGAAGTGACAGGATATAATTTAAAATATCAACTTCTGTGGATAAAGACACTGTTTTCTCCGAAGGTAAATGATAGCGCACGAAAAGAGTAGCCTTCGAAGTCAGGATACATGTACTCTGCTTGGTTTCTCCTCCAAGTACCTTGTCTGGCACCATGGTCAAATTGTGCAGCCTCTCTGTTTGGCCATTTCCTTACCTTAAAAGAAAATGGCTTTAACCCTGTGAACTTGCAAGGCTGACATGAAGATTCACTGTAATGTGTCTGTGTACGTGTGTATACTTTCTATCAAAATGTGAGATACGTAGTAGGAATTTATCTTCAATGTCATAATCACATTTTAATTTATATCTTCAAGTTTTTGCAACTTGGAAATATTTGTAATTAGCAGTGTGATTGAGTTTGCTGACAACTTAGGAAAACGTAATGACAAAGTTGAAAATAGTGAAATGATTCTCTTCTTTTCCCTTTTGATAAAGTTTTTGACACATTGCCACCCATGCGCTATCAGGAGACCATGAGTACCATCCTGACGTGGATCCAGCAGTCAGAAACCAAACTCTCTAGACCTCAGGTTACTGTCACTGAATATGACATCATGGAACAGAGACTTGAAGAGTTACAGGTCTGTGAATGTTTGTCTGAAGCAAATAGTGCACATGTCATCTATCAAGCAGTCACATTGGTGTAACTTTTCTTTTCACAGTGGTGTAACCTTAAAATAATAGAATTAAAATAATTGTGGCAAGTATGATGGTGTACCAGTTGGAAAAATGAGGACTTAAAAAATGTCATATTTTATGCATTTGTGCCTTCTCTCCCTCAGACAGAAATTCCACCTTTGAAGACAGTGTCATGGTCTGCGTATGAAGTATATTCTTTATTGTTTAGTATGTATTTTCAGACACATGGATTTTGATGATTATAAAAGCTGTAGTATTATTCCCCCCACCCCTTGCTTCCTGATTTATAACTCCATTCACATTCCCAAACAGTGGTAAAAATCAGTGTCGTTATAAAATAAGTTTTAAACTCTAATCTTTTGTAATATCATAATTAGTTTTTGAGTTTTATTACCTAAATTTTTAGCAGCTTCATATCAAGTAATAAAAAATACTAATATGGGAAATGAAAAAGATAATTTGTAAGAGATTTTAGAATACTTTTCCTACCAATTCTGAAAAGCCCATGTTGTATATCCAATCACATTTTATTTTTTAAGACAAGAAAGCATTCATTAATTATATTTATGAGCTGAGATATGTCTCCATCTTGAGAAATAAGAACAATATTAGAATATGACTTGTATACGAAGAGTTCTTTTTCAAGAATTAAATTTTTTTAAGAAAGTGATTTTATAATTATTTCTTTAAAAACTTTTATGTAAATTTCTCAGTATATATTGCCCTGTTTAGACTGTTTTCTCTACTATCACACCAAGCAACCTAATATTGTTGGATCTTCTTTTTTCTTCATTATGTTGTTGTTTCTAATACTTGGAATGATTTAAAAATTCACTTTAAAGAATATGTGACTTAATAGAACTCTAACTTCAAAAAGAGTACAAAGATATAGCAATTAGAGGAATGGATTAACTATATACAAAATGGTGGGCAGATGAGCAGGGGAGTAAACTTCTGAAAAAAATGTTGAAGACAAAAATTATTTGTAAATATTATTGAGAAATTGTATTAAGTACCTCAAAAAGATGTAGTTAGAAGTTTGTATCAGATGTTACAACAAAGCAAAATACCACATATGTTAAAATGTTCCAAACATTTCAATAAGCATAATTTTTGGAGAAATTTTTAAGTAAAATATTTTAAAACATATGATAGAGAAGCACACAAATCACTGGACACAATTGCAAATACTCTAAAAATACTGGAGGCGATTTTAAAGAAAGATGAGACCGAGGAAAAAATTTGTCTGAATATGGGAGAAAGTCATTGATAAGGAAGTCACAAAAAAAGACATAAACAGCCATTAAACCTATGGAAAGTTGTAAGTCGAATTGGAAAGGACGAAGTACTAGTTTATAAAATGAAACACCATTTTTCACATCTAAGTTGCAAAAAAATGATATAATAAGTGCAGGTCCAGCAGCAATGAGCTCCCTTCTCACTTTCTGGTGGGAACGTAAATTGAATTGAAATTTTGCTGAGAAAAATGTTTCACCACTTGCTAATAACATACAAAAGAATTCATGATGTTATACATGTGAATAGTGTTTTCATGAAGTCTTTATCGTAGGCAGTAATCAGAATACACTAAAGAATCAAACAGATGGGGATAGATAGGTAGATCAGAAACATAATTTACAGGAGTGGAAAGCTAGAAGTTACTTTGTAGAGCTAATAATGGGAAATGGTTAAACGAACCAGGAAGCCATTAAATTTTATGTTTTCGAAAAAGACTTAATGATGTGGCAAAATGCTCACAAAAAAGGCCTAGCTCAAAATGTAGTTATATGCATGCTAGATATTGTCTAAATAATAAATCGAGTTTAATGAAGTAAAATTAAAGCAGAGTAAAAAAAAATAAAATGCCACAAAATAGGCATAAGACATTATACAACTATAAAAGTTATGTATTGATGTATTTGTGGGATATTATAAGTCTTTCTGTAAAAGAAGGGATGATTGTTTATGTGCGTATATAATAACATATTCAGTGTTTAGGTATACATAGAAACACTGGAAGTTTACATAAAATCATATATGTAAGTGGGTATTTTTTCCGTGTTTTATCTTGACCTTTTATTATTGCATAACCAGAAAGTAACAAATGAATATTGAGTGGGGAAAACCTAAAGATAGACATCCTGTTGTAAGCAATTGCATAGGTAACACAGAACAATTGTAAAACCAACTTTATAAATTCTCCCAAAAATTCTCCTAGAATTTCATTATATCCCTGCAAAAAATTGTGAAAAATATGAAACTATAGTTAATTGGCATCAGTAGACCAGTGATAACTTAGTCAGTTTTGTTATACCATGTATCTATATGATTTAGTTAGGTTTTTACCTAGAAAGGTCAGAAATTGTCTTAATAAAAGCCCAGTAGAATTAAATGAAGCTCCCTAACAGTATCATAAATACAGTACTCATATACAGAAGATACAATAAAATTAGGTGTGCTAAAACTCTGGTCCATTAAGATACACTTTTGGATATATTTGATGTTGTTCATAAAAACAGGCATAGATTTTTAAATAAAATATTAATGTGCAAATTACTTTTATGATAAACGGTAGAATTTAGTTTGTCTTTTTTTTTAATGTTTATTTTTGAGATAGAGAGACTGTGAGCAGGGGAGGGGCAGAGAGAGAGGGAGTCAGAGGATCCAAAGTTGTCTCTGCGCTGTCTTCAGACAGCCTGATGTGGGTCTCAAACTCACGAACTGTGGGATCATGACTGAGCCAAAGTTGGACGCTCAACAGACTGAGCCACTCAGGCACCCCATAAACAGTATAATTTAAATTACTACTAGTTATTCTGTAGATTGCAGCACATCATCTATTTTTTAGGTGTTTCAATCACATAGCTTTCATTTTGTTTGTTTTTTGAACATTTTGTTTTATTGTTTTTGAGAGACAGAGAGAGAGCACACACAGGGTAGGGGCAGAGAGAAAGGGAAACACAGAATCCAAAGCAGCCTCCAGGCTCTGAGCTATCAGCACAGAGCCCGACGTGGGCTTGAACCCACAAATGCAAGATCATGACCTGAGCTAAAGTGGCACGCTTAACTGACTGAGCCACCCAGGTGCCCCACATAGCTTTCACTTCAAATACATGTAGCTGAAACTTGCAAGTGAAACTGTACAATGAAACTGGTTATTATTCCTCAATTAGTATACATGTACTTTCCCTTTTTTAATTTTTGAGGCTTTACAAAGTTCCCTGCAAGAGCAACAAAGTGGCCTAAACTATCTCAGCACCACTGTGAAAGAGATGTCAAGGAAAGCACCATCTGATATTAGCCGGAAGTACCAGACAGAATTTGAAGAGATTGAGGGCCGCTGGAAGAAGCTGTCCTCTCAGCTGCTTGAGCATTGCCAAAAGCTAGAGGAGCAAATGGCAAAACTTCGAAAAATTCAGGTAAGTCAGGATTGGACTTTTTGTATTCATTTTTTTTTCTTTGCTTGTTTCTCCCCTAGTGATGTGTTATAAATTTAAAGGCAAACAGACATTTAACCTCCATACTTCTTCAAATTCAGTGATGAGATCAAAAGACACACAATTTTGTGAAATCAGTGGGGGTTTTCTTGCATGTTTAAGAAAACCATAATTAAGAGTTCTGCTTCTTAGATTTTCTTTAGAATTATATTTTTCCCCAAAACCGATAGGACTTAAACATATTTTTAGCTTGATAATTTTCAAAACTAGTCTTTCCGTTAGTCTGGTTGTCCTTTAAAATATAGGTAAAACAATTATCTACCATGTAATATAGCCATATCATTTTATCAGCATATTTTACTTGTAACTGTGTATCTAAATTTGACCTTATTACATGCCATAGACCAGCTTCTACTGACTTAAGTTGTTTAAATGGTGCCACCATACTACTTACTAATCAGCTAAGCTGAAAATAGTAAACCAACAATTACATTTTAAAATCTAAAATATTTAGTGATCCAAGTAATACCTCTCTTATGTGGCGAATTACCAAGAAAAACATTAATGCTAGAATGAATCTTGGACATCATCGTGGCATGCTGGAAAGCATTGGGACAACATGCTTCTGGGTTTAAGTCTCAGTTCAGCTGTTAGTTGTTTGTTTTTACTGCTTACGAACCAAAAAAAATGAGCAATCCTAAAACATTCTATAAAGCACAATATACTTACGAACAGGTCTCTACATGTAAACGTATGTGTACACACACACACACACACACACACACACACACACACACACACTTTTACCAGTATCAGAGGTAGAAGAGAATATAATTACATGGTCCTCGCCAACAAGGAGCTCATATTCTAGTGAAGGGAAATGGTAAGTGTGTTAGTTTCCTGTTGCTGTTGTAACAAATTAGTAGCTTAAAACAACACAAGTTTGTTATCTTACAGTTCTAGAGGTCAGAAGTCCAAAATCAGTTGCATTGGGCTAAAATGAAGCCGTAGACAGGGCTGTCTTTTCTAGAGGCTTTAGCAGAAAATCTGTTTCCTTGTTGTTGTTAGCTTCTGGAGATGACCTGGATTTCGTGGCTGATAATCCCATCCTCTTTCTTCAAGTTCAGCAGTAGAGCATCTTACAGCCTCTCTCTCTAGCTCTCTTACCCCCAACCCTCTCTTACTAAGAACCCTTGTGATTACATTGTGCCTGGCTCGATAACTCAGAATAATCTTCCCGTTTCAAAATCCTTAATCTCATCTGCAAAGTATTTTTTGCTATATAAGGTAACATATTCACAGGTTCCATGGATGGGGCCATGAACACCTTGGGAGGCCATTTTCCAGCCAACGTAGGAAGTAAATTAAACAGAGTGGTAAACATTATGACAGTAGACAGAAAGGAAGTCCAACATACACTGGGCAAAGGGGTTATGAAATGTTATTGGAATATGGGTTATTTGGGCTACACCTTGAAGAAGTAGAATTTAGTCAGCTGATAAAGAGGGGGAAAAAAAGGGTACGTAACAAAATGAAGTGATACGTCCTCTTAGCCAGAAGGGGTTCACTTTTGAAGAGACAAAAATATGTTTGGAGATTAATAAAATATACTATTAGAAAAATGACCTAGGAGTAGATAATGAGTGGTCCTAGATGCCATGCTTTGAAACATGAATTACAACCTAGTAGGGATGGAATTAAAAGTAATAATAATTTGGAACTTCTGCTATTTTAGAGGGGGGAAAGATATCATTGTTTTCAAAGCATCACTGTGATAAGAAGAAGGAGGACAGAAGAAAAACACTGACACATGGAGAGTGGAGAATGGATTAGCATAGGGTAAGATTGAGGCAGATACCAAAAAGACCTAATGCAGTAATCAAGGAGCCAATGATAAGATCTGAACTAGGACAGCGGTGATGTGGAAGAAATGCAAAACCAGACTCCAGAGATATCAGCAAGATGATAATGTTGAGAACTGAAGTTCTTAGATTTAGTCAAATGCTTTTGAAAAGCATTATTATTAATCATATTGAAAGGGAAGCTTTCTGTGAAGCACATATTTTCAACAGAAATTTAATTAAGAAGGGAGAAAATAGCACATCTGGGCAGCATATTTGAATTGTGTGGAAAATAAAGGAGCTCGAAAATCATACATTTGAAAAGTAGCCAAAAAAAGCAGGAGGGGTAAAAAGCAATATATGAAAAAGAATAATGGGAGATACTTGGCTATTTATAAATGATAAAAGATGACATTTTTCACCCGATCATTACTTCAGCCTGGTCAAGCAAATAAGAAATTAAAATCAGAAGTTTTCTCTTTCAAGATGACAAAATCTTGTTCTGCAAAGTTCCCAACTAGGGGGACTATTTAAACTGTCAACTGTAGAAAACAATTTGTGGAAGTTCAGGTTTAGGGAGGCTATAAAGACACCATTACATTGAGTTTATTGTTCATAGTTTGTTTTATGTACTGTAAGGGCACATTGTTAGTATTATCATGAGTTGTTTTGTAACTTAAAATTTCTCTAGAGGGGGATATGATTTAATGTTCTCAAGAGTAACATCATACAACCACATTTGGTAGTAATTTTTTATTTTTAACAATAGCAGACTTCATACACCAGTGCTCATACTGTGGACCATAAAAATGCAGTCTTAGTAAAAATATTCTTTTCCTGAAGAGCTACTTAGAGATATCCTTCAAACAAGGGAATTGTTCCTGGGCATGTGTTCATAAATATCACTGTGATGAATTGTGTTAAGAGAAATCGGCACCCCAGTAATGCTTAAAATGGGTCTCTGATTCCAGAATCACATCAAAACTCTGAAGAAGTGGATGGCTGAAGTTGATGTTTTCCTGAAGGACGAGTGGCCTGCCCTCGGGGACTCAGAAATTCTGAAAAAACAGCTGAAACAGTGCAGGGTAAGATTTTTATATGACCCCTATCATATGCAGTCTTTTATATAAAAGTTATTATTTGGTTATGTCAGTGGTCCTTAACCAGAGTTATTTTGCTCCCTTTGGGGACACTGAGCAATGTCTAGAGACATTTTTGTCACGGCTTGGTGTGGGATAGATGCTACTGGTGTGTCGCGGCCTGGGGTGCTGTGTGTGTCCCTCAATGTGTGTATCCCCGAACAGCCCCTCACAACAAAGAATTAGCCAGTTTAAATTGATGGCAGTGCCCAAGGTTGAGAAACTGGGTTGGATAAATGAGGAAGAGAAAAGCATGATCTTTTCCTCAACACTCGTAAGATTATTTTAGTGTAAAATAAAGTTTAATGTAAAGGCAACGAAACCTTTGAGCTGTTTATTATGTCTTATTGCAGATTTTGAGTCATACTGTGTTGCTCTACTCAGACCTGCTGCACTGTATTATTACACAATACGGACTTTGGAAATGATATTCATTATGCCATTGTCATGTCGTGGAATGAAAGTAATCTAGCTCTTTAAAGAATTGGCTTTGCAAATCCAAGCTAAAAAACAAACCAAAAAACAAATCCAGCTTACAAATAACCTTCACACCCATCATGCTATAAACAGTTGCAGCAATATCCTGAGTTTGAAAACCGAAATCATTTCAAAAACAGTGATGTCTAAAGCCCATCATTTTCACACATTTTTCCAACAAGGAATAATAATTTTATTTCCTTTTGTATCTGATCTAAGTAGAATACAGATAATTCCATACTTGATTCATAGCATCAAAACCACCGAACAGTTTTTGTAAGGCTGAGACATCTGTAGGTGGGTGTATATCACGTTTTAAAGGAAAGGACGTACATGCGGTGTCATGAATCCTCATTATATGTTTCCTCTCTCTGTTGTATTTCGAGTATGTTGTGGTAATTTTTGCAGCTGGCTTAAATTGAATTATTTCCTTAGCTTTTAGTCAATGATATTCAGACAATTCAGCCCAGTCTCAACAGTGTCAATGAAGGTGCACAGAAGATAAAGAATGAAGCGGAGCCAGAGTTTGCTTGCAGACTTGAGAGAGAGCTCAGAGAACTGAACACTCAGTGGGATTACGTATGCCGACAGGTACGTACGGTCTCTTTCGCTGCAGCTTGCCTCTTTTTATCTAATTAAGATTTCTTAATGTCTCCCTTTACCATTGCCCATTTTGAAAGTTTCATCTCTGAGTATGTTGATGCCGTAAAGCATGGTTACTTCAAACTAGCCTTTGTCTAGCATAAAAAATCATTCTAATAGTATATATGTTAAATAGTATATACTCATCTTATCGGGATCCTGACTGAGATGACCTTAAATACTGAACATACTGAACAACAATGTCCTGTTTTTAAGGTCTGATTTTCATCGAATGTTTGCTCTTGTGCATAACTTTGTAATAGTAATTGGATTAGCAGAACATACTTTACACTTGTATACTTGGTACAGAAATAAAATGAATGAGTAGTCTCTGTGCATGTACAAATATGATAAATAATTTTCACTTCAGATTATTAAGATAGGCAAGTTTGGCTTCTTTACTACATTTATTTCAATAAATGAGCTAAAGTTGGGAAATAGTTACGAATAGCTCAGAGGGGGAAATAAAACACAAAATCACTCTGCATATCCGAGTGCTTCATTTTTATGCAGCAGAGTGTTTTATAGATATTACTTTTAATTTTGAGATTGCATTCTGGAAAATTAAATATTATATACACAAGTACTATATATCGAATACTTCTTGTTCGTAAGATGAAATTTTGACCTAAAGCAGTGATTATTTTTCAGTATACCAGTACCTTTTTTGAAGTTAATAAGAGGTTTCATCTTATGTGTATTAGACACAGCCAGTCTTTCGTTATTTCTCAGTAACCTTTCAAAGTTGAAAAGAAATCATGCCACAAGGCAAAAATTAAATTTGAAAAAGTAAAGAATTTAGAAAAGTAAAAGGCAAGGCAAGTCACCCAGCTAATACTGTCACTGGCAAATGCTCAACAGTTCTATTAACTCACAGACGAAGATAGCCCTGGGTCAGCTAGCTTGCATTCTTCTCTGGAGTAAGCCGGCTCTAGAAGGAATGTTCAGGAAAAAAAAAATATTATTTAGGTAATAGATTATACCATTTATGTTTTCCTGCAAGGCCAGTATGAAAGGCATTTGTTGAATGTTTCTAATGGATGAATGGAAATAACAACACCAATTTAGAGCAAGAGGGAAAATGATAGCATACACACACACACACACACACACACACACACACACACACATATAAATACACACATACACACACACACATACATATACACACAACAGTATTACTGAAACCTCAAGGTTTTTGCATATTGGAGAAGTGTAATTTTTGAAATATCTCAAGTTAGTCTTAAAATGTCCTTGTTTAAGACCTTATGTCTGCTATAACATACACCACAGATATGCCTTTTAAGAGAGGTATAAACACATTAGCCTGCTTCATAACAAAAATTCCATAGATCCCATCCGTGTTTTCATCACATCCTAGAATATTTTACATCTCTTTGGTTCTGCATGGAATGTATCACACTGTGTATGCTCTGATCTTATGGGCAAGTGATCTGTGTTTCTTAAGAAAGGTATCATGCAATCCAGAACAGAAGTCAGACAGTACAGTAAAAGTATGGAAGCCAAGCTTGAGTATTGGGCCCAGTTCAGGGCTCCAGAGAGCACTGGAAACTGTAAATCTATGCATTATAGAAATGGCTACACACAAAATGGGGTGTGATGTTCTTTCTTGGGTTAAAATTAACTCATTTGTTTTTAGATGCCAGAATCTGAAAAAAAAATTAGAGACAAAATTGTCCAAATGTCTGATATACTTGGAGATCCTTTGAGATCCCATGATTTGATTTTGTTGGTATAAAATGGTTGGCTTTTTAAATTCTAAAAGTTTGGTATCCAAATAAAAAACCCCAAGATTTTAGGGGTTCCTGGGTGGCTCGGTCAGTTAAGTGTCCATTTCTTGGTTTTGGCTCAGGTCATGATTGCATGGCTCATGGATTTGAGCCCCACATCAGGCTCTGTGCTGAGAGTGTGGAGCCTTCTTGGGATCCTCTCTCTGTCTGCCTCTCCTCGATTTGCATGCACGTGTGCACTCTCTATCAAAATAAATTTATAAAAACTAAAAAAAAATCCCAAAATTTTAGTTATTTCTAAAATAAAGGATAATCATCATTCAAATAACTCACAAGTTGGTAGACCATACTGAAAAGAAGAAAGGAGGAAGGGAAGGATTTCATAATTATACATATCTTTACATTATTTTGTTATATGGTTATTAAAGAAACTAATATACATACAATTACATAATTTTTAGAGAAACATTTTTAGGATTTCTTAATTACTTATTAGAATATTTCAGTATATATTATTAAACATTTTGTAACAGATGTTAAGTAGGGAAGAAAATAAACATGATAAATATCTGTCTTCATGGTGGGTATAGTTTAGTAGAGAAGATGGAAAGTAAATGAATTAACATAATATTGCACAAATGCCTAATTTTAACGTCGACGGATTCTCTGAAGGAAGCAATCCGAATGCTCTGAATGAGAGTAAAGGAGCAGGGAGCCTGCTTTTTGTTGGGTAGACCGTTAAGTCTTTTCTGAAGACGTGGAATGAAAGCTGACATCTGATTAGTGCAAAGAACCTGGCACTTTGACATGGGGACTAGGGAAAGTGTGGATCTAAGATGAAGTGGGAAAAAGTGCTGAGGCAGGGGAGAAGAGTGAGCATGTATGCGCAACAGAAGGGAAGCCTCTCTAAGTGGGGCAGTATGAGCCAGGAGAAAACCGGGGGGAAATAAGTCGTGAATGGTCTCATGAGTCATAGTGGGGACTTAGTATGCACGTTAAGTGCATTGGGAAGGTATTAAGCTTCCAGATACAGAAGTGGCATCATCTCAAGTGGCTGTTTAAAACTTTTCTCTATATTCCTATTCTATGAAGAATGGCTGGAAGCGGCACAAGCGGAAACAGGCAAGAACTGCAGTTGTCCAGATAGAAAGTACTCCTGGCAAAGGACAGGAAGGGCATGAGTGGAGATGGAGAGACAAGAAATTTGAAATACGTCATCCTCTGGTGACATTATGTTTGGTTCACTGTCCAAACCTCTCCCGATTTTTTCCAAAATCGTCAGTAGAGATGGAGATCACTTTAATGCTTGTTGTTCTGTCTCTCATTACTGTTTATGTGTATCTTCTCATTATATAGCAAATATTGTGTGGAAGGGATATGTTATTCTGGGAAAACTGGGCCAAAGTGCTCGTGTGATTCAAACTTTGTTGAAACTCTTTCCAGCAAGACCTGTCTCCAGTAAGGTTATTTCACTCAGTGTGCTCAACGTTATGTTTATATAATGTAGTCTTAGCTTTTATCCGTATTTTTGCCAATTAGGCAAATTCTTCCTTGTTATATTTTTGATTATGGATTCTACACTCATACCCACCTTTGACTGTTATTCTTTTTCTAACATGGCACGTTCCTTTCTTCTTTTAATCAGATCCTATTGGAAATGACAGTATTTGCTGGTAAAGAGTGCTTGCTGGTAAAGAGTCCAGAGAGTCAAGGAGGAATCAAAATGTTTTCAGTTTCCTGTGTTATGCAACAGAGTTGGCCACAATGCCTTTAACTAATGAAAGAAAGACTTGGGCCTGAAGAAGGAACAAAATTGACTAGCTTAGTAGACTACTCAGTCCTTCCATTTTGGTCATGTTTACTTTGGAGAAGTAGACCATTAGAAGTACATCTTGAACTGGGCGTATAAACTATGTATATAAAGACAGAGATGTCATTTATATAAGGTAACTCCCATCTCACAATGAAAAGATTTCCGAGGCTCACTTCCCTGAAATGCTTGGCCGATAAAATCAAAAACTCTTAAGGATGGAGAAGGATTTCTCATGGTTTCAGAGCAAACATAGTAAGACCAGGAGCTCTGGAACCATATCGCCTCAGTTTAGATCTTGCCCCCACCATAACCTACGTGTGTGGTACTGGAAAAGTTGCTTAATCTCTCCCTGCTTCAGTTTCCCGTATTGAGAATGTGAGGATATTAATGCCTACTTTATAAGAATTTTATAATATTGATCAAATGAGTTAATCTTGTAAAGTATGTAGATGAGTACCTAGCACAGAGTAACCACTATGTACATGTGTGGTAAATAAAATAAGCAGATATAAAATAGACATAAACCTGCATATATAAAATTATAAAACATGTGTCATTTCTAAATAGTGCGTAAATATATTTTTTTAATTAGCAGCTCTAAATTTATAGTAGTTACCAAGAAACACTGGGTCTAGAGATTAGAAGGATGTCATTGTCATAAGTTGCAAATCACTGTCTTTTTCTCACTCAATGCATATTTTGGGTACAATCATCCACAGATCCCTCAGTCACTCTTCCTTATTTCTTGAATATTTCAACAACGGACTTACTGTCATTACTGTCATAATTCTTCCTGATTTCAATATTTTCTCGGATGATTCTTCCAGCCTTCACTACCTTGAAAGCTCCTCTGATGATTGTGTCTTCTATTCTACCTTAGCTACCCGGTCTCAGCCCCGTAACCTAAACATTGTCATTACCAGATACTTCTCCATAATTTCAACCTCAGGTACCCTACCCTGCAACCATCAGCACCTTAATTTCCAGCTCATTCCCTCAGTAATCCAACCTCAAAAATTCTTCGTTCCTAATGGAATGCATAATGCAGTGATCTTACCAGCTTCTCATTAGAAAAGCATTTAATCTTGTCTTGGCCATTCCTTACTCAAAGTTGATTCTATAATCCATCATTAAGAGCACCCCTTGTGTTTTCCCTCAACTCTCTTGTCCTCTCCTGTCTTTCTATATTATATCCATGTGACAGTATCCTACGTGGATATAAGGTCAGATCAGATCCACTTTTCAGTTGATGCTGTGCCAGTACCGGGAAGGATGAACATGGCTGGAGGAAAACACATATCATAACTGGCTAGTCTCATTTGGAAATCATGCGTGCAAACTTCAAATAGCCCCTTGGTGCTTATTGGTAATCTTACTGCATTATTCATATCCATTCACAGCCCCACCCCTCTGATGAGTATTTCACAAATTTCTTTTTGCAGATCTCTGCCAGTTCTTCTTCTCTCCTTCCTGTATGGCAGTTAACTAGCTTTGTGTTTCAATGAGAAAAATAGAAACATTTAGAAGGGAGCTTGCATCTACTCCCACTGACTTGCACGTTAGTTAACGACTCTGTTTTCCCATTGTTAACACGAGTGACCTGTGTTTACTCCTATGTAAGACGAGCCTTTCCACTTATATGTTGCATACCATCCTCTTTTTTCAGCACAGACATTAAGTCACCCGTTAAACATCCCCTACCACCTACATCAGCAGTATATTTCAGGGTGTGTAGGTGGCTTAGTCGGGTAAGTGTCTGCCTCTTGATTTTTGACTTACGTCATGAACTTGTGGTTCGTGATCTCAAACCCCGCATTGGGCTCTGCAATGAGACTGTGGAGACTGCTTGGAAATCTCACTCTCTCCCTCTCTGTTAGCCCCTACCCCGCTTGAATGCTCACTCTCACGCTCTCTCTCTCTCTCTCTCTCAAAATTAATAAATAAACTTTTAAAGAAAAAAATGTATTTCTTTCCTCTACTAGATCATTTCCATCAGTAGGAAATTATTCTGTAATGTTTCCTATCATTAAAAAAGACACCCCTTGGGGTGCCTGGCTGGATCAGTCAGTGAAATGTGTGACTCTTGATCTTGGGGTTGTAAGTTCTAGCCCCACATTGGGTGTAGAGATTACATAAAAATAAAGTCTAAAACAAACAAACAAACAAAAACCTTTGCTTCACATTCCTTCCAGCCACTTCTCCATTTTTGTTCTTTACAGAAACTCTTTCCATGCCACTCGTCCTGTTCTGTCTTGAATGCCCCCTAATCAAGTTTTCATCCTCACCACTCACTGAAGCAATTTTTGTCACAGTCACTAGTGAATTCACATCATTAAATCCATTATTTACTCTTTATCTTTGTTTGATTGGCTTCTCTATCATCTTTTTCTCTTGGTTCTTTCTTAGTCTGCCTTCAGTTTCCATGACCACTATAAATACCTTTAGTGGTTCCTTTGCCTTGACCTCTAAACTTGAAATCATTCTAGGGCTCCATCTTTGGACTTCTTCTGTTCCTTATCACCACTAAATCTCTAGGTAAACTCATTCAGCTTTATGGCTTTAAATGTTACGTGTAAGTTATTGCTTCCACAATTTTGTTATAATTTGGACTTTTTCCTAAATCTGTATATCCATCTTCTGAGTCAATACCTCTGTATTGATGAATAGATACATTAAATCTAGCATGTGACTCAAATTCCTTATATACTCCTCAGTTTCCTATTCTAGTAGTCACCCTGGAAGAATAAATGAAACTTCATCTTTCCATTTACCCAAGCCCAAACTCTTAAGTCAAGTCTTCTTGTCTCCCTGTGCCTTTGTGGATGGTGTATGATCCAGCACCATATGCCAAGGTACTTGGGAGGATTCTCACCCTCTCCATAGGGTCTACTGCCTGTTGACCTTGCAGTAGTCCATGAACCTTCTCCAGCCATTTTCAGCCATGGTCTGATAGCCCCTGGAGAACACTGACTTAGAAAACCACCCATAGAAAGTGGAGCCATTTTGTAGGTCCAAGAGTCAAGTGGAGAAGAACAAATATACTGTTGAAACCAAAAAAAAATCTGAGACTGGATGCATTGGAGAGGTTTGAGGAAAGGTCTGACTTTCCCTGCATCATTCGTTCTCCAAGGTGACACAGGTCAGTGCCAAGAGAGCTCTTACCAGAACCCTGGTTTCTCCTGTGCAGAAAAGTGAGACCATGTGAGTGAGTACCCAGCTTCACAGCCATGCGGGGGTGTTAAACAAAGAGGAACATTTCTCTGTCCTTCATCCATAGTACAGAGCTCCACCAGTTTGGGGTAGTGAGCAGCTGGGAGAACAGCAACCAGGGCTGGAAACTGTATTACAAGTACACGGATCGTGAGAATATCACTGACTCCATCAGGAGTTCTGCCTACCAGCCACTGGGGTCAGTGTTTTCTCCAACTTCCCACAGCACCACGACTGCCCTTCATGCCACACCCACTTGCATCCCGACCCTGTGGCTGGCTCCCTGTGCATACTCTGGCTGGTGACAAGGGTGAGCTTTTGTAGGATGCTAATGAGCATGCACAGAAGGTTGGTCTAAATCTGCAAGTCTTGGAGAGACCACACACCTGAACATTTAGCCCCACTCTCGGGAAAGCAAAAGGGAGGCTGTCGATACCTACTATGGTTTTTGCAGGATGAAGGGAAGCCATATAAGGGTAAGAATTCTCCCACAGTAGGGAACAAGAATTGGGGAACAGTCATATTCATAGAAGCCTCAGATAGCCTCAGAATCCCTAACAAGGTTGACAGAAGGTATTTATCTTCTGAAGGCAGATAGTAAAGACTGGAGGAGCTGACTTTTACTGTGAATGCAAAGACAGTGTTGCCACGCTTCAAGGCACGTGGACAGTCAAGGAATCACGACACCACCAAAGGATCATAATAATTTTCCAGTAACCAATCTCAAAGATAAGGATATCTGCAGCTTATCTGGTAAATACTTCAAAATAGTTTTTCAAAGAAAACTCAATGAGCTGTAGGAAAATAAAGACTATTCAATTAAATTAAGAAAGTAATAAATGAACAAAATGAAAATTTTTTAAAAAAGAAACAGAAATCATAAAAATACACAAATCTGAGAGCTGAAGAATACAATGAAAGAAAAGGAAAATGTAATAAAGAGCATTAGCAGTAGAATGGATCAAGTTGAAGGGGGCAGAGAACTTATTTATGGAAATTATGGCTGCAAGCTTTTCAAATCTGGAAAGAGATTTGACCATCTAAATTCTGGAGGCTTATAGGCCACCAAAAAAACTCAACTCAAAAACATATTCCCCAAGAGACATTAAAAATAAATTAGTTCCCCCCCCCTTTTTTTTTTTTTAGCAAAATGAGTTTATTTGGGAATAGTAGAGGAGATGCAATTTGGGACAATTAAACTATGGCAAACCATAGCAAGTCTGAAGAGACAAAAGCAAGGTCAGCTGCTAATAGGTTTTAGGGAGAAATTGGGGAAGGTTGTTTTGAACAAAAGGTTTTTGGAGAAGAGCAGAGTTTAAGGTTTTAGCGGTTTCTCCTTGACTATAGGCATTAGTTAGCATATTGTTTCCTGGGGTAAGAAGAGAGCTTCCTTCTTCCTGATGGTAGGCTGCAAGGGGGGTGGTACATTTGTGACAGCTTTCTCTTCAGGTCTTCCTGACTCCATTTTAAATGAGGTTCCCTGTACTTATTTTCACATTTTTTGCCTACAAGGGAACGTCATAAGATTTTCTTCCGATTTCTCAGCCAAAACCTTACAGGCCAGGAGACATTGGGAAGATACATTTAAAGTGCTGAAAGAAAAAAATTGCTGGAGCCCCGGGGTGGCTCATTTCGTTAAGCGTCCACCTTCATTCAGCTCAGGTCATAATCTTGCAGTTCATGTGTTTGAGCCCCACGTCTGTCAGGTTCTGTGCTCACAGTGTGGAGCCTGGTTGGGATTCTTTCTGTCTCCCTCCCTCTCTCTGCCCCTCTCCTACTGTGATCTCTCTTTCAAATAAACAAACTTTAATAAAAAGAAAAAAATGCTAACCAATAATACACTGTCTGGCAAAGTAGTCTTTCAAAAATGAAGGAGACATAAAGGCTTTGACAGACATACAAAATTTGAGAAAGTTCATTACCACTAGGCCTGCCTTAGAATACCTGCTGAAAGGAGATCAAGCTGAAATTAAAGGATGTTAATTGCTAACATGAAAATATATGAAAATATACTACATGCTGTGATATACTGCATTAATAGAATGAAAGATTAAAAAAATATCATCTAAATAGATGCAGAAAAAAAGTTTGACACAATTGACAAAGTTCAACAAACTTTCATGAAAAAACTTAATAAATTCAGTATAAAAGGAATGCCCCAGAACATAATAGAAACCATATATGACAACTTTTCAGCCAGGGTCCTACTGGGTAGTGCAAAGCAGAAAGCTTTTTCTCGAAGATCAGGAGCAAGATGAGGGTGCCCACTCTTACCACTCCTGTTTAACACAGTACTGGAAATCCTAGCCAACATAGTTAGGAAAGAAAAATAAAGGCATCCAAATCAGAAAGGAATAAATAAAACTGTCTATTTTTAGGTGATGTGTTCTTGTATATAGAAAGTCATGAAGACTCCACCAAAATACTGTTGTAATTAATAAACAAATTCAGTCAAGTTGCAGTATACAAAATCATTGTATAGAACTATATGGAAATCAGTTATATTTCTATACACTAACAACAAAATTTTTGAAAAAGAAATAAAACAATCCTGTTTGTGATAGTATCAAAAACAAAAGGAACAAGCTTAACCAAGGAGGTGAAAGATCTATACTATGAAAACTATAGGATTTGATTAAAGAAATTGAAGAAAATACAAATAAATGGAAAGATATCCTGTGTTCATGGGTCAGAAGACTTAATATTGTTAAAATGTTCATCCTACCCAAAGCCATTTATAGAGTCATTGCAATCCCTATTAAAGCTCTGACGACAGGGGCACCTCGCTGGCTCAGTTGGTTGAGCATCTGACTTCGGCTTAGGTCCTGATCTTGTGGTTTGTGAGTTTGAGCCCTGTGTCAGGCTCTGTACTGACAACTCAGAGCCTGAAGTCTTCTTTGGATTCTCTCTCTGCCTCTGTCTCTCTGTACCCCCCCCCCCTCAAAAATAAATAAACGTTAATTAAAAAAAATCCAATGACATTTTTCTCAGAAATAGAACAAGCTTTCCTATAATTTGTGTGGAACCTCAAAAGACCCCAAATGACCAAAGCCATCCTGAGAAAGAACGACAGAGGCATCATACTTCTCATTTCAAACTATATTACAAGGCTCTAGCAATAGAAACAGTATGACATTGGTGTAAAAATAGACACATAAAGAAGTGGAAGAGAATTGACCACCCAGAAATAAACCTTCATGTATACAGTCAGCTAATATTGGATGAAGGAGTCAGACTTACTCAACAGGAAAAGGATAAGATCTCTTCAATAAGTAGTATTTGGAAAACTGGATAATCACACACAGAAGAATGTGATTAGATTTGTAACTCACACCACAAAAATTAAGACAAGATGTGTTAAAGCCTTAAAATACCTGAAACCATGAAACCCTTAGAGGAAAACGCAGGGAGAAAGTTCTTTGACGTTTATCTTGGCAAGGATTTTTTGGATATGACACCAACACACAAGCGCCAAAAGAAAAATAAATGGAACTACATCAAACTGAAAAGCATCTGCACCTCAAAAGTAACAATCAGCAAAATTAAAAGATAGCCTACAGAATGGGAGGAAATATTTTCAAACCGTGTATCTGATAAGGGGTCATTAGCTAAAATATACAAGGAACTTGTACAACTCAGTAGCAAAACACAATCTGGTTTAAAAATGGGGAGAGAAACTGAATAGATGCTCTTTCCAAAGAAGACATACAAATGGCCAAAAGTTACATGAAAAAATGCTCAGCATCCCTAATCAGGGAAATGCAAATCAAAACCACAGTGAAACATGACCTCACATCTGTTAGAATGGCTGTCATCGAAAAAGGCAAGAGAGAGCCAGTGTTGATGAGCATGTGGAAAAACAGGAACCCTCGTGCACTGTTGATGGGGATGTAAATTGGTGTGACTACTATGGAAAACAATATGGAGATTCCTCAAAAAAAATAAAACTAGAGCTATCTTATCCAGCAGTCCCACTTCTGCATATAGTTCCAACGGAAATGAAATCAGAATCTCAGAGAGGTATCTGCACCCCCACGTTCATTACAGTATTATTCACAAAACTCAAGATCTGGAACAACCTTAATGTTCAGCACTGGATGACTGTATAAAGAAGATATGGTGTACATATACATATATGTGTGTGTATACACGTACATACATAATTACATATATACCTACAATGGAGTATTATTCAGGCATGAGAAAGGAAATCGTGCACTTTGCAAAAACTTGGATGAACTTTGAGGGCATTGTGCTCCGTGAAATGAGTCAGAGAAGACCAAATAGTGTATAATTTTCTATGAGGAATCTAAAAAAGATGAACTGTAGAATAGAGTAGTGGTGGTGGCTGTCAGGGCTGGGGGTGGGGCAAATGGAGAGATTTCAATCTAATGTTATAAACTTCTAGTTATACACTGAATAAGTTCTTGAGATCTAATGTATAGCCAGGTAACTATAGTTAACAATACTGCATCATATGCTTGTAAGTTGGTAAGAGAGTGGATCTTAAATGTTCTTACCATGAAAAGAAAAAAAAATGGGAATCATGTGAGGTAATGGAAGTGTTAACTAATCCTATTGTGGTAATTGTTTCACAGTATGTATATTTATAAAATCATCACATTGCATACCTTAAACTTATAAAGGGTTATATGTCAATTATATGTAAATAGAGCCGGGGGTGGAGGGCAGGTAGTGAAGTGAGGAAGGGCAATGCTGAATGTTGCGTTCAGGAATTCTAGAACAGGAAATATGAAGAACTTTCTGTTCTGTACTTAGTTGTGGCAACGTCATCTTAAACTGTGGGGGTAGATTGCACACTTTCAGGCTAGAATGTTTGCATCACTAATATGACAAAGGTAAGGGAAAAATTGCCTATACCTTTTTATAGATCCTTCTAAAATATGAAACAAAAAAATTAATATCTCTGTCTGATCAGGCATAGAACTATGGAATGTTAAGCTTCGAAAAGACCTTGGAAATCATGTGGTCCAACTGTTAGATTAGTTATAGAGCAGAGATAAAGAAAAATGAGGTGTTGTCTTCAGGTTCACTTAACTTGCTACTGACTGAGTCCAGGTATCCTGATTCCAAAGCTGATGTTCTTTCCAGTACATTTGTGCTGTCACCTCAGAATGACTTCCTGCCTGGTTTTCCTTAAAAAAAAAAAAAAAAAAAAAAAAAAAAAAAAATCAGTCCTGATTCCTTTCTTCTGGTTTAGTTTAATAGCATGTGTGTGCGTGTTTTTGTTTGTTGTTTGTTTGTTTGTTTTTACTATAAGTCTTTGGCTAAGTTCCATTAGTCATTCTAATATTGTCACTTTGCCAACTGCCTGAAAAGATTACAGCAGACGATCTAAGTAGAAATTGAGCAACCTGTTTACTTACACTGATTATAGGCTCATTGATTATGTAAATAGTCTTTATACTTTAATTAGTATAACTGTTAGGCATACTGTTCTAGCTGTGTCACAGTGAAGCAATTATTTACATTTCAATTGATCACCAAGGAGAGTAAAGAACTGAAAGTTGTTTTAATATTATTATATTAGGATTAAGATGGTTGTAAAGAATAAAGAAAATTAATATGGTTCTGCACATATTTAGTATTTGGTAGATTACATGAAAGCGTTATTATACTAAAATTATCAATTATATGTTAAGACTGTTCAATTAAAATTATATTACTTGAAAGATAGAACTCTACTTAATTTCACAGAAAAGAATTGATGACATTGGGATAGAGTTCCTTTTTTTAAGTAAAAGAGACACAATATATAATCATTCTAGTACCAAATTAAAATTTTTTCCTCAGTGTGGTTCAACAGGGTACTTTGTAACAAGTGATTAGCATTCACAATTTTATTTTAGATATTTAAAGTTTTGCTGTTTTTCTGGTTAATAAGTAATACATTCTTCTCTAAAAAATTAGTACTTCAGGAATCTATGAAGATTTAAAATCACAAGTCTCCTATTACCACACATAATGTTTTGCAACCTGCTTTTTAATCTTGAAATTATATACTGAACAGCTTTCACTTCAGTACAGATGTATTGGTGCTAAATAGTATCCCATTGTGTGTGTGTGTGTGTGTGTGTGTGTGTGTGTATCTCACAATTTATTTAACTTACTCTCCGTGGAAGCACATTTGGATTTGTTTCTAATATGTTGCTACCTTCAAAGCTGAAATGAACAGTGTTCATGCCACTTTGTATTTCTGTGGTGTTGTGATTTTTCCTTTCTCATTCGTGATTTGGAGTCCTTTCTCTTTTTGATAAGTTTGCCTAGGGGGTTATCAATCTTATTATTTCTTTCATAGAACCAGATCCTAATTTCATTGATCTGTTCTATGGGATTTTTTTTTGTTTCTATACCATTTATTTCTGCTCTTATCTTTATTATTTCCCTTCTTCTCGCTTTAGGCTTCATTTGTTCTTTCCTTAGCTCCATTAAGTGTAAGGTTAGGTTGTGTATTTGAGATTTTTCTTACCTCTTGATGTACGCTAGTATTGCTAAAATACTTGCCTCTTATGACTGCTTTGGCCGCATCCCAAAGGTTTTGGATCATTGTGTTTTCATTTTCATTTATTTCTATGTATTTTTTTCCTGTCTTCTTTAATTTCTCAGTTAGCCCATTCATTCTTTAGCAGGATATTCTTTAATCTCCATGTATTTTTGGTCTTTCCAAATTTTTTCTTGTGGTTGACTTCAAGTTTCATTGCTTTTTTTAACAAATTATTTATTTATTTATATTTTGAGAGTGAAGGAGAGCACAAGTGGGGAAGGGGCAAAGACAGAGAGGGAAGGAGAAAGTCCCAAGCAGGCTCCACACTGCCAGCATGGAGTCTGATGCAGGGCTTGAACCCACAAACCCATGAGATCATGACCTGAGCTGAAGTCAAGAGTTGGATGCTTAACTGACTGAGCCACCCACATACCCCAAGTTTCATAGCTTTGCGGTCAGAAAATATACATGGTATGGGCGCAGTGTTTTGGTCTTTGTTGAGGCCAGATTTGTGACCTAGTATGTGTTCTATTCTGGAGAGTGTCCCATGTGCACTTGAAAAGAATGTGTATTCTGCTGTTCTAGGATGGAGTGTTCTGAATATATCTGTTAAATCCATCTTGTCCAGTGTGTCATTCAAAGCCCTAGTTTCCTTGTTGATTTTCTGCATAGATGATCTAAGTGCGTTGTTAAAGTCCCCTACTGTTATTGTATTATTATCAATGAGTTTCTTTATGTATGTTACTGTTTTGTATATTTGGGTACTTCCATGTTGGGGGCATAAATATTTACAATTATTCATACCCCTTTTTGTACACTGTGTTTTGTATGATTCATTCTTTAAAGTGGAAGAGTAAAAAAAATTAAAAAATAAAGTGGAAGAGTAGACTCAGATTTATGAACATTAGAAACCGTGCCAATAAATTTATGTATCCAACTGAGACATATTATGAAAAAGTCTTTTTCTCTATTCTTCATTCACAGAAAAGCATAGCCCCACACACAGCTAAATTATAGTCAGAGGGGGAATATGTTCATTTTATTACGTATGCCAAGTAAATGGCTATATCTTATTTTAACACTAATGTGAAATTAAGTATAACCAATCGCCATGAGTTATTTCCTCATTCATGTAAGCTTTTTCCTTGTTACTTCATCTTTTCTATCTAAACTTTCAGTTATTTACAGACTGTTGAGTAATAATATAATGACAATGTTTTGTGACTTTCCATATTCATGCTTTGCTTGTTGCTTTGTTTTATGGAAGGTCTATGCCAGAAAGGAAGCTTTAAAGGGAGGTTTGGATAAAACTGTAAGTCTTCAGAAAGATCTGTCAGAGATGCACGAATGGATGACGCAAGCTGAAGAAGAATACCTAGAGAGAGATTTTGAATATAAAACCCCAGACGAATTACAGACTGCAGTTGAAGAGATGAAGGTAAAATAAACCAAGTAAAATGAAACAAAGAAAGAAAAAAAAGAAAGATGCAACATTGCTTAACCTTGTGATTCTGCACTGTCTGTTCTTTCCTTGGCTTAATAGTGGAGGTTTATTTTTAATGAATTCAGCTTCAAGTTCGGTACACATTATGGATTCTGAAGCATTTATTTCTTTTAATGCATTGTGGTCAAAATATAAATATTGGCTATCACTGTAAGGAACATTTCCCCCATGAAATTATATAGTATTAAGATATTGGAATCAGCTTGTCACATGAGCTGTTTCCAGTGATGAAAATTCAAATTGAAAATATATCAAGTCTTAATGCAGTGACAGTGGAAAATGTAGTTAACAACCTGTGTTAATTTTTAAAGGGGGTTCTAAGAATTTGGATACTAAGTACTTTAACAGATGGCTTTTAATGTGAATAAAAAGCACTGAGTTTACATGGACTTCTGAAACAGTAGCATAAAAATTAATGTTGATTTGGGACCAGGGAAAGTAGTATGTGGCAGGGACTGGGAAGTGAGGCCTGAAGAAGAATCTATGCAGTGGCCTTGGAAAACTCAGAGATCTCTACTTTGTCATGTCTGCACCATGTCATTTTCATTTCTTTTTTTTTTTTTTACTTTTAAAGTTTTACATACATATGATTTTTTTAATTTTAAATTTATCTATATAGATTCCAGTTAGTTAACATACAGTGTAGTATTTGTTACAGGAGTAGAACCCAGTGATTTGTCACTTTACATATAATACACAGTGCTCATCCCAACAAATGCCCTTCTTAATACCTGTCACCCATTAGCCCATCCCCCCACCAACACCCTGTCTAGCAATCCCCGGTTTGTTCTCTGTATTTTAGAGTCTTCCACCATGTCATTTTCTAATGTGAATGTATGTACTGAGAGTTGCAACTTGCATGTAAGTCAATTGCCTGACGCAGAGTGGGCCTCCAGTGATTTGTAACTATAATGATAATTGTTATCTTTCTGTACTAGCAGTAACACATCATTTAACCACATGAGCCTACATTAAATATTAATAAATGTTTGGCTCATGGCCTCATGACACAAAAAAATCATTATGGAGACAGACACTTGTGTTTAAAATCTGTTTTTTTTTTCCCTTGCCAACTGTTGGTAAACATGGTTGAGTTTCCTAAACCCAATGGGCTTGACCCCCTCATTTGTGGACTAGGTATCAAAGTGCCTGCTATTCAGTACTATTATAAAGACGAAATAGGAAAGTTCTCAAGCAATGTCAGGCAAAAAATAGATACCCATAACAAAGTAATTATTATTACCGTTATTATTGTCATCGATGCTGCATGGTAAGAAATTAATTACATATACTTTATTATATAATTTATATAATTCGGTGAATAGTTATTATAGGTAGAAAATACATCACAACTGATATGTTTAAATATCACTAGATTATGTAGTTTTTGTCACATGTACAAAGTAAAATTAAAACATATAAGGATGGGGCACCTGGGTGGCTCAGTCGATTAAGCGGCCGACTTCAGCTCAGGTCATGATCTTGCGGTCCGTGAGTTTGAGCCCCGCGTCGGGCTCTGTGCTGACAGCTAAGAGCCTGGAGCCTGCTTCAGATTCTGTGTCTCCTTCTCTCTGACCCTCCCCCGTTCATGCTCTGTCTCTCTCTCAAAAATAAATAAACGTTAAAAAAATTAAAAAAAAAAAAACATATAAGGATATAAGACTATAGTGGGTAAACGGTGATAGTTTTCAGGGTATTAAAAGCTACAAAATTGTTCTAATCTAATAATACTACATATCACTTATTCATATAAGCAAAAAAACATTAATCGCATACTTACTATGTGCCAAATACCATTTTAGACAATGAACATGGTGGTGACTAAGACATAAAAGTGACCTGACTTGGAACTTACGTTCTAGTGGAAGGAGAGCAGGCATTGAATGGAGAAATAAACTCTTTTGAGATCACGGTAATTTGCCTAAAACATGAAGCAAGATTGTGAAATAAAAAAATAATTAGGGTTTAGGTGGGACTTGCAGGCAGTGAAATGGTATTTTAGAAAGGTTTGACATGTAGGGAATTTGTGAGACATTATCTTTAGTCTGAGATACGAATCCTAAGAAAAAGCCTTAAAAAAACCTCATAGAGGCACATTCCAATCAGAGGTAAGAGTTCCTACAAAGACCTTAAGTCTCATTGGGAAGAGAAAGAAGCCTGCCAGCCTGAAGAGAGTAAAACAGGATAAATGACCTGAGATGATTTTGAGGGGTTTGGTAGATAACTGCTGATACAGGAATTTAGTAGGGTTTGGGGGAGTTTTCGTGAAAAGTGAAAGGGGAAACCCATTGTAAGCCTTCAAACAAGAGACTGTAATGATTTTAAATTTGACTGTGGGGAGGTCACTCTTAGGGAAATTATATCATTATAGATGGTGAGAGCTAGAAGATTCTTTGGACGCAAAATAGTCCACACTTGGTCTCTGGTGATCCAAAAACTGAAACCTTCACGTAGGTTGAATAATGTAGTCATAGTCACAGGCTTTATCTGTGGGAGAACTAAGAGTAAAGAATATATTTAATTCCCACTCATGCCATCCCATCCCAAGCGATTCCAAGACATTGTTTTTTCTTTTGTTTTGTTTACTTTCCAAGTCATGCGCATCCCTGTTTGCTTTCCTCTCACATTTCAATCCCCTCCTGGCTGTTTCCACAGTCTCCTCTAATATTATGTAGCCACTGCCCCAGATCCCTAAGTAGATAATCAGCAGTGAGCTTGTGTGCAGCTGCTGTACTTCTCCCAGTTCCTTTCTTTGGCTCTGTCCCTCTTTTGGCCCTCTTCCCTCTCCCCTTGGACAGTTTGCCTATCTGGCTAACCAGATCCTTTTTTTTTTTTTCCAGTGCTACAGAGCAGACTGTGTGATATTTAAAACTTTTACACACAGTTCTCGATATGAGAAACCCAATTAGTCCACTTTGATTTACTTGTTGAAATAACTGATCTAGGTACCACATCGGGCCAGTATTGGGGTGATACTGGAAAGAGGAAACGCTTGGGCAGCCTATGACAACAACAGCCAAGGGAGTTGGCAAGAAGAAGATGCATTTTCTCATTTGTTTGCTTTTTTTTTTTTTTTTTTTTTTTTTTTTTGCCTGCCAATCAAGGTAATCCCTTCAGGTCTGTTTCACTAGTTAGAGGGTAGTGATGGTACCTTGTCCGGTCTTCCTCCTGTACTCACATTGAGAGCACATTTATCTTCATTGTCAAAAGAGACTGGCAGACCTACTCAGACGTCTCTCCCTAATTTACTCAGGGAAAAAGTGGAGATGTCCTTCCGTGTATTTATGCTATTTCCTGTGCTTTAATGAAAATGATAGTGCTGTTTTCGTAACTTCTTTTCGCCCCTATAAATAAAACCTTTTAATTAACATAAAAGAACCTAGGGGAGTGTTTGATAAACAACACCTGACTTCAAAATTCTTTTGGAGTTCTACAATGTCTAAATGGTAAAACTTTATATTAAACCTTTAAAAAAATCTCTGATATTTCACTTTCAACGTTTTCTTCTTTATATATTTTTTTAACTACACTTTCGGTAACCCCAGTCCTTGTGCTTCCCAGAATTACAAAGATGTATTTACTGTTGTCGTATGTGTAACAGACTAGAACTGTGATTCTTACAACTGAGTGATTCTTACAATCACGTTCACCTAAAGGACTTGTTCAGACACAGACTTTTAGGCCCCACCTCATAAGTTCTGATTCAGTAAGTCTGGAGGAAAACCTGAGAATTTTTATTTTGAACACATTGTCAGGTGATGCCAGGGACCAAGTTCCAAAGTGGTTTCAAGGAACCATATTTTGAGAACCACCGATTTGAGATACTGGCAATGAAAGGTGTCTGAGCATATGACGGTTATGTTCATGGAAACAAAGGGAAGCAAAAACATAATTTCTGATGAGGATTTTACCTAAATTCTGCCAACCATTATTTAGTTTTCTACCTTTTCTTCCGGTGGAAAAATCTTACCACCTTTTCTCCTGTGAATGTTTCCCTGCTTCTAAGCTTGTTTAAAAAAGAATTGATGCAACCCTACAAAGGAAGAAGGAAATGTTTCTCATCCTGCGTTTTTTGTAGTTGTACGGGTTGTGTGTAACTTGAATGAAATGTAATTGCATTCGTTGGATACTGCACAGCATGCTTCTTCATTTCGTGGAGGATTTGAGATGGGCTTAACATAAACTAGAAGAAAGAAGGTGTAGATTCCAGGATGACTTTCCTAAACACTTTGAAACTCACTTTTCTCATGTTGAATATTCTGCAAGGTTTTGTTAAAGAACCACCAAAGTAGCACCTACAGCATGTCTGTCATGGCCCAGAGCAGCACATACGAAGTGATTAATGTGGTCAGAATTGTTTGTAATGCTAAAATTACTGTCGTCAAAATACGGCTTGTATAGACACAGAGCTCATGGTCAGTAATAGCAAAAACAGATTGGAGAATTTTCAGCTAAAATTTTCAATGAAATAAATTAAAATCATTGAAGGCAATCATTTAGTATTCAAAACAACTTGGATTTGTCATCATATTGTATACTTTTAAGGCATTATGGGAGTAAATCCAAAAGCATAGGGGGATTGTGTTGAAACATACAAAGGCATTTTATAGCTGAGCTTGTCCATTTTTTGCCCATATCCCCTTACTCTCACTTACTACCCTGCATGTAGGTCCAACTTCCCCCTGCCAGAACCTGTTCTTCTTTATGTAAGGGCTTTTTGTGCTTCCTGAATCCCACCTTTCCCACCTATGTATCAGGCCTCACTAGGATGAAATTAGCATTCCCCCAACAGCCTTCAACCAGTGAAAGGACTTCTGTAATAAACCCAACTTGTCCAATTATATGGACCTAACTTGGTTGTAGGAGTCAGAGAATATTAGAACCTGTGGTAGGATTGGGGCTGGTGTTAAATGATTTGAGGGAGAAATGATTTGAGGGAGAGTTGAAGAGCTTTGCTTTGGATTGCATGTTGTCACTGCCTGGGAATAACTCTGTGATTGGTAGCTTAATAAATCTGTCCTGGAATGAAGGAATACTAGAGTAAATTTGGCAGTAGAATTGATAAAGAAGCAGCACAGAGTCATATTAATGGGGACCGGGAAGTGTTTGGGTTTGTGTGGTTTGGACAGTGTTTATATTTTGTACGTATTCTAACATGGCTATGGAATATAGTGGTATTGTTGTCATGATCCACAATGGTAACAAAGTAGCCTTGTGTGATGTCGATATTCTGTGAAACAATTTATCTTCGACCTGAGAAGAGCAAAAAGGTATGGCTGAGTACCAGGTAGCCTCCTTCCTAGCAGAGGCTGCTATTCTCCTCTTTCTGTCGTACGTGTTCAGTGACTGAATAGAACTTTCTTTTGTCAAAATACGGTCCTGGATGTAGCATTAAGAAGACTTTTTATATCAATTATCTTTCGATTTAAACAATGATAATTGCACTGATTTCAATATTACTCATCCATCTGAGTAATTTATAAATGATTTCAATTCTAGAGTATGGGATATTTTTGAACGTAGTTAGTACTGAAATACTTGTTTCTTGTTTTATATGTGTGTGTGTGTGTGTCTCTCTCTCTGTGTGTAGACATGTGTATACACACATACACACACATTTATATTTGAAAGAAAGAGAGCACACCGCAAATACATACCCACGTGTAGACTGCTTTGCACACCATTCTGATTAAAGTGCTGTTATGTTCTGATGATATTTTTTTTTCTTTCTGACTCCAAATTCTAGCTAAACCTAAATTAACGGAAGTTATTATAGTCACCATTGGATTTATTTTGATTCATCTTCTAATAGGGATCTAACCGGAATCTTGTGGAGAAGAAAGTATATGATAGACAGGAATGCATTTTGGAAGTAAAGCCATTGCCTCACTCACTATTAAGAAAGAGCATTCTTTATTTTTCAGAGAGCTAAGGAAGAGGCCCAGCAAAAAGAAGCAAAAGTGAAACTCCTTACCGAGTCCGTCAATAGTGTCATAGCTGAGGCTCCCCCTGCAGCACGAGAGGCCTTACAGAAGGAACTCGACACTCTAACCACCAACTACCAGTGGCTCTGCACCAGGCTCAATGGAAAATGCAAGACCTTGGAAGTCAGTTGCTTTTCTTGATCTTTATTCATTATGTGTCAGTTTATGGTCATGTATGATGCTCCGCGATTAAGAACGTGAACACTGGTGTAAGACTGCTTAGGCTTGAGCATTTCTATTTCAGGTAGTTAGCCTATTGCTCAGTAAATGTGAGCAGTTCTAATTCTAATTCTTCTTACTACTACCATTATTATTAGGTCACAAAAATCTTACAGGTTTTCTCAAGATTTATAGAAGCCGGTCTTTACTTTTTCATATATTTGAATGTGCATAAGATCGTAAGTATTTTAGAAAGGCGTTTCATGGAGAAGTGTACTTTATTATAATTGTTTTTAATAACCGCTATGCCCTATAGAGTTCTTCACAGGACATGTTGCCTGGCTCTTTGGGAAGGACATTTTACATTATATTTATTATCCTAAGTGCTGCTTTATCTTCTTCACATGCTCCTACCCCTTAGATTATGCTTATCTGGAAATAGTTGATAAATAATTCATGTGTCTCAAATGATTACTGTGTTACTGCATCAAAAATAAATTATGATCCTCCTTGTGAAAATACTGTTTACTAACAGTAAGGGTTGTGCCCAGGGGCCGAAAACTTTACCTAGCACTAAAAGCTGATGCTGCCAGATACTGCTCGCTAGCTGGCCTTTAAGTCCTCCTCCCCCACATGAAGTGAGTCATTTCCGTGAATATAGTTGATAAAGAATTTATATATATTCCAACCAAGTGGAGAGGAAATAAAAAGGGACTGGGTGGCTTTATAATTTCAAATAGAAGAGGTCATAAGTGTGATCACAGATGAGAAATAGAGGGATAGTCCAATAGTCTTGGAAATTTTATTAACATAAAAATAAAAGGCACCTTTAGAAAACATATCCCAAAATAGATTTCTGAGGGATTAGCATATCTTTTAAATGGACCACATGGCCAACAGGAAGCAAAGAATGATAATGACGTAAAGAAATTAAGAACAGAAGAAAGTATTTAAATGTTTCATTTAAATATTGTCAGAAAGCAATTTCCTAGATAATCAAAGTGCCTCCCTCATGGAGCATATAGTGAATTAGTTCTGACTTCCCTGAAACTCCATGTCATACGTTTCCTTCCCTTCCCATTCTTTCTTGTATTTTCTGTAGCGCTCAGACAACAGATTTTGCTTTCTCTCTCTGTCTATTTGTTTGAGTATGGTTGAACACAGTGTGACAGTAGTTTCAAGTGTAAGCGTAGTGATTCAACAACGCCATACATTGTGCTATGCTCGCTACAAGTGCGGCTACCATCTGTCACCATATGCTATTATCTAAAGGTTTCCCCTTAATATTGTCTGTATTTCCATTTCTGTCTATTGGATTCTGTGTATTTTTCTGAAATCCGTCTTCCATTTCTCAAATGATCTCTTCAACTGACTACTGTATATTTCATCCTTTGATATATAAATATACTCATCTCTATATACACATCATCCTCTATATGTGTGTGTGTATAATTTTCTATTTTTTCAAAACCTTATTTTCCATTTCCTGAGATTTCACTTACTTATTTTGAAGTTTATCTCTTCTTTTATACACTCTTCTGGTTATGCATAATTAATTCTATTCCTTTTGTGAAACAATTTAAACCTATGCAGTTCTTTTGGTTGAGAAGTCTCTGTGAGTCATGAGCATGAAAGAGTTTTGGTTTCCCAATAACTGTCACCAACCATGTCAGACATCAATTTCTGCCCAGTAGTTGGCTTCCTCATCACTATTGCAGTCTGACACCATGACTTTTCATTCACTTTTAATTATTAAAATTTAGTCTTATTTAAATTTTGATCTCATAGTTTATTAACATCTTCCATTAGTTTAGGTTAATCTCTGGCTTCAGCAAATTATACAGAGGTGGAAGAGAGAAAAACAATGATCGTAGAGTCCCTCCCTTCCAATAAGTTTGTGGATAGTGATCATATTGTGTTGCTTTAAGGGAGGTTAATGAGGAGAACATATACTCTTCATATCAATGTCCTTTTCTTTGCTGGTCACAACTGCTGTACCTTCTCATTAACACCCACAGACACCTGTTACGATGAATACGTTATCACCAGATTTAGTAGGTTATCACCACTGATTTATCTGGCTTGTTCTCTATAGACTTGGTGTGGTCTTTTGGGGATCCATGTTCATATAGACTGTGAATCCCCAAAAGGATCTTCTCTGCATTCTTGGTACGTTGGAGTATTCAACACAATTTCAGGCTGACTCTTGCCAGTAGCTTTAAACCACATTCTCTTGATAGTTACTTGCTTTAAGCCCATGTTTCCATGATACCCTGGAGTCTTATTTCCCCACCACATTTCATCTTAGCCTGCAAACACGGACAGATCTCCATCTCCCATAACTGTCAGAAATTAGAAACTTCCAAGAGTTGTCCTTGATTCCTCTTTGGCCATGCCAGAAGCTCAGGAGGGAATGCATACTGACAATCTTTTTCTGAACGTACCCACCCATTTGATGAGTGAAATTATTTTAGATCCTTTAAAGAAAAGGGACCAGATGGGTTTCTCTTAAACACTGCAATAAAAAGTTGAGGAAAAAGGATTGCCTCAGAGGCCTGTGGCTGGCTCAGTTGGTAGAGCATGTGACTCTTTATCAGGGTTGTAAGTTCGAGTCCCACGTTGGGTGTAGAGATAACTTTAAAAAAAAAAAAAAGAATTGCCTCACTTTCCAATTCTCCCCCCTGCACATCCTCCATTGCCCCTGCATCAGCGCCGTCTTTAGCCACAGCTTATGAAAGCATGTAGCAGAAGTTTCTATTCTAACATAGAATGCAGGGAAGTTAATCCTTTCATTTCTTAAGTATGAGCTCTAGTTGCCAATCTCAAGAAAAATAGATCCTACTGGCAACTTCTAACACCAGGCTAAACTTATTTATTATAAAATTCTTTATAATTGCACTGTCTTTAGATTATAACTTGTGGATTCTACCATTCTGTATAACTAGTGACTGTCTTGAATGGCAGGGAATTTCCTCACATGGCTTGTAATTTTTGTGTATGTTTGAGCTCACCTTTAGTAGGAATTGTTTTACTAGACATCCTTTATCCTCTGGTCCTTAAGAGTTTTTTCCTAATGTTTCTACCAGAGTCTTAGAAATCTTATATTCTACTCTCAGGTGTGATATAAACTTAGCTTTCAGCTTTTTGTGTGTGAATCCTTATTTTCCAACCAAAATCCAAGGGATTCTCAGCCTCCTTGCTAATTCCTTTTACTCCAGTGGGTAGGGATTTTATAGCTCTTGTTTTCAGGATAGGTGACACACAACTTTATGCTTTTCCATCTCCCTGAAATGCATGAGACCAGTGCCTCTCTTTTCATCCCAAGTTAGTGTTGAATATGCTAGCTTTTATGTCATATGTCCTGTTCTGATATTCCAGTATTTTGGTAAGCTTGGCCTCCCCACTTCTACCTGTGCTTAATTTCCCTCTTTGTTTCTGCTGCATAAGGCTTTTCATATTTCATAGTACAGCCATGAACTCAAATATTTTCCTTTGTAATTTATCTAGCATTTCAATACTACTGAAGGAGGGAGTGGAGGGATTATCACATCAGCTCAATTCACCATTTTGAATGGAAGTTTCCTTTATTGTTTGTAATCTCTTCAGAGCCAGTGTGAGTTCTGTGATTTCAGAGTAGTTTTACGTTCCAAACTGTTAAGCTTAACAGTTATTCCAAGTGGCTTTTAGCCCTAATTCAGGCTGCAAGACTACATTTTATTTTGCAAAGGTGACCTGTAAAGCCAGTACATTCAGCCTCTCCAGCTGTGCCCTTCAGATACATTGAGGACACAAGGGGCCATCCATCCTGATGGTTAAATCAGCAAGGTAGTTCATTACCTCAATCTGCACCAAAGTTAATAAGACACATTACCAATCACATCTCCTTATCTTCAAAGCTCTAAAGTACCCTCGGGTATTTAAGGAGGTATTTATATTTTCCCACTGGGATCTCTGCCCAGAAGGAAGACAGCCTGTAGTCCAGCAGGAGCTGGAAATGACCCAGATTTAAGATTTCTAGCACCTTTTAAAACAAAATACTTAATTTCACTTTCTATATTAAACTGCCCACAAGATACCAAGCAAGTAGTATTGGGTGGCAAGGCAGGTTAAGACTGATGCTTTTCATCAATCGGAGAGGGAATGTACCTCCTTCCATCATTTGCATGGATTATAAACAAAGTGAAAATATGGGAAATCTGATAGAATGTTTGGTTTCTCTTGAAATAAAACTTCCTTCCTTGGCTTTATTTTTAATGGTATTAGGGGGTGGATAGTGGGATGTGGTGATTGCACTACTGTATTTATAGGTTTGCCCAATATTTCCCATCTCAAAGCTAATGGAAAATGACCATTTTTGTATTCTTATCCTCTAGCACATCTTCCTACTTTTTCCCCAACATCTATAACCATAATCCAGAAATTTGGCTTGATTATTTCTTTGCTTAAAAATGTTTTATCACACACATATGAATATCTAAATAATATGTTGCTCAGTTTTGCTTGTTTGGGCATTGCAAACAAATCATAACATATAACATTTAGTTTTCTAGGGCTTGCCCATTTTGCCCAACAGTTTTGTGTCTGAGACTCTTCCATGTTGTTCTGTGTGATGAAATTTCCATTTTTACTTCTATGTTCTCTGTTTAAATGTAATACATTGTATTTATACATTCTCCTGTTAGCAGACACCAAGGCTGTTCTAAAAAATGTTGGTTATTACAAAAAGTGCTGAAATGAATACTCTCTTAACTGTCTTTGTCGTCTACACAAAGCAGTTCCTCTGAGGATGTGTACCTAACAGTGGAGTTGCTGAATTGTTGCCTATGTGAATATTCACCTTAGTGAGAATGACAAATTGTTTTCCAAAAAGGTCATTCCAATTTATACACCCACCGGCAATAAATATAAATTTTTGTTAATGCGTATCTTCTCTTACACTTGAAATTGTTAAACTTCTCACTTGTGTCAGTCAGTCAACATGGCATGCGTATCACATTGTAATCTTGAGTTACATTCCCTTGATTACTAATAAGGATGAACATATTTTCATATGTTTATTGGGCACACATGTATCTTTTTCTTTGAAATGCTGGTTCAGGTTTTCCTTTCATTTTCTATTGGGATGTCTGTTCACCTTTAATTGATTTGTTGACATTCGTTTCTTACTTACCTGTTACAAATTTTGCAATTGTTTTCTTCAAGTTTGAGGCTGTTTTTCAATGTCTTTATGGTGCCTTTTGATGAATAGAAGGGTTTATTTCTATTGTAATCACATTTATTCATCTCTGTCTTATGGTGTTTGTTTGTTTTGTTTTTTTTTAACAAAATGTCTTATTTAAGATCTCCTTTCCCATACCCAAAGTCAAAGAATACTTTTTTATGTATTCTGGTTGCAATCCTAAAGTTTTGCTTTTTTTATATACGAGTATGTTTGTTTATTACAGTCATCATTTTTTAATACATATTGCAAGCCATTTAAAAATAGTCATAGCCTTGAAATAGTTACTAGTCATATTCCTGTTAATATACCTGAAAGAAATAATTTGAAATAGGGAAGAATATCCATATCCCCTGATGATGCTCGCCTCAAATTTATAATAGCGAATAAAACTAAAAATAGTCTAACTACCCAAAAAGTGTTGATTGTTAAGAAAACAAAAGTATAGCCACTTTAATGAAATTTGAGATTTTCATTAAAAATGTCTTCTTCGTAATATGGAAAAATTATATGGTGTAAGGTTTCAAGAGCACTATAACTAAATCTGTACTCTAATGTTAACTATCAAATTACTTACATGTGGTAAACTTTAAAGGAGGTCACAGAAAAGTGATCATGGTTAATGTTTTGAGATGTTAGATTTGTATATGCATTTTTAGGTGTTCTTTTATTTCTTTTATTTTCCATACTCTGTTGTTGATGAATCATTTTTCTATTTAGAAAAAGTAAATCACTGACCCTGTAATTAATTTCTGTAATAGAAGGTTTCCTTAATGATTAGTAATTATAAACATATTAGATGATCAGCATGACCAAGGTGAATGATGTGAAATAAACATGTTCTATTTTCAGAGTTTTACAAATGGAAATTCCAAAGTGTCAAGTCACTTTTGTATGAAATATTTCATCTGTGCTATGTATTTCTTTCTTAGGAAGTTTGGGCGTGCTGGCACGAATTATTGTCATACTTGGAGAAGGCAAACAAGTGGCTAAACGAAGTAGAATTCAAACTTAAAACCACAGAAAATATTCCTAGTGGAGCTGAGGAAATCTCTGAGGTGCTGGATGTAAGTGGTGAATTAATCTAGACGATCATAATTGATATGCACTGGACGCCCAGTACCAAGTAGAAAGTACAGAGCATACTTGCTAATGCCTCCCCGCACCCCACACTGGCACTTTGGGTGAAGCCTTTGTGTCTTCTAGAAACCTTCAAGGTTTTAAAGAGGCTTTAAATAACCTCTTCCAAAGGACATCTGTCTTTTTCTGAATTATGAGGTTCTCTGTTGCCACTTTTCTTTACTGCGTCAATCTTCCACATCCAGACCTGCAAAGACAGTTTGAACGCACAGGCTTCCTCCTTTGCAGTAGAGCTAAATGGGACGATAATATAAAACGTTATTTCCAGTGTAAAAGCTACACTTACTGCATTGAAATATACTTTTATTATTTTTTTGAGCCATACTTTTAAATTATTTAAAAGCATGAATTTGTACCTTACGCAATGTTGTGAAGTATCAAATGGGCATGCTCTGATATTAGAAATATATCCTTAAAATGTACTACGTTTTCTGTGCTACAGAATCTTAGTACCCTCTCAAGTTTTATTTTGAAGACCTTTCAAAAGTAAAACTTAAAGGAATGTGCATGTATAAACTTTGATTTATGTGAACTTAGAACAACAATTTATGTTCTGTCCATCTTATTGTACTTTTGGTTACCCTTCATATATAATGAATATGTAGTTTAGCTGTGTGGTTTTATTTAGGCCCATTTGCAATGCAGTCCCTGTGTAAATATGCTAAAGTGAGGTACATAAATTAAGATGGGAAGAAAATTGGGAAAAATGATTCCTTAGATAGCATTGAGACTCTGGCATGTTAGAACAGAAACCTAAACATCATATATCCAGCTTACTGCTTCCCTCAAGAGAATTGTAGAACCTGAAGAGGGATCGGAGAACAATGAGCGTGGTCAGAAATGGACCCTAATGTTGGTCCTGCCCTCTTCAGAGGTGTGAACTGATGAAGCATTCCTTGTGAGTCAGCCATGTGATGCATCTTCCAAAAAAGAGGCAGCACACACAGTGCATTGGTAGAAGAAGCATGGTGGCCAGAGCAAGGGGTGTGATGATGCAGTTATCCTATTAAATTATCAGATGGAAGGACTTCATTCTTATCTTTCTTGCCTTTCAGTCCAAAGATGGCTGCTCCACTTGAAAGCTGTGTGTGTGTGAAAAGTATGAAGGGCAAAGGGATTTTTTTCTAAATGTTACAACTTTTTTTTTCTTTTTTTAATTTGGGAGGGGAAACTGCTCTTGAATTTCTACCTGTGTATATTGTCAGAATCACGTCAGTTAGCCATCACTAGCTATAAAAGACGTTGAGAAATTGAGTATTTTGTCTTTCCAGGTGTAAAAGTAGAGGACATCACAGAAGAAGGTGGTTGTGAATAACTTTTAAGTACCCCAGCCCACAGTCCTGCCACAAGCCCATGAAGATATACCTGCGAAAACATCCTATGTTTTAATAACAATGATCTTTGATGTTTGATGATCCCAATTACGTATTGCTTGAAATTGCTTTTAACTTAATGATCTGTAAATAAGAAGATACTAAGCATTTTGTGTTAATTCAATATATTTAGCGAAAGAAGGGAAATAGTAATTATTGCACATGTGTTTCAGTCACTTGAAAATTTGATGCAACATTCAGAGGATAACCCGAATCAGATTCGCATATTGGCACAGACCCTAACAGATGGTGGAGTCATGGATGAACTGATCAATGAGGAACTTGAGACGTTTAATTCTCGTTGGAGAGAACTACATGAGGAGGTATGACGATAAGAGTGAAAAATCTTTTCAAATGGTTTCCATCGCTGATAAAATGAAGAGTACTTTCAATATTAGCTCAGCTTCCAGGTTTAAGAAATTGTCACGTGCTAAACATGAGTAAATTACTTACATGCACCCTTTAGTATTTTATCTTACAGACACATTATAAAGTATGGGTTTTAACAGGAAACTGAGACGTGCCAAATATAGTAATGTGCTCCAGTTCACAAACAGACAAGTTAGTCTAGGGTTCTACGTCAGATCTTAACTGACCACAGAATTCTTTTCCCTTCCCAAGGTTACCCAGCATGTGTAGGTACCCCCGTCCCTTTCTCCCTCTCCCCTGACCTTCCTCCCTCTCTGCCCACCTTTCTCAATGCATGCACACACATGTTACTGTCATGTGTGATGCGTTAGTAGTGCGTGTGATCCTGTTACTACTCTAGAAATAGTTAATTTTTCCCAAGTACTACTAAAGAGTTGTAACTTATATATAACAGAGGAATTTTCATGCTTAAAATTGATAGCGTGTGGTTTTTTTTAATTTTTAAATCAAAATTAGGAGAAAATAGCCTATTACTCCCAATCAAATAGTGTTTTGTGTACACTCTCCTAAATCGAGAATGGATTGTCAACAAGAAAAACGTAGGTCATAATGAAGTTTAGTTTTATATCCACTTACTGAGTATGTCTATAACATGTGAGACCATTTTCTAAGGTTAAGTAATAAGTAGGGAAAGTTCTTCTCCTTCATTACTTATAGACACTGAGTAGTTACACAAAAAGTCACTGATTTCTTAGTGTGTTTGGGACATAAAAACAAATACTATCCTTATAAGATGCAAAAAGGTGTGTTTAAAGGTTACTCACAGAGGGTTCGAGAACCCAGAAAAAGGGTGCACACCTGTGTGGGTCGGCATTGGAAGGCGTTTGGCGTACCTTTCCTAGAGAAAATTCACTGTAAATGACATTTTAAAAGTAGAGTAGGAGATTGCCAAATGGGCAAGTGTAAGAGGGTGATTCCAGATGGGTAGACATACACGTTCAAACACTTGGAAATATGAGGGGGGTTATATATGCACATCTGCAAACCATTTGGTTTTGTTGGAGCATAAGGTACAGGTGGAGGAGCGTCTGAAGGCAGTATTGAACAAGTAGGCAGGAGCGAGGCTGCTGACAGAGATCTCTGCTTCTCAAACGGTCTGGTCTATAACCATGCACTCAGGAAACAAACTGAAGGGTTTAAAATGTACGGGGGAAGGAGAAGAGAGGTGCCTCATTCAGATCACATTACCCCCACAGAGGCTATGGAGAGTATGTGGTGTAAGAGATAGGGGGATGGCAGGTAGTGAGACCAAGGAACTAGTGATATTTTTAGCTCAGTTGAAGGCAAGGGCAGTAGTGACAGGTACAGTGAAAACGAAACATCTAGGAGACCATCTAGGTTTCTGATTCAGGTGACTGGGTATCTCTTATTTTTCATAAACAAGATGGAGAAAATAAGAAAAAAAGAAAGCAAGTTTGGAGGTGAAAAATCACATGTCACTTTTTATCTCCATTGATCCTGAAGTGCCTGCTTAAGTTTGATACCAACTAAAAGCAATCCCTGAGTCAAGGACTTGGGCGCTGGTAGTCAGTTTGGAAGATAATACCAAGAAGGACAAGTGAGGGAGTGGGGGGGGAATGGCAGAATGAAAGCTTGGAAGGTTGATGAAGGGTACTTTTATCAGTGAGTTTCCACTGTGAGTGACAGGGTAGTCCAACTGGGAGCTTTATGGAAATCATGTAGAACACCAGTGCTCCAGAACTTGCTCAGAATTGTCCCCCTGAGCTCATGGAAATTCGAGTGTTTATTCACCAATTTCCCTCTCTTTTTGTTGGAGGATTGCCCTCAGGTGCTTAAAATCCCAGCACTTCTTGGCTGTTGAGGGCAGTCAAAGTATGAAGCGTGTGTGCTTACAGGGGGAATGTTATAGTGTTAGCAGAAACTGGCCACCATAGCTTCAGGTGAACTCAGAGCCATTGAGGGTAAGGGGTTATGTGGTAGGGTATCAACAAAGTTGACTGTAGTACCGACAAGGTGTCTAGGTGGGGACATTCTGTAAGTCAGTAAAAGAGAGATCCATCCACACGTCTGGAGTTAGAGTGATCCACACTAGTTTTACAGATGTAGGATTTACCAGGCCACGTGCTAGTTAAAACTGTAAAGTTCATGGCATCACCCCAGGTAAGCCAAAAGAAGATGAATCACGGACAGTATTTAAGCATTATACATAAAATTAAGGGTTAGGAAATGGTGTTGACAAAGGCAACGAGAATGAACGGTCACAGAGGTATAAGGAGACTCAAGTTGAAAGCAGGGTGCTTAAGAGGTACCAGTTTATTAAGACAAGGCATGAAAAAATTGTCAAATACAATAGAGGGGCCTGGTAAGGTGAAGACACAATTGGGCAAAAAGGACATAACTTATGACATTTACCACAACACTTCTGATGGAGTTTCCCTGAGGACAGTGAGAACAATGCCGAGGCATTACAGAAGACATTGGGGAAGATGAGGGGGAAGGCAAGTTTGCACCATTGGCTGCAGAGGGAAAGAAAGATCCTAAGGGGGATGGTATCCCCCTAAGCTATGATCCTATGTTAGGAAAGTATGCAGGAAACCTTTGGTTATTTCAGTGAGGGAGAAGTTTGATCACGTTTGTAAATTGGAAAGAAGTCTGGAATAGGAGAACCCCCAGATCTCACAGAGGGGTAGGTGACGGTGGGGCAGATGAGTGTGAAGGTCACTTGCAGGGATCTTCTGAATGGTTTTGAATCCTGCCACTTTCTTTCTTGAGTAGTTTAGTCAGCCTTTATCCATATCAGTACAAAGGGTTGGAAAGGGGATTCCCAACAGTCCCTTGGCCTTTCACCCTTGTTGCTCTGTTACTGGACGTGAATAAGAGGAGTTATTCATAGGTGGCAACTAATTCAAAGTTCATTTAAATTTGGAGTTTGATGCAGAGTTGGAATGTGCTTTTATTTATATTTGAATGTTAGTGTCAAGTCAGAAATCGTGTTTCAAGCAAAAAAATCAAAAGTCATGTTGTAAAAACCAACCCTGGCTAAGCTGTGAAAAGGCCCAAATTGTAATCATTAACAGTGTGCAGTCTGTCTATTCTATCCTTAGGGACAGATCATTCTCTGACCCGACCTTGGCATCAGGCTCATTTATGTAATATTCTCGCATACCTTGAGTAACACAAAAATGACTTCTGTTTGACCTGTATTGCAAAGGTCTTTGGTGCAGAACCAGGCGTTTCCCCCAAATGAATAAAAATTCACCTCAGAAACAAACCTTGATTGAACACCTACTCTGCTGTATCCCAACTGAGTTGTTAAATCACTGAATATTGAATCAGAAAAACTTCGGTTGCGCTAGTCCCTTTCTCGGTGTTAGGGTTAGACAGGTCACAGAAACAACACAGTAACTTGAACGGGGAAGGTTTAATACAAGTAACTATAAACTATCTGCTGGGAATTAATTTTTAAGAGAAAATCGAAGACAACTCAAAAAGAATACCCTAAGGTGGAGGCATAGTACCCAAGGAAGGAACTGATGAGGAAAGCGAGGAGCTCTACACAAGGCTGGGATTCAAACCTGTTTGGCAAGAGTGTGACTCCAGCCCATGAGATGGCAAAGAAATTGTCTGGGCTGACCCCACCAGAGCTAGTACATAGTCAGTGGGCTGAAGCCTGTGTCAACAGAATCTTGGAGTGCCGTGCGGATAAAATTCACGGGGAAGTAGCCTGTGGGGGATGCCCTTGAATTGCTGGGAGGCCGGAGGGCGTGCCTGTTGCGCTTGCTAGGAAGCTACCTGTGGCCAATGCTATTGAACTTAGGGAAACCAGCTTGGACGCCAGGAAGCTGCCTATGGATTTGCCACCCATGATGAACCTGCTACTGGGGCACGTGCAGAGCTTGTCAGAAGGCATCAGTAGAGGGTAATGCTGAAATTTCTGGGAGGGAGAGTTGGGAACAGAGGAGTTAAGCTTCGCTAGGTATCCTATGGGTCAACACAGAGCCACGGAAGCGAAAGAGAAGTGAAACAGAAAAGTCTTTACTTCCCCCAGTGTTACTCCAGTGCCCTCTACTGACAAAGTTTAGCATCATTCCAGTCGGCAAAGGAGAAACACTCTAGTATCACAACCAATTGTTTAGAGGCAGTGAGTTGATAACTGGCACATCCCTGTATAACTCATCAGCTATGTGACCTTGGGTAATTTTTTCAAGTTTCCATTTTCTCGTCTCTGATAACATCGCCTGTTTCATAGGGATCTCCTGAGCAAAATACAAAATACTGTGTGGAAAGTGCTTACTATAGCACTAAGAGCATAGTATGTATTCAATAAATGAATGCCGTTTTATTTTTACTAGGTTGTTTGCTATAGTACCTATCCTCAAAGCAATGTGTGTGGATTCTTTTGTGTTTTGTGTGTATGTGTGTGCATCCCACCAAGGTCATGGATAAACAAAGAAATACATATATTCCAATATGAAAAACAGTGAAATGCACATACTTTCATTGCTTAGATAAATGCAGAACACTGATAAAAGGATTTTTTATCATACCCTAAGTCTTAAAATTGGAAAGTCTTTACTTATGCCCCAATAGTCTATCAGGCATAATGTTGTAAAAATAAATAAGTTGAAATTAACTTAAAACCGGTATCAGTCCTGGGTATGCTAATATGAGATATCTAACCAATAATAACCTGAGAGTAATTTGGCAGTCAGAAAAAGGCAAGTTTGGTGCTTTAGAAAAAAAAAACATGTTGGAGATAATATTCTTCTCAAATTCCTTTGTGCTAGTCTTTAATCTGCTGCGCCTTTAAAGATATGATGTTGAGTTAAAATGATGGGTAGTGACAGAGTTTTCCTCTTAGAGTATAAGCTGGGTTCTTTGGGCATTTCCAAACTACTTAGGTAATAGAGAAATACCTAATAATTTATTAGTTAAATTAATCATTTGGGTGTTCCCACTGAATATTTAGTTGAGAAGACTAATGTTTGGTTCAGGGTAGAAAGAACCTTGGGATAAATTATCCAAGGGGCTGAGGAGATAAAATGATTACAGTAATAGTTTTTAAATTGATTTCACTTATTTTCCAAAACCATCTATACAGTGTGTTGGATTGTTATAGTGAAAAATTCTAAATTTAAGCCATAATTTTCTTGTTTTTGTTGTTGTTGTTGGCTAAAGAAAAATGGTTTTTCCATTAATAAACAAAGTGCCCTTTGAAGATGAGCCTTAGCCCATTTTCTTCTCAATTAAATGCCCATGTCAGAGGTTTGTGGATTTTTTTATATTGCCCACCTAATGTTTCTTACAGCTGCAATTATGCAGAGCAAAGGAAACATTCAGTTGCCTGTTAAATCGATCAAACAGCCGGAGTTTTTATTGCCTATGAATATTTAAGAGATATGCTAGATCCCGTTCCTAATTTGAGAGTGTGAGTTTGCATTCAGATAAGTAATAAATTATTTCCATTCCTTGAAAAGGCATCATTCACTCTTCATAATCATATGGCACTAAATTTTCTACTCGTAGTAATGATTTGGAAGATGGTTAGCAAGCCAAGAAACAGCTCCAAAAATCAGACCAAATCATCTGATTTTTACAACTTATTACAGACTAACGGAGCTACAGAAGATTTGTTAGTGATACAGCAAAATACATAATAAGAGCAATAATAGTCTAATGGCTGCAAAGGACCAGTCACTGCTCTAAGTGTTCAGCATGCATTTTTTCATTTGTTGGCACAATAGCCATATGTTTTAAGGTCCTGTACAACCTCTTGTATAGAAATGGAAATGGTATCAGAGGCCACGGAGATAGTAAGAGGCTATCAAGCATTTAGACCCAAGTCTCTTTGCACTTGGAGCCTGGGCACATGACCATTTGACCGTAGTACCTCCAGTCACAATGATCTTTTCCTTATATTAACAGTAAAAGCTGCCTGTGAGAAGTGAATATCGCAGTTCACTGGTTTGCCAATTTCTCAGGAAAGCTTATAGCATGAGCTTAAAAGTATTAGGGATGACTAAAAGAAATCATCTTAGAGTCCTAAATCTTAAAATCACACATTTAGAAGTCGAAAGTCTTCGCCACTTCTCTTGATGAGTCATTGTTTCATCCCTCTTGTGAATTATTAACAGCCTAACTTCTGTCCCTTTCAAAGTCATCTGTAAATGCTTTCACCTGGCATTAAATAACAGAGTAAAAGAGAAGAGCAAAATCTGAATTCGTTAATTCTGCTTTAATAGTAATTTTAATGATAAGCAGCTTGAGGGACCAATTAATTGTCCCAGGTAATTTTGACTTTCAATTGTTCACTCACTGTCACATCTACATTAGCACAGATAGACCTGAATAGACACGTATTGATTGAAGAAAAACTGCAAAGCAGTCCAGAAAAATAACTGACAGCATATCAGTCATGAGGCCGACATTTTTATTGGAAAGCCATTTGTCTAATGCTTTATGATTTTTCAATATGTTTACTTCTTGGAAAATATCAACCTATGATAATAGTAATAGCTAATATTTATTGAGTGTTTTTTCATGTCATTCTTTGTGCTAAGCAATGATAAACAGTATAAAACTTAATTCCCACATTAGTTTTATGAGGTAGATTTGATCAGCTTACTTCACAGATGTTGAAATGAAGCGAACTTCCGTTTCCATGGATGAAGCAGACGAAGTATTCTAAAATGCCTTCTGCAAGACATCAAGATACTGGGAAATTTCCAATAAATACACTTTCACATGTTTTTTTTTTTTTCTCCTGCAAGGAAGGATAAGTTTGCCTTTACGGGAGAAGGAAAAAAAAAATAGATGGAACTGAAGCCATAGAAGTTAGGCAACTATGAGGACTGGCCGTAGCGTTACCCTGGTGTTAAAAACTAGCAACCCATATTTTTGGCCAGCTGGGGCAAAATTCTCTTTGTTAGAAGAGAAAGATGAGTTTCAGGCTCAAGCCACACTGGGGAGCTGAAAAGAGAACCTATACAAGCCTGCTTAAAATTGCTCAGTAAATATTATCTATTACGTCTTCAGTGAAATGATGGGCAGGGGTATTCTGTCTTGTGGCACAAGGTAACAATATAAAAATAGATCCATTTCTCTTCCTACTGAGTCTAGAAGTTATAATAAAAATAGTTATATTCATCTCATCTTAAAATTTGTAAATGTGTGCCTGTTCCTGTGACGATCTGTTATTTCAGTGTGTATTATCAATAAGGGTCAAGGAATTGCCAAAACAAGAGACTAAGTGGCTCTAGGTTGGTAGCACCCTAGCACTAGTCAGGCGCAAATCCACATCTTTTAGAAAGAAAATTGCCCTTAGTATTCCTACAGATTAAATTTGGTGAAATTGGAGCTCACAATAAAAATAACGCACAAGCGAGGGGGCGCCCTGGTGGCTCAGTCAGTTAAGCGTCCCACTTCGGCTAAGGTCATGATCTTGTGGTTTGTGAGTTCCAGCCCCACATCACGCTCTGTGCTGACAGCTCGGAGCTTGGAGCCTGCTTTGGATTCTGTGTCTCCCTCTCTCCGCTCCTCCCCTTCTCAAGAGCTCTCTCAAAAATAAAACACAAACAACAAAAACAAACACAAATAACCCCCAAGACTTCACGAGGCAAAATCATTGCATAGAACACAGAGCTAATTTAGACCACATCCTCTATAATGTCACATATTAGAATTACCAGATTATTAGTACTAAAGAAGCAGATAAAATACTTAAGGTATAAATGAGATTAGTATTAAATACATGAAAAAATTGACAAGATTTGAAAAGATCAAAATAAAACTCCTGAAATTAAAATTAACATGCTAAAACTTAATAAGGATATGTCTAACATTTTTTAAACAGTTGAAGAAAAATTAAGAGGAAATTGAAAAATAATATACAGAGTTTAGAACCAAAAATTAAGGAGGTAGAAAATATGAACAGGAAGACAAAATATCTTTGGGGGCAGATGGTGAACATTTAACTTATGTCTAATGGCAGATTCTGAAGAAGAGAATAAAATAATGAATGGATTTGGCAGAATATGTGAAGCATGTTGAAGAAAAATTTCCAGAGCCAGTGACTAAATCCACTTAACCAGAAGGCACAATGTACGACAGGCAGAATAAATAGAAATCTACTCTTAGACATATCACATTGAAACTGCAGAATTCCAAAGACAAAGATAAATTATGTATTAGCAACCAGAGAGGTAAGACAGATCGCCTATGAAGGAATGAATCTTAGACTGACATTAGACATTTTTTATTGAAGTATAATTGGCATATAACATAAGTTTCAGGAATATATCATAATGACTTTATATTATATACCCTGTGATCAGCACATATCTTGTTACCATCCATTACCATGCAAACTTACTTTTTTTTCTTGTGATGCAAACTTTTAGGATTTTTTTCTCTTAGAAACTTTCACAAATGCACCACAATATTACTGACTGTAGTCAACGTGTATATTATAACCTCCTGACTTATTTATTTTGTAACTGCAGGTTTGTAGCTCTTGAACTCCCTTTGCCCACTTTGGTCACCCCCACCTTGCCTCTCCTCTGGCAACCACTTTTATGTTCTATGTATCTATGAGTTTTGTTTTGTTGTATTTCATTTTTTTTTTTTTTTGGATTCTACATGTAAGTGAAATCACATGATATTTGTGTTTCTCTGTGTGACTTACTTCACTTAATGTAATATAGACCCATGGTCCATCTATATTGTTGCAAATGGCAAGATTTCATTCTTTTTAAAAAATTTTTAATGTTTACTAGCTTTTGAAAGAGAGAGAGAGAGAGAAGGAGAGAGGGCGGTGGGTGGAGCAGGGAGGGAGAGTGACTGAGCCAGGTAAGGACAGAGAGAGAGGAATCCAGAATCCAAAGCAGGCTCCATACATTCAGTGCAATGCCCGACATGGGACTCAAACCCACAAGCTGTGAGATCATGACCTGAGCTGAAATTGGATGCTCAACTGACTCAGCCACCTGGGCATGCCTAGATTTCATTTATTTTTCATGGCTGAGTAGTATTCCATTATCTGTCCGTCTGTCTGTCTCAGTCAAATTCCATTATGAATTAGTACACATTCTCTTCCATTCTTCCATCATTGGGCACTTAAATTGTTTCCATATCTTGGATATTATAAATAATACTGCAGTGAACATAGAGGTGCGTATATCGTTTTGAATTTGTGTTTTCATTTTCTTTGGTTAAATACCCAGAGTTGGATTTGCCGGATCGTATGGTAGTTCTATTTTTAATTTTTTGAGGATCTGCCATACTGTTTTCCAGAGTCGCTGACCAAATTTACTTTCCCACCAATGGTGTACAGAGGTTTCCTCACCAACACTTGTTACTTCTTGTTTTTGTTTTTGTTTTTCTTTTTTTGATAATAGCCATTCTCACAGGTATCAGGTGACATCTCATTGTGGTTTTCATTTACATTTCCCTTTTGATTAGTGATGTTGAACATTTATCTTTTCATGTGACTGTTGGCTACTTGTGTATCTTCTTTGGAAAAATGTCTATAGTGATAACCTGCCCCTTTTTTGTTCACATTGGTTTTTGTGTTTTTTGCTTGTTTGTTTGTTTTTCTTTTTTTTCCTTTTTTTTTTTTTGCCTGTTTGTATGAGTTCTTTATATATTTAGGATATTAACCTCTTATCAGATAGACGATTTGCAAGTATTTTCCTTCCTTTGGTATGTTGTCATTTCCTTATTTGTTGATTTGTTTTCCTGTGCAGAAGCTTTTTAGTTTCATGTAGTCCTGCTTGTTTGTTTTAGCTTTGGGTGTCTTTGCTTTTGGAGTCAAATCCAAAAAATCATCACCAAGATTGCTGTCAAGGAGCTTACCATTTGTTTTTTCTAGGAGTTTTATGGATTCATGTCTTACAATAAAGTCTTTAATTCACTTTAAGTTAATTTTTGTGTATGGTGTAAGATAGCGTCCAGTTTCTTTCTTTTTTCTTTTTTTCTGCATGTGGCTATCCAGTGTTCATAACACCATTTGTTGAAGAGTGTCTTTTCCACAGTTGTTTATTCTTGCCTCCGTTGTTGTAAGTCAATTGACCATATATGTGTGAATTTATTACTGGGCTCTCTATTCTGTACCATTGATTTATGTGTCTACTCTTATGCACAAGCCATCCTCTATTGATTACTATAGTTTTGTAATATACGGTGTGATGCCTCCAGCTTTCTTCTTTTTCTAGGTCTTTGGCTGTTTGGGGTCTTCTGTGGTTCGATACAAGTTTTACAATTGTTTGTTCTGGTTCTGTGAAAAATGCATTTGGAATTTAGATGGGGATTATGCTGAATCTGTAGATTGTTTTGGGTAATATGGACATTTTAACGATATTAATTTTCAAACCCATGAGCATGGAATGTCTTTTCATTTATTTGTGTCTTCTTCAATTTATTTCATCAATGTCTTGCCAGCTTTCAGTCTATACAGGTCTTTTGCCTCCTTGGTAAATACTCCTAAGTATTTTGCTTTTTTTGATGTAATTGTAAATAGGATTGTTTTATTCTGTTTTTGAAAGTTCATTTCTCATGTATAGAATTGCAGCATATTTGTACGCATTGATTTTATATCATGCAACTTTGCCGAATTCATTTTTTTAGTTCTGACATTTTTTGGTGGAGTTTTTAGGGTTTTTATATATATAGTACCATGTAATCTGCAAATAGTGATTTTTACTTCTTTGTTTCCAACTTGGATGATTTTTATTTCCTTTTCTTGCCTAATTACTTGGATCTGGCCAACATGTCCAATACTATGTTGAATAAAAGTAGCAAGAGAGAGAATCCTTGTCTCTTCATCTTAAAGGGAAAGCTTTCACCTTTTTACCATTGAGTACGATGTTTGCTGTGGGCTTATTACATATGGCCTTTATTATGTTGAGGTATGTTCCCTATATACCCACTTTGTTGAGAGTTATTATCAAGAATGGAAGTCGAATTGTGCCAAACATTTTTGTATTTATTGATGCTATTATATAATTTTTATCCTTCATTTTGTTAATGTGGTATATCACATTGATTGATTTATGAATGTTGACCCACACTTGCATCCCCGGAATATATCCCAGTTGATCATAGCGTAGGATCCTTTTTTTTTTTTTTAATGTTTATTGATTTTGAGAGAGAACGAGACCAAGGGAGTGTGAGAGCATACGTGCACAAGTGGAGGAGAGGCAGAGAGAGACAGAGAGAGAATCCCAAGCAGGTTCTGTGCTGTCAGCCCAGAGCCCAACAAGGGGCTCGATCTCAGCACCTGAGCCAAAATCAAGAGTCAGAAGCTTAACTGACCTGAGTCACCCAAGCTTCCTGGTGTATGATCCTTTTAATGTTTTTTTGAATTCAGTTTCCTAATATTTTATTAAAGAATTTTGCATCTTTGTTCATCAGGCATATTGGCCCGTGATTTTCTTTTCTTTTCCTTCTTTTCCTTCTTTTCCTTTCCTTCCCTTCCCTTCCCTTCCCTTCCCTTCCCTTCCCTTCCCTTCCCTTCCCTTTCCTTTCCTTTCCTTTCCTTTCCTTTCCTTTCCTTTCCTTTCCTTTCCTTTCCTTTCCTTTCCTTTCCTTTCCTTTTGTGGTGTTCTTACTGGGTTTAGTATCACGGTAAAGCTGGCCTTGTGAAATGTATTCAGAAGCATTCCCTCCTCTTCAGTTTTTTGAAAAAGTTGGACTACAGTTTTGTGTTAGGAGGTTTTTGATTACTGATTCGGTTTTCTTACTAATAACCAGTCTATTCAGATTTTCTGTTTCTTTATGGTTCAGTATTGGAAGATTGTGGGTTTCTAGGAATTTATCCATTGTTGTAGGTTGATCAAATTGTTCATAGTAGTTCCTTAGGATCCTTTGTATTTCTGTGGTGTCAGTTGTAACTTCTCCCCTTTTATTTCTGATTTTACTTATTTGAACCCTTTGTTTCTTCTTGGTGTATCTAGTTAAACATTTGTCAGTTTTGTTTATTTTTGCAAAGAATCATATCTTGGGTTTATTGATTTTTTGTTGTTTTTTTACTGTTTCATTTGTTTTCAACCTAATTTTTATTATTTCCTTCTTCTAACTTTCGGCTTTCTTTGTTCTTTTTCTAGTTCTTTGAAAGGTGAAGTTAGATTTTTTATTGAGATATATGTTATTTCTTGAGGTGTGCTTATATCACTGTGAACTTCCATCTTAGAATTGCTTTTACTGCACCCCGTAGATTTGATATGTTGTTTTTCTATATATGTGTCTTTTGGATATAAGCCTCATTGTTTTTCAAAGGTAGATGCTTTGGGGGCTAATCTGTTTGTTGTAGGTCCAAGGGTTGGGGTGCCTGATGTGGGGCTTGAACCCCTCATGCCTCAGGAGAAACTCTAGAATTGTGAGATCCATCCCAACTTGGAGCCACTGCACCTTGAGCGGTGTTTTTTGGTGAGATGATGTTTCTATTTCTCCTGATCATGTTGATGTGACCCTTTTATTGTGGACTGTAAAGCAGCTATTCAACTAGTGTTCAGGTCTTTTATAAATGGAATTATTTTATATGTAGCTGTAGATGATGTGCATCCATGGCAGGAGGTGAGTTATACAGAAAATAATTTTTAAGCTTTATGCTCTCTTTTGTTTATATATTCACTCATTTTGATATGTTATGCAGGGTTGTGGCTTTGACTACCCTGTGCATGTTAATGATTTTCAAAATATTCTCTCTAGTACAAACCTCTGCCCTAAACTCTAGACCTATATATCCATCTTGGTATTATAGATCGCTACTTAGATAGGTAATAGGCAACTGAAACTTCACGTATTTAGATTTGAGTTCCTGTCAAACCTACTCAACACATTTTTCACCATATTTATTCTCGCCAACTCATTCTTTAATTTTCTCAGGCCAGAAACATTTTTTAATATGAAATTTATTGTCAAATTGGTTTCCATACAACACCCAGTACTCATCCCAACGGGTGCCCTCCTCAATGCCCATCACCCAACCTCCCCTGCCTCCCACCCCCCATCAACCCTCAGTTTATTCTCAGTTTTTAAGAGTCTCTTATGGTTTGGCTCCCTCCCTCTCTAACTTTTTTTTTCCTTCCCCTCCCCCATGGTCTTCTGTTAAGTTTCTCAGGATCCACATAAGAGTGAAAACATACGGTATCTGTCTTTCTCTGTATGACTTATTTCACTTAGCATCACACTCTCCAGTTCCATCCACGTTGCTACAAAAGACAGTATACACAACGGAATACTACTTGGCAATGCGAAAGAATGAAATATGGCCTTTTGTAAGGCCAGAAACATTAAAAGTAATCTTGGCTCTTCTCTTTCTTTACCAACATCTCTCCTAACACATCTGAAAGGTAGTCTCTGCAGATCTATATAAGCCACCGATGTTTTTCTGTGTGAACCCTGTTTTTTTTTAATTTCAATTACATGAGGTCCACTTTTAGACCTCTTGATGCTAGTGGGTCCTTAAGAAATAAATTAATACATTTGCCTATCTCTGTAAATAGGTTGTCACCCTAAAGAGATATTAAAACTACTCTCCTGATGATTACAGAGGCCAAATGTTAAAAAAGAAAGAAAGAAATCTGTTTATTTTCTTCATCTGTTTACTGCTGAGGTATAAGTATGTATTTTTTAGACAAAAATATTAAGCTAATGAAAATAGGTATGTGTGATATTAAATAACTTATCAAATTACTGTTAGTCATAAGAGTTTTGATATATCCAATTTACTGAGAAGTATGTAAATTTTCTGTAAAAAAATAGCAAACTGAGAATCCGCCTCTTATTCTATAAAATACTTAAAATAATATTTACCTCTCTTTTTTCCTAAACTGTCCATAAACTGCAAAACTGAATGCTTCATTTTTGTCCAAGTTTTTACTTAAATTTCATTTAGTGAAAATACATTATAATATTAGTTTCAGGTGTAGAATTTAGTGATTAAACACTTACATACATCACCTGGTGTTCATCACAAGTGCCCTCCTTAATCGCCATCACCCACATCATCCTTTAAAAAGTAGTTTCTACTAGCTGGATTTATTTGTTCCACTGCTGTTCATTCCCTTGTTAATTACAGTTGCCTTGTTCAGTTCCTGAAGGGGCAAGTGTGAGGTTAAATTGAGGTAAAAGAGGAAACGGTCAGTGCTAAAGTAGAAGCAGTAAATGTGAATTATTCTTCAGGTTGTTGCGTGACAAGAAATGGTAACTCTGTGACGGGATGGAGGTGGTGACTAATAGGGTGGTGGCACTCATTTTGCAATTTATAAATGTCTCAAGTTAACTCTTTGTACACCTTAAATTTCCACAGTGTTATGTGCCAGTTATGTCTCAATACAGCTGGGGATGAAAGATAATTAGCATATCTTTGAAAATGAAAAAAAAATGTTTGGTGAGGGAAAAATAAGAAGGGCCAGTAACTTGAGTAATGAATCAGTATTTTACTGACTTTCAGGACAGTGAAGATTTCTTTTAAGCTTATTTATTTTGAGAGAGAAAGCGCACGTGCGCACACGCGGACACACACACACGCGGGCGTGGGGGGGGGGCGGGCAGAGAGAAGGGCAGACAGAATCCCAAGCAGGTGCCACGCCATCGCCATCAGCGCAGAGCCTGATGCGGGGCTTGCACCCAGGAACAGTGAGATCAAACCTGAGCCGAGATCGCAAGTGGGATGCTTAACCAACTGAGTCACCCAAGCACCCCAGGGCGGTAAAGATTTAAACCTGTTTGTAATAAGAGGAAGAATCCAGTAGAGATATTTACTTAACATGTAAAAGCAAGGTTTACAGAAGAGGGTATATGAGCAGAACTGGAATGATGGACTGTGGAAGCAGAAGTGAGTGAATTGAGATAATATGAAGATGCTTTTGAAGTGAAGAAAGTTTACTCATGGAAGACTCCATACCTGAGAAGGAACTACATCTTTTATAGGTCGTATAGTATTGGTGGTTTGAAGAGGTGGGGATGAGATAATAGAGAACTGGTACTTTTGAAGAAGTTAGAGTGGAAAACATTTGCAATAGACACTCTTCTGTTGTAAAGAGCAATTTAAAATAAGCAGAAGTGTTAGCAAACAATATCGTCAAGTAGTAGTCCACAAAATGGTTTGCAGTGTAAACGGTTGTAAATTTCTTCGAGACTTTTCTGCAAAGTACTAATGTAATTTACAGTGGCACACATACAGACACATGGACAATCAAAAGGCAAGGTACTTTTATTCCATTATCATCAGACAGTATCTCCAGGATAAATCTGATTATATCTTGAAACAACTAAAAGACTGGGGCTGGGAATCTTATTTTCCAATTACATTCACATTTGGAAGTCGTTCATTTGATATTCATTTTCCTTCCACTAGTATGTCACTGTGTCCTGGTGCTTCTAATTTGAAGTTCATGCTTCTCTTAAATTCCTCTACCTTATCCAGTTTAGCTTGGATTCGTATTTCAGTCTTCTAGCTATTGGCCATTTCCTCCAAATTGTGGTAATTAGGATCAGCTGCTTAATTTGTGGGGCCCAGTGCAAGAAGAAAATGCAGGATTCTTGTTCTAAAATTAAACTTCAAGGCAGTGACAGCAAATCATCAGAGCGAGCGTGAGACCTAAGCATGGAGTCCTGCATGATCGCACAGGTCGGTATGTTGCTGACATCAGCCCCGATTGTCAGCTTACATATTTGGTTAATTTTATACCTATATTACTTTCAAAATGAGTCAGAAGTTACAGAATTAGACGTATTTCTACAGAACAGCATTGTTTAAAAAGATTTCACTGGGGATGATGAACCAATGATAAATACTTCAGAAATTTGAAAGGTAGAATTGAAGAGATTTAAATCTTAGCGTCTTAATAATGAATATAGCTTCTAGGATTACATTTTTTTTTTTCATGTTTTGAATTTGGTGCTTTGTCTCCTTACGGTTGAAGAAAGGATATTGGATATGTTGATTTTTGGCTTTCCTAGGTTGAATGCTCTGTGATAAAACTCTTACCTTTTTTAAAAACTGCAATGTAAGCAGACTGTTAGGCCAAACACCTGTGTTCAAGGTGACTTCATTTTTGAGCTGAGTAGTGGACTATGCAAGTTCTTTTCATAATAATTTTAATTGAATAATTGGACAAGAATGGTGGCATTTTGAGGGGAAAAATCCCACCTGTGTAATATTTACGCATACATAATAAATTTCATAGCCCAGCTCTCATCAGTGTAAGAAAAACAGACAAGACAGTTTATCCTTCTGTTTTTTAATTAGAAAATAATTTTTATCTTTCTCTATTTGCTGTATCTTTTTTATTATCTAAGAAAGTATTGTCTTTTACCTTCCATCAATTTTGTGAGTTACCTTGATTCTTGATTTTAATAATGTTTTAGTGCACATCTTGTATTTTGAATTTACTTATTCTCTACTTTATAGACACAGGAAATGAAATATTATGTAACCTTCACAAGAACAAAGGTTGATGGAAATATGTTTCATTTGTATTTTAATCATTATGAATCATGGAGATGTATTTATTTACTGTATTTTGTAGGTAGTAATTCTATCATTATCTTTAAATATGATTTACCCTAGTTCAATAAATAGTGTTTTCTTGGCTATTTGCACAGACATTTTTGAAATGTTTTGTAAGACATTAGTTAACATTTTCTTGTGTGTAAGTATACTGACTATAACATATTAACTTTGATTCAGACACAAAGGTCACAGCAGCACACATACACTTATGTCTGTTTGCATAAATATTTATATATGTATATATGTATATTTATATTTCCGTATATGTATATACAACACATGCTTTCTATTTTACTACCTAATTAATATTTAAATATTATATACTCACTCTAGGTAAATTGTTGTTTGCTTTGGGAAAGCATTAAAATATTTATGAATGAGTTTGAACATATACATTTAAGGGTATCTCACCTTGAAATTTCTTAAAATTTGGTGGTTGAACTCCTTCCTTTAAAGTTTGAATAGCAAGGGGTGCCTACGTGGCTCATTTGGCTAAGCGTCCAACTTTGGCTCAGGTCATGATCTTGCGGTTTGTGAGTTTAAGCCCCATCTCGGGCTCTGTGCTGGAAGCTTGGAACCTGGAGCCTGCTTTAGATCCTGTGTCTTCCTCTCTCTTTCTCTACCACTTGTTGGTCTCTCTCTCTCTCTCTCTCTCTCTGTCTCTCAAAAATAAATTAACATTAAAAAAAAATTTAAAGTTTGAATAGCAAAAGGAGATAATGTATAAATGAAAAACATCTGATGTTAAGGTCTAAAACTTAATCAGTTCCAAAAATGAGGTCAGTAGTATGGATTGGTGAATTCACATTTTAGGAATTCATTTTTGAATAGATAATTCTCTTTTATTATCTGTGTACTTTTTCATAAAAATTCCTGGTGTTTTTCTCTTTGTTTTAATGAAAGTTGTATATAGCTTTTACTTATGATCTGTTACAATTCGCAACTAATATATAATTTATATGGCATAAAATGCCATTCTCAAGGTATATGTCCATCTATTTCATCTATCTTCCTTTTAGCCCTCTAGGCTCTTTAAAAAAAATTTTTTAATGTTTATTTCTGAGACAGAGAGAGGCAGAGCATGAGCGGGGGAGGGGCAGAGAGAGAGGGAGACACAGAATCCGAAGCAGGCTCCAGGCTCTGAGCTGTCAGCACAGAGCCCGCTAAGGGGCTCGAACTCACAAACCGTGAGATCGTGACCCGAGCCAAAGTCGGTTGCTCAACTGACTAAGCCACCCAGGTGCCCCCCTCTAGGCTCTTTTAAAACTGATTTTTTTTCAAGCCACTTGATAGATTTTTGGGTTGAATGATCTAAACTGTTGTTTAATATTCAGACAAATCTGGCTGAAATTACTTGTACATTTTTTGTTTTTAAAGAAGGATGGGAGAGGGAACATTCAAGAACTTTTTTTTTTTTTTTTTTTTTTTTTTGGCAATGTGTTCTAGTATCTCAGGGCAATTCTTGTATGGAACGAAGAACAAAAATATTTACAAGTTCATCAGGCTCTTTCTTACATCATAGAATGTAAATATTCATTAGAGTTTGCATTAAAAGTATCCAATAAAATTAGAGAATTGCTTTACTGCCTCTACCTTACCAAGTTTCATGTTGTTTTCAAATCTACCTTGAGAAATGGCTGGTAGTACTCCACTTTACCTTTTTTTTGTTGTTGTTGTGAGCCCAATTAATTGCATTTATCTGTCATTATATAATTCTTATTTATGGCATCTTTCACATTTCATCAAAATCACACAGATGGCAGAGCATAGGAACGTTAGTCTCCACATACTCCCTGCCAACTCCTTTGAATTTCTCACTTAGTACAATTTGATTGAGAAGGGCAACAGTATTTTGAAAATTTCCTCTACAATCTGATGATTATTTAGGTTTGAGAACTCTGGCCTTGACCTTTACCTGAGCATGAATTGTTTAAGGCACTTCCCTTTGCCAAGGTGCCCAGTGTCTCAGATGCATTCCTAGTGGACCATTAACTTTTTCATGTCCATACAGTGCTCATTGGAGCCGAGTGATCACTTTATTCCAGCGACGAAGCTCATTTTCAATTCCCAAACAATTACACAGAGAAGGGAGAAAAAGTAGTTGTCCTTCAAGGCTACATTTCCCTGCTGGAGTAGAAGGAGCACTTTCTAGGATGTCATAGCAAACTTTGGATGGCATAGAGAGCGCATTGCTATGTTTCCCAATATGCTGCCACTCTCTCTGTCCCAGACCAAAGCCTAGATGGAACAGACAGTGCCTGTGGGACCAGATTGGAAGACACTAAGCAGTCCTGCATGACTGCCATAGATACTGTCTGCAGCTTAATCTTCAGCTGTATCTGACTTACGGCAAGTGCAGTAACGCTACAAGCGAGCGTCCACCACCAGAGGCCTCCTTCCTCCTCTCTTAGTCCACACAACCTCGGCGCACTGGGTGTCGTGTCCAGGTGATAGTTAGGTGCCACTGGGGAGAGGAGATGGAAGTGAGAGGAGGTTGAGAAACAGTCTATGTCTATTTCGGCCAGTTTACTACCTCCAAAGAGCATTCAGTGACAGACAGCCATGGCCTGTAACAAGGAATCAGATGTAACGGACCACTTTGCCAGGGTTTGTCTGTTCCCCGCGCTTACATCAACACGTGAATCCTCTTTCTGCGCTCCCAGTGTACTGCTCAGGAATTGTACAGCGTATTTGGCAAGCAAAAGAAAAGCAGCTGTTCCCTGCGTCTTGCTCCTGCTGTTCAAGGTGCACATCCCAGCCAAATGAATCACATTGGAGCCAACGACCCTGGCAGGAATTCCTTGCTACAAATCTGCAGTCTTGTCTATCTTATCTACTTGGAGAACAAAAGGTTTGAAAGCCTTATAATAACCTTAGGATAAAATAGTGCTCGGTGCAGCTACGGAACTAGACCTGAGGAATTACTCAGTGTAAGAAGGATAAGTAGGGTGACAGGAAGCCATAAACACACTCTGTCTTACACACTTCAGCTTCTTTAGAACCGTGGTGATCATCTGGAGTATTTGTGAGAAATAAATACTGTTAATCTTCATACATACGGAAAGAATCAAAAAGGATCATCCCAGACATCCCAGGAGAGAAGAGTAGTAGTTTTCCAGTTTCTCAGATACCGCTTCTCGTTGGCAGTCTGAGTATAATTTCACTCCACTGATGACCGACTGGACAGGCCGACAGAGTCCAGAACATTTTATTTCAAGGAAACCTCAACACTAGCCTCAGACCGTTATGGGCCTCTGTCACAGTAAAAGGAATCTAGTGTAGATCTCTAATGTACCTCACAACGGAACCGTATCAGATTCTTGGGGCCACATTTGAGACTCCCTGACTGAAGACTGACATCTGTTTTATAGGCAACCCTTGTGTCCATCCTTACTTGGTCTATAAAAGGTAGTGTGACAGATAAGCTTCTCACACATCATCTAAAGTCGAGGAGGTCAGAAAGGCCTGAGTGGAGAGATTGACTAGTGCCAAAAGGCCTTTCCCTCTGAGATTTCTGTTGCATTGTTGTGTTGGCTAGAAATCACTGCCCTTATGTAAGGAGCACCAAGGACTGTGTCATTCAGTGACCGGTTGACACAACTCCCCGTCTGTACACTTGGTCTCACTAGGTTCTCCCCGACTTGAAGCCTTCTCTTCTTGGGTGATTACCTGCATACCTCAGCACGGAAGCACCAGCAACGGTTTTATAAACGGTGATGCCTTGCCTTTTCTGTACCTACACTTGAATTAGGGAAAAGTCACTTCGTCTTTGGCTTCCTGAGATAATAGAAGCAATTGCCAGAAATCAGCTAAGTTTCTCTCAGTGGCTACATTCCTACTTGTGTTTCTCATCTCTACTTACTGCTTCATTCGACAACTTGATTATACTCCCAAGATTTGGATTTTTTTTCTCTTCGGTAGATTCCATGAGTTACGTAGACATGTATTCTCAGTCCTGATTCAGTTTATCCCTAGACTCTGATTCTGTCACGCCATTCTGTACCAGAGCACTATTCTCTGACATTTTAGTTAGTTACAATATCAATAAATTATTAATTGCCTAAAGTTTCGACTTTCATATTGTGAGCACATGTGTAATCGGGGAGTTACCTTTGCCATTACACCAGAGAAGCTTTGCTGACCAGGATGGCCTCTGAAGTTACCTTGAAAAGGCCAGGATAAGATGAACTCTGTAGATTCCTTCTAGATTTACTGTATTATAGTTCCAGCACTTTCTTTCTGAAGCTGAAGTAATGCATTGGTTTGCTCCTGCCAGCGTGGAAGACCAATTTCATTTGTCTACCCATGAAGATGAATGGATGCAGCAAAAATCCAGAAATGTCTTAGATATATTACTGTACAGCTCATTGACCATTCTATCAATGCTTTACTTGAAAGTGATGGCTATCCGATGTCAACTTCCTGATAAAGTGATTCCCAAACATTGCTTTCAAGTGTGCTTCCTTCAGAGGTCACAGAAGCACTCCAGTGACCTACAGAGACCTGAAACAGATGAAATTCCAACTAACCATGACCCCGGTGGTTTCAACGTTTATAATCTTTTCCTGTAAAGGAAATTATAGAGAGCTCATTGCACATGGTTTGAGGATTTTTCTGCCCAGTAGTTTTAAACCAAGTGATATTAAAAAATATAAATCTTGAAGATACTTGTAAATAATGTAATATTCTTTTATATTTAAAGAAAATGTATACAAACACTTGTGCACATCTAACTAATTATTTAGAGCCCGAATCCGTATCATGTATGCTAACAAGCTTGCCACAAAAACTAATTGTGCCAGAACTCCCCATAAGAGTTAAATCTAAAGTGGCTTAAAGCAACATAGTTTTTTATTTGTTTGATCTTCCTTGTCCAAGGAACAGTGTGTGGAACCTCCTTTCTTTAGGAAAAAGTATGACAGACTAATTTGAAAACAAACGAGCAAAAAAGGCAACAAAGAGAAGCTTTTGAAGGTTGCTGAGACAGTGAGTAGTTGAAAATTGTCCGTTCTGCTGTACATTATTTTCTTTCCCCTCTGCTTTTCTTTTAATCTCTATTTAATTCCCTTTGGAAAATACTAGTTGGATTCTTCTTGAAAAGCCTTTCCTTAGCCTGCTGAAAGCACACTGAACCATCTAGGAATGTTGTATGCAACTCTGGGAGGATCTACTATTTTCCTTCCACCCTACAAAGTCATGAAAAATGAGATGTTTATTTCTCATCAACCCTAAAGAGGTCCGAGTCTACAGCGAGGCCCAGGGTGTGCCTCAAATTTTAGCTTTTATAAGGATGCCCTCCTGCTAGCTCTGAACAACTAAAAGTTAAGAGAACGTGTTTGTGAGACAAACAGAAGGTGCCTCGTGGTCCTTAAATAATTCCTGACCTTTTCCTGCCATGCCTCCTTAATGACCGTCAAATTGTCCTTCAGAAACTTTAATTGGCTGTTCACTGAAATTGTCCATCAGTAGGCGAAGCATTGCATTTGATAGCATCAGTAGTCCACACTTGGGACATTGGTAGATACTGTATAAAACAAGGCATCACTCTATGTTTATAAGCCTTTTTTGTTCAATATATGAAGTTTATTGTCAAATTGGTTTCCATACAACACCCAGTGCTCATCCCAAAAGGTGCCCTCCTCAATACCCATCACCCACCATCCCCTCCCTCCCACCCCCCATCAACCCTCAGTTTGTTCTCAGTTTTTAAGAGTCTCTTCTTTATAAGCCTTCTAATCATGCCATGCTCCCATATTTCTCAGTGTTTCGAAGACTGTTCATAGGTCCTTCATGATCTATCTCTTCATGCCTTCCATAAACCATTTCCTACCTTTCCCAAGATCACATTCTAGCTGTTCCTCATATCCATCTTTTTCCTCTGCCTCTACTTCAGTTTATCAAGTGTTGAGTTCATTGACTATCACAGCAGTTTTCTGTATAGTTTGAACCAGGTAGGACAGAAACATGAAATATTTTGCTTCAAGCTGATGATTGTTTCATCTTTCTTACTGACATCTTGAATAGATCCTATTGCTTTCCCGTTTCTGTGAAATTAAAAAGTTAAAGCCAGTTTCGTTCAGCTTAAAATTTCAATCTCATATTCAGTTTAATGTTCTTCTGCTGTTCCATTTCAAGCTTAAACCCTGGCCTAAGTGATGTGCAGTACAAGGGGAGAGTGATCAGGTTCCTCTCTACATCACCATCACTTTTCCTTACCCTATCTGTGTCCCATTTTTCTCCACTGGCAGAAAGAAAAGTGGTGAAATTCTCCTGGTAGCTAGCGTTTTTGTGGTGTTTTGTATTTTATATAGCAAGGACACAAGCACTGACTTTTTTGGGGTACAAGTGTAGGTTCTTTAAGAGGTCTTATAATAGTTCCTGCATCTTCCCAATTCTTTGATGAGAAAAACACGCTTAGTGAAAATATCTTCAAGCCTCTTCATTGTGGAGTACTCTTGCTCCTGAAGCATTGTTTCTGCTAGACCACTCAAATATGACTGCCTTTTTCCATCCCTACTTGATCTATGGAGACTTTTGTTTTGCCATACCAGGGTTTAGGAAGCACAGCTGCCTCCGCTCCTCAGTATACCATCATTTCTAATTTATTTTCCTTTATACCTACTTAGGCATAGAAAGCAAATAAAGCATTTAGCTGCATGAGTCGAGTCCAGGTTTGTAATTAGATGCCATCCCAATTTACTCTGGACCCCCAGACTCTATGGGTAATAGACCTGGAGCTTCCTTAACTTGCTTAGGGTAGAGAGGTTGAAGTACCACTTTTTATTCTTCTTTGAGGAGTTGACCAATGATGTCATCACACTGTCTCCCTTGGCCATGGATTCAGGCTACGATTCTCTTCAAAATCTACCTGGAGTGTTGGCGTAATGAGCTTGGTGGAGTAACGAAAGAAGAGCCAGCTTTCCTACCTCTCATGTAAAGTTTTCTGAGATAAAACTTGTTATCTCGATCTCTTAGAGAGGAATTTAGGACTCACTGTTTTCAGTTCAAGACTGTAGCTAAAATTCCAAGATAAGAGAGTCTATTGCATTCATGACCATAATGATGGAGCTTCAGAGTAGCTCATAAGTTGCATAAGAGTTAGGAGGAAACAGCTAATGGAAATGGGTGAAGGGGCAAGGGCGATACAGGCTTCAAGTTATGGAATAAGTAAGTCCTGGCAATAAAAGATACAGAATAGGCACTATAGTCACTGGTATTTAATAGCATTGCGTGGTGACAGATGGCAGCTACACTTGTCAAATCACTGTGCTGTATGCCTGAAACTAACGTAACATTGTGTGTCAACTGTAGTTCACTAAAAAGTGCTCTCCAACCCACCAAAAACAATTCAGTCAAACTGAGTACTTTTATGATTTGGTATTTGAGCAAATTACAACCACTCTATTGGTAACAAAGAAACGAAAAGGAAGTAGTTGCATTAATTTACTGGTGTGCTGAACGTGAGACTCCAGAAAATAGAACTTTTTGGTCAAGGACAGTCTGTGTGAAGTCAGGTGAGGTTGTTAAATAATGCAGATCAGTGGCCTCTCTTTGGTCTCCACATTAATTTCTGAAGAGCCGTGGGAGTAGGACTTGTTTTTAGCACATCTCTTTCAGGACTCCCACCTTCTAGCCACTGTCCATGAGAAAAATACTTAAGTCGTTGTTCTGTTTTGTGCAAGGTAGTGGCATTCAAAGTGAGGCAGTTGATGTTCTCCCCCAAGCAGAAGCTTCAAGAATTAGCGGTTGCTTTATTTGCATCAAAATTTGAGAAATAGTTTTCTTTAGTTCATGTACTACTAAAATAACTCAAAGAAATGAGGCCTAATTGAAGAATGGCTATCATATTTCATTACTTAGGGAAAAGAAAATAAAACAATGATGGAAGTGAAAACATTTTATATGTGTGGTTCTAAATGACAAATACTTAGAAACAATAAATCATTGTGTTTTTTTTACTACAAGATGATCATAAACCATATTGGTTTTTTTTAATAAACCATCTGACATGTCTTCTTTCCCTTTTCTTAGAAATTCTAATGAATACAATTTAAAGAATCCCTAGGTAATTTGTCTGCACAAAGAGCCTGAATGTTTTTTCCCCATAAATTAGAGCAGAATGGGCAAAGGATCTGCAATTCTCGAGAAAATCCACAGTCCAGACTTCTGAAAAGCCAAGTGCATCTCAATATCCCAGCCCACTAAAAAGAATCCCGTTTTTTTGGCATAGGGCCAATGAAAGGGCAAATTTTACATTGTTAAGCCAGGATCTACCGTATACTTTATGAAGAAAAAACTGAGAGCTGCTTTTGCCTGGCACATAGTAAGGAACCAAGGAATATTTATTACATAATTGGATAAAAAAAAAGGTTTGTGCAAGATGCTAAGATATCAAAGTGCATCTTTTGCACAGTCATGTTTTCCTTTCCTCAAGACTTATATCACTCTTGTACCCCTCCACAAGGGGTCCCACAACAAACGGCTTCCTCATGAAAACCTCCTCTGCCCAGTAGGTCCCCCACAATCATACCCAGGCATCAAAAATTATTCCCCAGTTTTCTGCCAAAAAAAAAAACAAAAACAAAAACAAAAGCAAATCAGGTAAAACAATAACACACTCATAAAAGAAGAAACAAAATAATGACAAAATCTCTCCCCTTCCCAAACCCATATCCCACAGATCCTGAAAGGAAATTATTTTTGTGGCCTCAAACTAACTCATGCTACAAAATGAATTAAATTTCTTGGGAATTTCTCTTCTAGCAACTTTTTTTGTAATCCATACATATATTTTTTTTAAATTGGTGGAGTATGCAACCAAGAGAATTGCATCAGTATAGGATAGGGAATTTTGGACAAAAACACTTTTCCGGCACTTTTTAATTCCTATCATGTAGATTGTTTTTCTTGTTTCTTTTTTTGGCTAAAAAATGTTTCATCCTTGCATTCTCCTAGATTTTTTTCTCATTTGGTTGTTATCTCCTATCGTGAGAAACTATCTGTAAAATTCACTTCTGCAACATATTATGTGCTTAATAAGCATTTGCTGCTGGCTAGAAAGCTTAACTATAAGGGAAATAAATCTTTATAATTTTCTCAGAAGTTCTTATTTTAATAGGAAAAACACCCATATTCGTAACTTATTTGCAGTCAAGTCAACTTATTTGCAGCTGCAAGTGACTTGCAGTCAAGTCTGTTATTTACTAAACGAAATAAAAATTGCTGTGTTGTATAGCAACTTTAATAAGTATATCAGGACATATAGTTCCTTAAATGAGTGATGATTTGTAGAAAGCTATTGGGATAACGTGTGTAATGTGTTTCACTATATTTAAGCCTGCATTCATATTTTAAATACCTTTCTTTATTTTGGTTCAAATTTCCACTTTTTATTGCACTTGAGAAATTTATTCTTCCAGAATGAAAAATTCATTTCTCCAATTTCTTAGCCATGTCATTCTCTGATTTAAGTGTTTGTAGTATTGAAGCACAAAGGTTATTACTTAAAACAGAATAGGAACGTAAAAAACAATTCACTGTGGAGACAACTTTCCTTTGCCAACAAAAATTAGTCAGCTTTTGATTTTATACTCCAGAAAACTTTGAAGAAATAATAATAATATATTTTCATGTATATTGATTAGTTTAAATAAGTTTTCCTTGGATTTTTCTGAAAACCAAAAGAAAATTTTGTTATGTTTTTTTCTTCGGTACCTAACCATCATTATGATTCACTTTTGTACTTTTATATTTTTGCCGTTGATTTCCAACCTTTCGGTGTGTTTCTAACTCTCCTCATACTTGCTACTTGTGTTCATCTATACGATTCCTCTTACTGCTGAGAGGATTAGCTGAAGACATGATACAACATTTTAAAACAGTAGTTGAGCCATATTCTGGACCAGCAACAAAAAAATGATTATGGTTCAGATCTTCCTACCAGCTCCAATCAGTAAGACAGCACAGATCGAGTGGCCGGAGGGTCCTAGACAATCCACAGGCCTGGCATCCCATCAGGGTTTGACCAACAAGATGTTTAGAAATAGAAGGCAGCTTATGCCATGATTAGTTCAAAGAATTCTATAAGCTTAGATTGACATCAGGTCTTTTCTCTCTCTCAGAAAATCAAAGAATCCATGTAAATCAGTCTCTCTTACTGACTGCCGGGCCAGGCAAACAACCAACCTACCTAAGGTCAACACTTCTGCTATCATCTCTTAGGTCATTTTATTTCTTTCAATCCATAGAATCTCCTGACTAGAAGAGGTTAGATTTCTAAATATAATTTTGGGGCTAGACATGTTGTTTAACATTATGCTGTATTATATCCTATTATCTTAAAGCACAGGACAGTAGGTTGTTTTTGCCTTCAGACGGATAAAGGATGAGACTTAAACAATGCCTGAGTAGGCAGTTACTGTGTGCTGTGATTGGAAGCTTTCTCCAGCCACCTGTCACAGTGGTGAAACTTTATCATTAGGGATCCATTTCTCTGCAGAAAGCCTGGCTAGGCTACAGACATTCTCTTGTACAATACAGACAGTTCTGATTATAGCCATGAGCACTGTTAACTGAATTTTGATTTGATGTAACTTCTAGTTGAAGTTTTGACTAAAGAAAGGGGAAACAATATTTGAATTAGACTACAGGGCAAGAGCTTGGTCACTGATTTGGATGAAGTATTTTAATAGAAGTAGATTAAAGTTTTCTTTAAATAATGGTGTATTCTGATACTTTTAATTCCAACACACACACACACACACACACACACACACACACCAAAACAAAACAAAACAAAACAAAACAAAACAAAACAAAACAACAAAACTGGAAGAACTTTGCTACAGACAACATTTCTGTCTGGTGGCGACCTGTTCCCCAATTTCTTTTGTAAATCCATTTTTCAACTATTTGAACTCTTCTCTGTTTTCCCTATCAAAAAGCTTTGTTACACCATCCATTCAGTCATGAACAAAAGTATTCGTCTTTTTTTAGGAACTGGTATTGAGCAATGAACAAGGCACCCACAGTCTCTAATCGCATTGGTACTTAAAGTCTGAAGTAGAGGCAAAAAAAATTAATGGGAAATTACAATGTTGTGTGATACATGCTGAGCCAGCAATACAGAGTATAACGGAGAGCATAGGGTGTCAGGGACAGCCACCTGGTGGGGGAGATGTCCACATTTCCAAGGTAATAGTTAAAGGATAAAGGTGAATTAGCCAATAAAAAGAAGTTAGGGTGGAGTTGTTTGAGGAAAGAAGAGTAGTATGTTTAGGGCCAAGTATCAAGAGGGACACCGTGCATGTTCAGGAATGAAAAGTAAAATTTCTCTGTAGCTTGAGCAAGAAGTAGAAGACACCAGCAGGGACTATGAAGGAACTTTAAAGCCGTATTAAGGAGTATTGCATTGATCCTCAGGAAAATGATTACTCACTAGGGGATTTTAAGCAGAGAACCATGATTGCATTTTAGAAAGAACACACCATAGGTACATTGCAGATGGGTAATGATAGGATAGGATACCAGCGAAAAGCATGTACTGTTTTTGAGGCAAGAGGTGATAATGACCTCAACTAGAGTAATGACAGTGGTGTTGGGGTGGGGCAGGGGGTGGAAGAAAAGGATGGAATCAGAAAGTGTTAAGAGGTAGAAGAAAGGTTCGGGAATTGATTGATTAAACACAAAACGGTGAACGGCATGATAAAAGAAGAGGGAATATTCAGAATTAAGCCTAATAAAGGCAATGAATAATTGTAAGTCACTGAAATAGGGAAAAAAGTACAGAGGGAGAGCAAAAACAAGTTGGAGAGGTGAGAAGTAGGTGAGAAGGGGACGCAGAAGATGCCGATATTTGGTCCTGCTGCTGTTTTGGTTGCTGTGGGATGTCCACGTAGAGATGTCAGGTAGGGTATCGCATATGCACATGCGGAGATCGAGGGAGAGATCTGGACTGGAGACATAGTGTTGAGAGATGGGAGCGTTAAGAGGGCTCAGTGCAACTAAAGCTGTGGGTGGAATGAGAAAAAAGGAAAGCCAGGGACAAAATCCTGAAGATTTCCTGTACCGATAGAAATACTGACAATGTCTTCCCACTCCTGCTGCAGTGCAAGACCTTGGTCCAGACCTCTTAGCCTTATTCACAGTTGAGTAACAATGTGTTCCCAGTTGGCCTCCTTAAAGAATAATGGTATCTCTAATACATTTTAAGCTTCAGAGCCAATGTATGTATTCTTTTTTCCTTTACATATTTTTTTTGAAGTATAGTTGACACACAATGTTACATTAGTTTCAGGTGTACAGGGTAGTGATTTGACAAGTCTATATATTAGGCTGTATTCATCAGAAGCAGGGACATTTTTTTATTTATTTATTTTTTTTATTTTTATTTATTTATTTATTTATTTTTTTTATTTTTTAATATATGAAATTTACTGTCAAATTGGTTTCCATACAACACCCAGTGCTCATCCCAAAAGGTGCCCTCCTCAATACCCATCACCCACCCTGCCCTCCCTCCCACCCCCCATCAACCCTCAGTTTGTTCTCAGTTTTTAACAGTCTCTTATGCTTTGGCTCTCTCCCACTCTAACCTCTTTTTTTTTTTTTTCCTTCCCCTCCCCCATGGGTTTCTGTTATGTTTCTCAGGATCCACATAAGAGTGAAACCATATGGTATCTGTCTTTCTCTGTATGGCTTATTTCACTTAGCATCACACTCTCCAGTTCCATCCATGTTGCTACAAAAGGCCATATTTCATTTTTTCTCATTGCCACGTAGTATTCCATTGTGTATATAAACCACAATTTCTTTATCCATTCATCAGTTGATGGACATTTAGGCTCTTTCCATAATTTGGCTATTGTTGAGAGTGCCGCTATAAACATTGGGGTACAGGTGCCCCTATGCATCAGTACTCCTGTATCCCTTGGATAAATTCCTAGCAGTGCTATTGCTGGGTCATAGGGTAGGTCTATTTTTAATTTTCTGAGGAACCTCCACACTGCTTTCCAGAGCGGCTGCACCAATTTGCATTCCCACCAACAGTGCAAGAGGGTTCCTGTTTCTCCACATCCTCTCCAGCATCTATAGTCTCCTGATTTCTTCATTTTGGCCACTCTGACTGGCGTGAGGTGGTATCTGAGTGTGGTTTTGATTTGTATTTCCCTGATAAGGAGCGACGTTGAACATCTTTTCATGTGCCTGTTGGCCATCCAGATGTCTTCTTTAGAGAAGTGTCTATTCATGTTTTCTGCCCATTTCTTCACTGGGTTATTTGTTTTTCGGGTGTGGAGTTTGATGAGCTCTTTATAGATTTTGGATACTAGCCCTTTGTCCGATGTGTCATTTGCAAATATCTTTTCCCATTCCGTTGGTTGCCTTTTAGTTTTGTTGGTTGTTTCCTTTGCTGTGCAGAAGCTTTTTATCTTCATAAGGTCCCAGTAATTCACTTTTGCTTTTAATTCCCTTGCCTTTGGGGATGTGCCGAGTAAGAGATTGCTACGGCTGAGGTCAGAAAGGTCTTTTCCTGCTTTCTCCTCTAAGGTTTTGATGGTTTCCTGTCTCACATTCAGGTCCTTTATCCATTTTGAGTTTATTTTTGTGAATGGTGTGAGAAAGTGGTCTAGTTTCAACCGTCTGCATGTTGCTGTCCAGTTCTCCCAGCACCATTTGTTAAAGAGACTGTCTTTTTTCCATTGGATGTTCTTTCCTGCTTTGTCAAAGATGAGTTGGCCATACGTTTGTGGGTCTAGTTCTGGGGTTTCTATTCTATTCCATTGGTCTATGTGTCTGTTTTTATGCCAATACCATGCTGTCTTGATGATGACAGCTTTGTAGTAGAGGCTAAAGTCTGGGATTGTGATGCCTCCTGCTTTGGTCTTCTTCTTCAAAATTACTTTGGCTATTCGGGGCCTTTTGTGGTTCCATATGAATTTTAGGATTGCTTGTTCTAGTTTCGAGAAGAATGCTGGTGCAATTTTGATTGGGATTGCATTGAATGTGTAGATAGCTTTGGGTAGTATTGACATTTTGACAATATTTATTCTTCCAATCCATGAGCAGGGAATGTCTTTCCATTTCTTTATATCTTCTTCAATTACCTGCATAAGCTTTCTATAGTTTTCAGCATACAGATCTTTTACATCTTTGGTTAGATTTATTCCTAGGTATTTTATGCTTCTTGGTGCAATTGTGAATGGGATCAGTTTCTTCATTTGTCTTTCTGTTGCTTCATTGTTAGTGTATAAGAATGCAACTGATTTCTGCACATTGATTTTGTATCCAGAAGCAGGGACATTTTTAAAACCCCATTCATGGTGTGTGGGAAGGATAGTTCTCTCGTACCAGGTAATCATGTGTACACATCGTGTTAGAAAGAAAAATACTTGGTATGATGCATAACTTAAGGAATTCTCATTAAATTCCTTGTCCCATTCCTTACTTTTAGAACTCTTCTTTTAAAGGTGAACAGATCCTTGAAGGGAGACTGTGCAATCTAATCTGTTCAGCATTGCTATTTATATTTGGAAAATGTTAAATTATCTTAATCATACCTATAGTAACAATCAAGATTAATTGCGGCTATATTAGGATTACTTATTTGTTCCGCCTCAGCAGTAACACAGATCCAGTTGTGCAAGTTATTTCCATAATCCAAATTGTGAAAAAAAACATGGCGGAAAAAGCCCATGGAAAACGGGTACAAGTCATATTTAAAATAAATCCATAACCAGATGATGATGTGAAATTCTCGTTTTGAAAAGGAGCTGATTCTGAACAGATTGTCTATGTGTCTCGCTGGTGGAAGTGGATTATCCATCTTGAATTGGATTGTGATGACGATGACCCTATTCTAAGTAAACCAAATCTCTTGAACTATATAATGAGATCAGGAGGAACATTCGGTCTGAGAACGACAGATTGCAGTGTCCAAGATGCTTTCACTAATGTTTTTTCCACCCTCTTTCCTTGATGTGCATAATTCTGTGGTTTTGTCCTGCGTATATTCCTGATCCTGTAGTTCTGTGTGCTAATTCCTTTTTTTTTTTTTTTTTTTTCTCATTCTTACTCTTATTTGTGTAAGCAGAGCTGAATGAGTGGCAGGAAGCTGCGGAATCTATCTTACAAAAAGGTGATGGTGGAAGAATCTAGAATCTTCATTAACTTTGCAGCTGGGTTGCAGAAAAACTACCGCGAGTAAAAATTTCACTGATTCATTCTCGCTTATTTTCTTTAGGCTGTGAGGAGGCAAAAGTTGCTTGAACAGAGTATCCAGTCTGCCCAGGAGATCGAAAAATCCTTGCACTTAATTCAGGAGTCCCTCTCATCCATTGACAAGCAGTTGGCAGCTTATATTGCTGACAAAGTGGACGCAGCTCAGATGCCTCAGGAAGCCCAGGCAAGTAGACTGGGAATGAGCTACTGTTATTGGGTGTATTATGTGAACAGGACATTGCTGAATTTCTGAGTTAAAATTTATGCGGCTCATTGTACGGAGGGTTATTTCATTGGCTGATTTGAGTATCTGGAGGCACAGGGAAAAGAGAGCTCTAGGTTAGTACTCTCAGCTTTAGTTTTGAAAATATATGGTGGCAGAATTTAAAACAGAGATACTTAAAAGGTAGGGAAATGTCATACGGAAGTCTGCTGTTTCTCAGTATTTTCAGACTAAAGCTAGAGGGAAGCCTTAGGAATGTAAATTGTAAACAAATTAGTTTTAGTGGTACCACTAAAAACGCAGCCTCAAAAAATGCAGTCTCAAATATTTTATTATCAGCTCATCTCTGTTATCTTGGAATCATAATTTATAGGATCTCTATATTCTCCACTTAATGTATTGCAAGTAGTTAACAGCAAAATGTTTGAGTTATAAATTTGCATTTAATTACTAATAATCATACCGTATACACTCACATGTACTCACACATCCCACTCTGTTCAATCCGAACTGTCCCAAGCCAGATTTTCTAGAATGAGAGTTAAAACAGTATTGGAAATCAATCTAAGATCCCTTTATACTTTATAAATTTAAGCTATACCTCAATTAACTTTTATCGTGGAAAGTATTTTTTAAAAGCTGCAATTCTGTTTTTAAATAACATTTCAACCTATGTAAAGTATGGTAGGTATTATTTATTTCAGTATCTTTGATATTTTCTGATAGTAATGTAGCTACTTTTCAGATCTTAGGTACATATTATGAACCTAACAGCCAAGGATGACTCAGAGAAGTATGTTATGATATGAGGGGCATTAGAAGGTTATATACCCATCCCAAAGGCCCTCTTCGCACTAACTGGTGGAGATGCCCGAGTGTTTTCATCTTAAAATGAATTTTTGGATTAACTCTTGGATTTATAGGTCATGGTTACAGTGCAATTACAGTGCACTGAGTCATAGTTAAATTGGTGTCCAGAGCATCATTGTAGCATGGGACACTTTACCATATTGTCAAACAGTAGCACAGTAGCATGGGACACTTTACCATATTGTCAAATTCTGACCAAAGAAGTCCCTGAGAACACAGGGCAGAGTATAGGTGGTTTCGATAGAGTTACCAAGCCCAGGGCAGAGGGGTTCCTCATTGCAACAGGGGATGAAGAAGATGTGGTTTGGGGGAATCCTGTTGGCAGAATCCTCGTGAGTCACATAGAAAATTTTATAGGCAGGCTTTAGAAAAACGCATGTCAGGATTGACATAAATGACTGAGTTGGGAAGGACTACATGATTATAAACTAAAAGCAGAATAGAATCGATTCTTCTTTTAATTTAGTGTCATAAACTTGGAGGAATGTTTGATTAAAGACTGCTCATAAATTTCTGAGTATAATTAAGGGAAATTTTAACGGTATAAATAATAAATATTAAAAGTGAACATTTGTACTATAAAATATATAGTTTTTTAACGCTTACAGAATGGAAGTATGAGTAACAAATTTGAAACAAGCAATAGCTGTTATTGTTTTAGAAACAAATGGGAGCTTTTAGGAAAAAAAAAAAAAAAACAGCTCGTTTCGTTGAAAAGGCTGTGGATCCTGAGTATTCTAACTTAGATGTAAATCCAGGATTCCATAAACATGAATGTAACATACTAGTTTTTAATACCATAATAGAAAGTGTTTGGTTTTCTCCACTAAAAGAGCTGTAGTAAAAATGTTTTTAATTATCACAGTTTGAAGTACTTGGAAATAACAGCACACATGTCAACTAAGAAATTTCAAATCTACTTGAGAAAAGGGATTTTAGAGCACTAACAAGCTCAAATCCGTTTTCCATGAATTTCTGGTTGCACGGGCGTTTTCAAGATAATTCTCGACTTTGAATTCCGCCACTGGTAATATATAATATTGGAAAATGCAAGCCTCCTGAAAGCTATTGAAACATTCTTCTCCAAGATATTCTTTTAAGATGACAGCTAGTGAATTGTTTTCTGGAACAGAGTTATCAGGTACTCAGATTTACTTCAAGGATTGCATTTCCTGAAGCTTGATTTGAAACTCTCTTCAAAGAAACAAGTAGAAAGTAAAGAGGTTGTCTGTGAAGTAAAAACATAAGCAGAGTTTGTCAGACAAAGAAGCCACTAAGAATGCCACCAAAATGACATTTTTTTTGAGTGTATATCATGGGGGCTAATTTTAATGGTTTCTATTAATGCAAAACAATTTGTCTCTTTAAATTTTCATCAGACTTCATTGCTAGTTAAAAGATTCCGTCAGGGGTGGGGGGCGCCTGGGTGGCTCAGTCAGTTAAGCATCCGACTTCAGCCCAGGTCATAATCTCGCAGTTCGTGGGTTCGAGCCCTGCATGAGGCTCTGTACTGCCAGGTCAGAGCCTGGATCCTGCTTTGGATTCTGTGTCTCCCTCTCTCTCTCTGCCCTTGCTGGTGCTCTCTCTCTTTCTCTCTCAAAAATAAATAAACATGGAAAAATTAAAAAAAAAATAAAAGATTCAGTGGACTTAGCTTTCCCATTTCAGGAATCAGTACTTGTTTGAGTATATCACTGAGAAGCCAGACAAAAGGAATAGCATTACCGTATTTAGTCATCTTAAATAATGTGCTCTGATTTCCTGTCACACACTGGCCACTTAGATTTGTGGATGTCTGACTCCACCGTGTGGTGCAGTGATAGTTTTGCTATCAAATTTAAATCTGTTCTTCAAGCCTTCTTTTTCTGCCTTTTAAGATTAAGATTCTCAGGTATAACAAATTCCTGGTGTTAAGGACATCCATGCAATGTGTATACTTTGTAACTCTTCATATATACTCTTACTATTTATAAAGGTAGATATAGATCAGAATAGGTCCTTGCATTCCATTTGCATTTGTAACTATAAGGCAGAAATGAGCCCCCCGCCCTGCCTCAGCGTGTTCATTGATCAGTTATCTGCCATGATTATAGAATTGAGCCTTCTGATTCTAAAGCTGATTAAAAATATATCCTGTTTTATTTACTGGCATGAGCTCACATGAGTAAAGCTTAACCATTTAGACAATAAGACTACATACTGCAAGGATATCGGAGCTTACAGTGACCTGAGCATTTCTTTTCAGACAATCACACATAAACACACCAAAATCTTGAATAGTTTGACCACAGCATCAAAGCCCCAATGCCAGGCCATTTCAAGAGAGATCTTTATTCAAGTACAAAATTAAAGTGACACCTTATGGATTCAAATAGAATAAAGCAAATGGGGAGAGCTCTTCTAGATACACAAGTTTATCTTCTAGATACATAAATCAGAAACTTAAAGAACTATTTCAAAAATAGTATGATTAAAATATAAAAACCACGGAGAATTTCCTCAAAACAGCTTTGTAATTTTGCAGAATAAAATCATTAAATTATCTAACTGCAAAGAAACACATACCACGAATATAGTTATTTGCTCCTTAATTTTCCTGCAGAACTTACCAAAACATGGACGTTTAGTTTTAGCACCTAAGATCTGGAAGAAAAATCGAAGTTCCCAGGGGGGGCCCTCGGCCAATCATGTCAGAATTTCTGTGTGGACTCACTCATGAGAATTATTGGAAATTCTCCAGGGTATTTTCACATGTAGCAAAGGTTGAGAACAGCTTTGGAGAGTTCATTCTTGGTAATGGCTGAGTTGCCCCACAGTCTTTTCTTCACATCACATGTCTGAGTACTCACTCCTTGTCGTTCACATGTATGGCATTGTCAGGATTTCAATGGGAGGGAGTTGGGGTGACTTTCTTCAATTTTGATTGTGCCCTTACTCTTTTGGTAATGGGATGAAAGTAGAAAACACAGCTGAGAATTCCTGCAGAAATGAATTAATTCAGACAAATAGAATTTTCAACAAGGATGTTTGAAAATGAATTTGACTTGGTTTTCTTGCTTTCTTATCCGCTCCCCCTAATTCTGCATATGTTAATGTGCCAATTAGCTTGGATGTGCCTCTCAATTATTGTAGGAGCCATGATAGTCCTGTCTAAATAACCACTTTAATATCTGTAATTTGTAAAATTACGAAGACATTTCAGTCAGCATTTTTTTCTTTCCTATTCCAGTAATTTCATTATCTTGATGCTGCAGTACCTGCGAAAAATCCACCATTGGTAGCTGTTGAAATGCTCTATATCGTTGAGTGTTGATGATGTGCACTTGAGAGAGAATATTACGGTATCACTAAGATTACCACAAGAAGCAGTGGGGCTGCTTAGCAGTGCCTGAGTAGAGAGAAAAAAATTTAAAGCAGTTGAGGAAGCAAGTTATCATCAAAGGAGAGGACCTCATAATCACCATAGAAAAGCGCTCCTATATTTCACTTGTCATGATTGGACTTTTGAGTATTCCAGGTTCACTGTAGACCAGATTTCTTCATTCCATCTCTTGTTCTATCCCATCAACAATGTGGCTAAAACTTAGCATCGACAAATACAAAAGAAGGATCTTCTTTTGAGCACTGGGTGTTGTATGGAAACCGATTTGACAATAAATTCAATATTAAAAAAAAACCCGAAAGAATATGTCAAAAGAAAAAAAAAAAAAAGAAAGCTGCGAATTTAAGCTGACTGCATTAGGTGCACATCAAAATAATTCCTAAGTGAGGTTTTCCTGTGTTTACTGAAACTAAATCTTATAACTCAGTTTAAATATGTTTGACCATATTTAAATGTCAGCATCCCAAACTATCAAAATCAATGGCTTAAAAAATAAAGATCTAAGTACGGATTTTGGTCTATCAGATTAAGCTTATGATTTCATTCTAGAATAAAAAAGACTTTTACAATGTAAATAAGCACATTTGAGTGCCAAACGATTCACAACAGTTTAACTCTGCAGCCTACTTCCCTGATTTATGGATTAGACCGTCTAAATCCTCACAGCAGAATTAATTCCGGATTTATGTGATGATGAAGTAATTTAACCATAGAAGAAGAATATGCAGATGTATTACAGACATTTGGGTTCCAATGGTAAACCCCACATAGGCATAGCAGAAATAGTTTCTTTTCACCAAGCAGTAGAAATATGATGGCACACACAACACAATTAATTTCGAACGTGCTCTAACATTGCACTGCTCCCTATGCGTGTTACTGTATAGACCTGATGATTCCCCCATTTAGAATGACTGTTATTATTTTGATATATTTAACAGTGTGGGAAATAATTGCAAGCAAGAGTTGCAGAGGGTGCACCAGATTAGAAAGTTGCTACCTTTGGGGCGCCTAGGTAGCATAGTCAGTTGAGCCTCCGACTTCAGCTCAGGTCATGATCTCACAGTTTGTGAGTTTGAGCCCCGCATCGGGCTGGAGCCTGCTTCAGATTCTGTCTCCCTGTCTCTCTGCCCCTCCCCTACCCATGCTCTGTCTGCCTTTCTCTCTCTCTCTCTCTCTCAAAAAAAAAACAAAACAAAACAAAACAAAAAAAACCCCACTAAAATAAATAAATAAATAAGTAAGTAAATAAATAAATAAATAAATAAAAGAAACGTGCTACCCATCATTGACTGTACTTGGAAAAATTACATGGTATCATGTCCTCAAAGGATGTATAGTGGTAAAGAAATGGACATCTTTCATATTATAAACTCAAAAGTATACATCTTAAGTCTGCAGTTAAATTACAGCATCCTGTTGTGAAAATCTACACATTCTAAACACAAAGGTGAAGGGAGCTGCATCTGGCTATGGTCGCAGTGGAGATTCTTGCAGTACTCAGAATATTTTAAGGCAATTTAGATTCAACCATTTTTTTCTTTTTTTTTTCTTATACAAATAGATATTTATTCCAAAACTAACCTACAGAGAAGTTATAAACCTGAAATGCACACCAAGATAACACTTGGCTTTGTATACACACCCAAGGTTTTATTTTCTTTGTGGCATTTATGACCGTCTGAAACTCCTTGTTTATTTTTTAATTAGTTTCATTGTTGTTTTCCCTGTCAACCTCAATTCACTACCTACCAAAGGTCAGCTTATAAGAGATCAGGACTACCTAGCAGGTCCTCAATAAATATTTGGTGAATTTATTCAATTCCTGAAAGTTGTACCACATTTAGTCACTAAATATGTGCCAGATAAATGTGCCAAGAACTGGTTTTTAAAAAAAAAAAAAAAAGGAGACAAGCCTAAAATGGATTTTGCCATCTTGCCGTAAGATAGCAGAAAAGAAAGATGAAAATCAAAGAATTGGTGACCAGACATGTTTACTATAATCCTCAAGAACCATTTTTAAAATGGGACTTAGTAGGTATCCTCATAACATCTTGTCACAGTGTTTTATAATTCTGCCAAGGTTTGGAACTTTGGAACAGTTTGAAAATATTTTAAGTAGTACTGAATACCATTTTTCACGTGAGAAGGAACGATTAGCGGAAAGTACATAGCCCAGCCTTTCCATGTACTAGTCCAGTCCTTTAAAGGACTGTACCATGTGAATGGCGACTGTTTTCAAAGCATCTGCATTGTGTTATTTTATGATTACAATATTTTAATGAGGTAGATAAGTCAAATATTTAGGTTTAAGGGAATATTTGAACAGGCATGATGATTGATTGAAGCTGGGGATGGGGATGGGGATAAGGAGTTGTTGAAAATGGACACATGGGATCATTTGAGGGAGCTATAGAAATCTTCTACAAATCAAATGGTGGCAGTGGTTTCAAAACTGTAAATTTAAAATATGCTGACTTTTGCATTTGTTGAATTCTGTGGTACATAAACTGTACCTCAATGAAGTTGACTTTACTTATTTTTATTTTTTGGGGCGCCTGGGTGGCTCGGTCGGTTAAGCGACCGACTTCGGCTCAGGTCATGATCTCACGGTCCATGAGTTCGAGCCCCGCATCGGGCTCTGTGCTGACAGCTCAGAGCCTGGAGCCTGTTTCAGATTCTGTGTCTCCCTCTCTCTCTGCCCCTCCCCTGTTCATGCTCTGTCTCTCTCTGTCTCAAAAATAAATATACGTTAAAAAAAAATTTTTTTAACGTATATTTATTTTGAGAGAGAGAGCAGGGGAGGGGCAGAGAGAGAGGGAGGGAGGGAGAATCCCAAGCAGGCTCTGCACGGCCAGGGCTTCGTGCAGGACTCAAACTCATGGACACAAGTGCTTGCAATCATGAAGTGTGACATCATTACCTGAGTCAAAATCAAGAGTTGTACACTTATCCAACTGAGCCACCCTGGCACCCCAATAAAGTTGATTTTAAAAGAGACTGTTTAATAGACAAAATTGCAAATAGCATATTTAAAAAAAAAAAAACAAGTTCAGTTTACTGTCAACTTTCTTTTCAAGTGTATTTATTGATAGAGAGACAGACAGACAGACAGACAGACAGGCAGACAGACGGAGCGGGGTAGTGACACACAGGGAAACAGAGAATTCCCAGCAGGCTCCCATGCTGTCAGCACAGAGCCCAATGAGGGGCTCAAAGGAACAATGAGATCATGACCTGAGCCAAAATCAAGAGTTTGATGTTCAGCTGACTGAGCCACCCCTCAACTTTTTTTAATCCATTGTTTTCATGCATAGTAAAGGATTAAATGTGAGGAATTTTGTGAAGTAACCTGGAATTGACTTAAATGGTGGATATTTATTTATTCTTGATCATCCTTGTGTCCACTATAAGATTTTACATAGTAATATTATGTTTCAGTTGTTCATAGGCAAATACATTTAATGGATGTCATTTCTAAAGCATTTTCACTGAAGCTGGGACTTTAGCTCAGATCTCCTTCCTTTACTTTGATAATTAGTTTTCTATCAGGCAAAGACATATAGCCACTATACTTCCCCAAATTTCTATGTAGTATTTCAGATTTCCCCCAAAGTTTTGTTTCTTCACTTCCCTAATTTGAAAAGTAACCATAATTGCTTGAAAATGTATATTTATAACGGACTGTTCCATTGCCATTGCCATTATTATAACTATGAACAGCATTATTTCTCAGATGTATTGTAAGGAATGATCACTCCACGAGTATTCAAGTTTTGGGTTTTAAAAGGTTCTCACATTTACTTAGAAAAATTTGCATGTTGTTTTTCTCTTCCAGAGATTTATGGTCGACCTTTTATATTTGAAAAGCTTAAGCAAAATTTAACAAACACAGAAACCTGCTTTTCCAGAAATTTGTTACTATGCCACATGACTCCTATGTCAAGCAAAATGTTTTGAACCCATTCAAATGGAGTGTTCTCTTCATACCACTCCTTTCCCCTTCCTATCAGAGTAGTAGGAGAGGGGTGGAAGAAAATGGTTGTCAGCCATTTTCTTAAATTTCCTAACATAGAGCTCCACAAAGTACTTACAATTGAACTAAGTTAATAGCTAAATTTATCTCAGTGATATTAAAATGTTTGCCATTACTGGAGTGCCTGGGTGGCTCAGTTGTTTGAGTGTCCGACTTTGGCTCAGGTCATGAGCTTACGGTTCGTGGGTTCAAGCCCCGTGTCGGGCTCTGTGCTGACAGCTCAGAGCCTGGAGCCTGCTTCAGATTCTGTGTCTCCCTCTCTCTCTGCCCCTCCCTGTCTCTCTCTGTCTCAAAAATAAACATTAAAAAAATAAAATGTTTGCCTATTCTGTTTCTCCCTCTCTCTCTGCCCCTCCCCCACTCATACCCTGTCTCTTTCTGTCTCAAAAATAAACATGAAAAAATAAAAATAAATGTTTGCCATTATGGCATAAGTGTGCACACACACATTAGGTATGTGTGTATATACACAATTACATTTATGTATATATTTAACTTAACAAATATGTATTGAGGGTCCCACCATGCCACGCAGACCTGAAAAGAGCCTCTAATTAAGTTGTTGGAGTGTAACAAGCTCTTTGGCCTGCTGCATATTTCTGAGAAAAGTCAAAACTGCGCCATCTGACAAAATTTATAGGTAACACGCTTTCTAACTCGTCTAATGAATTGACAGGATCTTTTTGCAAGCAGTACTAAAAAGCTGTGTGAATTTCTTCTTTCCTTTGTACTTGACTGAAATACTGTATAGTACAGTCTAAAACTTTTCAAAATAATTTTCCCACTACCATAATTAGTGCACTTTTTCCCTTGCTCCCTACTGTTTTGAAAGTACAACTAATCCAAGCTCTTTTAGTACATTTTTTTTCCTTTAATTTTGTGAGTCTGTATTAGATGTGGCTATTTCCCCTTCTCAAGGGTGCAATTTCGGAATTGTGATTTGTTTTAAAATTACTAATCTAATGGTGTTAACATTTCTCCATTAATCATCTCAACATGACATCTTCTAATCTTTTTCTTTCCAAAATATTTTAGTATTTTCTCTGGGATCATTTTCTTTATTTGACATCACAAAAGCTCCAGTAATCATTTGATAGAAAAATTTCCTTTATTCCATTAAATGCTTTAGACAGCTGCAGCTTAATTTCGCTTGCCATTTTCTGTCATTATTTTGATATATGAGAATGGTCTGATGAGGTAAATCATGGGAAAAAGCCCTGCTCTCTTCTCAGTTAATGGTAAAGTGCTATATTGGAAATGTCTTTAAAGTTTGATTAGTTTTTAGTTGTACAATTTACCCTTTCCCTTCTTTAGTGAAACATTGGTTATTTCTATTTGCATTGTTGTTTTCTACTTTCACTGTATAGGGCTAGTTATAAACATAATGGCACGATTACCACATGTCTGTTTTTGGTAATGGCATGATGTCATAATTTGCTTTATATTACTTCACCTTATGAAAAGGAAAAATCCAGCCATCCTGAAAGTTATTGGCCCGAGAAATCCTATTGGGCCGTACAAGGGTGTTCTAAAACAGTATCCTGATTTGCTACTTCACTTCCTTTTATTTTTGTGGAGAATTACTGAATTTATATAAAGCCAAGCTGATGAATTCACAACATCAGTTTGGTTGTTTTCTTCAGTTTTCATCCATATCCTGGTAGATGTCGATCTTACGTGAAAATAGAACTCAAATTATACAGCTTTTAAATCTTGAGCAGATCTTACACATCTGGGAGCCAAGTATGGAAATCATTTTCCTTGGCATTAAATTTTCCATTTTCAGTGTTTGCTTCTCTAGTATTATTTTTTCATTGTCTGATCATAATGTCAGGGAAGATGATGTAGTATTTGTCTTTTTTATTGGAAGGGAGAGGCAAACCATAAAGCAGTCTCTTAACTGTAGAGAACAAACTGCAGTTTGCCGGAGGGGAGGTGGGTGGGGCGATAGGTTAAATAGGTGCTGGGGATTATGGAGGGCACTTGTGATGAACAGTGGTGTTAGGGAAGTGACGAATCACTGAATTCTACTCCTGATACCAATATTACACTGTAAGTTAACTAGCTGGAATTTATTTATTTATTTGTTTATTTATTAAAAAAAATTTTTTCTTGAGAGGGAGAGAGAGAGAGCGTGAGTGAGGGAGGGACAGAGAGAGGGGGAGACGGAGGATCTGAAGCAGGCTCTGTGCTGACAGCAGAGAGCCCGTTGCGGGGGTTCGAACTTACAAACTGAACGGTGAGATCATGACCCAAGCTGAAGTTGGACCCTTAACCAACTAAGCCACCCAGGTGCCCCGAACTAACTGGAATTCAAATAAAAACTTGAAATATGAAAAAATTAAAAGAAAAGATTGATTGATAGAAAAATAAAAGAGTTTTTAAATAGGACATTGTCCAGTCTGCCTGGAAGTTTCCATAATAAGCTGCTATTTAAACAAATCATGTATCTATTTCGCAGTAACCTTGCCCTAAAGTGGTAAGCAGTTTTTAATTACGTGGTTCCAGAATACTAATCTGATGAGGTTAAATAAAGGAGGTACTGAATGATATCCAAAGTACAAATAAAAATGAATTACCGCTTGAAAGTAAGAATTTACTTTCTTAATTTGGATTTAATTTGTAAAGGTGCTAGCTCACTACATAAAAGTGTGATGCATGTTATGCCATCTTCCCTAAGCAGAATTGATTGGAAATATATATCCATTCTTATCTTATAATTTTAGTAATGAATTGAATTGTTGTTATTGGATATATTCACTAAATATATTAGGTAGCTTTCCCCAAAGCTACTTGTGTGATACTGTCTGACAACAAAAGCAAAAGGATAATTTCAGGATAATTTCAGCAAAGAACTGTATTCCTTATGGTACCGCAGTGTTTGTTAATATACGAAATATTCTGAGATATTCTGTGGTACAGACAAATGTTTATCCTTAATTTCCAAAACATATTTACTCACTGGGGTTTTTTCATGCATTACCCACTTAATCGATAAAGAAATGTTGATCTCGCATCCTATTAGAACAATACTTATAGATGGGAGAATTTTTCTAGAAAGAATTTTACCTATAAATTATAATAAAATCTCAGTTTCTCAGTTTTAATGATTTTAATGGTGGTGATCTTTCTAAGAATACAGAAATTCAGCTTCTCAACTCTCTAAAAGCTTGTCATAAATATGAATATTCCAAAAATCTGTGTAATGCTTTGCCTTGGGTTCTCAATTGTCAAACTTTGCTGACATGTTACTTGTTCCTTCACATACCCTGGTGACAAATAAAGCTTACCTTTTGGGTTGTGTTTCTGTAAGTCACTGTTGTTCCTATAGTTTATGAGTCCTGACAACAGTGTGGCTTATTTGGGAAAATGTGGAATTTATCAGCAGAAGATCTGTGTCTTAGTGATCACTTACATTATCTTGGCTTTGTTTTGTAATGCCAGGCTGACTAGAGGCAGCTTTGAGGGGGGCAGTATTTCAGAAAAAAATATATACTAATTAGAAATAGAAAATTATTGGTGAGTTATAGAAGGGCCTTTTGTAAAGGAGGGCCCCTGCAACTTAAGGTTCAGTAGCTTCACACGAATTCCTCCTTTCCAAAGTAATTATTGCTCTACCCACGTCTAGTTTTTCCTTCCATGAAATGAAGTACATACACTCTGCATATTCCAAACACAGTCTTTGCTAGCATCATTAGCATAGCCTGAAATGAGATCCCGTATTCTTATTCTCTACCACTCCAAAACCCCTTCGCAGCCATGTGCAATTTAAATTATGCCAATGTCTTAAAATTTTACCGGATCCTTTAGTAAAAAGAAGAATTGCCCCTTCTCTTTTATCACATAGTGTGAGGGCTTTTTTTTTAAACATATTCCTTGTATGTCTGCTTTGTAATTTACTTGTATCTCTGTGTTCTGTCTTCCTAGAACATAAAATCCTTAAGAATAGAGACATTAGTTTTGTTCTCACTCTGTGGAATTGACTAGATGTAGTACTTGTTTCTTGAATTGAATTCATAAACTAAATGCCATTAATGAGGTGAGTGCACACAGGAGATGAAATATCTGTCTGGTCTGACAAATGTCCATGTGGATGACACATTTATTTTTGAATCATAATTGAAGAGGAAGGCTAGTTGTTTAAAGGACACCGTCTGCTACTTCCTAGGTATGTTACCTTGCACAAGTCAGCGTTTCTACTCTCATTTGTCAATGAGGGTGACGCGTACTTATATCTTAGTTTGATTAGGTGATTAAGTGAATGTATGTGAACTGTTGGTACAGAAGCTCACAGGTAGCTGCTTTTGTGGTGATGATGATGATTTCCTTCAGTGCTCTTCTCTTACCCCTCTAGTTTAAAAGGTTAGGGGAATATGTGTATAATTCATTTTTTCCTCACTATATATACCTTGAGGGCTGAACAAATGGAAGAGTTTAAAAAATGTGGATAGATGGTGTTGCAGATGTATAATTTGGGTCCTCTGCTCTCTTTGAGTATCTTCTTTTTTTCTCCTCGGTTGCCATTCCCAGTTTGCACAATGGCTTTGCAACTTCCCTCACTTTCCTTTAGACTTCTCCTCCACCCATTCTCTCCCTTCCTCCCTGGACACCAAAAGAAGCCCTTCTTCATAAGTAAATGATACGTAATGACACATTTGTGAGTGACTATTTGCAAAAACTTGAACAGGTGTTTTTACATGCATTATAACATCTGATCTTGTCACTAAAACCAATGTCGTTGTCTGCTGCAAACAGAGTTTTCCCAGGACTACTGATAATGCTTCTTTACTGGCTTATTATCATCATCTTCAGCTTATAGATGAGAAAATTAAGCCTCAGGGAGGTTTAGTACTTAGTGGCGAATCAGAGCCCTGAAATTTAAATCCAGACTTCTTACTCTATTCTGTTCTGATTTCCAGAGAGCATCAAGTAAGAAGTCCTTTCTGCCCTTCTACATCCAAAATGATCTTTATGTCTTACCTTTGAAATCTGAAAAAGTGGCACCACCTCTTTCTGTCAGTATTTTGCATTGATTATTGATCTTTGCTCTCTAATCCCTCTTGCTTCCCACACGGTTTTCCAATCACTTATCATCTTATTTAAATAAGTCAGAGAAAAACAAATACATGATTTCACTCATATGTGGAATTTAAGAAACACAACAGATGAACATAGGAGAAGGGAAAGAAATAAAGAGAAAAACATAAATGGAGGCAAACCATAAGAGACTCTTAAATACAGAGAACAAACTGAGGGTTGCTGGGGGGTAGTGTGTGGGGGATGGTTAAATGGGTGGTGGGCATTAAGAAGGGCACTTGTTGGGATGGGCTCTGGGTGTCATATGTAAGTGATGAATCACTGGTTTCTACTCCTGAAACCATTATTATACGACACGTTAACTAACTTGGATTTAAATAATAGTAATAATAATAATAATAATAATAATAATTAGTTACAATACAAGACAACTGTCTCAACCCTTGGCTCCTTTCACATAGCTTTAATATGTGTTCGAGTGTCATTCACCACATTACATTATGTGGAGAGATAAAATTCCTCAAAAATAATTTAAACTATTTTTAGATGAGGGTTTCCTGGTCTTTAATCAGGCTTCAGCCTTTGACAACCTAATTTCTGCTCTGACCACTGAATGTTCTAGCTGCAGTGCTCACTGACCAGCTAGTGTATGCTTGTTAGTACCTCTCTCATTTGACATGTCTCAAAATTGACATTGTTGATTTCTCCCTCATTCCTAAAACTCTCACATCACTTGATGGAAGTGGTACCCTTTCTCTTTCCTGATCGTTCCTCTTCTTCTCTTGTAATCTTCCTTCTCTCCTGTGGTTCTTCCCTTTTTCTCCACACCCCTTAAATTCCTATTTCCATGGTTCTCTCCTGGCCCTACCTCTATGTCCCTCTAAGTTGGAGTGCACTAAAATAAATACAGACAATACAGGGGTACACTGCTCTTTTGAAAAAAAAAAAAAACTAACATGTGGCTATATGTGTGTGTGTGTGTGTGTGTGTGTGTGTATATAAAATGATTTATAAAATCTAAATTTACTTCAAAATACTATTGAATTTATAATAGCATTCTCTTATTTTGGGTTTCCTTAGTTATGAGACTAACTGTAAGTAAACCTATTATTATCTGTGATTCTGATCACTGTAAAATTTTAAACTTTCTCTTCATATTGAAAACCTGGAGTTTTTCATTTAGGACATGAGGTTATATATTACCTCATTCCCACCTGCTTTGCATTTATATTTCTGCCACTGTGCATTCATTCTCTGTCTATTATTTTATTTTCCCAACCTCTTCATGCCATTTGCTGCCTCATCTGAGTAACTTGTTTTCCTTCAGTTGGGAATGCTTTTGTTCTTAAAACGTCTGACTCCTTGCTTATCCAATATACTATTTACAACATTTAGGTAAAAGTAGCAAAACTGAGTTAACTGAAGCAAAAACAAAAATGAGGGAAAGAAGTCTGTCATAGGTTTACAGGGATGTCTCATGGCAGTGAAGTAAAAGAATAAAATTTGTCTCAGGAAGGGACTAGATCCTGTGTTTTGGTTACTTGCAGGAGCTATTTATCATTATGTACTTATATGGATGCCTAACCCCAAATTTTGTGGTTTCTAGAGAATAGTACATGCTGCTTTGTCTTATATAAAGAAGTAATTCAACCAATGAAGCTATTTTGTGTGTGTGTGTATATATATATATATACACATACAGACACATTTATATTTATATAAACATATATAAACATATATATACATATATATAGTAAAAAAAAGTATTTGCATGAATCTTTGCTCTTAATTATTTGATGCCAGAATTCTAATCATGTAAGTAATCCATAATTACTTTGTCTCTATAATGGTTAGAATCAATATGCTAAGAAATAATATTAAGGTATATATGTACATTTATAGCCTTATATCCTAAGTAACTCCTTTACCCCTTAACCCATTTTCTTAGGATAATTCTCACTACTCATGGCTGGGTTGTAGTTCTCTGTGGTAACTAACTTCTAATCAAACTGTTGTTACTTTCTAGTAATATGTACTAGAATTGACTCCAATTGGTATAATTAGGTGAGACTAATATGCATTATGCAAATTGTTTTCATGAAAATTTTATGGGCACTGTGGTATAAGTTAATCAGTTTCTTTTCTAACTTACTTGTGATAATCTGACAGCAACCAAAATTTAAATTTGAATAATTTGACCACTTCCTGATGTTTGCTCTTTCTGGCGGAGAGAAATGAATTAACTTATTGTTTTGAGCCTCTGCACACTACAGAATTGGTCCCACTCCTGTGGCAGGCTCAAAAGTGTACAAGTCAAATACAGACATACGTGTGAATAGAACTCACTCAAAAATGTCTATTTAATATAGAAAATACAGGAATTTTTATACTTACTTAAATTTTACAAATGAGTCTTTTTAAGAAGCTTTTAAGTATTTATCAGACAGAAAGCAAGGCCAATTAAAGGATTTAACTTCACTTTCCTAAATCCATAATTTCCCTGAAATTTAACTGAAATGTGGCACAGCATGACTGAATAAAGATCACTATTAAGGAATATTGTCCACATGCAAATCTTTCATTATATCTTATCCCTGTTACAGCTTATATACATACATACATATACATACACATGCATGCACACACACACGTATATATATACATATATATGTATATTCATACATATATACACATACACACATACATATGAATATATATGTGTGTGTGTGTGTGTGTGTGTGTGTGTGTGTGTGTGTGTGCGTGCATAATATTTTGTCTTTGGTCAGATTTGAGTGTAAATTCCAAGATAAATGAATATCAGTTTTAAATATTAGATGGAAACTGTTATTTCCTACTGAAAATATATGAAATAGCTATTCATTATTGCTGATTCCAAAGGATAATTTCTTTTCCTAATAACCCAAATAGGAGAAAAATAAGTCATTTCATTTTTGATAATGTTTGGTAGGTAAAAAAAAAAATAGTTTTTTTTTATAGGAGGCTACATTGTAATAGTGGTTTAAGAGAGTTTCAGAATTTCATCTTCTTCGAAAGTGTTATTCTTTGCAATAACCTGCAAAGCATGCTGACTAATAATGCTTTCCTCCCAACAGAAAATCCAATCAGATTTGACAAGTCATGAGATCAGCTTAGAAGAAATGAAGAAACATTACCAGGGAAAGGAGACTGCCCAAAGGGTGCTGTCCCAAATCGATGTGGCCCAGGTACATATTATTGCATAAACTAAGGAAATGGTTTTAGTTGGGTATTAAAACATACTCTGTATTAGACAGTTTGATTATTAGCAAAATTAGGATTGAGGGCATTATTTGAAAACTATAATATGATATGTAAATAATACAGATTTGGGGGGGTTTCCATTTTAAAGATAAAATTAATAAATTACATTTTATTTAGTACCACATTAAGAACAACTACTGAATTCAAATATATGTATTGTTTCTGCTGGAAAGGTAGAAAAGAATTGCTTTAGTTTTTTTTTTTTTTAACTCTTTTTTATCTTTAGGGGTAAAGAAAAATCTATTAACAAAAGTATGGCTGCCTGTTGTTTGGAATGTGAAACTATAGGGATGCTTTCTTACATTGTCTTTCCAGAAAAAGTTGCAAGATGTTTCCTTGAAGTTTCGATTATTCCAGAAGCCAGCCAATTTTGAGCAGCGTCTACAGGAAAGTAAGATGATTCTAGATGAAGTGAAGATGCATTTGCCTGCGTTGGAAACGAAGAGCGTGGAACAGGAAGTAGTACAGTCACAGTTAAATCATTGTGTGGTAGGTATTTCTGGTGACTTTCCTTATTAAGAAGTATGTGAGGACCCTCCTTTATAACAGAAGATTGTTTCCAGATAATTATGATAATTATACAATGTTATTTTAAGATTAACAACAAACATTAGCACATGTGTATTGAGAGACGAGAACACTTACTGAAATAGTACCCTTTTAATACCTCCTCTGTAGGTGTCTTTTTGGAATCCAGAATTCTCTAAGGCCTGTGTAGAATATAAGAGGAAATACCCTTTATTTAATTTTTTAAGTTTATTTATTTATTTTGAGAGAGAGAGAGAGAGAGAGCAGGGGAGAGGCAGAGAGGGAAAGAGAGAGAGAATCCTAAGCAGGCTCCACATTGACAGTGCAGAGCCCGATTTGGGGCTTGAACCCACAAACCATGAGATCATGACCTAACCTGAAACCAGGAGTCGGTTGCTTAACCAGCTGAGCCAGCGAGGTGTCCCATTTAATTTTTGTAGTACTTTGGATATATATTTTAAATGTAAATTCTGAAAAGAATTTTAGATGTCTGGAAACAGCAACAACAGCAACAACTACAATAATGAAACCGTTCCAGAAATGAATACCAAGTAAGCTAAGTGATCTATACAAGTTGTCCCTGATTCTCAAGGCCACTGATTAATGAGATAATTTAATTTTTTTTAACGTTTATTTATTTTTGAGACAGGGAGAGACAGAGCATGAACAGGGGAGGGTCAGAGAGAGGGAGACACAGAATCTGAAGCAGGCTCTAGGCTCTGAGCTGTCAGCACAGAGCCCGTTGCGGGGCTAGAACTCAGGGACTGCGAGATCATGACCTGAGCCAAAGTCGGCCGCTTAACCGACTGAGCCACCCAGGCACCCCTAATGAGATAATTTAAAGACAACACAGCTGGTGAAGGGCAAGAGGGAAGATTCCAATCTAGGCACTCTTACTCCAAATCCTAGTATCTTTCCATTAAATATCAGTGCTGGATATATACTGAAGTCCCACCACACCTCAAAGACAGAGTCAAGAGGCATGGAAGGCACATGATTAGCCTGTAGCATAAATCTTCAGAGGATTTGGGGATTTTGAGCTGTGTCCCTTATTGCAATTATTGGAAATTCGCCATGTCTGATGACTTCTCTGAAAACTTAAGGCTGAATTACAAAGGCATCTCCTAGAGCAATACAACTATTATTATAACTCTATGTGTACTTTGGGCAATGGGGTAGAAGTTCACATAAAACAAAAGCACTGAATGTTATTAACATTGAAGATGAAAACAAGGTTATCTCGTTAGTACTCTGTGTTTTTAGTATTGTTTCTGCGTTTACTCCCTAACATAAACTTAAAAGAAACATTTTAGATGCATTTCAGTCATATTATTTTGAGTGGGAAAGTATCTTTTAACAAAAATTTTATAATCTGTGTATTTCTTTGTGAAAAATTCTGAAATATTTTGTATGCAGTGACATTTCTTCATAATAAAGGCTGCATTTTAGTGGCATCATGATTATAAATGTTCCTGCCCCCCAAAATAACATTTGAATATAACAGTATGTAATTATTAGCTGGTGTTAGATGAGCAAACGTTAGGGATTTCTAGGATGATACCACCTATTAAATTTTGCATAAATTATTGAAAGCAGAATGACTCAACTATACTATCATCATGGTTAAATATATCCCCAAAGGGAGAGTTGTTGCCTTCCATGATTAGGTCTCTAATAGTACTTTGTAAAACTTGTCTGCTGGTAAGTATGAGGTGGAAACAATGTTCCCTGCACCCAGCTGTGACTGCCCTGAGGGTACCTGAAACAGCTTCAAGTACTTGTTCAATTTGTTTCTAGTTCTGGTTTAAAGTCAGGAGCAATTCAAGTAGTCCTTCCATAAGGATACCTTTTTTTTTTTTTTTTCTTAACTTTTATATTTTAAAAAAGTACTTAAGATGCCTCATTGCAGGGGCGCCTGGGTGGCTCAGTCGGTTAAGCATCTGACTTCGGCTCAGGTCATGATCTCACACTCCGTGAGTTTGAGCCCCGTGTCAGGCTCTGTGCAGACGGCCCAGAGGCCTGGAGCCTGCTTCAGATTCTGTGTCTCCCTCTCTCTCTGTCCCTCCCCTGCTCATGCTCTCTTTCTGTCTCAAAAATAAATAAAAACATTAAAAAAATATGCCTCATTGCCTTTGCCTTCAAGAAATTTTTGTTGAGTTAACAAAAAAGTCTTCCCAGCATGAGCACAAAGAAATATAAGGGATGTTTCCCTCCCTTGGTGATAAATATTTTTTCTGCATACTGAATGATATGATTTTAACGGCTAGCAGTACTTTGAACTTTCAACATAAATTTAAATCACTGAGGGTTTTTTTTATGTTCAAAGAGTAAATCATTTGCATATATCTCTGATTTCAAAATTCACAGAATTGATTCCCTCTGTACAGTTAATGGTTGAATGTTTCTACATACCGAGATTTTATCATTTCTAGGTTAGAAATAAAATGAAGTAAAAAAATCATCTGGAAAGCTCAGACAGAACCCAAAATTGTTAGTAAATGAATATTAACACAAAACAACCATCAAAGAAGGGATTAAGATGGAAATAGATTATGTATTAGCTTTAATTAATATTTGCCTAACCTTTACAAAATGTATTGTTTTGGGCATTGATTTTAAACTGAAAAGAGAAAATAAACCAAGTTGTAATTCCCATGAAAAAGGGGCTACCTACTAGTAACTTTGTTTCTTAGTAACAATAAAACATGTAGTTGTTCACACTTACCACTGAACATGTGAAAGCAACAATGTATCATGTAAACTATTATACATGCATGTCTTCACATATACACCTGTACCTATGTGTATGCTTTCATGCCTCCATACATACACATATCTTTCCAGGAAAATAGCTGTCAGGTGAAGTTGTGATGCTTGTTTCGTAAGTCTGAAAGCAGTATACTTTCCGGAAGTAATACATTTGTTCTTTATGGTTGTGATGTCCCTGTGAGTTTTTAAATTATATTTTTGTATCTGTTTGTATTCAATTGATCAGCCCCATTTAGAAAAGACATTTACATAATGTAATTGGCATATTTAAAATTGCCTGCCTGCCTTCCTTATATATGATTTAACTAATAGATGTTGAAATTGTGATCTGGAAATTTAGGTGTTTCATGCCCACTGAAATGTGTGAGAACAACAGTGAATGTGTCTCTAGTGACTCAAATACTGTCTGGTGTATTGGGCTCTCAATAAATACCTGGTGAAAGAGTCAAGGAATTTCTCCCAACTCCCAGCTACTATTTTATAATTAAAACATTTAAAATAGAAATCATTTAACTTTTATAAATAATCTTGATCAACTTGGTTTGTAAAAGTAAATGTATACATGAGGTACACTTACTTTAGTAAGAATAACTACAGAATCTGCATGTCTGCATGTCTATATATAATTGCAAATAGAAATATTAAATCAACAGAAAATGCCGAGGCTACATATTGATCACAGCTGCAAAATGCTACTACATTAAAACTGTAAACATGGAATGAAAATGAAAGTGACCTCTACCTCTATTTCTTTTTTATTAATCATGACAGTATAAGTTGGACACTATTGCTTATTATTTTGTTTTATGTTTAACTTAGAACTTGTATAAAAGTCTGAGTGAAGTGAAGTCTGAAGTGGAAATGGTGATAAAAACTGGACGTCAGATTGTACAGAAGAAACAGACAGAAAACCCTAAAGAACTTGATGAAAGAGTCACGGCTTTGAAATTACATTATAATGAGCTGGGAGCAAAGGTGAGTGCGCCTTGGAACCAGAAACACTGGCTATTTACCACTTTCCTTGTAAATTGCAAAACAAAAGGTAGTGATGATGCACAATTAATGTCTTAGAAAGTTAATCATTTTCTCTCAATAGATAGGTACATACACACATTTATGCATACAGATAGAGATAGATATAGTCCCATGTGTAGTTCTTGTTAAGAAACAATAATTAATCCATAAGGATCTTGTTTCCAGTCTGCATCAAAAAATATGTACAGCTCAAAGAGATTTTTATTGGCCCATCGTATGGTTTTAAAAAGGTTTCTTTCCTCTAAACTCGCCTTCTTTTCATTGTATAAATTTGCTTGAGATGACTTAAAGGCTGGAGCCTTTTATAAACTAATGCACTTACGTGTATTTCGATACAATGGAGTTGACACATTCCACATAGACCGCATTAGGTGTAATAGAGCTGTCACATTCCATAGAAATTATTTCCCTGTGTGGCAAGTCTTGCATGATCCACCACATTTGGCTAATAAGGTAGCATGGATATCCAGTGAAGTCCTATTGCTCTCTGATTATTTGTGTATTTTTGTCCTGATAGTGTTCAGTGCCCAGTTCCATGTCCCCGTTAATTAAAGATGTTTATATTTCTCTATCCGCTTTCCCAAACAGTGGAATGACGAGGATCGTTACCCCACTTTCCTCAAATCAAACATTCTCTATCTATGCTCTATAGATTTAGAAGTTTTATGGCTGAAAATAATGATAGTAATCATAAAAAATAGTCATAATGGCATGACTTGTCACCTTCAAGGACCGACCCTAGCCTTTTCCGTGCTGACACCGTAACACAATAATCATTTCTGTCTTTAAAAAAGTTGTGATATCTGAATATATTATATGGTATCTTAGATAATAAGAATATTTTATTAACATCATGTTCGTTTGCTTAAACTTATGCAAATAAAGTTGTCCATTTTTGGCATTTAGGGCTATTTATGAATAAGTACAAATTTAAGTACTTTAGGTGAGGACCTTTAAATTAGGAGCATTTGCGGACAGTTTCATTTTCCTGACACTTCGTGTGATAAAACAAATAGACTAAAATAAGGGCCAAAGCAGAAAAAAATAAAAATGCATACATTTTAATTTCCTTCTGAATATAAGAGATTTACTGGGATCGATGGGGAGAACAGAGTACATTTTTACGCCCCACGTTCTCCACTTTATTAAATATAACAACATCAGTGAGACACCTGTTACTTCATTTTAGGCACAAATATAAATGTGTGTCCACATTTGTGAAGTATCCCTACAGACGCAAATTTCTACTATTTCACCCTGTAAGTAGATGGAAGGTTATGTTTTAAAAGTACTAATTGCAAATTACTTTTGACCAAGAGAAGGTAAATTTTAGATTAAAATGGAACTCTGGAAATAACTGAAGAACTATTCACATTAGTTGGCAATCTTTGTTTTTAGATTCTAAAAACTTGCTAATTTATATGTCACATGTTTGAAAGGCAGCTCACTGTCATGCTATGGCAAAATGTTTTCCTTCTCAATTGATCAAAAAGTAGGGAACACTGATACATAAGAAATAAATAGGAAAACATGGTGATAAACTTGAAATAAAATACACTTCAAGTGCTTGTGTAAGCAAGGTAAGCAAGGTAAAGCAAGGTAAGCAAGCTTGTGTAATCCACCAAGGTACCTCTGGATTAAGGCTCCAAGCTCGGAGCTGTCAGCACAGAGCCCAACACAGGGCTTGAACTCACAAAATGAGCCATTAGATCATGACCCAAGCCAAAGTCGGATGCTTAACTGACTAAGCCACTCAGGCGCCTCTATCCTTCTGGACAAGTTTATCATTGTGTTAAAGATAACCACAGAGGGGAAGGTAGTATCTGTAGTTAGCATCTCATCTAGGGTTTATAGATTTTTACAGATGCCAATTGTTCCGTATTTAGCATCAATAGAATCATCTCTAATATTAATCATAAAGCTACAAGTTGTTAATTTCTGGAAAGCTGTTCTCTTTACTCAAGAGTCTCTAATTTGACCTATGTGACTTTGCACTAAAGTAATCTATTAATAGATTTTTGTATTAAAAAGTAGATCTTGTGAAAAGGTCATTTCTTTGTGCTTTCAAATATGAATGTTGTCTGGGCCTTTTAGTTCTTTCGTTCTTTCTCTCCTTTCCTTTCCTTTCCTTTCCTTTCCTTTCCTTTCCTTTCCTTTCCTTTCCTTTCCTTTCCTTTTTGTTGCTTTTGCCTTGAAGAATTTCCCAAAATCTTTGCCTTTGCAAGAGTAAATTTTACATAAAATAGTCCCTGAATGTAAAACAATAAAAATGAAGTTTGAAGACTATTAGTGACCCAAGTTACTTATTATTAAGTGAATGAGTCTCATGAAGATGTAAAGTACTATTTAACCTCGAAAATATATATTTGAAAGTTTATGTTTATTTTAACCATTTGGCACTTAGTGATATCATTAAAGCAAAATGAAATGCTAAGAAATCATACTTTAATAGCATGATAGAATACAGTAAAAAGGCAGGGCAAAAATTTATTTTTGAAATAAAATTTAGAAGCAGTAACGATAAAAAGAATATATATAAATATTGTTACAAAAATGTGGTAAGTCATGTATTCCTTCTCCAAGAAAAAAAGTCTTAAATTGTTGAATTACCTTCAACAACAGTGGTTCTATTTGATAAAATCAAACAAAACAAAGCCTATTTTAATAGATTATTATTTTTGTGTAAAAAAACCTTCTATTTTAATCATCTTCAGAATTTATATAGTTGTACTTGCCTGACTTCAATGTACGCTCCTTTTTTGTTAGCTCAGGCTGCCATAACAAAATACCATAGATCAGGTGGCTTGGACACTTATTTGTTCACAATTGTGGAGGCTGGGGAGTCCAAGATCAAGGTGCCAGCTTAGGAAGACACTCTTCCTGGTTTGCATAAGCCACATCCTTATTGTGACCTCTCAAGGCGGAGAAGTGAGGAGAGGGAGTAGAAGGATGGGAGAATAGGGAGTGGGAGGAAAGAGAGATCTTTCTTCCTCTTCTAGTAAGACCACAGTCATATCAGATTAGGGTCTTACCATTATGATCTCTTTTAACCTTTATTACTTCTTAAAGATCCTATATCCAAACGCAGTCACAGTGGGGTTTTGGGCTGCAGTGTCTTAATTCAGAGTGGAGAGGATGCAATTCAGTCCATAGCACTTTTCTTCCAGAATATATTTTTATCTGTTTATTATCATCAACTTAGCTTCATTGTTCAGTGAATAGAAATTGAGGACTTGCTTGTGTAGCTTCTCTGTGCTTTGATTTTTATGGAAATATACTTAAATAGCAATAGGCCAATCAACCTCAAATACTCATGCTCACGTCGTCAGTGCTCCTGTCAGCCTCACTTACATTTATCCAGGGAACGACTGCTGAGGCATTCTACTGCAGGTGGCACTCTTTTAAATGTATCCCTTTTCCACACACGTACGCACAAAAGTGTAAAACTCAATTTTCCTTAAGATGGCAGTGTCTCCTGTTTTATTAAAACCTATTTAGCTGGATATAAACAAAATAGAATAAATAAAAATCAATAATGCATTAGCTCTGGGAAGATAGAATTTCTTTGAAATATCGAATCTAGGATTCCTTTTCTACCACTAGTGCATAGAAAAAAAAAAAAACAACTATGCACAGAAACACACACACACACAGTGCAAGGGGCAGATGCTTTTACTTCCCTGAAGGGGGAAATCTGTAAAAGAAAAAAAAAATTGAATTTGCAGCCTCAGCAACTAAACATTTTTTTTTTTTAATGTGCATACACCTCTGCTAAAGAAACTAAAACATTTTGTTGAGTGTTTGGAATCCATATCAAAGTTTCAGTGTGTTTATTTTGATTGTAGCATTTTGGATTCTTTAAAGGTATCGTCACTTTGGCATTTTTCATGCTTACGGCCGGATTATTATGTATTCATATGTGTTGATGTGTGCATATGTGTGTGTGTTTGTGTATAGATAGATGGATTGATCAACAGATCAAGAAGAGATTCTGGGCTTTTTGGTCAACCCACCAACCCTAAACACTTACAGATTGTAGGCATATCTGGAGAGGTTGTGGAATGGTACGCATTTGTTCATTCTCCGTGTGAGAATGTGGAAGAATTTGATTTTGGGGGGCGGGGTTTAGTCCTAAACATTGAAAACTGGGACACAAAATCAGGTTATTATTTTCTTTGTTAGTAGGGATAAAAATTTTGTTTCGGAATTAAATCGTTTACCCCCCTTGGATGGCAAAAAATATTTAAGGGGGAAGTGACTTACTCTTTGTGTTGTTTTTCTGGAAAAGTAAGGCACTTTATAGATACGATGACAATACAATTGACCATTTTAAGCATTATAGAAATAATTTTACTGCCTGAGAGAAGCCATATTGTTTCTTTCTCCATTTTGATTCCTTACTAGCAAACCTCATTTGTCTACAGAGGATTGTAAACTTTGCCATCCATTTGGTAGGTGATTGAAGATTTCTTAAAAGCAGTGTGTTATATCTTTAGTTTGACTTACATCATTCAATATATTTAAAAAATTTGACCATAAATTATTTTTATTTATATTGAAGAAAATGATTATAGATTTTTTTTTCCTACCTGATATAGGACAGAGTCTTTTGGAGAAAGGATCTCATCTTCCCCAGACTGTGTCTATTCACCATTAATAGAATATCTGGTTTTTCTAAAATATTATTTTTGAAAAGTAAGAAAAAGGGTATTTTTAAATGACAAAACTATTAAAGTTCCTATTACATGAGTATAACTAAACCTAAATTGAAAAAGTAAACCAAGTTACATTTTATTATCATTCTTGTCAGGTGACGGAAAGAAAGCAACAGTTGGAAAAATGCTTGAAATTGTCCCGTAAGATGCGAAAGGAAATGAATGCCCTGACAGAATGGCTGGCAGCTACAGATATGGAATTGACGAAGAGATCAGCAGTTGAAGGAATGCCTAGTAATTTGGATTCTGAAGTTGCCTGGGGAAAGGTAAAGCCTGTATCACTGAAGGTTATTTTTAACACACAAAGAAACACACAGCAATGTGAATTTGCAAGACACTATTAATGTGCAACAGTAGTTGAATTACAAATATTATCTTGCTTCACTTGTCCTTTCCTTAAAATTTCATCAGTAGTTTAACTCTGTATTTCTGAATCATGATAAAACCGGTGGGCAGCTGTAGCCAGAATCTCCCCAGAGCTTGTTTAGAATTAGGTAGGTTATGAATCAGTCCTTAAAAATACATGCATCATTTGTCAGAAAGTGAATCCAGAGCGGAGATTCTCTGTTCCCTAGCTTGCCCAAGATTGCTTAGAGGGACTCCACAACCATGATGAGAGCAAGGAGGCACAGGCTGCGGACAGTTGGGCTGGACAGGTCTTGAAAGATCAGCAGACTGCTGATGTCGCAATTAAAAACAAAGTCTCGAGGGGTCTGTGCAGCTGCTATGATTTCCATCACCAGAGGGCACAGGGTTTCCTTTAATCTTCAGCTGGTACATACTTGCTGTTTCTCTTGACAGCTAGTCAGACATTACTGCCCCCTAAAATTTAAGGTCAAGGTACTCATAGCTTCATTTTTGTTTCAGTTGATTCATTAGCGGATTACTTGAAAAGCTGTTGATATAAAGGAAACAGTCAATATCAATAATGTGTTTTCATCTTAAACTTTGCTGAGCCATTAGGCATTTAGAAAAAAAAATCACAGCACACTCTACCCCCTTGATTTTTTTTAAATTAACAAACACTTGCTGTATCAGTGAGATGTTCAAGAAATCTGTGCTTTATTTTTGATTCAGCAGGCTATTTGGATTATCCAAACTTGGGAAATTGTAATTGCATTAAGTAAAAACTTACAATCCTACAATAAGACCAAAACTGAAGACTGATTTTCTTTTATGTAAATTCAGGGGACAAGTATCGATAAAATGTTGTTACATAAATAGTTTTCAAGTAAAGAGTAGGGAATGATTTCTTTTTCTTCCCACTCAGAATCGATTTATTGGTGGAGATATTGAGTTGCATTTATTAGGTCAGGATCATATATGTTGTGAGATGATTACAGTAGCAAGTTCACAGGGGACAAGGAAAAAAATTACAGTGGCCTTATTTTTTTCCCTTATTACCCACACAAGTATTATATTTTTGTGTGATACTTTAGTTCGAGCCAATGGCAATCATATACTTAGATGCAGGCTGGGTGGCTCTAAGAAATAAGTGAAAAATGGCATGGCTCCCAAAAGTTAGAGGTTTGTTTCTGTCTCATGTAAGGTAGATAGTTCTGGATAGGGGAAGTAGTTTTGTCCCAGGAAATTCTCCTAAGGTAGGTGGCTTCCATTTCATTGTTCTGCAGTCTTCTGGGTATTTGTATTCTCATGGTATAACTCGCTCACCACCACACTTCGCTCCCAGCCCATAAAAGGAAGGGAAAAAAGGAAGTGGAGGGAAGCCAGCTCCCTCTTAAAGCTCTGTTATAAAAGCCCCATGCATCATTTTGCCCATATTTTTATTTGCCAGATGTTAGTCACCTGATCATATTTAGCTTCCAGGGAGGATGACAAAAGATAGTTCCTAACTGGGTGGCCATTGTGTCCTGCTTGAATGATGAGTAGAGTTTGTTTGTGAAAAAAGAGAATACGTTCTGGGGGACACATAGCAGTTTGGGCCCCAGCAGTATCAGCCCTGCACTTTTTATCATAAGATACAGGCGGCGGGAGACCTGCATCATCTGTTTCTCTTTATAAAAACCCATGCCCTGTCGATGGCACTTTCTACCATAAGTACTCATACACAAACAAAACAAGGCCCAGAAAATGCTTATGATCTACTAGAGTATGAAATACAGTAAAACATGCAAGGGCAAAGTGGTAGCGTATGTAGAGGATTCCTGAAAATAATCCAGGCTTTATTCTCACTTACCCTCCCCTTACAATTCTGGACAATATCTTCAAGTGTTCATATCCCCATTGTAATGGGTATATTAGTTTGCTAAGTCTCCTGTAAGAAAGTACCACAAATGGGTGGCTTAAACAGCAGAAATTTATTTTGTCACTGTTTTGGAGGCTGGAAGTCTGAGGTCAAGGTGGTGGCAGGGTTTTGGTTCGTTTGGAGGCCTCTCTCCTTGGCTCATAAATAGCTATCTTCTCATGTCTTCGTATGATCTTCCCTTTGTACATCCCTGGGTCCAAATATCTCTTCTTCTAAGGACACCGGCCATATTGGATTAAGACCCACCCTAGTGACATTATTTTACTTAAATGCCTCTCTAACCTTTCTGTCTCCCAATTTGGTCACATTCGAAAGTCTTGGGGTTAGGGCTTCATCATATGAATGTCCAGAGGACACATTTCAGCTCCTAACAATGGGGTAGCTTTATCAATATAATTTGGAATGCTACTATAATTGTACACAAAGGAATAGAGTTAGAAATGAAGGGGATTTAAAAAATTCTGACTGCAATTTACAAGTGACTGAGATGAAACTATGGAAGTGTGCCACACAAGAACTCTGAATTCCACGGTCTCTGTAAGGTCACTGAGTACATCACCTAAGGAGATGTTTGCATTAGCTTCACCATAAAATCAGTAAAAAAAAAAAACAACATACTATTATATAATTAGCTTGGCAAAAGTTTCTAGATTATCCTTGTCATATTAGAAGGCTTGAAGGGTCTGGAGATGTGTCAAGTTATTGAGTCCACCTGGAAATTACTTTCCATGAAACCAAGGAGTAATACTAACTTGAGATCCAATAGGAAAAAAGTATAGCAAACTGGCATTTCTTTTCTTTTGTGGTAATTTATCACTCTCTCTGGATATTTTGAAACACTAAGCTGCTAATGATATGCTCTAAGACCCCTTAGTGGTCAAATGAAAGTATGCACATTTGGATCCAGATTACATACTTTGTTTAATAAACTCATCTGGAAGGTGCCTACAGCTTTTGCAAAAGTCACAACCATATAATAAAAGCATGTGACCTACACATCTAAAGCAGCCACACTGATGATAATTTTTTAAAATGAAAACAATCTCATACACAAAACCCCGTGATTCCCTAGTACATTCTTATTTCCCATGCTTTCTTGGTAGGTGGAGAACTTGACTCAAACTGCTAGTCTTGTCTGCAATTTCAAAGGGTAAATGTCAGATTTTTTTTGAAAAGAAATTGAGTATTCATTTAAATGCAATACATTGAATGTATTTGCCAATCATTCCAAGTATTTTTGACTTGGAGAAAATTTTAATATGTAGAGTCAATTCATTTTTAAACTGTTTCATTTATTTCTACTGAATTTCTTTCAGTTCTGTTGATCTAAGAACATTATATTTATTTATATATATAAATATTCGAATGCCTATATAAAAACATTCTTATGTATCAAATTTAGTTACTAGTGAAGCATTTATTTGACCTTCAGTTTATTCAAACAGAACATACTTTCAAATATATTGCCTACTATTAAATCTTTTGAGTGTTACTTCTACTCTATTCTAATTATACTTATTTATTATATATCTCGTTCCGGAAAAAAAAAATATTTAGAATGGCTCAAAGAGATACACATGATTCACCTGGTCAAGCACAAATAAATTAGAAAACTAAAGAAAGGGAAAATTAGAGAAGAAAATGATGGAAACGTTGCACAGAAATATGCCCACAATATTCCATGGATAGTGTAATAGGCAGAGGAGGGTAAAGCCTCAAAATTTGGCACCAAGCTTCCCACTGGGCAAAATAAGAAGTAAACAGACTTTTTTTTATTTATTGTGCTAAGAACACTTAACATGCGATCTAGCCACTTAACATTTTTTAAGTGTACGATACTTACGGAAGGAAACTTATTTATGAGTTTCAAAAGTGTTCAAATTATTAAAACTATCATTAAAATATTTTTAATTTACTAGTGAGAGCTTTTTTCCTAAAATTTAGCCACAGAAGAAAAATTAGAGTCATGTATGAGATAGCACCTTTATTAATATTCTTGTAAAAAAACCTAATAAAAAGGTTTGTGTAGCCATTTTTCTATCAGCGTGCTTCAATGCAGAAACAATGCCATGAGCCTGATTCCGGACTTTCCGTGTCTTCTTCCTGAACAAGTATCCGGAGTTTGGCACTGCAAGATCATTTTGATAGGCCGATGATGTTGTTAAAGTGAACAATCGAAAATAGATTCTCTCATTTTAGTTTCACTCCTGCTCACAATCCTTTTGTCACATGTTCAAAGCCATAGATGTTAGAACACGTAGGTCTTCCTAAAGATAGTGCTATATGACACATTTGCAGGTCTTTAAAAGTAGCACGTACTTGGGAAAAGACTATAAACCTGAGAATATCTGAGGTATCCCAGATCAGATTTTCCAGTCTCGAGGAGAGAAAGAATGAGGAAAACTGTGCTGTCAACTCTCACCATATGACTACACTTCCAGATTGCAGGTAGAGGGGAGAAGATGAATACAGTGAAAACGTATTCCAAAGTTATAAAAGGTAAAAGAAAACAGTTTAAATTCAAATAACAGGAAGCAGACATTTTAAAATAATAACAGAAATGAGATAAAAGTTTAATAATGGGAATTGAAAAGTTACACTGTTAATGCTAATTTGAACTTTCCAAAGCTCAGTCGCCCTTTCCCTGTATTTTTAAATTCAAACTGTCTACCTCTATTAGAGTGGTGATAAAGAGAGAGAAATTAATATTAATATTTTGAAAGGGGGGATCATTCCTAGCCGCATGGTCTGGAGAACAGAGATGCCTTAGGGGAACTGTAACAGTAACGTTGGTGACCATCTCATGATCAGACCTATTCTCCGTTCATACTTTTTTTTTTTTTTGGTGTTTATTTATTTTTGAGAAAGAGAGAAGAGAGACAGAAACACACCACGAGCAGGGGAGGACAGAGAAGGAGACACAGACTCCGAAGCAGGCTCCATGCTCTGAGCTGTCAGCCCGGAGCCCAACGTGGGGGTTGAACTCACGAGCCATGAGATCGTGACGTGAGCCAAAGTCGGGTGCTTAATGGACCGAGCCACCCAGGCAGCCTGCCCCTTCCTACCTTTCTAATCTCTGTTGAGAGAGAGTGCCAGGTTGAGATCACAAACACTGATGTCTATAGAGTAGAAACGGAAAGAGTGGAAGGAAATGGTAAGGCAAACTAGAAGTGATTACCAGCAGCTGGGGAGTCTGCTAGCACGACACAGGATTCCTGAGCTGCCGTGACAGTTTCTACTTCCTTGGACTGCTACGTGGACATTAACAATTTCACTTGCTGAGAGAACAGGTGGAAATGTGCATTTTGTTCACTGGTGTTTCCCATTCACGTAACATGATATATGACACATAGGGTATGCTCGGTAAATATCTGTTCAATAAAATCAATGGCAATTGAAGAGATGAAAATTAAAACATAATGACAAAGCACTGTGAGAGAAGAGAAAAATGCTGATGTGCTTTTAACATTGTGATAACTTTTAGAACAAATGGAAATATGAGCATAATCTGATCAAATGCTCCCACTTTATAGATGAGAAGATAGAAGTACTGGCAGTACAGTGTTGTCTCCGATTTCAGTAGGTTTTTTCCACACTACTTACTTTTTAAATTATTTTTTAACATTTACTTATTTTTGAGAGACAGAAAGAGACAGAGCACAAGAGCGGGGAGGGCAGAGAGAGAGGGAGACACAGAATCCGAAGCAGGCTCCAGGCTCTGAGCATGTCCACACTGGGCCCGACTCGGGGCTCGAACTCACGAACCGTGAGATCATGACCTCAGCCAAAGTCAGTCGCTTAACTGACTGAGCCACCCAGGTGCCCCCACTGTAATTATTGTTAGAAGTCATATTTTCTAGTAATTTTAAGGTAACCTAACCAAAGTGACCCAAAAAGGTATTTATCGTTCACACTGATATTTTGAGGGTCGTTGGGGGGTGGGTGATGGGTATTGAGGAGGGGACCTGTTGGGATGAGCACTGGGTGTTGTATGGAAACCAATTGACATACATTGACACACACAAAGGCTAAGTGCGGATTTGAAATATCATTTGTTAATGTCTTAAAATCAGTTTGATTAGTTAGATATAAGTAAATCAATTCTCAATATCCCATATGGCTACAATTATTTAGCAAGTGAATTGAGCACAAAAATATAACTGTAGAAAGCAGATAGTTATGTGATTAAATAGAAGTTTATATCTCAGATGATATCATTATGTTTGGAAAATATAAGCTTCAGCAAAATTTAATCTATATGATTTTCTGATTTAACCAGTAGCAGATTTCATGCATTCCAAATTTAGTTTCAGTAGTCAAAAATTCAAAGCCACTTAAATAATTCAGCTACATTAGAGCCCTTTTAATAGTCACAGTATTGTGTAAAAATTACAATGATCAAATATAATTCCGTGGAAAAATAATTTTGGTTCTATAATACTTTAGATCTATCCGCTTTGGGGATCGTACATATCTACCATTTTTCATCAGTTGACCGTTAGGTTTTACTAAAAGTAAAGTAGTGTTGGGATACCCAGAGTTGACTGAAAGAATCACACATATACACAAATGTTGAATTCAATTCAGGATGTTAAATAATGCAAAATAATTGATGCCTAAATAGCCACTCATGTAACAAATCATTGTGATTTTCACGTTGATTTCAGGGACAGATTTTTATATTCAGCATTCGGAAGAAAGTGATAAGTTGACTCGGTTATCTTTCTGCTGTCCTTTCAGTCCTACAATTTTAATGACAATCACCCAGTAAAATCTTGTGACAAACTGTATCATTTTGTTTTCCCCTTGCTTCTCAGCATTGGCTACACACTGAAATCACCTGGGAAAATTTAAAAGACGATCAGTGCCTGGAGCCCACCCCTAGAGATTATGATGTAATTGACCTGAATGTGGCCAGTGTGCCTAGTAATTCAACAAAGTTTGCGAACCGCTAGATAATGCAATATAAGTGGTCGTAACGAGATCTACATTCAGTTCAGTCAACCATGCCCTGTACTTTTTTTTTTTTAGACAATCACCTTTCGTAGTTTAAAGAGATCTGGCCTCTGGTCCTAGATTATCTGGATAATTGCCTCAACTCATCACTCCTTTTAGCTATAAAAGCATGAGAACTATTACTTATTTCTAAAGTCTGTTACACTATCATTCCCATGAAAAATTACATATCTTTTTTTTTAAAGCGGGCATAGTAATTTATCTGTGAAGTGAAATAACACTAGCAGACCATTAACTTGGTACAATGAATGCATCAAGCAGCTGTTACTTAGAAAATAGAACATCTGTTAAATGCCATTGGAGTCACTATTCACTGTCATTATAGTTATAGCTATAATTTCTGTTCTGCACATTTTGCTTTCATGAAATTCTTCTTTAATAGACAATACATTATTAATAAAAAGTCAATACACATTGCCATAAAATCCACCATTTAATGTTTTATGTTCTTTCTGAATTTATCATTATATTATTCCGTCACATTAGCCTAATAATAAAATATGTCCTAAAGCTCTAGCCACGGCAGAGTAATGTAGGGACCTGAGAAGACAATTAGTAATGTATTTTATCACATTGAAGATATTAGATTGTATGATGCACCATTGATTTAATTACAGCTGCTGTGGCTCAAAAGAAACACCACCACCTTAAACATAAATACAACTTGTAAGTGTCATGTCAATTTTAGAAATCTTAATATGTGACAAAGTGCATTTTAGAATTGCAGTAATATAATTTTTAAATTTTATTCCCATAAATACATTTTGTACCGAAAGGTGAAAGAACTCTCTCCCATTCCTGATGAAATAGTCTAATACTTCTGTCGACTGACTAAAATGCAGAACCCACTTGGGGAGGGGAACCTTTTAAAATAGGTTTTGGGTGCTTCAGTTAACGCTTCATCCATATTAGAGGCAACTTACATAAGGGATTAACAAAGAGCTAAAATGAAGAATCTAGTACCATCTTAGTAGAAGGAGAAAGGTATATGGAAATGGTATTATGGCACATTTTTTACTAAATGTGGGGCTGAATGAAGATAGAATCTATGGGACAGGGGACCCTTAGAGATGAAGAAGTCTAGGGGTGGGGAGAAGGAATGATAGGAAATCAGAGAACGTAGCCAAAGACTGTAAGTCAATGGGAAATTCCAGGAAAACTTGTGGAAGCCAGCAGACCGTGTGAGATCAAGCCCAAGTGGGCTATGTTTCTCAGCCCCAGTCAGAAAATAGGTGTGCAGGTGTTTCTATGGGGCCAGATAATTAATTGTACAGTTTTTACCATTTTACCTTTATATAAAATTAACAGAAATGTTTCCTTCATGTGACGGTGTGATCGTCAGAGACCAAGGGGACAAGTTTTCCCATCCTGCTAACCCATCAGTGAAGTGAGTTGATAAGCTGCCCGCTGAATCCTGAAACCTCATGCCATTTTAAATTAGACTCGAGTGAGTTAACTTAGAGATAAGAGGAATGAATCAGAATGTATTGGCCATCCTTCACATGGACACATGGGTATCTTCATTAGGAGAAAGTATCCTATGCCACCCCTTTGGTATTATCAGTAAGTTGGAGTAGCATTTGAAAATTGCTATGGCTAGGAAGAAGTAGACAACAGATTTGTTTCTTTGAAATCATGGAAGTTAGTGTTTAATATTTTGACTATTTGGGAGCTATTAAATGTTACGAATTAAACATATGGACAATAAAAATGTGTTAGACTTTATGGCAGTTTATATTTAAACCAAGTTCTACTCCGAGCTGATATTTTTCCTGTGTCGTTAAAAACCCCAAGTGCCCAGTGTATATTTCGCATTAAGCTGCTCTTGAAACTCCCAAAATTGGGCTTAAGGCCATGTCATATAGGTCAAAATAAAACTGAATGTGCATAATTTTGCTATGTACTCAGCCTTAAAATCAACCTTAAAAACTTTCATGATTGAAAAAAAACCCTAAAAGTTGAGTTACAACTTAGTCACTCTAGTCACTGAATTTGAACTTGTTTATTCTGAAGGGTTTACCCTTCAGAACCCTCTCCATGTCTCACCCAACAAGGCAGCCAGAGAAGTGATGTGTGTTGAGGATTGGATGCCTTTTAAGAGAAGGAAGTATCGTGTTTGTTCAACTCTTTTCTCCCCAACTCACCAACCCCGTAAATAACTTCATCCCTTAGAGAGGCATGAGTAAGGGTATAGAGAGAATGGCTGAAACAGTAGCTGGAGTTCAATCTAGTAGTTCAGTTCTTAATAAAATAGCAAATATAGACATTCTTGTGATATGGGAAACTATTAGAAATGGGAGAATGGTTGGTTCCTTAATATCATAAAATGTATGTTTTTAGCTTCTTATAAGTACCCCATATTTTCCTTTCGGTGGCTTTTGATTCTGACCGTCATATTTTTTTCGTCATGTTGCTGTTTGTCCGTAGTCGGTCCAAACCATGCAGTCCTTTATGGTGAATTTGAGTTTCAAGTATCACCTCTCCTTTAAAGCCATTCAAGCTCATCCCAGCCATGACTACTACTTGTCAACAAATTATGTGCTTTCTAGTACAATATCAAATTATTTTATTGCATTTTAGCTTTACTCTACAGCTACACTGTGGGTAAAATTAAAGCAAGGTATGCAAAGACTAGCTCCTTTCTAATCTCTGGCAGTGATTGGCACAGTACAGAGTGGATATTAAACACCAAAACCAAATTTACTAATTGAAATTGAGATCTTCAGAGAGCAAGATGGGTATGTTTATTTGAAGTCTAAGATCATATTATGTTAAAATCATACTTTTAATTGTTTTAATTTAAATTCAAGTTAGTTAATATACAGTGTAGTAATGGTTTGGGGAGCAGAACCCAGTAATTCGTCACTCCCATGTAACAAACAGTGCTCATCCCAGCCAGGGCCCTCCTTAATGTCCATCACCCATTCAGCCCATCCCCCCACTCACCTCCGCTCCAGCAGCCCTCAGTTTGTGTTCTTTATTTAAGAGTCTCTTATGGTTTGCCTCCCTCTGTGTTGTTAGCTTATTTTTCCTTTCCTTCCTCTCCGTTCATCTGTTGTGTTTCTTAAATTCCACATATGAGTGAAATCATATATTTGTCTTTCTCTGACTTATTTTGCTTAGCATACTTTTAACTTAAAATAAATCTATTTTATACACTGAAGCTATTGTAAAAAAAAAAAAAACTATTGTAGGGAAAAGTTAAAAATCTATTAAATGAGCACAATATTTTTTCCTAATGAAAAATACCATTTATATAAATGACTTAATACCAATTCGTTCTTGAATACCACGTGTAACGGTTTAACGCTATGTTTTTTTTTTTTTTTTTATGGTAAGAGTGTGAATTTTCTCATCAGTCACTTTTGGACATAAGCAGTTATGAACCATTATGATGATCACTGCTTTCTTCAATCTCATGTTCGTGATGGAGATAACTTCAATTTCTTTGAATCCTATCTTATAATATTGAGGAAGCTAGAGTGACACTGGAAACTGTCTACATTTCCTGTTTTATTCTTTTCATTAGCTGAATGAAGTATCCCTGGACATTAAACATTCTGTCTTGAAAATTAGCTGTAGAATTTTGGCAGATGTTTAACCCATAATAGTTGGTTGTGATCCATGAACTATGGGCAACAATACTTCCTAAATGCAAAACTTCAGCCCTTCTGAGGTTTGGAAATTCACATTGCCTTTAATTGCATTGCCTGGCATAGAAGAGACAGATGTCTGTGTGCACAACAACTTTTTACATCAAAGCCAAAACATTGTGTCATCTTGAGGACAATTTAAGATATAATTAACAATCCAAATACAAAATAAGATTCAACTTTGTGAGGCGTTACCTTTGTGAATCAGTCAACTCTAGTGACAAGCCACTAGTCTGGAGCGAATGCAGGAAGTAGGCAGTGTTCATTTGCATATCTTTCCATATCTTTGACAAACACATCTAGAGTCTAAATTGTATAAGGAAAGGACTTTCTCTGTCATCTTATTCACAGTGCCTGGAACAATGACCACCAGGGAAGGTTGTAAAGGTTCTGTAATACACAAGGTTTCAGAGGAAAGGAATGAAAGGGCTGAAATGTAGCCCATGACCACTCCCACGTCAAACTCCAGAGGGGATATTTGTCCTGCACAGGAAGTATTTCTCATAATTTCCATAAAGATATTAAGTAGAATCACCTATGCCATTGCTACAACAGTTATGTTTTTAGTAGGAGCTCAGTAACATTTATGATTGATGCATGAAGGAATTCCTTCTGTGCTGCTAAGCTAACTCACGTAGTACAGATGACACCTGCATTACAGGGAAGCCTCTACGTGATAGCCCCTGAGTGCATTTGCCCATAATTACTTCCCATAAATTACTGCCCATAACAATTTCAGATATTTTTATATTGGAAAAGAAAAACACAAATACTCAAGAATATCTTAGAATAGGAGAAACCATGTCTTTTGTACACAAATTACTTTCTACAATCTTTTTGCCTCATTTATTTCCCCCTATTTATGTTATGTGAAAAGCAAAAACAAGACCTGTATACATAGCGGTTTTGAGTGCAGTGGGACCGGGTGGTGTGAAAGAAAGCCAGCCACAGCAACTATTCAGACTTTTCTATTATTAAGATAGAAAAGAGACATTGAGACCATCAAGGAGTTAGAAATGGGCTATAAGCTGGCCTCATAGAGACCCTCTCTCTTGATTACGTGGACCACCTCTCTTACTCTCTGTGTGTAGGTTTCATTTGCCTCTTCGCAGGTGGGCTCCTTCCTCTTTCTATTGCTGCTCCAAAGCGATTTTGTCCTACCATGACTTAGGTTTCCTGTGGTGAAGACGTCAGTTTCATTTCTAAATGACTTCTAAGCTGGTGTGTTATCACAGTCCCTGTATGTTTTAGTTAAACTTCTTGAGAATATCTGCTCTGCCTTACTCCCTAGTGAATATCCAATGACTGTATGTGGGCAGTTAGGGACCAGGGCAGAGGCAGGGAGGTGCAAGTTGGTCACCTGGTCAGCCATGATAGATCACAAGAAAAGGGCTGGAGGTGGAGCCGACAGTAAACATTTATACTAGGATCAGTTTTTCTAGCAACTTTCTACATGATTTCTCATATTAGATGTGCTTGTTTTCACGTTTTGTAAATTAAGACTTAGAAAGCAGCAGTGCTCTCTTCAGGGATTTTAATATTACCTCTTCATTTTCATAGACCTCTAATTGAAAGTCAGCATTTTTTTTCAGTTATGAATGCGAGCAACAGACCTCAGCAATCTCAGCAGTCTCTACGACTTGGCCACCAGTAGAGAGAGCAGATCATTTTATATCACATTCTAGTCATTGTATGTATTTCAAAATGCCAGTTATGGTCGTGCCTACTTTGAAATCATCCTAAAGATCTGATGCTCGATTACTCTAGTTACACACGTTAGTAAAGAAAATAGGCATTACTGTCTTACCAGGTGGGAAAAGACATTTTGTATATTGTATCCCAGTATAACTCATTTTCCTTAAAATCCGATGGATTTAAATTTGGTTTTAAAAATATTATTATGAGAAGGAGTCCTTAAGTTTAATGAACTGCCAAATAGGTTCGTGGCACCAAAATGCTGAAATTTCTGCTGTAGAAATGTAAGAGTGCAGTAATTACTGACTTTTCTAAAAGCAGTTGCTTCTTTGTAGATAAGGTTTCTAAGGCCTGTCTTCACTCAGTATACTTACAAAGTAAGTAAATATAAATATGCTTCAGTGGACAATGTGTATGTTTATCTGTTAAATATATATCATCATAAATAAATAGAAATTAATCGTGTTTATATATACCTATATGTTTATATATACCCATTAAGGAAACTCCAATATTTATGGTGTGATTTGCATCACCCATAAAGACACATGGAAGGTTTAAGTCCTTAAAAAATCTTACTATAGTGACCATACACACGGTCATTTCAAAAGCATTAAATCTTAAGTCTACAATATATTACTCCAAGCTCAAGTACTGTCCTTTTCACAGGCTACTCAGAAAGAGATTGAGAAACAGAAGGTTCACCTAAAGAGTGTCACAGAGCTTGGAGAGGCCTTGAAAACGGTTTTGGGCAAGAAGGAGGCCTTGGTGGAAGATAAACTGAGTCTTCTGAATAGTAACTGGATAGCTGTCACTTCCCGAGCAGAAGAGTGGTTAAACCTTTTGCTGGTAAGAGGCCAGAGGATTTTCAAGCCCTCTGCATTGTGAGGAGGAAATTACATGTGATTTGAATAATATTTGTGTCTGTAAATTCCTCAGCTCCACAAAAATGGTGGCTCTTAATTCAACATCTGCAACTCTGTTTTAATATCTTTCCATGTCTGTGCCGTATTTTGTATGGAGACCACATTTAAGTGTATTTTGAATGATACTGCTTTTTTGTGTCTTTTAATATTGTAGAAAGTAGGACAACTCTTTGAAGAATATTGTCTAATCAATAATATGTCATGGTATGTCTCTTTAACATTAAGGAATACCAGAAACACATGGAAAACTTTGACCAGAATGTGGATTACATCACAAACTGGATCATTCAGGCTGATGCACTTTTGGATGAATCTGAGAAAAAGAAACCTCAGCAAAAAGAAGACATACTTAAGGTAGCAAATAAAATATTATGAAAAGTAATTTTCTAATTGCACAATTATGTCGCTCATCAAGGACTTCTTAATAAGAGTGAAAAAAATCTTCCTTCCTTCCTTTCTGCCTTTGTACTTTCCTTCCCTCCCTACTTCCTTAATTCCAATGGGAGTTAATAACTTTGAAGACTTTTGTAATCTGGATATCTCCATATCCACCTCTCAGCTCATTACGCACAATTTAAACTCTGATGGCAAAGGGATGCCGGGATTTATTTTGGTGTCATGTTGCCAACTCCTGCCCATTTTACTCGTCGTAGTAAATATCTCACGTTCTTATATCTCACACAAGGATCCATTTTCCAGTATCATCCACAGCCCATTCTGAGGAAAGCCTGAAATCCAATCATCTGGGCATTTTGCGTATGCAATCCAAATCTTAGTAATTAGTAACAATATTGAGCTTATATAAAACTGGATGCTTTTTATTTTTCGCTATATGTAAAGTAAACATGGCTTTGTGTTCTCTCTTTGTGTAGTAGAACCAATTATTAGGACATCCTAAGTCATCTTTCTCAAAGGCAACTTAATTTTTACTTTTTAAAGATGGTGGCTATAAAAGGATATGAGAGGTATAATGTGTGAATTTCTCTTGTTGATGCTATATGATCTCTCTTCAATAACATCTTAAATAGGAAGACTTGAAATTTAACAAATTCCATTTGAATTAATGAGTCCTTATTCTGTTTTGCTGAAAAAAATTGTATTTAATTAGTGGATTATTACTTAAGGAGCACCCAAAAACTGTAGTTTCTGTGTGTACAATTCATTCATTTCTTTTTTATGAAGTGCCTATTTTCCAAAGATTACAATTCATTTTTAATGAAAAACTGTTGATATGTTTCAGCCTATCCCCAAAACAAAGTACTCTCCTTTGTGTACCTTACTTTGCTCTCTCTTGTCCTTTGATGTGTAGTTAGGGACTGCCATCTTAAGGTGGCATTTCCTTCAAGGCCTTTGGAATAATGGGAGCTGAGTTGTTTCACTTAGAGTCTCTCTGACCTCTCGAGTCAGGCAAAACCTTCGTCAGTCCCTCTGTCTTTGACACTGAATTCTTATCTGTTGGAAAGTCCGTTTTTTCCCCATGACACCTAGGAAGGAAAAGAAAATTGTTCCTCAGCTGCCTTTCTTCCCGAGCATACGTTAAGGTTACCCCACAGCGAGGAAACTGAGTCAAGTGAAGATAAAATAAGACTAAAGAAAAAATATTACAGTCGACACAGGCAACAAAGGGTAGCCAAGAAAACATCCCTCGCGCCTCCTGCGACTAAGTAAACACTTTACATAAACATAGATCACACTTGGACCAGGACTGTGGCCAATATTGCCGAGATCACACACATTTCCCACTCTACTCCTCTCTTTTATGGAAGTTGACTTCGTTCCTCCCTCTCAACTCCTCTGCATGTGCTCATTCTTTCCTTCTCTTTCTCGCTCTCTTGCTGTCTCTCACTTCCACTTAATTACTAACTTCAAGCCCTGTCTCTTGCTCACGGAATATAGCGTTTAAAGGCTGAAATGAATGACATGCGCCCAAAGGTGGATTCCACGCGAGACCAAGCAGCAAACCTGATGGCAAACCGCGGCGACCACTGCAGGAAAGTAGTAGAGCCCAAAATCTCAGAGCTCAACCATCGATTTGCAGCCATTTCTCACAGAATTAAGACTGGAAAGGTAGGAAGATCTGCTCCAAGGTGGAAACTAGTGATAAATGATCTCTTGCGAAGGTTGCGCAGTACTCTGAAGGGGGCGGGCGACCCCCACGGCAAGGTTTTCAAAACGAAAATGAAGGCCAAAATGTATTTAAGGAAATTTTACCCCTGAATCCCATGGGAGATCAATCTCTCCCCACTCCCCTCCACCAGTCTCTCTGTCTCCCTCTCTCTGTCATTTTTCTTTACATGCCACAGCTATTCTAGAACTGCATTCTGTACTGGTTTACATATGTACTTTCAGGGGTAACCTACAGCAAAGTAACAAATAGCATGCTGCAGGCCAACAACGACAAACAAAAGCACAAAAGACATCCATCTAAGGAAAGCACTGCTGACTTCTTATGCCAAATATAATATTGCTTGTGTGTAATATGGATCACATATCAAAAATGGGGCCTTGTACATCTCCTGCATGATCTAGGGTGTTTGTATTCTCTTTATTGGTTGTGCACATGTGTGTATGTATGTGTATTTAACTTGCTCTTGCTAATTGCCGATACGTACTGTGACAAAATCCATTAGGCTATAATAACATGCTCAAGCCATAAAAACAAATAATTGCAAAGCTTATATAACCTAATTTTGTAATTTTATATGTCTGTTTATATTGATTCTATTTAATGAAGAACCAGGGGATATGGAATTTTGCATGATAATCCTTTATATTTGTGTAACATTTAATGAAGACAAAAATCTTATCTAATAGGTTGCTTGCAACAATATATAAAAATAGAAATCCAGCTCTTTTGGGTGAGTGTCAAATTGCAAGGAACTACCCCAAATTTTCTAAGAGGTCATTTGGCACATTTTTCAATATACATGATATGCTTTAAAACACAAAAATGTATGTAAAATAAACATGTGTATTTACATATACAGATAATTGCTATAAATAATCTTAAATGAGAAAAACATTCTTGAAATACTTGTGAGACAATATGATGTAATATGTCAGGTAAGTGCTGATTCCTGGAACAATAGGAGAATATGTTTGAAAATCGTTTTGATAAATATGGACACCCATAATAGCATGATTTACAATTGCTGCATTTTCTAAGGCATTCCAATGTATCATTGTTACATGTACTAGTACATATTTAAAAGAGTTTCTAAAATATATGGTAACGTGGTATGAATTTCAAATACTTTATATGCATGAAACACAGTTACCCTCCAAAGCTCGCCTTACCAAGGCAAAAAAGTATTAGCTTACCTTAATTCATTGCTGCTTCTTTGCAATGTTTAAGTTAACTAGTTAGTGATACTCATTTATGTGCTATTTTATGGAAACTGTCCTCACCTGGAAAATATCTAAAAGGCTCCGAAATTCTATTTTCAGAGCATATAATTGTTTTTGGAAGAATTTATTCTGATACTTAAGACAATTGGTTTTACCTCTAGAGATTATCATCTGAATATGTAATATCTAAACAACCAAAGGCTCTTTCAGTCATCTTAAAAAATGGATGCTAATCCTTCGTTACTAGGTTTTATTTTCTTCCTGTTATACATATCACTAAGCTGCAGAATATTTAAGAGAAAACATGGCATTATCTTCTTGACCTTTTCAATAGCAGATTGAGACAAGTTATGTCACAAGATTGTTACTTGTAGATGCTGAAAAATGAGAATTCAACCTGCGTGATAGAAGCTGACAGACTTAGCATGGCCAAGAGAAGTTTGTGAATTTCCATTCTATATTCTGTACAACTTTGTCACTTACTTCCATAAAGAGAGCCACTTGATGCACTTCTTTTTTTTCTCCTTCCTGAAGAACAGCATAAAAGAGATTTTAAATCAGTATTTTCGATGATAGATTAATTAACAAGAGAATCACATTGTCACTTTTCAAAGTACTCCTTTTTCTCTACATTAATAAAGATGACTGGATGCAGGGCTTTGAAAGAGAATTATGCCCTATCATCATGCTGAAACCAAAACATGGAGGTAGAGCTTATCTAACATTTTGCTGATACATTCATTGCACTGTGCTAGTGAGTGTGGAAATATGCAAGGATACAAAAAATACTTGTTAAAAATAGGTTTACAAACACAAGCTTAAATAGTTTTTACAATCATATGTGCTTAACGCTCGTACATCCTTATGAAGATATTCAATTAGTGAGGTAATTCCAGCAGGCACGTAGTATGATATTAAGACCATTGGACGTAAAAGACTGAATTCCCAGCCTAACTTTGTCAGCATTAGGCAGAACATATGATTTCCCTGCAATTCCGTTTTAGTGTTTGTAAGATAAAGGAGTTAAACCAGATTAGTAATTATTAAAAAGAAAGCATCCCACCCTCCCAGCCCCCAAGGCTTATTATTTAGAACAGAATGTATAAACTAGATAACAGGAGAGTTCCTGGATGGGTGGATTTCTGTCCTTGTATCTTTCTCCTTCCTGTGATAAGATTTAAGTGGTGCAAGTTATGTCCATAGAACGTGGTGTAAAATTTCTGGGTCAGATTAGTTAACATGAGGGGTAATTAGTTAGATTAGCTCTGAAGAGTTCTAAAATTTGACAGTCCAGTGATCTTTTGTTGATGCAATAAGGAATTTAAAATAACGACCTGTATGTGTGTTTGCTTATGGAGTAGGGTAATTCTGGAAGTGCTGGAATTCTCTGGGGTGACCTTTGCTCTCAAAATTAAGCTCCTAGTACAGTAGGGCTTATGCAAGGTAAGATTGGGTTGGAGTATTGCCCTTCTTATGGTTGAGTTACACTTAGAAGAATAACTTGGGAGAAAATCTACAATGATAAAATTAATTAAAGTAGGTTGGAAATGTATATGGGTAGAAAAGTGACTCAGTAGAAGAACTAACTTCAGGATTCTTTTAAAGGTCACCTAGAAAGGGCAGTTGAATAGAGCTAAATTTTATCCTGAAAACTTGCTGACAATCCCTGGATTCATTGTTTGGTGAAGAATACGAAGTTTGTATCTCTTGCAGTGATTTTTCATGACAAGAAATTACGAAATCTGGAGATGAGTGAGCATTGAGGTCCTCAGTTTAGATTAGTTGAGAACTTAACTCATCAGATGCAGCTCTCCGCAGTGGTAACTTTTAGCCATTAATGAGAAACAGCATGGTGCAAGGAAGAAATTCTTACCTTCAAGCCACAAAACTTGTTGGGGATGTGATCATATATATGACCCTTTACCTCTCAGAGCCATGTTTTTATCTAGAAAAGTCATAAGCTGATATTTGTCTTATTTTAACCTCACAACTGTGGTAAATATCAAATGGCCTAGGATACGTAAAAGCATGCATTAAAAAAAAAAACACGTATAGATGCAAAATGAAAAAATAATTAATATCAATAATGATTTCCATCATATTATATGTTAGCTTTGAAGAGCCAAATTTTGAGAGCTGAGAGAGAAAGTGATGGGAAAAAGAAATGGAGAAATGGCTGCTTTTCTTTCGGGTCACTGCTGGAATGGGCTGAGATCAAGAAGACTTCTTTGCTATTTCCATTGTAAGGACCAGCCTTACATATTATCAAGTGGACCATTATAGGAAATGCTGGGAAATTCTGCTTGTCCCAAATAGGACCTTTAAAATACATTATACCTCTTCCCATTTCCTTGAGGTTTATCAGTAGTATCTGATTGCTTTGAAAAAGCTTAATCCTCATAATCTGTTTGAAATCACTTTGAGAAAATGGCTCTTTTATTGGGGATGGTCAGAATTATCAAAATAAATCAGTGGTAACTTCCTAACCATGAGTAAAGTTGATGGAATCAGTGGGGAAAGACAACATGTCACATCTCTTTTTGTTTTAGGGAATCTGAACATGGTGGCTTAGCACGGTGATGATGAGGAAGATATTATCAGGAAAAGAAGATGGCAGGAAACAGATGCATAGAGGGCAGAAATAAACTGAGTCCTTAGTCCTTTTCCTTACGGCGTCTCTGCCCCTCTCCATGTTGGGAGAAGCCAAGTTGGAGATGGGAGTCCCCATTTTGGGAGAGATGATAGTTGAGGTAGATCTTAAGGGATTAATGAAGTAACTGTTGGGAAAAGGGACCAATATGATTGATCTCTCACCAACCTTGTAGTATTTCAGATCACGATGTTTGGTTCTGTGGTCCCTGTATTGCTAGGTAAGATGTGATGGATTCAAGGAGCTTACCGTTTAATGACCGAACAAGTCATGTTTGTGGATATTGGTCCAAGAATGAGTGTATGCTAAGTGAATTTAGCCATCCTAGCGACATGGAGGAGGTAACAATTCAGGATAAACCGATGAAAAAGCCCAAGAGTGTATGGAGTGTTCGGTGGAGAGTACATTCAGTTTACTTACAAAATGCAGAGCATGGAGCATGAAGCTTAGTTGTGGATGATAACACTGTAAAGGATGATTAGACACAGCGTGGAGAGATCATGACACACAGACTAATAGTTAATGCTTAATTCAAAAGGCAGTGAGGAGTTCTTAATGGGTTCTTTTTACGTGCCCTGTTGAAAGATTAGTGCAACAGTGGTTGTGAAGAGAATGCATCTGAATAAATTACAGGAAGTAGGGAATCACAATAGTCTAGGTGAGAAACAGTGAGTATCTCAAATAAAGGGGTATCTGTGGGAAGGCAAAGGAAGTGACAATCTAGAGCAGTGACTTTCAAACCTTTGTGTACTTGGAGGAATTGTTAAAACACAGATTTCTGTCTATCCCCCCTGCCCACCTCCCATGGAGATTATGATTCAGTGTTCCCTAATATTTGCATGTCTAAGAAGTTTTTAGGTGACATTGATGCTAATGATTTGGGGACTCAGTTTGAGAACCACTCGTGTAAAGACACTGAGAACTAACCTAGACATAAATTATTACGTGAGCACCAAAAAGATGGCAAGTTGAAAAGTGACTCAGGATTCAAGACTCACTGAGTATAAAAGTCTGCATATGAGTTTCAAGAAAAAAATATGCATCAAAATACTTAGTTTCAAAGTAATATTGTCTAAATAGATTTTGTCTAACTGTGGCCTATTAGTATAGGCAATTACTTTGTTACAAAATATTATGAAACTTACACATATAATTTGCCTATGTAAATTGTCTTCATTCCTATGGAGCTGAAATTTTGAATTATTGGCCCTGTAATTGGTACTAACCAAAAGAAAAGTGAACTTATTTACTATGTCCTCAATTCTTTTTTTAAGATTTATGTGCCATTAGATATGTGATACCATATATTCTTTAATTTCCATAATGGACTTTAAAATTGCTTTTAAAATTCACGTAGCAGTTTCCCTAGAAGTATTTATTGTAATTGTAACATGAGATTCGGACAATCTGGCATCATATATGTAAATATTCATAATTTTATTGCTATAATAATTATAGTGTCAAGTTTTTGACCTCCAGTCAGTGTTAACAGATACAAAAATAATCATTCTTTAGACCAGAGGCTTGCAGATAAATATACATGGCTCTGAGAGAGCCAGTGAGTTTCCTGTTTAATATAGAATATAACACACACACACACAAAACCACATGGTTGGGTCTAATCTCTCTTAAATAGTGGCTTTATATGTGAAAAGTAATGTGTAAATACTTGAATGATAGTTTAGACAGGTATTTTGGCTTTCCTAAACATCAGTTGGAAATAAAGAATACCACTTATAAATGTGATCTAGAATGTCAGAATAAGATTTATTGGTTTTGAAATTTTTAACTAAAACCCAATTTTCAGTAGTCAGCTTTATCAATACAAATATATTTATCTTTTTCCCCTTTGTAATGTGTTTCTAATTTAACGCCTCTTCTGACAGAAGAGAATGTAGTCCATTAACTGGTACAGTTATTCTTGTTTGTATATGTGTGTGTATGTGTGTATGTATGTAGATATACATACATGGGTATGTACACATGTACATACACATACACATTTTACATACACACTTTTTAGTGAAATTTTCTACAAAGAAATTATAGCAGAAAGCATAGATAAAAACTTTGGTAAAGATCTATAGGTATCGCATAATTTGTAGAATACTAAATACGTACCAATTACAGTTGAAATCCTCAGGTAATATGAGCAGTTTAATACCCAAACTATGTAATACTATACCTGCTAATTGTATTTCACTGAAATAAATAAGAAATTAACCTAGCAACAGAATTCCTATATTAACAACTTCTTTTTCACATTTGTAATTTGCTATCCTTTTATAAGATTAATTCTGTTAAAAATCTGATAACAAATCCTTTTTTATAATCAGTTAAAATGGTTTCCAAGTAGATGTTTATTGAGTTTGCCGAGCAGTGTCATTTGCTAGAACTAACTGGGTCTTATTAGTGTGACATTTAAAATGCTTAAAGCTATTTGGTGATTCCTGATTGGGATCCCTTAAGAAAGACAGTTATTTCTCTGATCAGTCAACACATGCAAAAGTAATCTTTCCTCAGACCAGGGACTTTCAGATACTTACAGGTGCCCGAGAGCCAGTGAGTTGTGTAAGTTCTTACAGTTAGCCTGGTTAGAAAAATGTCAGATCCTGGTTCATTGCTTGGTCCACTCCCACATGCTGCCCCTCAGGATACTTTATTACCTGTGTTTATATCATTAGGTATTTATTGTTGCTAGATTATACGTTAATATAAACCTGTCCAACTTCACTTAAAAAAAAACCATGATTTCAGTGCACTTTTTTGTATTAAAAACAAAAAGAATTGAACAAAAAAGAGAGAAGTGAGAGAGGAGGGGAGAAAGGGCAAGAGAAAAGAAGAAAAAAGAGAAAACACACAGTTGTCCAAAGTGTTGTATTTTTGCTTTTAATTCGCTTGTCTCCCTCATGTATTTTTACAGTACGATCCTTTTGTTCTCTTATTTCAGTTGCTACTACTAAACTCATTTAATCATGACGTAGAGAAATATATTTCCAGTTATATTTAACAATAAGTAGGTAGTGGGCTGATTCTTGAACCACGAGTATATCTTAACCAGTCAGTATATTTTGTATCTAATCTGAAAAGTATGACCACGAGATTAATCTCATCAATTCAAAAACCAGTGTACTGGGTAGCGCCCTTTAAATAACTCATAAATTTGGGAACTTACCACATTTTCACATCTTTATCTTTGAAGCATCAAAGATAAACCACTAACTTACCTAATTATTAAAAGAATCCAACTAGTATAATGTCACTATTCTGAGTCAATTTGGCTTTATTTTTTAAATTTACTTTCTTATGTTTTTTGGAATTTGCTTTTATGAAGTTAAAATAAGTGAATGAATAAAGCTATAAACTAGTTTACCTGGTTATCTTTATTTTGGTTAGGTCTTTTTAATACACTTATTTCTCTTTCTGGGTTTTTTTTCCCCTCTCCAGATATTTTGATTGGAAAATAACTCTTCATATCATATCCTCAGTATGTCTTTTCTGTATTGCAGGATGTTACTGGTCCTTGAAAATTTATTCATTTTGGTTTCCATGAATTATTTTATTTTTTATACCGATATTGTAATTATAAATAAACTTTCAAAGCTGCAGAATGGAAGGAAGAGACTAACTTGAGCCATTTTAAACAAATCTGTAGCACTTGGATTATTTATTTTCAATTTAGTTATTAGTGTAATTTGAATGTAGTGGCCATTTATCCTGATTATCGAGATTACATGGTCCACATTAACAAATGTTTACTTTGCTGTCTGTGTAAACACAGTCATTATGTTAGTGTATCTTTGCACGTGAGAAGTAATATTTAACTAAAAGTAAGGTTAAATTTTAAAAATTATAAAGTGTATCTGAGTAATTTGAATGCTTCCAATTTACAATGAATCAATTTGTAATTGATTTTGCTTTTTTCAGTCTGTTATTGTTTGTTAACTTGTTATATAAGTCACCTTTAATGCTAAGAATTTAACAAAGCCTTAAATTTCATTAATCCTAAATCGTACAGCAAAGCACAACTAATAGCTGTTAAGCAATCTGAAACATTAAAAATCAAGGAAAACAAAGCGTTGTCTTTCTCAGTTTCTCTGTCTCTTCTTTCTTTTGTGTCCGTTTATCTGTTTATTAACCCTCCTCATGTTTTACTTTATTTGTATTTTGTATGACTATCCAGTCAATGTTAAAGCTCTTAAGATGGAAAGGTAAGTAAAAAACGAAGTTGTGGGACACCTATGCCTGGTGTATGGTATATGCTCTCCCCTATGATATTATGATCTTTGTTTGATTATTTTCTATGTATTCTAAAACCTATCTTGTGTGCATTGTCTAACATTGTGTGATTTAATTGTGATTCTAGTTCTGTGGTCATATATTTTCTTTAAATTCAATAGAAGTAATTTATGCAATAATTATGATTTATCCACCATTGTTTTCAATTTCTTTAAATAATTTATCATAATTCTCAATCTAAAAGGCAAACACTAGATACTTTATATGTTTTAAGCTTTGCTGACTCAAGAGGGAGCTATTAAATTTTGGGTGCTTGCTTATTATGCGTTTCTTTTATAAAGTTTTATAAGAATTCTAAATTACAAAGGCAAGAAAGACCAAGGAATGACATGTAAAGCTTCAATTGGTCAGGGAAGTGCCTTCCATATTCAAATTGTGATGACCTAATGGTAACCAGTGAAGTCTTAAGGAAGCATTTAAATTTTTCTAAGTCCTTGTATCTGAATGAAGAGTAATAATCACGTGCATGTCAAATGGCTGGTCTGATCATGCCAATAGTACAGACAAAATAATTGGGTTGAGTATCTATGGTTATTTTGGTTACAAAATTGGTCACTGGTTACTTCAGTTAATATATTGGATGCTTTAAAACTAGTTGTTGATATAGTAAGTACCTCATCTGTACGAAAAAAAGGAGTTATATTTGCTACAGAAAATAGAGCATATATACCCTAAACTTCAAGGATCAAATACCTACTGGTGAGACAAAGCATAAACTCTTAAAAGCCATATAACATGATATTGAACATGTAAGAGACACTGCAGTACAATGTACATTAAATGAGGAATGGAAACTGCTGATCGAACATGTGGACCCCATTCCCATAAATTTTCCTATCCCCAGAAGGATTCGGCAAAATTCCTCTCAAAACATATTTGAATGTAAGTGAATGAGAGGGATATCATAAAAATTACCTGTATCCACTAAAATTTACTAAATAAAACATCAGCAGCTTGACTAACACTAGTAAGACATTACTCTTAAGATGTATTTCAAACTAATAACCATTCTTTTCAAAAGTCATGGTTATAATAATTACTATTGATCTGTACTGTCTAAAAAAAGTAGCCACGAACCACATATGGCTATTATATGAAATGTGGCTATTACAAATTAAGAAGTGCTGGAAGTGTAAAATACGCAGTAGGTTTTGAAGTCTTAATATGAAAAAGTCAATGTAAAATATCTTCTATTTCATGTCGATTATAGGTTTATATGATATTTTGGATATATCAGGTAAATAAAGTATAATTAATTTGATCCTCTTCTTTTTACTTTTTAGTATGGCATCTAAAACATTTAAAATTACATATCCGACTTGCATTCTGTTGCTCTTTAGCTGCATTGCTCCAGATAAACAAAACCTTTTGAATTCAGAGGACAGAATTTACTATAAGTTGATAAAATTTTAGGGAAATATTTATGTGAGAAGTGTCTTATTGCTAACATAGACCCTAATATGTCAGCATCCTGCTTCTGCTTGTGTATTTTCAGCAAGGAGAAACTCACTACTTTACAATTAGTGCTCTTAAAAATAATAATAATAATAAAAAAAACATTGATAGCACTAATCACCTGTTCCTGTATTCAACTAAAATTCAGGCTCCGAGTAACTTTTACCCATAGATTCAAGTTACTCACTTGGGAGCCACACAGAATAATTCAAATCCTTACTCTGTATAGTGACCTTTTTTAACAAAAGCAAGGCAGTCTTTGATCAGGAAATCTGGACCCCACATGTACTACTAATAAAAATCTGACTTTGCATTATCTTGCTTTATTAATTAATCATGTTGTAGTAGTGTTTCCTAAAAGCTATTTGTATCTACTTATCGCATTTTTGTAGTTGGTGGTAACATTGTTGCTAGCATTTGGCCAATCAGGTCCTTTCGATTTTATACAATAGAAATTGTGTTATTTAAAATTCTAGATCGTTCACGAGTTCCATGAAATGTTGATTCTATTATCGCATGATTAGTCCTTCATTTACTTAGTTTCTCAGGAAATATTCATTTGTGAGTGGCTACTTTGTACAAGGAATGACTCCATGTTGAACAAGACAGCAAATCCCTTATCTTCTTGGGGTGTTCATGGAATTCATTCCTCTCTCTGCATGGTTTTGTTTTGTTTTGTTTTGTTTTGTTTTGTTTTTACATACTTTTTATGTCTCCAAACAATTCCTGATGAAAATACTGCATGGGGCAAAACAAATACAAAGCCCTTTGGCATCCTCCTTGAAACTACCCTCTGTGTTGATACAGATTAATTAATCAGCAAGTTTTGTTGTTCAAAATGCTACATTGCCAAACTGAGTCTCAGTTTCTCCATGTCCATCATCAAAATTTAATGACTTTGTCAAATACCTTGGCAAAGTAGAAATGCTAATGCAATAAGCATTTATTTTATTCTTCATAAACCATATGTTTTCAAAAGAATATCTTTTAATGAAGTCATGGATGGGTACAGTTTTGAGAGGCAACATTAAGAGTCAATATTTATTGAGTGTTTATCGTATGTCATATGGATACATAGGATTTAGGGAGAAAATAGTAACCAATATTAACTGAGCATTTATTGTATCTCAGGCAACATTCTAATTTATTTGATTCTCATAACACCCCTGTAAGGTAGATATTCTTCTTATCTTCACGCTACAATAGAGTAACTGGACTCAAAGAGGACAAATAACTTGTGCAAGATCCCCCAGCTACTAAATGGTGGCATCCCAATTCAGTCTAGGTGTTCTCATTCAGGAGCTTAGGCTCTTCGCCAAAGATTAAAAACATTCTAAAGGCCAAGGTGGGGGGTAATACACAGAGTTCACCAATAGGCTTGTAAGAAAGGTTGATACTGGGAACGCTTAAATAAGGCTAGAAAGGTCCTTGGGACAATGTTAGGGGAAGCCTTGACTATAATGTTGGAGTTCAGGCTTTATTCTACTTGTACTTTTTGAATAGAAAAATAGGTTAATGAAAGCCGTGTTTTTGTAGCATACTGACCTGATCGCAGTGCACAGGATGGAACTGGTGACATGAGAAGGAGATTATACCCCTATAAGGAGGTTGTTGCCTTAATTCCTGTGTGAGGACTAGGAGATATGGTATCTCTGGGAATAGAAAGCAAGTAGATCATGGTGAATGAGTTCACAATGATTTTACTAGAGTGAAGTGTTGAAAAATAACATGACTCACATTTTAAGCTTGGATGAGCGAGAAAAGTAGTCTTCTATTTACAGAACTAGGGAAGTTGGTGTTGCAAGCAGCTTGGGGGAAAGATAATGAGCTCCTTTCTAGATATGTTGAACTTGAAGTGAGATATCAGCTGGCTCTAGGAGAGTCTGTATTAAAATTCAGAAGTGAAGCACCAGCTAAAGATGAATATTTGGGAGGTGTTATGAAAGTTACAGTTAAATTTTGGAAGATAATACAATGCATTTAGTCAAGCAGTATTGCAAAAGAGGCATAGAGACCTGAATGTGAAGCCTTTGAAATTACCATCTGTATTGGATAATATGGAGATAGAGTGAGCTAGATAGGAAGCGTACAAAGAGGTAGAACAGATAAATCTGCCGGCAAATGGACCCATTTTATTTTGACACCCAAGCACTCAATAAAAGTTTTTGTAAATAGTACCTATCATTTTATTTTCACAAAATTATGTGGAACAATGAAGTCGTTCTAATTAAAAATTAGCAAATGCGAACAATTCAGTGACACAGAATAGTATCACATTAAGATTGTTTCGTCTTGATGCTAAAGCTTTTTTTTTTTTTTTTTTGCTTTTGCAACACTTTGAGCAATATGTTTTTAAAGCGTAGAAGTATGTTGATAATACAGAGATGGAAACATCCCTTAAATATGTGTACGATACTATCATTCTCTACTGGTTCAGGAACCTTTTATGACTTTTCACATTGTGGATGTTCATTAGGATTTAAAAGCAATATTGAAAATGAGTCACTTTTCAGAAGAGCCCATAAATCCTTTCTGGTGTGTGTAAAAGTGCCCGGAAGATAACTGTATACTCATGTTGTATGTGGCAGCCGTGTTCTGGTGAACGGCATTTGATTCTTCACTTCTTCATTAGTAACTATACCTTTAGATACTTGGTTTTTCCTTGAACACTTATCTTTGTTGTCCTCTAGGAGATGCCATTTAATAAAGAGTAAGACTATGGCTGGGAATGTGATGGGGAGCAGTAGATGGGGACCACACTTGATACATGCAGTCATCCAGGCATAAGACACTGAGGGTCGTTCCTGAGTTGGTTTTACAAGTTGGGAAATGGTTGGCTCTGTAAGAAAATAAGATTTCTCTATGTCATCTGTGAATTTTCAGAAGCTATGAGGGAGAAAAAAATTCTTAGTGTGTTACTGCGAAGAAATTGAATACAGGGTAAAGATCAATAGAATGCATATTTTCTTAACTGTTGGAACTTTGATAATTAAATCTTGCCTACTCTTTCGAATATATATTTGATTTACAATGTAGTTTTATTCATCACTCTTCAAGTGGTTTCCTTAGAGAAAAAGGTTTTCAAGTTTTTTGAGACTGTGGTCATTATGAATTTCAAACTCAAAGAAACTGTGATGTTTGTAAGGTTGGAAAACATACATTCAGATTTTTATGTGAAATGTTCTGGGTTCATTCATTTGAATTTTTTTTGTGTGTGCTACCAAAGAAAGCATTCCTAAGGCAAGCTCCTGGCATTGTTTGTCTTATGAGAGTGTGCCTGTCATATTTTCCATGCTAAAAATGTCATTTAAAATATTGGGGCAGATGGCTGTGTAGTTTTCTGAGGATAAGGAGACAATTCTGCATTTCTACCTGAGGTTACTGTTACTTGATGTATGAGGCAAATTTCTGAGAAGACATATTTACACAAATGGTATTTATATCAGAATATTTTAAATAAGATCAAATTCAACTTTAGAATATTAACAATTAGCTCAGTCGACTATATGGAAATTGGCTTTGTTGAAAAAACAAAATAACGAATTGCATTATCTTGCATGTATGTTGAGCTCTGATAATGTTACGTGTTTGCCTTTATTTGCATCCTCAGGTACTTTCCCAGTTGTATTTCAAAGCTTTCATAAAATATAATGTGGAAACATAATGCATGTCATTATTTTAGCAACAGGAGGTTGAACAAATGTAATTTTGGGGGTTTATGTTTCTAATAAAAAGTAATTTTGATTTAAATTAGCACTATCTTTTTTTTTAGGCCTCCATTCCTTTGAAGGAATTGGAGCAGTTTAACTCAGATATACAAAAATTGCTTGAACCACTGGAGGCTGAAATTCAGCAGGGGGTGAATCTGAAAGAGGAAGACTTCAATAAAGATATGGTAAATTGGTTGTGATAAAAGTGTGAATGAACTAGGAGTGAAAATGAATAAATAGTTGGAAAGAAATTAGATAACTCAAGTCTCCAACTCGATCCTCAGTGCATACCTTGCCCATTTTGTGATTCTAATGATTTATTACAAATGCAAAGTATTCTTGTTGAACCTTTATTATGAATGCCAAATTACTATGGTATGGTCACATAGGAGCACTTGCAGATCCTAATAAACAGTTCAGCAGTTTTGTTTTGACCTGTGCAATTTTCAAACTCAGAGGACAGAATGTAATGGGGGGGAAAGAGTTAAATCAAAAGATTAACTGGACATTTAATAAGAAACTCAGCCATTGAGGATGGCTGATGTTTTGTGTCAGTCATGATTTTTGGTAATTTAATGTTTGTGTCAGAGAAGAGGTATTACAAACAATATAAAAAATATTTACTAAAGTTTACTACAAACTAGTTTTGCCAAAAAGTCAATTAAATAGTACATTAGATGTCTAAAATATGTATGAATTCATGCTGCTTATTTCATGGGAGTAAGGGAATAGAACCATGTGGGCTCTTCCCAAACTCATAACATTCTCCTTTCAACCCTGATTAATTTCAAAATATCTGTTACATTTCTCTCTGGCTTGAATAGTTCTGCATCACATCCCTTTTTCCTGACTTATTTCTCCTTCCACATCCTTTTCACAATTTCCTTTTCCCTCTTCCACAGCCATCACCAATGTGGCATTCTTAACCTTTACATATGTCATGCTCGAGATTTCTCAGACACACATCAATGCTAGGAACTTCTCAGCCATGCTTTAAAATGATATTACAAGGTAGTATATAAATTTTAGATTGTAGGTATGGGAAGCAATAGGAAAACTATTTCCACTAATCTTAGTTCTCAGTGGTAACAATTCTGAGTTCCTGGAGCTGCCCGAAATCAGTCCGTTCTCCCCATGTATGGGGTTTGGTGGCCTTGCCAACTCAGCTCATGGAAAGAAAGTCAAGAAGAGGTTTTCCAAGATGCTGAGTTACACCTACCTCTCCTTCATGTCAAAGAAGAAACCCAAGGGTCCCGAGGTGAAAAAGAACACTGCTTACCTCTTGGGCTGTTCACAGACTCTGCCCTATAGCCGTCACCTGGCATGGGGAAAGAAATGAAGTGGGATTTTTGTTATTGGTTTTTTGGTTTTTGTCCTCAGCCTTAGGAAATGTCGCAGACTTTTTAAAATAAGGAAGGTCTTTCACAAATTATAAACGTATCTCTATGTTATATTTTGTTAAACTAGTAACTGACGCATCTCAGATAAAAATGATGTTCCTCTGAAAAAATAATTCTTCAGTTGTGTATAGTGGTTTAAATATGCGTTGCAGATGTAAATAGGTACCTCTGAGTACTATGAATGATTACACACAAATACACATACATGTGACTTTTAAAAAAATTGTCTAATATTTGTTATCTTAGCTCATCAGACTACCTTGAGGGCCATGCAAGGTGAACCTCTGCAAAAGAAAGTTTTCATATACTGAGTTCAAAGAAAGATAGGACACCAGAGATGGAAAATCACCTGGTCACATGTGCTGTCCTGTTAAACTGGCACTTATTCAAATAATTTTATTTCAAAGTAAATAAAATAAAAATATTATTCTTGGAGTTTAAAAAACTAAATGCATTCTGAACATTGTAAAAATAATTTCCCTAACCTACATTTTAATACTTATTTGATTAGAGTTTTTAAAAACAACACACATTAATGATACATTTGTAGAAATTATTTGCAATATTGACAGCAATCTAGCACATCATTTTTTACTAACGCCCTTATATTTGTCGTAAATTTGGACATATAGGTTATTTAAAATAGATGATTAGCTAGAAATTAGTGTACATTTAAAACAAAACACATTCACTTAGGAGTGAGTGTGGTAAAATTTTAAAAATAGTTGCCGTCTCACACTCACACATCCACATCCAATATTCCTGCATGGGCTGATTAATATTATAAATGACAAGTTTACTTCACTACTCCAAACTTGTTTAATTTCTAGATATGCCCTAAGAAATCAAAGCCACTTGATGACTTGTGTGAAACGATGAAATAAGTTACAACCTGATCTTCCTACACGTGCCCCCGGTCAAGTGTGGTCCTTTTGAACTAGATGGGAGGAAACTTCCTCCTTTTAAGAGCTACAGTAAACCACTTAAAAAAAAAAAAAAAAAAAAAAAAAAAAAACTATGAGCACAATATCTTAGAATAATAGTCCTGAAAGTTTAAAATTGGAATTTTTTGTGTGTGTTTCAGTAACATGTCTTATTATCTCTGTTAACGATGTACAGCTTTTTAAAAACCAAAATGAAGACTGTACTTGTTGTTTTTAATCAGAGTGAAGACAATGAGGGTACTGTAAAAGAATTGTTGCAAAGAGGAGACAACTTACAACAAAGAATCACAGATGAGAGAAAGCGAGAGGAAATAAAGATAAAACAGCAGCTGTTACAGACAAAACATAATGCTCTCAAGGTATTAGAGCTAAAATTATAATATACCTTGCCTGTGGGTTTTTTTTTCTTTCATGTGTAGGGTAAATTATATTGTGCATCAATAAAATCTGCTTAAGAATCTTAGTCCCCAGAGATACGTTTTTTTCCTGTTTCAGTGTGTGTGCTTTATTTAACATTTTTGAGTGGTGTCTTTGATTTTGAAAGATGTATTACTTAAAAATTTGTGGGTTTTTTGCTTAGATTTTTCTGGGTAGTGATTGAAAAAATATTAACATGCTTCAGTCACAGTGTTTATACATTTAATTTTCTAATACAGTTTTTTTTATGATATTTTTACGTCTGTCTTGCAAAATCTGGTTAACTGCCAGAATAACCAATTTATATTTTTTCAGGTTTTCTGCTTCCTATAGTTTACTGATTTTACTTAAAGTAGGTCCAGTCTTTTGGTAACCTAATATGCATTTAGTAAGGCCTGGAATTCTACTTAATTTTTTTCAATTAACTTCATTTTGCCTTTAAGAGAGTCGCTCTTTGCAACTGACTAAGCATCTACAGAGTCTAATTTCATTTATATAGGAATCCTCAAAAAGAATCTTAATGTCCTTGAAGAAAAACTGGCCCTCTCATATTAACCAGTGGTAGGGGATAGCTTCAACCCCCATGTGATTCACATGGCTTTGTGCAGAAAGGAGAGAATAGGGTTGTTGTTTTTTTTCTATAATAATAATTAGGAAGTTCTTAACATGAGACTGGACATGTGAAGAGTTTTGTGAAATAACCTTTTATTTTTTTAATGTGCTTTTCAATATTCCATATTGGCATGCATGGCTGATTTTCTAATACTGTTAATTGCCAAGCTTTTCATTGTAAATCACTCGTATAGAGCTATGTAGCTATGTGGGTAGATCCACCTACTAGGTGGATGGAGTCTGCTTTCACTATGCAAATAAGAGCGTAAAACCTTTCCCCATATAGTCAGACAACCAAATAAACACTGCTGAGAATGTAATTACACAATATTGTGCCTGCAAGGAATCCACAAGGAAAGTCTAATTGGCCAGCAGGTGTTCTGAAGGTAACTGCTGATACATACAGTAAATAGAAAAGGCCTCTTCCTTGAGGGAGTGCAAGAGCAAGCCATAATGTGCTCAGAAAAATCAGAAAGCTGTGTAATTCACACACTTCCAACTGTGACCAAGCTTTCAGAAGCATCTACACTGGTCATATGATGATACGTGTCCTACTGAACAGCAGTGTTTAATGGTTATCTGGCATATCTCTAAAGAGATCTATATAATGTCTCTAAATATCTTTACACATTACACAGCACCTTGTGCTTAGGGAATGAGAGGAGTTTCAGATTTTATGACCACAAGCCCTTTCTCTTGGCCAAGATTTGAGTCGTGTCACGAAGAAGACATGGCTCAGCTCTCGTTCGCGTGGCTGTATCTTGGTACCTTTGAAAAAAGCAGCATTCCATCTGGCTCATCCCAGGCATTTATTACCTCCACAGGAGGTTTAGAAATTCAACTAAAAATGTAAACGGCAGTAAATTTTACATCCTCAGTTTTAAACCAAATGGAGAACGAAATTTAGATCACTCTTGCAAATAAATATTAAAAGCAGTTTTGAAAATGTATTCCACCTGCCAAACTACTCTACACCATCAAATTCAGAAACTATATGATCCTTCCAAAGGGCTCCAGTTCTAGTCCTTATGAAATACTTCAAAGAAGGTCAGAATGTTCCAAAGCAATGAATATTTCAGCAATTCTTTGATATTCATTATTTTCTTTTGCTCCAGTTAAATCTGTACATGAAACCCTAATTGCTACTGTTCTGAAGAAATGAAAGCTGTATTCTGAGCTCTTATGTTCCCTTGTGTTACCATATAATGGCATTATAACAAATTCTATTGATCGGGGAAGACATTGGGCGAGCTTGTAAGGAACAAGATGATTAATTTCCCCCCTTTGTTGATTTATTAAGCAGTTGCCCTTATTTATCTCATCTGGTTGATTGGAAGCCATGCACTTTCCCTTTTCTTTTTTAACTAATTCATCATTTTGCATTTGGAACATGAGTTGATATAATAAAAAAAGTTGGCCATGCAAGCCTCAAAAGAGAAAGCATTTTTGTAATAGTTGTCATTTTCATGTACACTCACAGATATATCTTTCACACTTCTCTCTATCTATATATATAGAGAGAGAGAGGGAGAGCTCAAAGCAATTTACATGATAACTCAGATGATTTTATATTTCTAATCACAAAATATTCACGGCCTATGAAACTTTTTGCAGGGGTTTCTAAAACCATGAATGTAGTTGCTTGGCTATGTAAACTTAAACTTTTATTGACGAACCCGGGGCTGAAGATCTAAATTTTAGATTTTTTATCTGTTTTAAAGTCAAATGTAAACTCATTAAATGGGCGCAAATATCTAGTTAATTCATTTGTATTCATATACTAAACTGTTTCACATAGACTACATGACAATATAGTTGACTCATTTACTCAATTCAATATGAGATTTCTCAACAAATTTGAACATTCCAGGAGACAATACTTTATTTGGTTTGTCCAGTTTTCTTAGCTTTGTCTTAGTAGGTCCTGCCACACGAATACCTCATTTATCATCTATTTGTATATTTAGCATTTAAATGTGAATTTAAGTAAAGCTGTACGAGAAGATGAGGGATTCAGTATTTTTAAATAACTGCAGCCAGAAGTGTCCTATACATATATATTGATATTGTAATAATATCTGCACCATGAACAGGATTTGAGGTCTCAAAGAAGAAAAAAGGCTCTAGAAATTTCTCACCAGTGGTATCAGTACAAGAGGCAGGCTGATGATCTCCTGAAATGCTTGGATGACATTGAAAAAAAATTAGCCAGCCTACCTGAACCCAGAGATGAAAGGAAAATTAAGGTAATGTTGTTTTAGAATGTCAATACTAGATTTTATTGCTACAGTTTAATTTCTTTACCTTAACATGGGTGGATGATATTCGAAATTGTTGCTGTTTCCTCTTTTAGCGTGCTCTCTGATTTGCTGCGTTTCCTCGTATTGTGTGTTGTTTTAGTAAATGTGCTGTATTAAGTGTTTTTCAATTGGCCTATTGTTGAATGAATAAAATGTTTTATTTTTAGACAGTGTAAAATGAGTTAAGAAATGTCGTATGTTTCCTGGTAAAATTGTAATTGACTCTGTGTATCTTTGTTCCAGATGAACAAATGACTTATCGGTATATGGACGGCTTCTTTCTCATGTTAGCACATTCATTTCATCAGAGCATCTTCACACATCAGTGTCAAATCTCTGTAGATTTATTTGCATATTGTCTGAAGATGTTTTTTTTTCCTGTTATTATTTTACACTTTTTATTTTGCTTCATTCTCTGTTGAGTTCCTCAAAACTTTAAAAAAAGAAAATAAATAGCCACTCGCCCTCTAAATTATATTCTATGTGGATGGTCCCTAATCAGTAATGAGTAGCCACTTCAGTTTGGGTCAACCCCCAAAACACTAGAGGAATTGAGAAGAAAGAAAAATGTTAGATCAATTTAAATATTTTCTTAGGGAGCATATCTAAAACTGAGCATTCAAAGGATAACTGAAATACCATTTGGATTCTTGGGTGAAGATGACAGTGATGGCTTCCATATTTGTAAATTACGGGAAATGACAATAAAATGACAACAGCCTAGGAGATTTCTGAGAGAAGTATGTGCTGCTTGCAGGTTGGTTGATGTGGTTAGCTAACTGCCCTGGGCCCTGTATTGGTTTTGCTCAATAGGAAATTGATCGTGAATTGCAGAAGAAGAAAGAGGAGCTGAATGCAGTGCGTAGGCAAGCTGAGGGCTTGTCTGAGGATGGGGCCGCAATGGCAGTGGAGCCAACTCAGATCCAGCTCAGCAAGCGCTGGCGGGAAATTGAGAGCAAATTTGCTCAGTTTCGAAGACTCAACTTTGCACAAATTGTGAGTTGTTACTGGCAAACCCACGTATGTGTTTGCAACTACTACTCTAATAACAGAGGCCAACTAACAGGAAAAGACAACCTGGGTGCAATTTCAGGCTTCTAATATGCATTCTGCAAGTGAGTAGCTTGCCCTCGCTTTGGGCTTCGGCAACAACTAGAGGTTAAGTTTTCAGATTAAAAACACAAGAAATTAACAGCACGGAGGAAACCGCCCCTTTACCAAAAATGAAAACTACATCTTAATTTGTTTTGCCACATCATTTTTTTCATAACATTGGCAATGTGAATTTGTCAATTGATCATACATTTACTTTATTTCAGTGTCTGATCCAAAAATATGTATTGCTTTCCTGAGACCATCCCATGCTAATTTTACTTTCTTAATGTATACATAGTAAACAATAAATCTCTTGTGAACCATCTTCTTATATCAACTTGCATAAGAATCTTATGTCATTGACTTCAAGAATAGTAGTTTAGTCCTTGTATCTGCCCTAGCTACTTAATGGGTTAAAAGGCTTTTTAGACTTGGCTGCCTGATAAGATGGCTTATAACTGACAGCAGATTGGATAATATCAAATATTGTGACTACTGAAATATTACAAGCCAAAGGGAAAAGGAGCAACTGTTCTTTTAAACAACTGAATGGAAAGTTTGTGATTTTATTTTTAAAAAGGCAATTCATAATCATAAGCTTGGTCTTCATAGTTCTTTTTTTGGTAATAAGGTATAAACCATAGAATTTTTGAAAAAATATTTTTGTTCCTATTCTGAGATACCATAACGAGAAGAGGAATGGTTACTGCTATGTAATTTTGCAAAAATAATGCTCCTCACAAGACAAGTGTGTCAAAGTCTGGGAAATAAGGATTTATTATTCGGTTGGGTTGAATCACGTGAAACCCACAGATACTCCATCATTTTTTACCTATGTAAATGACAATTTCGCTGTTTTCAACCTTCAGATGAGACTTTTTTGGGAATTTCTTATGGGTTGATTCCATTTAATTTGGCATATTTAAAAAATATGCCTTAGATGACGTAACTTTATTTTATAAGTGTACAATTTTGTTAATGCTGCTTATTAACCAAGGGAAAACACACTGCATATTATTGTTGATTGTATTTACACACTAGAAAAATCCATGAATACACTGCCTTTGATGAAACCCAGTACCCTAAGATTTAATAGCCACCGAATATTCTGAGAAATTGGAAGAAGTAATATAATATATTGCGACTATATTACACTTGAAGTCCAATTCCAGCTGATTGCACATTTCAGCCTATTATCCTTCCTGTTAGATGTTATGAACATAATATGTCATAAATCACTGAAGCTTACACTAACAGAAAGCCTGTGTGTATGGATACAAAATGAATTGAAAGATTAAGGCAACCATAAAGAAAATTCAAGTAAAATATTTTCTCTCAATTTAATAGATCATTCAGGGACAAGTCTCTTGCTTTGATTTATCTGACTACTAACTAATTTCTCCATTCCAATTTTCCCATATCTTGACAAATCATATATGCAGGATTAATTTTTTTTTAGAACCTGGTCCAGGTAAGTTATTAACATTTTATAGTTAAATAGACACAAGATCAAAAATCTACACAAACCAACCACTCAAAATGTCATTATGCCTTCATACATAAAAGGACTCTTAACACGTATTTGTAAAGTGTAATGGTGGTTGGTAAAATCAAGTAAGGATTTTTTTGAACCAGCATAACATTTTAAAAATCATACTAAAATGCTATGATACATTTCCTCTTAAAGTTTCTTCTTGATTTTATATCTGAGAGATCCAAAATTCACAAGGTGCCTGGGATGGGAAAATATTTTTACGTGAACTCTGGTTTTCTGTGATCACAGAAGCAATAACAATACGTATGAAGACTAATCAATTTAATACTACAGTTATATTTGGCTTTGAATTTTAATTAGGACTAAAAGGTGATAGAGAGGGAGAGATCCAAGATGTATCTTTTTATTCCACTGATTACTCATATATATCAAAAAACTGATTTCGCATGTCTGCAACTTGGTTAGAGTCATCTTACCCAATTTTCATACACTGAGGCCATTTGAGATTAGCCACGAGTGAACAGCTTAACCAGGAGTTATGTTTGGAATAATCCTACAGTGGCCCCGATCCTGGACAGGTAGTCATAACTTCAGTATTCTTTCTTTACTGCTCCCTGGTTCTTTTTCTCTTGCTCTCATCTTTCATTCTCCCCAATGTCCCTTTCTGTTCTCTCTAGATGTAAATTCCAGACTTTGTTTGATGCAGTGATTTTCAGTTAGTCTTTCATATCTTAGGAGTAGCAATTCAAGATTGCAGGTGGTACTATAAAGTGCCTAACAGTTGAGAGCTGTGTTCAAAATGTGAAGTTTATTTTCCTTATTTCAGAGATAAAGGCTCAAAAATGGACTAAGCAGTGCACACTTTGTGCACTTCAGGAAATATGTCCATGTCAGAGCTACATATGGTCATAATAAAGCTCAGACAAGGCCGAGAACTTTGAGGGAACCATCAGGCAGCCCTGAGCCAGACAGGCATGTAGACCAAAGCAGAGTACCAAGGGTCACCAGATGATGGTCCTCAGGACAATCCGAGAGACCGTAGAGGAGGGAAAACAGATTGGGAGGAATCCGAGTATTCAGGAGGTTGAAGCCCCAGTCCTAGTTAGGAATAGAAGACATTTCTAATATGCTTCCTGTTGTCTTGAGACCTGGCTGCTCATTGAAGACCACCAAGTGATGATTGTAAACTGAACATAAGGAATTTCTCCGTAGGATGTTTCGTAACACCTGTGTGGTCTAGTAAAAAGGCCACTTTCTGGGGTGAACCGCCCAGAATATGTATCCCAGTTACTCTGTCTGCTAACTGTATGCTCATGGGTAAATATCCCTCAGCCTGATTTCTCTCACCTGTGCCATGGAAATATGGACTTTTGTGATAATGAAATATGGCGGTATTTGTAAAACACCTGCTGTATTATAAGGGCTCAGTGGCTTAAAATTTTCTTTCTTCTTCTTTCAGTTGATACTGGAATAGGGACATGATTTTTAATTTCTTTTATATATATATATATATATATACATATATATATGTATATGTGTATATATATATGTATATATATACATATATATGTACATATATACATATATATATAATATAGAGAGAGATTTATAATTTTATTAGCAACAGATAGATATATTTTGTTCAATGTAGGTTACAGAGTAGATTCCATAATCCGTGAACAGGTAGTTTTATGTAGAGTCACAAAGTATTTGCAGGAAATTTCATGCCAAGCTGGTGATTGTACCCCATGAAGGCATAATTCCCCATAAACACGTCCATAATACCCTGTCTAAATTCCTATATCCTACAGAAAGGTAGAGAAAGAGGTAAGAAAAAAACCGAAGGCTTTGAAAATTTCTTAATGGAAACTTATGTGTAATTTTTATTAAGCATAATTGTAGCATTTGAAAGTTAATCTCCCAGAGATCAAGATCATGTAGCCAAAAAATTGCACAAAGTACCACCACAATCCAGGGCTGGTGTGGAACTCCTAAGCAAAATTAGGTCACAGACTAAAATTATAATGGTTAAGAAAAAATTCTTTTCATAAATTATATTAACAGATGCCAAAAAATAAAAGAATGCACATCTGAGGAAATTAGACATAAGAGAACAATCAGGAAAGGACATTAAAATAAGTGTTTATGGAGTGCCGGGATGGTTCAGTTGGTTGAGCGTCTGACTCTTGATTTCAGCTCAGGTCATGATCCCAGGATCGTGGGATGGAGGGAGCCCTCCGTTGGACTCTGTGCTGAGCATGAAACCTGTTTAAGCTTCTCTCTGTCTTCCCCTAAGCCCTTCTCCCCCACTTGTGTGCTCTCTCTCTCTCTCTCTCTCTCAAAAATTTTTTAAACATAAGTGTTTAAACTTTTTAAAGTGTTGTATTTTTTTAATGTTCAAAAATATTTTTAAAAAGAATGGAATGGAATTCCTACAATAAACGCAAACCATTTTGCATAGGGAAAAGGAAGATTGGAAATAATAACAGGTCCAGAGATTAAAATATAGTTACTAAAATAATAACCCATAGAACTTTTTAAATAGTGGATTCATTAGAGAAGAAAAATGAATGCATTAATTGAACGATGCTGAGGATAATTTTGCTTTGCTGAAAATACTGGTAGATGCAGAGAATGGAATAAAAAACTCACATATATGCCTGAAAAGATTTCCAGACTGAAAAAGTAGAGAGCCTGGGAAATAGAGAATATTTTATATAAATGACTGACATTTAACAAAATTGAATAAATCTCACTTTACTTGGGTCCTCAGGTTGAATAAAGGTCAGCCAGTCTGGAGTATGTACGAACAAGTCACACCTAACTAGGTTTGAATGAAACTCAGAACAGCATTGATGAGGAAGGTATTATAAAAGCTACTGAGGACCAAAGAAAGAATACCTACGGGGTGACAAAATTGACCGTAGACTTTTCATCGACAATAGATATTAAAAGACAGTAGACTAATACCTTCATGTCCTGTAAACTGTGACTCAAGAGTGAAGACAAAATATTTTCAGACATGCAAGTATTTTCAGATCAACAAAAACTGTGAGAATCTATTACCTATATATTCTTGCTGAATTACTAAATGGTCTAGTATAAAAAAGGAGCATGAAGCCAGATAGAAGGAGCAAGCTATATAAAGCTGTATAGAATACTATATATAAAGAAGGATTTTTTTCATTAAATCTTGTACTCAGCCACTAAAATTGTAGCAAGCACAGCAAAGGAAAACATGGAGTGCTAGGAGAATGTAGAAGTGATTGAACTCAATTTACAGGAGAATACAATAAACAAAAGGCTCATTCTGGAAGGTCACAACAAGTATAAGGTTTGTGCCTAATATTTTCAGTGTGAATTACTGGCAATTATCATGTTTCTAGGAAGCAAAAACAAAAACAAAAACAAAAAAAACACCAAAAACATAGTAAACCTTTGGGATAGGTGTATATACATGACCTGTCATAGGAATGGGAGCAAAAATAATGCACACGTCTGAGCAAAAGTTGGAGAATGAATGTTCCTTTTCTTAAATACAATAATTCCACTTGCCCTGAGTATCCTGTGGCCTCAAATAACAAGTAAATAATGCTGATAATCAACATTTTATATCTAAGAACTCTTTATTCGCCTTCTTCTTTTGGGTGCCTAACAGATATGTCAAACATAACCGAGTGAAGAATTAACTGGTTGTGTCCTCCATGTAATTTGGCTCCTACCAAGCTCCCTGGTAAATTACCCTGTCACTTCCGTCAAAAACCCAGACATTATGCACAAATGGTCTTTTCTCATGTATTACCCATGTAATTCATTTCAAATTCTCTTGGTTCTTCCCACACAATACAGCTTTAATCAGACCACTCCTTAGTATCTGCATTGTGGAAACCCTAGTCTACAGCATAATCATCTCTCATCTGAGTTACTTCAGCAGCCTCTAACCTTTGCTTCCAGTCTTTCCCCACCTACACTATGATCTTTCTGGTGAACCAGACTGCTCCTAAAGCATGAGTGAGATTCTATCAAGCCCTTGCTGCTCATTACCCTTTCAGTGCAATCCTGTGAGCTCAAATCCTATACGATTTGATTCCTGCCTACCCTAATATTCCAACTTTATCTCCCTTTTTGCCATTTTTCTGTCACAGAGGCACAACATTTCTCTCCATACTTAAACCCACCGACACCGTTTCCATTTCAGGGCCTTTATATATGCATTGTTTCTTCATGGGCTATTTTTCACCTAGACTCTTATGAGGGTGCTGTAGCGTAGACATCCTTCCATTTAGTGACAAATAAGCATTTCGTAGAGTGTTGATGTATAATCTGGACAGGTAATACTTAATAGGGTGTGGGTTTTTTTTGTATTTTAAAGATATTTTAATACTTTTTATAAGTATTCATTTCTATTGGAATTCTCTAGAAGAAAAGGGAACTACTATATTGTGAAGGATAGCTTTTAGTTTATCAGAGTAAATTGCAATAAGATATGTTAATAACGTTAGAAGCACACATTTCTAAAATATACAAGTTCTTGAAGAATTGATAGAAAATTAATTTTTAGTAGATTTACTTTAAGTGCCAAAGAAATGTATTATATAAATTAGTCCATATGTGATAATTTTGTAAGACGACAGCACTTTCCTAATGTGAGCATTCCTCCGCTAACTTAAAAATTGTTTGAAGTTGAATCGAACTTTACCTTTATAAACAGCTTTCACATATATCTAGTCTGTTTCCATGAATAACGCCTCTTGAGTATTATTTTCATTGTCATTTTACAGTCAGAAAATGTAAATGAAGTTAATTACATTTATCGAAGGACATGTGTAAAATGTAGAAGGTACCACGCTTGAACTCAGTGCTTCCTGAAATGTGGAAGTCATTCAAAACAAAGAAAAATATCTAGCGTCTCAATAAGTTTGAGAAACACTGAATTAAGCAAAGTTCCCTTACTCCAGAACTTGGCAGGGCTTTTGATATGCAAATGTGATTATGAATTTCTACAAGGGGAATAGATTCTGCAGACTTTCACATCTGGATAGTTGCAGTACAAAAGGGGAAATTTCATTTCGGTTTTATGATAGGATTCCTGCGCGAGTGGTTGTGAAGGACTAGTGTTCTTCAGGAAAAAAAATAATTGGGAAAAGCTTCACTGTACTAGCATGATTTTGTTACTTTGGATTTTCTTAAAATAAAACATTGCTTCACGAGGAAAGTAACCACAGAGCTGTCATCACTGCATGTAAAATAACGTCTGAACCTAGATTTGATATTCCATTACTCATTTTTTGGTATATTTGCTCCTATCACATAATGACAACCAATTAATTTTCAGACTAAGGAGGAAACATCCTCTTTGCATAATTGCCACATAGATATTTTTTTTTTCCTTTGCCTTGAAATAACAACAAAGATTGTCAGCTGCTAATGCAACATCCTTGGAGAATTTGGGAACATAAATAATTTTCTTAGAGACAGAATGTTCTTTACTAAACAGACTTGTGAATATAAAAACCTAATAATTGTTGCTAAGGGAAATGAACCAGGAGGTAGCTGCTTATAAAGTTTCTCCCTCTCAGCTTCAGTTCTGTGGTAACATATCACAAGAGTTCAGAAAGAAATCAAATAAGTCAAGATTCTTTGTCTCCCAGATTGTGATCATAATAGTTACTGCCATTTCTGTAGTAATTTTTTCTAGTCTCCAGTTAAGGAATAGAATCAATTTAATCACTGTTTGGTAAATAGAATATGTTTAGCTAGAATCACCTTCCAGGAAGATGCCAGACTGACTAACTCCTTGACCCCTCTTTTCAAATGTAAGGAAATTCTGAATAAAATATAATTTTTAAAACGTTTTAAAGACATAGCTGAGCTCAAAATATCAAATGGAAACTTCTTCCCTCACTTTGCCATAAATAAGCACATTATCTCATATGACGGTGAATCTGGATTGTGGGTCCACTGGTTAGGAGAAAGTTTCAAAGACCTTTTGCACACGTCCTTATACAACATCTAGTATAGAGATGTAGATGAAAACCCTGTCTAAACATAGAAACTTCAAGGTCTTTATTCGACATGTAGAGGGGAAATAGATAAATCCTATCCACAAGCCAATTAATCTGCCAAGGATTCTGGCTAGAGAAGAAAGATCTTTGATAATTAAAACTGAGTGTGGGAGGTCTGAATTTATATACTAACTATAAGCCTCTATATTCCTAAACTGAGAAACTTGCACAAAATTGGTCCCAATATTGGTGAAATCTGCAGAGTCTTGTCACAGAATCATGCAGTAAATCATTCTTTTCAGGGTCCCACAGACACACAAAGACTGAATATTCGTTCACAGCAAAATATTATAACCCATATGAAGAAATAAATGCATGGTCACTTACAGTCATCTAACATCATGGTCAAGAGATTTAGTACTTCATGAACTTAATAGAAAACCATCACATATTCTAAAGTAAATATGTTGAAATAAGCAAGGAATAAAATAACCGTAATTTATAAAACCACTGTACCACAGAAAAATATACAGGTATCTATGATGGTCACACATCAACTAAAACTTGTAGAAACCAAAAATTAGTCATTGAAACAAAAAGCTAATTATATGTGTTCAACACATAATTCAACAAATATGAAGAGAAAATTAGAAAGTCATTATGCTACAGTGATCAGAACATACCATGTAAAGATAAAAAATAGGGAAAATAAGCCAAACTGAGAACAGAATTAGAAGCTTTATGACTAATTGCAAAAGGAGAGGACCAAAAGGATACAGGAGAGACAATATTTAAGGGACAACAACCAAAAATTTCGCAGAACTTAAGAAACACATGAGCCCACAAACTGAATAAATACATTGGTGTCCCCACCATGATGAATTAAAATAGGTGTGTCAAAGCATAGAGAATATATAAATACCTTGAAAAGAACAGAACGCATATGTATGTCAACACAAGTGACTTATTTAATTGAAGGTTCTGCTAATTTTAAAAATCTCCAAATTTCTATTGGATTAACATTGCAAAATCAAGACAAGGCCACTATTTTCTTTTAATTAGAGAGAGAGAGAGAGCGCGCAAAAGGGAAAGGAGAAGAGAGAGAGGGAGACACACAATCCGAAGCAGGCTCCAGGCTCTGAGCTGTCAGCACATAGTCTGATGTGGGGCAGGGCTCAAACTCATGAACTGCGAGATCATGACTTGAGCTGGAGTTGGACTCAAAACCAACTGAGCTGCTCAGGCACCCCAAGACAAGGCCACTATTTATAAAATAGGTTCTACCTATGTTAGAAGAACTGTTATTTTGTTGTAATGTTTATACTTGGGGCAAGGAGACGTAGGATTATATTCTGCATCTCTCATCCATGCAATGTAGACTAGATATTTGAGCCTCAGGATAAATTTAGTAACTTGTTTTGTAACAGAATTAAGGGAAATAATGAACCACCAAAAATGTTGAAGGAGTTCCAAAATATTTTTTATTTTATTCACCTTTTATTTATTTTTTATTTTATTATTTTATTTTATTTTATTCACTTTTTATTTTTTATTTTATTCACTTGCTTGTAAGATCGTATGCGCAAAGGTTGGTGTCCAGAGTCCACACTGCTAGGTATGCTGAAAAACGAAGAGCCAACTTCACACAAGGACACAAACAGCAGAATACAACTCCCAAAGACAAAGATAATGAATTAATGAGACACAGAATGCAAAATAAACGTGTTAAATATTTTTAAAGTAGTAATAGTTTGCATCAAAAGTAGGAATTAGGGGCAAGAGACAGTAATAAATAATGATCAGGAAGTTTTGAAAGGAATGGAATAGAGCTTCCAGCAAATGAGCAATGTAATAGCTCAATGCTATAGCTCAGTAATGCAGTTGACAAGTTAAGAATTAGATGAAATAGAACAGGGAATTAGAAAATTGGAAGATAGATCAAATAAATGCCCTCAGATGCATAGAGGTCAAAATAGAGAAACATGAAAAAGAATTACAAGAAAGGGGGTAAGAAAGTCAAATATACCTGGCAAGAATGGAGAGAATGGATAAAAGCCAATATATGAAGCGACAATTGCTTATGAGTATCCAAGATTATTGAAAGTCTTCATGATCAGGTTGGAAATCAAGCAAACCTCAAGGAGGAAAAATAAAAAAGAATACACCCATCTATCCTCATAGTACCTCCTATAAGTTCTAAAAATAAAGAGAATTTTCAACACAGCTGAAGAGACAGATTACCTAGAAAATAATGACATGTATAAATGACAGCGGATTTTCAAGCAATGAAAACGCCAGAAGGTGGTAGGATAATGTTTTCAAAAATAATGAAAGAAAAACCATCTATGAATCTAGAATTGTATACTTCTAGAAATCCCCCCCCCCTTTTTAAATAATAGTGAAATAAAGATCGTTCCAGCCAAAAACTGAGCAAGTTTACCAGTAGACCATTCTCACTCTGGGGTCCTCAAGGTTGTTGGGTTTTGTTTTGTTTTAGAATTAGCCAGGATCACCATTGTTCAATTATCAATCAAAATACTTTCAAGTTGGGTTAAAAGAATTTTATATCCCGAACTTTCACTAAACATTATATCATCTTTTTCTGTGTTAGTAAATATAAGTTCTGCAAACATTTGTGAAGCCTAGATAATAATCCATGGCATGTTTGTTGCTTCTCAGGGCTGTTTTTTAATCCGAAGGTAAATGATATCAGATGGAAGATTTGAGATGCAAAGAATGATGAGCAAAGAAAAGGCTAAACAAACGGAGAAACTAAAGAAACATTTACTACACTTAAAATTGTCTGATAATGTATCAAAACTCAGAATGAACACTGGACATCAGTGACATTAAAGTAGAGAGGGAGATTGCTTGGAGTTCTTCCCCTTGCTCACCTCCTACTTTTCTAGATGTTCTTTGTCAGCCTCCGTGGGTGGTACCTCCTTCTCTACAGTTGAAATGCCTCAGTGCTCAGTCCTTGGACATTTTCCCTTTTCTATTGATATTTCCTGCTTTGCTGTTTTCATCCAGTCTCAAAACATTAATGTCAAGTATAACCTAACAACCCAGCACATTTTTATAACCAGACTGTTCTCCCCTGAGCTATAGTGGCGACACTGTCATTTCAAAGTTTCAAGTAAATATCTAGCTTTGTTTTCCTTTACTTACTCTCAACGCACTCCACACACACGTCGTTTAAAAAGATCTGGTGTGTGTATATGCTCAGAATGTTCCAGTGGATTCCCGTCTCTTTTCAAGTGAAATCCAAAATCCTTACATTGATTTCGAGGGATATATGACCTTGCTCCTTATTACCTCTCAGGTCTTACCTCGTGACACTTTTTATCTCCCGTTCACTCTGTTCTGCCTACATTGGCCTTTTCGCTCTTGCTGGAACATGTCTGGCATGCCCCCTTTGCATTGCATCCCTCACACCTAGAATACTCATCCCCCAGATATCTTCGCAGACCCCTCCACCTTTGCCTTCAAGTTTTTACTTGAAAGTATTGTCCTCAGTGAAGCACATACGCTTGCTCAAACCCTTCCCTATTTATTTTTGTACATAAAACGCACTACCGGGAAACATTGACGTATTTCCTTTCTTCATCTTATTATCTATCTTTCTCCCTAGAGTGGAAGCTCCAAAATTGGAGGAATTTTCTTTTTTCCCACTGCTTTATCCTCAGAACAAAAAACAATGATTAGCAAGTAATAGGTGCATGATATATATTTCTGGAATGAATGAATGAGTAAAATCATTCTAAGATCTTCTTAATGCTCAGAGCCTAGACAAAAGTTTTTTTGTGCACGTTCATAATTTTAAAGTAACCATTATCACAAAAAAATACAGTATAAAGTTTCTGACGTACAGAGAGAAAAAATAAATACAGAAACTATTGAAATAAATGAATAATCCAAACTGGATACTGGGGCTTAAGAACATTAATTGAATTGCCCAAAATTTCTATATTAACACAGGACTTTGGTTTTCCTGAAACTTTCCATTTCACAGCCCTTACTGTATATAAGGTAAGATGCCATTTCCATTTAGTATTTTTCTGAGTTTAAATAAAGTCACCATTTTATAAACAAGGTTCATATAACGTGTTACCTCAGAAACATTACCTTAAGTGACTGGGTCTAAATAGCACAATAAGTTAGAAATATTAACATGAATGTGCTTTTATTCATATGCAGTTTTTTATAGTTAGGTTATGGACATATTAGGTATGTAATTCTGTATGTTCATCTTTTGAATTAAAGTTATAGTAAACAACTACAGTCACAATTTATTTTGGTGTCAAATATGTAAATAAACAAAGTTGCCTTTCTTACAGTAATATACTGTATCAAATTTAGCGATCAAGTGGATATTTATCACAACATTCAGGAAATATTGATGGTAAACGTATTAATAATATATTTTTCATAAATATTAGATATAAACACAAAATCGAATCTGATGCATTATTGATATACACAGTGTTATTCTCTGATTTTAGCAGTAAATTTAGAATAAATATAACTCATTTATGGCATCAGATTAACTTGTTTCACTAAAATAAATATTCTCTTCCTTGGAATGACAATAGTTGAAAAATGATTACATTTGGTAGAACTGTTTAATAACCATTTACTATTTCTCATTGTGAATAAGGACATTAAGCAAAATTTATCTTTTGTTGGTCTAATGGAACATTAGTGTGAATATCAGTTATCTTTTTGAGAGATAACACAGTTATCTCGCATCCTATAGGTACACCACACTAGATTTTTCAGAGTATCTCTAATCCTTAAAAACAACCTAAACAGACCAAAATTTGTTAAGCAACTTGCCTGAGTTCCCATAAAATTAAGGGCAAGGATTCCAACATCAGGGTATAGTTTAAATTATTATGTTAACAAAGAGAGAGGTTTGTATTGTCTCTTGGACAGAGAGGTGTTGTCTCCTTATATTGGTTTCTTTCCTTTTTTATTTGTTTTTAATGAGAACCTCCTAATAATTATAAGGGTGCAGTGAAATCAGAATTCCATACACTTACTGGGAGTCTGTAAAGAAAACTCAAGTTTTATTTTGGACACAGTGAATTGGCATCTCTTTCATTTAATAAACATTTATCTAGTGCCTCCTATGTGCCAGACAACACAAAACATAAAATAACATTGGCGAATCCATGGCAATCATACAAAAGACGTGATATTTGATAAATATAACTCATACAATGAAGAGGAAAAAAAGTAGGAGAATTTATACACAGCAATTTGACCTCCGTTTGCAACATAACAATAAAAAGTGTAATTTTCTCCAATCTAAATTTGCTTTCAAAATATGGAACACCAGCTGGAAGGGTGCTCAGATGGCTTCTGCAGTGGGGTTGGCAATATCCTTCTGAGCATGCCCGGAACAACTGGTTAAAAATAATTAAATCACTTACACCATCTGTGAATCATTCTGATTCTTCAGTGATTACTTAAGACTCTCATTGTATGGAACATATTCTTAGAACAGATGAATAAAATTAATTCAAGTGCATAGCTTTCCCAAGTTTGATTTTCATCAAATAAACAGATACAATGTCTTCAAGTTTGCCAAATGATCTGATATTTCTTCTGCCCTCTTTCAAGAGCCAATGGCTTTGAAATCTTAAATTGTAATTCAAATGTCATTTTATTTTAAACAATACAAATGTGTTTAATCACAGAGACTTCATTATGCAACATAATTTTCTTTTAAAAATTGCATAAAATTTCCCCTTTTATTTGTTTAATCTTCTGAGTGTCGTACTCAATAAGTAATAGGCAGCTGTCTAGTAAAGAATTAATTGAAAGTCCAGGTGGATTGCATTCTCAGATTTAACAGCGTATGCTACAATCATGAGTGAATTTTAAAAACTTAAATTGCTATTTTAATTCATGTAAAGGAGAGGAAAGCTATATTCATTTAGCGGTGAGTAATCCATGGATTAAAGGTGTGTGGATAAAATGAAAACCACGAGTTCATATCTGTACAGATTTAAAATGTTTACATTACTTCATAACTTAAAGGCATTCTTAGCTGTTTAGCTAAATAGCAATGCATAAGAAATCCAAGAGAAATCCATCCTCTGATGTCCAAGAGAAGTCAATTGGGAGAATTTCCAGTAGATCTATGCAAATAGTTTTTCATAATGGTTAGGAATGTGTGGGTGGCAAGTTATAAATAAATGTGTTGTTTAACAGATACAGTAATCTATAATGTTTATAACTACCTTTTCATCTCTACAAAATTCAGATCCTGTACTGTGATTAGTACCTAGCCACAGACACACATGAAGCAATAGATTAATATCATGAACACTCTAGCTTCTTGACCTAATAGATAGATGATAGATACATATGAGTATTTCCTACATGGGAAACTACTTTGAGACATCTAGAGTCTTTGCTATATTAGCTTCCTTAGCGAAAAACCTCTTTAATGTACTGCCACAATGGCCTCCTCTTCTTCAAACTGGCAAAAATGTCTTCCATTTCATAGTCTATGCAACTGTGGTCTCCTTTTCTTGGTACTTTCTGGATCTTTGCCTCCTGATGTCCGCTCATCTTGCAGGATGTAAAGCAAATATATCCTTCAACATCCTGTCCAATATAGTCCGCAACATCACCTTCACCTCCTCCATCGTGCACCATTGGCCAGATTGTTTTCCTTATAGCACTTAGCATGATCTGGAAATGTGATGTTTATTTGTTTATTTGTTTGTAATTTGTCTTCTACTGTTGGAATGCAGGATCCATGAGGGCAGAGACCTCGTCTATCTCGTTAACTAGTATTTTTAATATAAATAGATTCTACCACAGCCTCTTAGATAGATACACATTCCAGAAAAATGTGTTCAATAAATGGAAGAATGGATCTTCTTGTAGAACTTCCTACAGTTCAGTTATTTGTCCTGTATTCTTAGAACATTGGTGCCCCAGTGCCAGTGTACCATTATCTGAAAGTTTTCACTGGTCCTTAGGAAAGGCGAAAAAATAAGAGCAGATGTGTTGAGCTTTTCATAGAGCTAAATTTATACAAGAATTGTCTTTTGTTTGGAAAGTTTGGCTGTCTACAGTTGTTGGTGGGTTGGAGGAAGCACTAAAATAGCCTTTCTTTCATCTTTGTTTTTTGTCTTTTTTTAAATGTCATTACAATGTCCTTTACTAGAAATTAAATAAAGTCTGGAAGTTTGTGAGGTTTCCTGACATTTTGGGCAGTATTTTATTGACCTCTGAAATACAGTCTAGGAACCGTCCATTTGGAGAAACTTATTCACATGAAGGGGTACCATTCCTGCCAAGTATCTATGTTGGTTGCTTGAAATTTCAAGAATGAGAAAGGAAAGCTCTAAGATTCATGATTACCTTTCATTTTTATGGCCTTCCAGGCAATAAATACTCTCTCAACAAGCATTATCCCCCAGAATAAGTTTCTGAAATTTCTTTTGTCACATGTGAAAAACAAATAAGAACAAATATGGGAGAAGGATGGAATTAGGGTATCACAACATCTGTCTATTATGAATATATTACACTTGACATAAAATAAATGTACCAGAACAGCATTTGCTCATTTGTAAATATTTTTATCCTTTGGATTTAAATTCTTCTTTTGCTTGTTTTAGAGATATACAGACTCAATAATGGCATCATTTAGTTGTCCTGTTTGGAATCCAAAAAAATAAAATGAGTTAGTTGCTTTAACACAGAAGTGTTACCTTTTTTTGTGCTTTATCAAAATTGAAAATTGAAAACATGAAGTTTCCAAATTGGGAAAATGTCTTGCACTTACACTGATACGCGTGTTTTCCTGTATTCTTCATTTTCAAATCAATGGCTATAACAAATACTTTTTGATTTACACATTGCTTTTACATTCATCATTTTAGTTAATGTTTATATTTTAAAAAGTTTGGATACAAAAAGTCAGCAAATCAGCATTCTGAAAAGTCGTAAGGAGTGAAAGATTAATATGGTTTGTTTTTAATTTGGCGAAACACTTCATTTTGTACATTCTTTTACACAGAGTTTTAAGAAATAGGAGCCCTGTTAAGAGCTCAGTTAATTATCTTTTTAAAACATATGATCTAAAACTAATTTAAAAGTGATCATGTGAATTTGGTATAGTTTCTTAGAGTTAAAACTTGAAGATGCGCTAGGCAGAACAGTTCAATTTTATATTGGAATTCTTGCCTTGGGAAAATACAATGGTAATTATTTTCTGGAACATTGACAGAGAACAAGCTATTTCAGAAAAAAAAAAAAAACTATCTTGATTGTAAAGTGGAGCACATTAAGCCCAAGGTGTCATTAAACTCACAAAACCCTCTGAAAGAATTGAGCATAATCTTTGGTGAGGAAAAAAATGGTTTTGTTCGGTGATTATCATATTTTAGAAAGTTATTTATAACTTGGCAAAGTATATTCTTTTAGAAAAATAACATTAAGCATAATAGTTTCTATATACACACAGCAACTCATTCATTCACAGGTCAGAAGGACATCGTTATGAATTACGTGGAACACAGCCAAGAATCAGGAAAGGAATAGAACAAAAGGCCTCTGGCATCCCTAAGTTGATTCGGTAAAGTTCATGAAGTCCAAAGCTTACTTAAATTTCTTTACGAGAGGAGTATTCAGGTCCTTTTTTGAAGATTTTTTAAAAACTTATTTTGATTACCAAAACAGTTCTAATAAACATAATTATCTTGTTCTGCTACCAGTCGAGACCAAAAGGGAAAGGGAAAAGAATAAATGATAGAAATATGAAATAATAGCTGCAGCCTGGACGTGAAGCAAGGAAGCACCTATATGTAAGGACATATGGGCACATGGCCTTGAGAAACTCTTTAGCACAGCATGACCTGAAAAGGGAGAGGAAGAGAGATTATCTGTGTTTATTATTATTTATTTGATTTGGTTTATACTTAGTGTGATCATTTAATTATTTCAACAGTTTATGCTCCCAATAAAATTAGGTTAAAGAATCATGAATCTTTTATCTACTAAATGTGAAAGTTTTTAGCACATAATGGCATATGGCTTCCTAAATCACAAAACACTGCTGCCAGCTGATCTATCTATCTATCTATCTAAATATCCAACTACCTGAATATATTTCATCTGTGTATGCCATGTGTGTGCACATATACATAGAATTCTGTTTAAGTATCTACACATAAATTCATGTGTATATACTTATAAATGTTTGCATACAAAAGTTTCCTTAGTAAAATATACATTTTGCCTTTGATAAAAGTGCCTGCTAAGCTCATCGCGATGATAATTTTTATAGTTGACTCTCCATCTTTCAGTCAAGTTCCAAAGTTGTCTTTTGTAACTTTATGCCTTTTATTACAGCCATATAAAATAATTGTGAGTATTTAAAAGGAGAATAGACTGTGGCATAGTTATCAAACTCATTGCATTTGGAATTAGGTCATATAATTTTGTAAATACTATTGTTATATCTCAAGGTTATTAGTATCTCTCTAAATTAAGGTCATTTAGATAAAGATAGCCTCGTATGTCAGGCCAAAGAAATAGGAATCCCCTGAGCTTAACAAAAGTAATTTAGAATGCAGAAAAACCATCGAAGAAGCCACTTTTAAATTGCAAAACAAAAATCTGCCATTTTATTCATTGTTGTAAACTTAGCTAAATAACTGCTTTGGCTTGGGAATTTTTCTCACTAGTTACTTTTATTTTAACTCATTGTTTAACATTGAACTCTTCAGTTCAGCCAAAATAGATCTAACAGTGGATGCCCTTAATTTAAGAGCACAGTTTAACATTTGCCCTTAACGTTCCTTACTCATTGTCAGGAACCTCACACACCAAAAAATAATTCCCTTTTCTTCATGTGAGAAACCAGCCCCATTCACTTTCAGGACTCTTGTCAAGTAATTGCACAGTGAGGGCCATCAGTGTTGTTTGCAATGATAATGTAAATTTCTTTGAAAATACATTCATCTTGCTTTCTTAAGCATTTGTCTTGGTCTGGTTCCATAACGTTCAGAGTCAATTAATAGTATATGCTTTCTGGACCGTCTCGGTGGCTCATTTTATTGGTCCTCCGACTCTTGGTTTTGGGTCAAGTCATAATCTCATGGTTTGTGGGTTTGAGTCCCCCATTGGGCTCTGTGCTGATGGTGCAGAGCCTGCATGAGGTTCTCCCTCTCTCCCTCTCTCTCTGCCCATTCCTGTGCTCGCTCGCTCTCTCTTTCTCTCTCTCAAAAATAAAAAAAAGAAACCCTTGAAAAATAGTATATGCTTTCCTGTTGGAATTAAAATTAAGAAAATAGTACATGTTTTCCTACAGCTTTGGTTGAAGTGGAAAACAGCCTGTTTGGTCAAGTCACTTGGAAGGAGCTGTGACTACTCATAAACAGCTTACATAAAGATCTTATTTACCATTGCAAACTGTCTTTTTGCTTCTATGGTTATTTTAAATGTAATACAATAATAGTTTAAGAGTTCAGTATGAAGTATAGTACTCTCCATTTCTTCCTTCTGCCAGTCTATTCCTTCTGAAATAAGAAATGTTTACAGTTTAGTAGTATCTTTTCATACTATATTCTGTGCTTCTTAACCATAAATTATATATATATATATATATATATATATATATATATTCCCATTTTTTAAAATATTACCTCATTCTGTACATGTTTTTTTTAAATTTTCTAATGTTTATTTACTTTTGAGAGAGAGGGAGAGTGTGGGCAGGAGAGGAGCAGAGAGAGAGAGAGAGAGAGAGAGGGAGAGAGAGAGAGAGAGAGAGAGAGAAAGCCGTAGCAGGCTCTGGGCTGACAGCAGAGAGCCCAATCTTGAACTCACAAACCATGAGATTATGACCTGAGCTGAAGTCAGGTGCTTAACCCACTGAACACCATGAACACCAGGTGCCCATATACATGGTTTTGAAATAGAGCATTCCATCAGGGACATTTTTCTAGGCAATGTATACTGATCTGATGCATCCTTTGTAACAGCTTTAGAAGAGGAATCAAAGTTTATTCTATTATTTTCTACATTTCTGGATTATTAGATTATGATAGGAAAAGGTGACTTAAAATCTCTTTTTGTCCTTTTTTGAATTTCTTTGTGGATATATGACCTTTTTTAATATCCCTATAATATAAAAGAAGAACATATATTTTCATTTTGTATAAAATGTGGATTAAGCTTAACTTGTTAGTTTTAAACAAATCTCTACTCTTGGTTTTGTTTTGTTTTCTTTTTTTGTTTGTTTAGTTTAGTCATCTTGAACCAACAAATTCTGAAAGAGGTATATGGAAGCTACCAATTATAGCTGTGGCTTTATCATATTCTCTTTTTATTTCTAGTAATTTATATCCTATTTAGGATGCAGCCAAATGCTGGGGCACAGCAGTGACTGTTACACTCTGCATTTCCATTTTACTAGTGCTTAGGTTCTGATTTTTAACAATCTTTCACCCCACTATTTCTGTGGTTTTATATCCAAATTAAATAAGAACATTGCTTTCCCCACCAGTACGATTCCCTCAGCAACTCCTCAGTCTTTCAAGCCAAGATAAAATCCTTCAAATATCAATAATTCATAATTTTAGTTCCTAACTACTCTTGTTTTCCCATTCTAGTATAACTTATCTCGTTGATGAAGTCATGTGATCACTCAAATTACACTGAAGCTATTGTTGTTCTATTAAATTTAACAACAACAACAAAAAACTCTCACAGAGGTTACTGGTCATCAATTTTTTTGTATTCTTTATTTCCTCATTTAGAAATCTTTATTATAATTTATTTTTCATTTGGCTGCAGCACTTGAGAAATTTCCTTCTAAAAAGTATATAAAGGGGAGATTGTGTGGCTCAGTCACTTGAGCATCCTCTGGATTCTGGCTCAGGTTATGATCTCACAGTTCGTGAGTTCGGGCCCCATATTGGACTCTGCACTGACAGCATGGGACCTGTTTGTTATTCCCTGGCTTTCTCTCTGTCTGTCTGTCTCTCTCAAAATAAATAAATAAACAAACAAACATTAAAAAAATAAAAAGTATATAAGGATATATACCCTTTAAATACTTGTATTTTTAAAATGATCTTTCTATTACAATTGTGATGATGGATTCTTTGGATAATAACAGCATTCTTTTTCAAAGTTTATTTATTTACTTTGAGAGACAGCATGTGCGTGCACACATGTGAGTGTTGGAGGGGCAGAGAGAGAGGGAGAGACAGAATCCCAAGCAGGCTCCATGCTGACAGCACAGAGCCCGATATAGGGCTGGATGCCATGAACAGGAGATTATGACCTGAACTGAAACCAAGAGCTGGATGCTTAAGAGACGGAGTCACCCAGGCACCCAAGTGACAGCATTCTTTAATCTTTTCCTTTTATTTATTTTTTTTTAATTAATTTATTTATTTATTTAACATTTATTTGTTTTTGAAAGAGAGAAGCAGAACATGAGCAGGGGATGGGGGGAGAGAGAGAGAGAGAGAGAGAAAGATACAGAATCCAAAGCAGGCTCCAGGCTCTAGGCTCTGAGCTGTCAGCACAGAGCCCGACGCAGGGCTCAAACTCACGAACTGTGAGACCATGACCTGAGGTGAAGTCGGACGCTCAGCCGACTGAGCCACCCAGGTGCCCCATAATCTTTTTCTTTTAATAGGGTTCTGCAGGTTATACACCACTGTCTTCTACTTTGCATTGCCATCTAGCTGCCACTATGTCCTAGTTTCCATTGTGGCCAATACGAGGTCTGATGCTAGTCTCAGTTTCAGTATGTTTATATTTAAAGTGTTCTCTTTATCTCACACTCTGTAAGTTGCTCCCCACCCTGTCCCTCAGAGTTGAAAAATTTCGCTAGGGTGTGATTTAATATATTTCTAAATATGTTTCTTTAAGTATTCTTTAACCATTCTTGGTACTTGGGTAACATTTTTAACTTCAGCAAATCAAAAATGTTTTAACTCGGGAAAATTTTGTCTTATAGTTATTTTAACTATAAGTTATTTGAAATATTTAACTGTCTCATCTGTTCTGTCTTCTCCTTTTGATATTTATCTTCACTACATATTATATGTACTAATTCTATCCTCTGTGTCTCTTATTGTCTCCCTTAGGATTTCATTTTCTTTCTGTTTTTCTCTCTGTTGTGAGGTACTTTCTCTGGTTGGTCATTCAGAACCCACGTTTTATTTTTAGCGGTGACCGTTCTCTTTTCCAAATCATCTATTGAATTAAAAAAATAACAGGTATCAGGCTTTCTGAGCTCTTGTGTTATCTTTTTAAAGCTTGTCATTTCATTTTTTATTAAAGCTCTTGTCTCTTTCTTCTAGTATACTACTTGTATGGACTGTCAGCTTTGTTTCCCTTTTTCAGTCCCTTGTATGTACTGAAAGGTCTTGTGTTCTTTTCTTTGTGCTTAAATTAAAGGGTGTGAAATTGTTAGCATAAATGTAAGTCAGGTTTGTGGGTTCTATTATATACTGCTGGTTGAGAAGCAACAAAAATAATAGGAGTATTTTTTTTTTTTTCTGGTGAAGAAAGGCTTAACAAGCCACAACCTCCAGGAATAAGTATGTATAGGAAAGCATCCTGAGCTTATGAATTCGAGGTGGGGGCTAAAGCTGTCCTGTTATCTAGTGCAGCCATTGCCCAGTAATGCCTTCATGAAGCACACAGGCAGGTACTGATTCCTTCCTCTGTCAAATAAATGTTGTTGTTAAGTCAGTTGTCTCCCACAGATGGCCCCGTATATACACCTGGAAATCACCAGGTTCATAGTTTCCAGCCCAGACTGTGCCAGAGGTTCAAATAACCTTTCAAAGACTATCAGTTCATGATCTTCCTGTGTCCACCTTCCCCTCTTTTCCTAAAATCTGAATCTCTGATGTATGCATTCTTCTCGAGTCTAATAGTTAGTCATGGTTATTTTGGAGGTTGAGTCTACTCACCTGTGACGGAGACAGAAAATGTGTATATTAAGGCACTATTCTCATCATGTCAACATTTCCATTTTATTTGTATGTATACACACATACCTGTATACATGCATAAATTATTTTTAATGTTTATTTTTTAATGTTTATTTTTGAGAGAGAGCGAGAGAGAGCACAAGGGGGTGAGGGGCAGAGGAGAGGGGGGACAGAGGATCCAAAGCGAGCTCCATGCTGACAGCAGCGAGCCTGATGTGGGGCTTGAACCCACAAACCAGAAGATCGTGACCTGAGCCTGAGACAGTCAACCCACTGAGCCACCCAGGTGCCCTTAATATTTGTTTATTTTGAGAGAGAGAGAGAGAGAAAACACAAGCGGGGGAGGGGCAGAGAGGGACAGAGAGAATCCCAAGCAGGCTCCATGCTGTCAGCCCAGAGCCCGACGCGGACCTCAGTCCCACAAACTGTGAGATCATGACCTGAACTGAATCAAGACTTGAACGCTTAACTGACTGAGCCACCAAGATGCCCCCATAAACTTTCAACAGATAAATCCTGCATATGTAATTTGTAGACTTCACAGAGGTGCTTTTATTAATTAACTTAATCAGAGTTGATGAGATTACTTAGAGACTGAGGTGCTGTATATACAAAAACAAAGTATGTCAGCAGTTCAATCAAAACAGATGTAGTATGACAAATTGACTGAATTTGAACTCTTGACATTTTAAATTGGATTTAGTAGCCAGTCGAAATCTCCTTTGTGAGGAAAACTGTCAATCTAGATATGCTACAACAATTGCTTTCTGATATATAGTAGTAGTGTTAAAATTTTTCACACACGAAGATCCTAGCTTTTGCAATATGAACTGTCTGTATTATTAAAAATTGAACACCATGTTATAATTTATTCTTATCAGCAACTAAAATCTTAATTGTGTTTCCTTTTAAATAATTCAGATTTAAATTTAAATAGTCACATGTAGCTAAGGACCGCCACATTGAGTGGTCAGTTATAGGCATCTTCACTATCACATTCTTATTTTTTATTTATTTGCTATCTGTCATTTATTTATTTACGTTCTTATTTATTTTTATTTCTTTCTTCCATTTTTTTCCTTTCAATTCTAGTTAGTTAACATACAGCGCAATATTGGTTTCAGGAGTAGAATTTAGTGATTCATCATTTACATACAACACTCAGCGCTCATCCCAACAAGTGCCCTCCTTACTACCAGTCACCCTTCTAGCCCATCCCCCACCCATCCCCCACCCATCTCCCTCTGTCAACCCACAGTTTGCTCTCTAAGAGACTCTTATGGTTTACTTCCCTCTCTCTTTTTTTTTTCACTTCCCATATGTTCATCTGTTTTGTTTCTTGAATTCCACATTTGTATCAGCATTATCAACAATAGCCAAACTATGGAAGGACCCCAAATGTCCATCGACTGAAGAATGGCTATTTATTGTTTTTACCATTTTATTTTATATTATTCATCACGATAAGTGTACTCTCTAATCTCCATCCCCTATTTTCCCCCATCCACCCACCCGTCTTCTCTCTGATAACCATTAGTTTGTTCCCTATAGTTAAGAGCCTGTTTCTTGGTTTGTCTCTCTCTCTCTCTCTTTTCCTTTGCTTACTTGTTTCGTTTCTTAAATTCCACATGTGTGAGATCATAAGGTATTTGTCTTTCTCTGACTGACTTAACACTATCATATTTTAATAAAAAATTCATTCAAAACCAGAATTATGCCCTGGGCATATTCAAAAATATGTACTTAGTTGCCAGATTAAATAATGTGGAGATAAATGATGGCCAGGTTTTCTGAGATGTTAGAGAAGCGTAACACATCAATTAATATTGTGAACCTGCTCTGCAAAATCTGCTCAAACTGGGAGAGCCACAGGAATATAGAAATTAAGCAATATGGTAGTATGCTATATAATTGCAGAATTTAAAGTAATTCCTAAGTTATTTTTCTTGTGTTAATTTTATTTTCAATTTAAACTGAATACATGTATATATGTATATGTGTGTTCATTTTCACGTGAACATATGACAAATTCCTATGCCAAGTATTGCCAAGTTAACATGTCAGAATAGCTTCCTATCAGAAAATTGATACTAGATACATAAATTAAAAATTTTACGTGGACAGTTTGGGAGGAGTTCACAAGGATTAAAAGGACTTCTTGATTGTATGTCTTCTCAGATATGCCAATCCACTGAGAGGCATTGCGGGCCTCCATGAAGGGACTAAAATTAATATGTGCTAAAAGTATCTGTATAACAATATCCCAAATAATTGCTTCACTTTTGTTCACGTACAGTGTTTTACATTAATAACAGAGACAACTGACAAGCCAACTTGTGCACGTGTAACAGCGTCAGCTAGTAGTGTGCCCTGAATTTGAGAAATGTGACTTGCTTAAATCAGAAATAGATTTAAATCCATACCAATGAAGATTACATTATGAAATGAAGGAAACACTCCTGTGTGAATTCTGGGAATTCCAAAATAGAAATTCTATGACAGCTGCAGACCCCAGCAGTTCTGGTCAAACATGTATTTTAAAAAATTTTTATGCTAATAATTTCTTTGTTCACTTATTCAACAAGTATTTATAATAGCTTTCTATATGCTAGGTGCTATGCTTGAGTCTTTGATACATATATTTTCTGTTGTAAGGCACCGAGGGTCTATAACCTTATCTGTGAAATTACCATGTTATTTTTCTGGTGATTTCTTACAAGGTAGACGCTATATGTTCGCTCTGACCTCAGTGGGAACCAAAGCCCTTTTTCTTTCACTTCTCTTACAGGCTGTACTTAGTGACTAGAATTCTACCAAGTCACTAATTTATGTTAATTTATTGAAAATCCTTATTAAAATGCAAATGTTATCCTGTGGAGGATAACTCTTTAAACCACTATAAGCCATTAACACATTATCAAGATTTAGTTTATCAGTTTAATTAGATATTAATTTAGCTTGGCCCTGAGGAGCTACATGAATCTGATGGTATAGAAGAGGAGAATCGCCATGAGGCAGATCAATAAGCAAGTCCAGCAGCCAGACCCTTGATACAGGACACTACACATACCTGGCCTCCTAGAAGTAGGACATACGGAGAGCCTGGCAAATCTAGCTTCGACTACACACCCGTTTCAATGATACCCTGTCTTGTACCAAAAATTCGTTCCAATTTTAGAAGATAAATAATGTGGCTCTAAAGAATGATGTTCTGCAATAATTTGCACTGATTATTATTTAGTGTTTCTTATTATTTTGAACAAAAAGGGGGTACATTATAAGCTTCTTGCAGTTTGTTGATCCTTTACTTAATGATCATTTGAGGATCGATCTGTTTTTTCTTACATAGCTTTACACAGACAATTTTCTAGATGCTGCAGTAAAGCGGGTGGGAATACCTAAGAGCAAACTCTCCGTTACTATTTTCTGTATGAAAGATCATAACCAATCCATTAGGACTCATTAGGCTGATTATTTAAAGTCTTTCTACCCACCAACTTAATTAAACGCATAGAAGCCTGAGTATTGTGAAAATGCTAGTGTTGCCCTGGCATTTATGTGCATTCAGAACCGTAAACAGGAAAGACTAAACTTATACATATCTCATCTGCACCATATTCTGGTTTCTTGTGTGCTTTATTATTTGATTCTTTTTTTCTGAGGATTAATGTAGGATTTTTGGCCAAATTGGATTTTTTGACTTGCCTTTTTAGGCTTGCAATTTGACTTGCCTTTATAGGCTTGATCGAGGAAAAATAAATAAAAATAGCTCAGGTGTCTTTCTTACCATAATGATCCCTACAAGGAAACTTAATTGTCTTTCTCTGAATACTTTTGAGACTGAGAAAGGGAGCTGCCTTAGTTCTTTTCCATTTCCTTGTCATTTATGACGCATTAGAACCCATATAAAGTCTGTAATCCTGTTTGGGATTTATATGCTATTGTGTTATTATTTCAGAGTAATCTATATATTTAAGAATGCCCTTTTGAGGAAAGATAATCAGATATAAATGAACAGATTTTCATAATATGGGTCAGTTTAATCATCAATAAGTAATCTTGCTTTCTTTTAAAGATTTAGCCCATCTTTGTCTTCATTAACTCTAATGGAATTTTTTAAATGACTGCATTATTTTATTACATTTTTTTGTCCAGATTCCAGTCTATTTTTGTTAGACTTTGAATGTGTTGATGTATTTTCTGTATACCATATTTATATTAGATATATTGGTATTTTAAGGAATATATCATAAAAATATGGGATATAGTACATTTTTCTTTTTGAGTTTCTTTGACCTCATAAATCATAAATGGGCCAGTAACCACAACCCATTTGAAATTTATATTGAGGTGAGAGAAATCGTTTAAATCATGGAGGAAAACATTTTGTTTTAAAAACGTAGGTATAATGCACGATTTGTTTCAAAACAGGATTGCTTCTCTCTTATGTAGTTATGTGGTCCTTCAAGAAACACATTTTAAGTGATAAAAAGAATGTGATAACTGGAGTTTCAGAGAAACCAAAGTTTATTAAAAACTTTATGAGTGATACCCATGCCTACTTACAAAGCTCAGAATCTCAAAACTGTTTTCACTTCACCTTTAGATGTTACAAATCATAGTTTTATCCTATCACAGTCCTTTTAAGCATCAGTTGAGTTTTCCATTTTTTAATAAAGATAGTACTTTGGGACTTTCTTCCACATCTCTTGATTTTCATTTCCAGAAAATAAAGACAGTATGTTCTTTTGGATATATATCGTTAGATATGAATATGAACAGAGAGAAATAAAATGAATTAGTATGGCTACAGCACTTCCTTGCTAATAATGCATGAATATCTATAATGATATAAGGTGGTAAAGAATATTAACAAAAGCAAGCTGATTTTCAAAAGGTTAGACAGGATTTGTACACATCAGAATTCAGAAGGATATAATTATTCAAGGCAGAGTTAATGAAATTCAGAGGAAAAGGCAAAATCTTAATATGAGTGTGTGGATTTTGCATAAAGAGGAGAAAATGAACATGATACTTCCAATTACACTGATTTTTAAAAAATAACTGTGTGAGATTTTTATTAAACTAACGGCAAAGTCATTCATTGGTTATAGTGGATTTATTATAGACCTGCATGACTGTGTCAAACAGAATGATATATTTTAAAGTGTAGATAGCAAACTACATCTCCAAATTTCTGACTCTGTGGATTAAAATTTTGGTTGTTTCTTGTATATGCAACTTTTGTTTCTCTGTATTAAAATTTATGGCACCTATTGCAACTTTATAATAAAGGAGAATATTCAAAAGTTATAAAACCGAATTTTCTAAAAAATGAGTTGATAGATTCCCAGTGGTGTCAAAGAATTATTTTGAGATTCTTGTATTTCTCATAAAAGCTCACAGGATCATTGCCTAGCTTTTCTCTATTCAAGTGATAGGTACCACTTAACTTCTCCTGTCTATCATGACTGGATACCATGTATCAAGATGATAGGCAGAACTAAATCCTCTACTATCTCAGTCTTCATTAAATATATTCAATGTGTGGTTATTAATCTTTTAGAATTTTATTTACAAAATACACCTGAATCACTGTCCGCAGGTAAATGTAACTGGATGGCATTTTAGGAATTATAGGTACTCTAGTTCTTATAATTATTTTTTTACAAAAGAAAAAAAGAAAGAAGATCACTGATTTATCAGTAGTGTAGGATGACAAAGATTACATTGTTCTTCTCATTCGTATCTTTTCTAAAGTGATAGAATATGCCCTTCTAGTTCTTTGATTGGTCTCTTCAACCATAATAGTTTTAGTATTTCTCAATATTCCGGAGAATATCTTCATGGCATGTGAGCATGGAGTGAATAGGTTATGCTATAATTAGTCCACTTATTTTCATGAATTGATACCATTTGCTCTAAGACTTGTATATGATAGTCTTGCAAATAATCGCAAAATACATATTAATAAAGCATGCCTCATGTGCAATATATTGGCAAATGTTTCTTTGAAGGGTATTGCCTTCAAGTTGGTGATGGTGATGGCTTCGTTCTTAAAGACAATAAAAAACAAAAATGGTTTCTAGAACCAGATGTAAAATTTCAATTACTTGAAAACTTCTGCATTTAAATAGATGTCACCTAACAATCCCCTAAGAGAGATTTCCATTGAAATATAGGTGAAAATGGTTTTGCTCTTCATGTGATGATGAATATTTCTTATGTGGGAAAGAAGCACTTGGATCAATATGTAATAAAATAATCTAGGACAGACATTTAGTCAAGTAGTGAAAAACTTAACAAATGTGAAGCCAGAGGACAGTGTGCAATGCACATTCGTAGATCCCTGGCTGAGGGCTACAGAACTTTGTGGTTAGCATTAGTATTTAAATAAATCTCATTTTTTAGTTTGTATTTAAAATTTTTAACGTTTGTTTATTTTTGAGAGAGAAAGAGCGACACAGAGTGTGAGCAGGGGAGGAGTGGAGAAAGAGGGGGAGACAGAATCCGAGGCAGGCTCCAGGCTCCGAGCTGTCGGCCCAGAGCCCAATGCGAGGCTCGAGCTCACAAACCGTGAGATCATGACCTGAGCCGAAGTCGGAAGTCAGAGGCTCAGCCGACTGAGCCACCCAGGCGCCCCTAAATAAATCTCATTTTTAAAAAGAAAACCTTTATTTGTGTATAGTTGGCCCACAGTGTTACATTAGTTTCAGGTGTACATTTTTATACAATTCCTGTACGTGCAACAAAATATCATTAGCCAAAAACACCAAAGAATTAGAAACTTGGGTTTTAAATTGTGTTTCTGGAAGTTAAGTCCAAGGCAGTAGTCAACTTTGAGTTTATTTTTAGTGCTTCTCCACTCTATTGTATTTAACTGTTAAGTTCCTTGCTGTCGATAATCCATAATTACTATATTTGCGAGTCATTAGTATGAATCTAAGATAGCTGAGAGTGCCTCAAGGGTAGCTAATGAAGATCAAGGAAACTACATGTCAAAAAAGAAACAGAAGATGTAAAAACTTAGAATTATTTTCCTTTTAAGAGAAAATGATATGGATAGGCATTAAAACATTTTGGAACTCACACTGATCTTATTTTTAAGTTTCTTTGTTTCCATAGCAGCTGCTATGGAAGACAGTATGGAGGTTCCTCAAAACATTAAAAACACCAATACTATGTTATCCAGAAATCCTTCCAGCAATTCAAAAACCTTGAAATTGGGACTTCTTTTTTTACGTTTATTTATTTATTTTGAGAGAGAGCAAGAGCACATGAAAGGAGCAGAGAGAGAGAGAGAGAGCAGGAGAGAGAATCCCAAGCACGTTCCTCACCATCAGTGCAGAGCCCAATAAGGGGCTTGAACTCATGAACTGTGAGTTCATGACCTGAGCCAAAATTAAGAGTCGGACACCTAATCGAATGAGCCACCCATGCGCCCCCACGCTGATTTTTTTTAAATGAAATTCAGATGTTCTCTAAATATTTTGAAGATATGTCTCATTCTAAAACAACCTGTTTGGTTAAATGTAGACATACACAAATACATGGATATATACATATGCAAGAGAGAGATAAACTACTACTTGTTTTCTACCCAACTTTGTCCCAAATAACAAAAACCACTACTGTATAAAAACTTACAGGTATAAAATGTATACAATTGAAAAGCAAGAAAATTGAACCATTACCAAAAAATACTGTAGGAACATTCTGGTTTCAGATAATGTAGAACTGTCTTTCCTTCAGGAGTTGAAGAAATTTATGTAAATAAGAAAAACAACTTATTAACCTGGAAATTTTTAAGAACAACATCCACCAGTCTAATAGAATATATGAAAGTCATAATAAATTCGATTGACTTGTGTTAACTCTACTAGTTAGTATTAAATTAATGTGTTAGTGGAAATTGCACATTCACATGTCTGCCGATTTATTTTTTCTTTTAAACTGCTGAAATGGTTTGAAATGAAGAGATTGAGAATTTAAATTTAAAAATATGTGGTTAAATCTGTGGGTTGTCCTCTTTAAACTGTAGCCCAAAATTCTATTATTATTTTGAATGCAGAATTAGAAGTGCAGGCAAATTATCATTCTATTCATGATGAAAGCATATGTATCATGTATTTTGGTCAAGATATACACACAAAATCGAATTTTGTAAAAAGTACAATTCTGTCATTTAAGCCAATTGGTGTAATTCTGTGAATTTGCAGTGTTATAAGTAAATGAGACATCTAAGTTGCAATTATTTTTATATTATGTAAGAACTGAGTACAAGAATTCTGGACCTGAGAAATTAATAAGAACGCATACATAGTCCAGCTGATAATTTTACTCATCTTTACATGGATTCAGTCTGAAATCCTAAGCTCCATTTAATTGCATTCCTGCAGTAATGAGGATGGTCTTGTCATAAAACCTGTGCAGTAATAAATGGCTGTGTTAGCATGCTTATCATCAGAACTCCTCTAGAGACCCTGTCACTGAAACCCTCAGCTGACCCCATCAACAGGCAGATGGCAGTTGATCAATTCAAAACGAAGTTACTGGAAAACTAATTTCAATTACAAGAGTTTTGTTGCTTATAGTATAGACGGAAAAGAGCAGAGGTCATCTCTCTCTCTGAATTTGCATGCCAGATAGTATTTATCTCATGCTCTTATAAGGAATAAGGGAAGAGGTTCTATTGGCCAAATCCAAAAGGAATCTAAACTCCCGATGCCCATCGATCCTAGTGCTTGAATGGCAGGTAAGAAAGTGTAGACGGAGGACAGGCTAGTACTTCCTTAGACCTTAGGGCTTTCTGGAGTTCTCATTAAAATGGGAATCCCATTCTCAGTCTTCCTCATCTTGTGCTTCAATTATCGGTTAACTTAACAAGAAACTAGCATCAAATAGGGGAGCCGATGTCTGAAATTTGGAGGAGAAGTGTACTGAATATAAAGGTATATACCAGCCAAAACCACTTTGGCCCTCTTTTACTTCAATCAAGATTAAGGAGAAAAGTATAGGAGAAGTTCCTTTGGTAGAAAAACCACACATGTGGACTACCCCCCACCCCCCAATTCTACTTCATACCTAATTTTCCAGGAAGCTAAGAATTACATTTTAAAAACCAATTATGAAAATCATCCTTTTCTTAGAGTAAAACTATCCCTCTCATGACCTTATGGCTCTTGGTCTTTCATTCTCATATTCGTGGTACTAACGTGTATGTATGTCTTATTTTTAAACGCTTCTAACACTTTCTGCAAGAAGAGGGTATATAAATAATAACCCTTTTACTAGACTTACCATCATGGATTTTTGTTCATTTTCAGCCCTCTGCCAGCTCTAGACTGGAATTTATATAAATTCAGTAGAGGTCTTTTCATTATTAGGAAGCTAAAAGAATTCTTCTTTTGTATATCTATACCAGCACACAGTCCATGAAGAATCGATGATGGTGATGACTGAAGACATGCCTTTGGAAATTTCTTATGTGCCTTCTACTTACCTGACTGAGATCACTCACGTCTCACAAGCCCTGTCAGAAGTGGAACAACTTCTTAATGCTCCTGACCTCCGTGCTAAAGATTTCGAAGATCTCTTTAAACAAGAGGAGTCTCTGAAGGTAAAAGCAAAGCATTTTTGTTAAATTTTACAAGATACTCATCTTGATCATTTGCAGGAAGAAAACAGTTGACCTAAATGTACGCACTGAAGGCATTTTGACTCCCCTGTCGAATTACCAGCACACTCCACGGGATGCTTAGTTGTAGAAATCTGGGGTAGAGAGAGAAACATAGAAGAGGAATTTTATAATATTTAATGTTGAGAGCCTTTCTAAAAGAGGGAAGAAACAAAAAATAATAGTTTCACATCGATTTAGGGCAGAAAGGACTCACCCCAAAATAAGCTTTGATAGGGGAACAGTATATTCGCACCTAATACATTCCTTTCTCCTCCCATAAAAGAGGGAATTAGAGGAGATTTTAAATTTTATCTATTAAAAAATACAAAAGAATAAATTATATCTATTGCCTATAGTTTTAACTTAATATATATATACAATTTAGAATTAGTTCCAGTATCAGTACTATAATATATGGAGTCTAATCAAATAGAAAGCAATGAAATATTTTCTCTAAAATTACCAGCCAAAGGCTACCAACCAAATCCAGTTTTGTCTTTGTTTTTGTTTTTGTTTTTTTCAAACCACCAACTGCAAATTTCTGAATCCCAAATGAAGGCAAAACATGATGAGGGAATAGCCTTTGAATTATAGAGGGAAGTGTCTGAACCTAAATGAACGCAGCATCAAGAAAATGTACATAATAATGTGGGTCTCAAGATAATTTTTGTGATCATACATTTTACACTCAGAATGAAATAGTATAGCTTGGTATTTTTCAATGCAAATAGTGGGAGATTATAGACAGAAGATAAGTTCACTCTCAGCAGCACCTATTAGCCAAAGTGTCTTATACTCTAAATGATTTTTTGAGAACTCATTCCGTATCACACATTTGTCTGCATAGGTATACAAATAGATAAAGCTATTTGTTTTGGAAATCGGAGCTGCGGTATCTTGAGTCACTTGAATTTCCTATCTTATGTTGTATCAAGTAAGCTATAAAATTACATGCTAAAATAAAATAAGAAATGCATGGATCTCTGGAACTATTCCATCCATTTCAGTATGGTGTTCTTTCTTAGTATTTTTGAAATAAAAGTCAGATCGCTGACGGATACAGTGAAGAAAAGAAACCCAATCAGTTGATAAAGGATACATGCCAGCATTCCTGTCATTATTCACATTCACTAATTTCACATGACAGCACAGTTTATAAGTTCATCATTGTCATTCAACATGTAAATTACTGCTAATGAGGTAATATTCATTTCATTCCATGTTCGTGGACATATGGGTCAGGAGAGCAGTGACCCTAAACTTATTAAGTTGCCCATTGAATATCTTTGTCTCCATACCTCTTAACCTGGCACACTCAGAATGATGGGCCCCTGGCTATGCTCAGCTAATCATTTGTTCTTCCAGATGTATTTAAGAGTATTCTAGCTATTGCCAATTGTGATGGTATTGATTACTGTGGTTTGTAAAGAGGTATTATGGCAGGTTTAATTTAACCGGATTATTGAATCCTCATGAGATGCATTTTTGGGCATAATTCCAGCTCACCACCAACAAATCTCCTGAAGCAGGGAAATGGGCTTCCTACCTCTGTGGGCCTTTTGAAGAGGATAGTTTTGATCTCAGTCTTTTCAATGAATATGTATTTCCTCTTAAAGGCATTCATCATTGTCATTATCCAGTAGTAAAAATAGAAAAGTAGCACATAAATTGTACAGCTGCCGGTTGGGAAGGTTTGAAATTAAATTGTGGTTGACTTTATTCCTGACAGATTTGCATGAATCAAATTACAGAACTGTAGTAGGCATTGTTGTGGTTTAACATACATATTCTTGAAAGTACAATACAACACAAGTAATGTGTAATAAGTTAAAATAATTACTTTCTGAACATAATACTGCTAATATAGCCCATATAATTTCCATAGAGTTATTGAATTAGAAAGCCACCTAATCATTTTGACAAAAACAAAGCAGATAAATACCTGTTTACATATGGAAACCTGCATTTAATAGCTAACACATGAGCTAAGGCATAACTAGCAATGAATGAGAAATACATAAAACATATTTATTCTTATATCAAAGCCAATACTCGCATTGTGAATCAATTGACTGTGTTTGTTTGTATATAAAAATTTATAACCATTGCACAAATGATAGTACAAGAGTTTTGAAAGAATTTAAAGTTTTGAAAGTCTCAATCACTATGAGGAATGGCTTATACTTTATTTTTAAGAAACACTGTGAACTGTCTTAATACAATTTGCTCAACTATAATTACTACGTTAAGTCATGAAAGCCTGCTTCAACATGCCTTTTATGAAAGTGCGAGCATAGAAGAGGGTAGAACTCTGAGTGCCAGGGATCGAGGGCAGGGAGAAATGGGGAGTTGCTGTTCAGTGGGTATCAAGTACAAATGGAATCAGTTCTAGAGATCTGCTGTACGACATTGAGCCTATAGGTAACAGTAAGAGGCTAGATATCATATTAAGCCTGTTACTGAGTTGTTCTTACGACAACACAAATGATAATAAAGCATCAACATAGAACTTTTTAAGTTTCCAAAAGTTTGATCCCTGAGAGTTTTAAATATTTAACATCTCGTGACAGCAGAAATGATTTATTTAAGGGGCCCAAATGGAAAGGATTTATCCTAATGCTGTCATATACCTGACTTTACTGAAAACATCAGTTGTATTGGCATCTCCAGTATTCTTGGGGCCTCACCCATACCTGCTCCACACTCAGGGTTCCTTGTACTGTGACTGGCAGCTACCACCTGCAGGTGCCTGGGACTCTGCCCAGAGCTCTCTCTAGTCGTCCAAACTCGTAAGTGTCAGGGAGTTAAGGCTCTGCCTCCCCCCCATCTCCCAACAAACCTCAACCAGTGACAGGTAGTTTTCTACGGATAAAGACTGAGACCCACTGTGCACAGTGGAAATCTTCCTCATATTACAGTCGTTAACTGGTTTTCTCACCTTTCCTCTCTGACTGCCTTACCAGGGCTTCCTGGGATCATTCCCAAGTAAATCATGTGCCTATATGTTCAAGTCTTAGAATCTGCTTCTAGGGCATCCAACCTTCGATAATTTTGAAAGAAATAATAGCATATACACTGTTTAGTCAGCATTTACTAACAGAAATCTTGGAAAATACTCCATTCAGGTTGATGACTGTGCTACTTCCCCACTAAGGAGCCCCTTAAGTTGCTTAATTAGACCTTGGCATTAATAAAGTAAGCTTTGAGGACAAAAATAGGAGCATGGATTAGAATAAGGGTGACAATGGGGTTTAATCTTTTGCTATAATAAGAATTAGTTTTTATCCACTGGTCAGGCACTGTTAATAATCTACCTATATTAACTAATTTAATCCTCACTACAAATCTATGAAATATGTAAAATTATTTTCCGCATTTGAAGATGAAAAAAAAACTAAAGAAATAGAGAGTAACTTGATAAAGTTGGCGCAGCTCATATTGATGGAGCACAGATTTGAACGCAAGCAACGCAGCTCCAGGGTCTGAGCTGTTAACCACTGTACCATACTACCTCACGAGGTTTTTTTCTCGGGTTTTCTGTTGAGCGTACCAAACATGAATTTGGACAAAACACAGTAGAATATGGAGGTCTGTCATGCCCAGTTTGTAGGAAAAATGTCCTGAGTTCTCATTGTCTATGAATCCATGAAGGTTTAACAAGATTCCATAAAAGGAAGGAAGGGAGGAGGCAAAGGGGGGGGAGGGAAGAAGAGAAAAGGAAAGGGAAGGAAAGAAAGAAGTCAGACATGAATCATCTCACTTCTTTCTTCTAAGCTGATGATAGTACACATGCTCTGGTTGAGGTGAATAGAAATTGTTTGTGGTTTTGGTAGGCAAGAGAGTGACAAGAAGTGTGGACATGTGAAAAAAGCTCCCAGATGTTGACATGGCACTTGGGCCTAATGCACAGTTTAGAGAGGATCCAAGTAGACACAGCTATTGTTCAACCTCAGCAGCACTTGGAAGAGCTTGTTGTGAGCTTAACGAGCCAAAGGCTGTAAAGCAAAGTCGCTCAGTCTTCTTTGACTGGTTCAGCTTTTATGTGAGGCCCTTGAGACCTAAGGGAAATTGTTAGGACAAGCTGCTAATCTAAGGAGTGAGGATTTTTGCATTCAAACGTATTTATTAAGCTCTTATCATGTACCTGGCATCACTCTAAGTGCTTAAAAAATGGTGAACCAAATCAACGGACCCCGCCGTTTTTACCATAGCAGTGGGAGACAGCATGTAGGCAAACACAGAAGTAATAAATAAGTAAATATTGTATATTTAAAGATGATACTTGTTATTAAAAAAAAAACCCACAGAATTGGATAAGGGATATAAAATTACCAGGGGGGTAGGAGTAGGTGAAATGGAAAGAGGTGGGATTGCAATTTTAAGTAGGGTGGAAAGGACACTTGCACAAAGATTTGAAGAGACTGAGGGAGCCATCCTAGTGCTCAGCCTTGCTGTGTGGGCAGAGCGGATAGGGCAGAGGCCCACATGTTGGGAGCGTCCCTAACTTGATCACTGTACAGCAGGGTCGCCAGTGTGGCTGAAGCAGAATAAGTCAGAGGAGGGTAGTAGGACCCCAGATCAAAGGGCCTGTGGGTGGTACAGATTGTGAAGGGCCTCGGGTGCCATTGTAAAGACTACCTTTTGCTCGGACTGAGAGAGGAGACACAGTAGACTTTTGAGGAGATGAATGACGTGATCTGGTTTGTGCTTTAAGTAGACCTAAAAGGGATCAAGAGTAAAACCAAGGAAAGCAATTGGAGAAGAGATGCTGGTGGTCTGGGCTAGGGTGGTTGCGAGAGATTCCCAGACCCTGGTAATGTTTTCAAAGTGGAGGCAACAGATTTATTTCTCTATCCACACAGAGACTTGAGCATGGATGTATGAAGACCTATTCTCAGCAGATTTGGGGCTCAGCAGAATTTAGGTGTCCTGTGACTTTGGCAGAGGATTCCTTGAGGGATGTAAGATTTCTTCTCCCCGATATTTATGCCTTCTGTCCTCATCTTGCCTTGAAGCAGGGGCAAAAGCCCTGGCAATGAGATCTTATCTCCCTGATCAGGATCTTTCTCCATTGGAATCTATTTCATCACATCTAAGCACACGCTTAATGATGCCGGTCATTTGAATGAGGAAAAAACTAGTACCATGTGCAAACTCTTTTAGCCTGGTATTAAGGGAATTAAATAATAGAAGGAGATACCTCACGTACAAATCTGAACCAAAGAGCTGAAGGCAAATAAAAGAATGTAGCGCAGGGGCATACTACATAGAGCGTTAGATTTTTTTCACCGATTTAATAATATTCCAACAAGAGGAGTTTGCAATTATTCTAAATTAAGTAATCATGGAGCGTATAAAATGTCAAAGCAAAATTTGATTCTAAATGCTTTTTGAATTCTACTTAAATTAAATGTATTACCACATTGTAAAAACTGATCTTTTGGACTACATATAACATTTTGAATAATGTAATCATTTAGTGATTTCTCTGAGGAAAATCAAGTTTTTCAGCTAACACATTCATTCAGCTATAAATATAATTCCTTTCTTCAACTGTTTTTATCATTGGGGATTTATTTGTTCAATTTGCTATTTATATTTGTGAATTACTTTACAAATATTAATCTAGTCACTGTGATTTAAATCGTACTTCAGTCATTTTATCAGTACTTTTTCATTCCTCTTCTAGTGAAGAGATTATAGATATTTACCGCATCGTAACCATGGCCAGCTCATATTTACTTGTGATTTTAGTACAGTTTTCTTTTATATTGTACACATGTCTCTCTTTTACAGGAGATAATCCATTCTCTTCTGCCTGCCATTATTTCATCAGGCCCAACCGTTGTCCTACTTTGGCTCCCTAGCTGTAGTGTACTCCCATCTTTGCTAAAATGCACTTTGAGAACCACTCCTGCTTAATTGCTCTCAGCAAGACTATTTGGATCATCCCCATCCTATAAATTCAAGAAGTCAGAACTTTCCACGTTAAAACATACAATGCATGAGGCTGGAGGAAGTTTGGAGGTCGAAATTCAGTTCTGGGGAGGTTTCCCTTCTGTTCATGACCAATTCTCTTCTTTGACCAAGTCACATGCCATCTTCCGATGGGTGATATATAATTGCTGATTTGTTAGTTCTGCAAGGACCATGCATCCTCCTATGGAGAATGTTTCGGACAAAATCCGTTGTTGTATTTACGAAGTGCTGTTCACATGTGGACCATAAACCGTGCAGAAAAAGCAAAAGGATAACTAACCATAGAGCCACTAAAAATAACTTTAAGATTCTTCTTTAGAAGCTCAGAAAAATCTCATTAATAAGTACTTTAATGCCTTTTGATTGAACACTCTTCCCAATTTGATATGTCATTAATGTAGAGCCTGGTAGCTGGACGGGACATACAGAGGATAAGAATTAGATTTATTTAGGGTCTTGCCTTCATCTGTCAGATGAAGACAAATTCCAGAGAGTGAAAATGAACTGGAGTTTGAGTCTTTGGTGCGCCGTTTGCTCTTTTTCAATTTTCAGATAGATCTACTCCCCAATGACTGCTGTCACAACAGCCACTAATGGGTTTCTCTAATCTTTTTTTTTTTTTCCTTAGAAATCAAAGTTGTGTGCTCTTCTATTAACCAAGTTACATAGGGTCTCAAGGCATTTTTGTTAGCTCATACTGCTTAAAGCTATTATTTTCAGCTACCCCAAATGTGAAAACAGTAGTGCAGGGTTTTATAAATCTGAAGACACACGCAACATGCACTTAAGTGTAAATATATCCATTTAACTGCAGCGCTGCATTTATTAAAATGGTGATAGTGAGTCAGCAAGAGCAAAAGATACAGTTTTCACCGCCTGCAATGGTTTGCAAATGAGCTATCTGCTCCTTCTGACCTGTTCCCTGTGGTGACCAGCAAACATCACATGCACAACCACCAGGCAGAAAACACAGTATCTTTTGTTGTTCACCACTGGATCTACAAGTCCTAGAACAGTACCAAGCAGTTAATAGACACTCAGTGTGAATCTGTTGGATGAATGAACGACAGTCTTGTAAATCCAGATAGGGACTCCGTGCTCTAAGATGACAAAGCATTGTTAAGTTAATCTAGCAGTACCAAGCCTAAAAGGAGAAACAAAATTAGCCTCTTTTATATTGTATTCTTGGTCATTGATTTAAATCATCCAGACATAGGTGACTTCTAACAATCTGTGCACATAGACTAGCATGGAGACATTTATGCTATCTGGGTTTGGACATACTGAATTTTAGGCCAATCACTTATGTATGTGGCAGGAAATCCACATGTAATTAAAATGTTAGTAATATTTTGCGTACACTGAGCTTGCATTATATGGTAAAACACTGAATTGGAACAGAAAAGACTTAGATTTAGATCCCACATCTGACTCTTGTGTCCTTGAGCAAATCATGTAAGTCTCAGTTTTCTTAACTTTGAACTGAAATTAATGATAATACCTGTCTCAGCCTTTTGAGCTGTACACTTGTGAAGATAAAGTGAAAGCATGTAGGATTATGTGAAAAAATTCTTGTAAAAATGTGTAATTATATAAATGTCACGATTTGTAAAACCCGTCTACTTCATCAAATACCCCAAATCTTAAAAATCATTATAAATTAAATTTTTATGGAAATAATCTTTTAAAACTGGTCTTTTAAAAAGCAGTAAACCTTATACAATTGCATATTTATGTGTAAAATACTTTAAATAACATGTTGACAACAGCATAAAATATACATAAAGCTGTTTCCAGATTTGGCAAATAGTCTAAAGTTTAAAAAAAAAAAAAGTTTAAAGTCAACGAGAATGCACGGAGTCTAAAAAAACTTGTTTTTGACAAAAACTTCTTTTAGAGAATCTTATTTATGCTCATTTTCTTTTACTATATTTCCAACGCTAAGTATTACTTATGTGGGGGCAAACTTTTCCATTCTTCAATTAATTTCAGGTACTAAAAAATAATTCTTTGTTCTGTACTTCTCTTGAGGTTGTGAAAACTCTAGATCATTCCAACTTTCTCTGCACTATGGCTTTTACCAAGAATAAGATGCTGTTTTTTCAGTTTGTTTTGTTGTTTTGTTTTGAGTTTTGTTTTCCAGTGAAATTTGTTGAATTCATTTTTTCCCAACTCTTTTTCAGTAATTTACAATTCTTTGTTCAGATTACAGAACTATGAAAAAAAAAGAACTTGATTTAAACTGTTTTAAAGCATTGAAGCTTCTCTTTCTTGGAGTTCCGAGATTTATCTTTATTACTTTTTTTTTTTTCCTTTTGCCATTTAGAAAAGCTACTCTGTATTCATTTTCCTGCTTACGTCAGTAATCATGACCACATTAATACTATAATAGCTTTCAGTTGAGCCTTATGAAGTGACATTATGTAGATCAAAATGTTCAAATATTGGCAATTGTGTATAGTTCATTCTAATTCAGTGACTTTTCTCCAAGTCTACTTATTTCTAAATCCTAACGCATATTGTTTAACATTCAAGGAAAAGAACTAAAAAGTTTCTTTTGTAAACCACATGTAATTAATGGGCACCATTTACTCCCAATTCCCAAGTTGAATTTGCCACACCTTAGACAAAAGAGTAAAGAATGTTCTCAGCATTTGGGGTATCTGTGGGGCTTCCACAAAGGTAAAGATAGGAAGTAGAATGTTAGGATCCTCCTTCTGTATCATGTTTTGTTTTGTCATTCTTAAATTTTAGTTTAGGTTTATCTCAGAACGATGATATGAGACAATGGTTTTGCTTTCTCTGTCCCCCATCAAAAACACTTACGATGGAATGCATGTTCTCCCAACATCAACAACATTAATCATGTATAAAATAGGTAAAATATTACCAAAGAGGTTTCCTGTTTTTTTTCCAAAATAGAGTATGTCATTTGTATTCTTACAGACTTAAGTATATCTTGTATAGTAGCTATCTATGACCTTGATTGATTACTCATACTGGATTTTCAGTTCTTTGTCAAAATAATAATATGCTCATGATGGCATATGTATACTGGATAAAAAGAGTGTAAAGGGAATAGAGGAAAGAAAAACATCCTGTCCACAGTTTTAAATCCCATTCCTCAGTGGTAATCATTTCCTTTAGGTTTCCCTCGGTTGCTATATTGCCTTAGAATTTTTCTCCATAAAACCTACCTGCCCCTCCTCAACTCAGTTACACAAGACATAAAAGCATGCCCTGGTTCTAAAAAAATGGAAACATAGAATGCCATATGTCTAATTTTGAAGAGAAATAGCATTTGCTTCCTTACAACTCTGCTTTGCTATGTGCAAGAGCCAATTTTTCTATCGAGACTTTCAATAAAGTGATTTAGACAATGTGCGCAACTCAACACAAAATGTACCTATCGCAAAATGACTTGTGAAATTGTTTCCAGTTTAGCTGGTGCTGATGGACTAGATTCATTGTCTTTGAGGAATACTTGGGGCAGTAAAGTGAAGGTTTTACATTTTTCTTTTCTTGTCGATGCTCTGTGGCATGTGAGAAACATGGGCCGAGGTAATTCTGAATGAAGGAGTTAGGTATCTGAGGTATCTGAGGAAACCATGGAGCAACTTAGCCAGAAATGCAGATGGACTGTTATTCTTCTATTTACTCTAATAGCGAAATAACCAGTAAAAGTGAAATAGAATAAACAGGGAAATAACTGAAGAGCTCACAACATCTGCTGGGACCTGAATGCGTATCTGCCATGGTTCAAGAACAGTGTAACAAAATCTTAAGGTTCAGTGATTCCATTCAAATTGGATTTTCATAAGCAAGTTAAGATTCAGAGCTTCAGCTCCACTTTTCCCTTCAAATCAACAAATACTTATTAATGCTCAAATACTGGGTTTAATACTCTAAAAGAGAAATATAAGACTTGATCTCTGCACTCTCGTAATTTGTGACATTAATGGGATACACATATCAGAGTTATGCAAACAAGTTAGGAAGTGACAGAGGGAGGAAAGGCATAGTATAGCCAAAATACCGTATAAGGAATATGTGAAACAGAATTCATGAGGAGGAGAAAGCAATTCAGAATTTAGAAAGCTGAAGCAGAATAGTTTTATAAAGGAGAAAGCCCTTGAATATCTGTAGTTGGATGTAATTGGAATTTGGACAGTACTAATAGCTACCACTCACTTATTTTGTCCCAAGACATGTTTTAAATTCTTTGCTTATGGTGAGTCATATGGTCATCACAACAACCTTATGAAGAAAGCACTCTTATTATACCCATATTCAGAATTATCCCAGCTAGAGATGGTGGTGTGTATCAGAGCGGTGGCAGGGTCAAATTCTGGACACATTCCAAAGGTCGAGCTCATAGGATTTGGTGGCCACTTGCGTGTAGGCTGGGAGAGAGAGAATTCGAGGATACCACGAATAATTTTGTCATGACCAACTGGGAGAACGGAGCTGCCGTTAAACTACGTACTGTGGGCGATTGCAGGAGGATCAGGTTGGGGGAAAGATTTGGTATAAGTTTAGTGGTGATATGTTAAGCGTAAGATGTTTATTAGACATCCACATGAATATCAAAGAGACAGTTGGATAGATACAAGTCAGAGTTCAGAAGACGATCTCGATTAGAGATGTACATATGGGGAAACGTAGGGGTAATTTCTTAGCTCTTCTTCCACACTTGCTCACAATATGTATCTTTTCCTATGTTCATTTCCCAACCCTCTTTCCTTCTAACCCCACCTTTGTGGACAATCTCAGCCCCACGCCCATGACTTAAATATCAGTTTGACACAAATGGATCTTATTGGCGGAGGTAGAAAGCGGGAGAGGCAAGATGCCAACATAGCATCAAAGACCTATTGCTAATAGGGCCCAACAGAGGTGGCATCTGGCAGATGTAGGGACTCAGCCATTTAATGACAGACTCTGCTTAAGGCCACAGCAAGGTGTCTGTGGACTAAAAGAAATAGGATGGCAGAGGTAGACAGAGAAATAGAGAGGAAGCTGAGGCAGAGCCAAATGAGGTAAGACTAGGGATGCCAGGGCTATGTGATGAGGGTTATGCATAACAGTACTGAATGCTGCAGAGGAGGCAGTGAGGAAGCTGTTGATGAACCAATAAATCGAATTTTCCTTCAAGAAGTAAATACAGTAAAAAAAGAAAAAAAAGAATTACAGGTGTTTATAACCAGCTGCTCACATGAGTCACTTTGAGAAATGAAGACTAAGGAATCACTTGGAAGCATTTATATATCTATATTTATATCAATATCTATTTTTATATTTATATATGATGAAGTTCAGTGTACTTCAAACCAGAATGTCATTATATGGGTGCAAGTCACCTTCAGGGGAAAGTATGCTAAATAATCAATTTCATATTTTTCATATTATCTTGTATTTTAGTTTATATGTTTATTTCTCTGGAACTGCATTATTTCAATTCTAATACAGATTTTTTTCCACTTGCTGGAACATTTTTACTAAGGGAACACTGGCAAAGTTTGAAGTAAAGATTTTATAAATAATGTCTGCATATGTTATTACAAACTTTCAAATAGAAGACAAAATTTCAGATTAATGTTTGCCTACACATCCTATAATCAACATATTTAAAATCCTGCCTTGGTAAGAGGTTTAAGCTCATGGAGGTGTGTTTGATGTTACTCCTTGGTATAAATAGGATTACAGATGCCTGTAAATCATAAGCATCCTTATTTTTTAATTGTGTGCTGCAGTTTAAGCAAGTGCTGACTTGAATTTTCTGTTTGTATATGTGAGATGCCCACTTATTTTCTTGACTACAGGAAAGATACAACGGAAGTGATGGTATGTTAAATATTAGAGACCATACTGGCACTCTTAATGGTACTCTTAATGGTATTTTTGAGACAAATACGTAAGACACAAAATTAAAATTTCAGTAACTTCTTAAAAGTTTATTTTCATCAGAAGTGATTTATAATAAATTCACTTTATCAAATACCACCATCCCCTACTCCAGCCCTGTTCAATTTCCACAGTATCTCCTTTGACATTCATACAAATAGGCTTACCATTTAGGTGGGCAAAGCCATGTTCTGTAATGAAACATTCTGACAGCAAAGGAGTAGTTGCTGCTTTACCTTAAATGGAAGAAAAACTGAACAGCAGAAATCCGTCCCTTATGATAGAGAAGACAGCATTGTGAAGAGTTACTTGAGAACTTTATCTCAACCTGATTAGTTGGCAAAGAGGTCCCTTGTTTCGTTCCCTAGATAAATGGTCTGTAGTGTCTAGTTTCTCCTTTTAGCCCATTGAAGGCACTATTACACGGTACTTGAATCAACAAAGTACTTTTAGGTTTACATTGTTTGTGTTATGAATCCCCTTTAAAAAATTGCTTCTCTCTCGGGCGCCCGGGTGGCTCAGTAGATTGAGCGTCCAACTTCAGCTCAAGTCATGATCTCATGGTTCATGAGTTTGAGCCCCACATCAAGGCCTTGCAATGACAGCGTGGAGCCTGCTTTGGATTCTCTGTCTCCCCCACTCTCTCCCCACCGCTCCACTCTCTCTCTTTCAAAAATAAACATTAACATTTTTTTTTAAAAACCTGATTTTCTCTAAAGGGAGGTTCATGTTTTTAAATATCATTTATGTCAAAGTTTAAGCTCATCTTATCATGTCTGTGTTTTCAAGGAACTCTTATTTAAACCACCAGCTTTTCAACTGGAAGCCTGACTTACAGCATCATAGTTCATAATCTTCTCTTTTCTCCTTATTTTACATACCCAGACCTCATCTCTCAGCTGAGAAAGTTATTTCGCTGTCTAATTTTTCCCTATTAGCAGTGTATAAATGAGGGTCTTATTTGACTTGATGCCATGAAGCAGAGTGGCAAGAATGCTATTTTAAAATACCAAAGACCTAAATCTTATGCACTCATGTACAAGTGCCTTCCGGAAATGAAAGTTTCCTTTGGCAGTAAGAGTGACTAACAAACCTCTGACAGAATCTAGATGGAGGGTAGGGAGGTTAATTCCTAGGGACATATCAGAATTAAGAGAAAATGTTGACTAAACAGGGGGTACCTCATGATTTTGCCATCATATTTTCAGGTAAGATAAGGAACTATTCAGGGATAGACATGAAAATAATATATGCTGTAGTGATCCTAAGGATTTTTCTATCACCATAGCAACTACAGGGACTATGGTTTCATTTTTAGAGGGTCAGAAACTATAAAGATCACTTATTTCTAGACAAACCAAAATAGTAAAAAGCTATAAAAGATCTCATCTTTGACTTTAAACTGTGGAAACTGCTACAGAATTTTCTTTGGTGCATATACCATTTTTCTGTGTGCAGTGCCTCAGGGACAGGAGTATGTGTAGGGACTTTAAAAAAGGATTTCCTGGACTCCAGCCAATTTTGACAGCATTCTCTGAGAATGCACCAAGGAGCTATTATCTAGATATCCAGGGAGTGTGACATCCCCTGCCCCAGTTTTTGCTTTTTGCTTTTCTCATTTAAGATAGAAAGTTTTCCTGCCTTTGCAACACGCTGCCCAGCATTGCTAAAACCATTCATAACTCGATTCTGAGCAATTCTACCATTTTCTAGAGAACTGGGGCCTCTCCAGAGATTTGGATTAAAACCAGGAACTTTGGCAAGCTCAGATCCTCAGAGAGAAAATATATTTACCTGTTTTGTGTGTGTGTGTGTGTGTGTGTGTGTGCACGCGCGCACATGCACACACATAGACACACAACCCACATCAAAGCCATAAGTAGGTGACTTTTGTTCTGTTGGGGAAAATCCTCCTTCCCTTCTCTTAAATTTTATCCCCATTGGAGATCACAGCTATTTATTTTAATTGTGTGGGCTTCCAACGTGAAGGCAAACTGGTTACACTGACTGGTCGCCCCAGTATAAATTCAGGTAATCAGCCTTCCAGTCATCTGGCTTTTGGTGTCACATGGAGAAATTGTCAGAGTTCTGAATTGTTGCCCTTGGTCTGGGAGCCATACTAAAATGGAGTCCACGATTTACATCGTCAGGAGTTGAGCCAGAGCAAGTGGTAGTGAAATCAGGATGCCCAGGTCAGTCGACTTAACAGAAACAGCAAAGAAGTCCTGTTGGTGCACGTTCCTGGCACCTGACCTAATCACGCTCCTGGGATAGCCCTAACTATTCTACCCAAGGCTGCAGGTTCAGAACTGTCAGAAGATGATATGGAATTTCACCACGTGAATCAAAGAGAAGAAAGCATATAAGGCGAATGTTTGATTGCAGTAATTTCTAGGGCACTGCTAACATACACTGAATCCATTCTGTTCTTTTGAAATTTGTGTTGCATTTTCAGGCTTGGGTAGTAAACTTAACCTCAATAGCAAAGTGTTGTATGTCAAATAAAGTGAACCACAATGTAACAGTAAGCTATTTTCAATTTTGTAGTGAAAGACAGTGACAGTGGAAGACTGTCTGCTCTATCCAGGTTTATAGTTTCACACTATGAAGATGGTGAAATTGCTCCAGAGAAGATCACCGATGACTTCCTGAATAGCCAGTTGCCTTTTCACTCCTGTTCCCAGCTGTGTTAGGCTTGTTGGCAGCTCCCTCCATCCTTCCTGATACACTTCCTTCCCTTGGTTTTGAAATACTGTACTCTTCTGGCTTTCCTCCTAGGTCTGATGACAATTACTCTTTGGGCACACTCATCTCCTTCCTGGACCTTCCCTTTTCACAAAGGTTCATCCTTATGCAACCTTGCTTCTTACTTTTTTATTCCAACAAACTTCTCTGAGCACTCTGACCGTCTCTTGTGCAATGAAATAACACCTACTAGATTCCGGTGGCTAGCAATTCTGTATTTAATGCTGGTTGAACATAATTTTAACCTGCATTCCTCTAGACAAGTAATCTCACAATTTATTTCTGTGTTGGTGTGCCTCCTTTCCTTCCTTCACATGGTAATACTTGACCTGTCGGGTAAGTATTCTGACCACATTAAATTGGGTTGCTTAACAACAACAACAACAACAACAACAACAACAACAAAACAAACAAATTAAGGCCTCCCTATCATAAGGTGTACAGGGACTTAAAGAAAACACCTTGGAATTTTATAAACAACCTCCTTCCCTCCCTCTCTGTCTTTCTCTCTGAAATTTATTCACATCACCCATACCCATTGTGTCTTACCCAGTCTCTACCTGGGAACACAGCTGCTTTTTTTAGAGTCCTGGCATAAGCAGTGACTTTCACCCCTTACAACTTATATTATCTCTGCTCTCACTTGCTTCTATAGCTTCATCCTCCACAAAGGCAGGTCTTCATGCATCACAGTCATGAAGTCTTAAAATGAGGCAGGAATACTTTCTAAGATCTGCCATAACCTCTCTCCTGATGCCCTTTGTAAGCTGTGCAGTTTGTTTGAGAGTACCTTCTGGGAAGCTGCAGGTTCAGCAATAGCCCCACCCTATCTGGCCGAGTCTCCATCTCATACACTGTTAAAATCCTCCCCGATTTTGTGTGAAAATACACAAAAATATTCCTTTTATTGATACTTATTAAGTTTTTACATTCCTATTTAATTTTTCTGACAAGAAACATAGAGAGCACATCATGAATTACTCAAGAGCATCTTAGCCCCAGTGCACATGCCCGAAATCTTGTGGGACAATGCAGTGAGGGCCACGTGTTTCTCTGTGCATGCAGGCATTGAAGTATGGGAGAGACCTCCTAAATTTATGGATATCAGAACTTAGGTAAAGCAGCCGGCATATCTGACAGAAAGAGGGACAGAAACAGAGACCTTTGCTCCAAGGGGTCAACACATCCTCTCCAGACAGAGGGAAGGGTTTAGGTGTATTATTCTCAGACTGTAAGTTGGAACATAAACAAAGGGATGTGGAAAAGGTATGTTTCCAGATCTTCCTGAAGCAATGCACTAGTCTGAAAAACCATGGTATGTTTGCTATTCAATCATCCTTTAACCCAGATGCCAGTGCTCTTTGCTCAGAAAGCCCAGACTGTGCAGAAATGGGAAAAGATGTATGAATAGTCACCATCTCATTTCTCTTCTCAAAAATCTGATGCCAGCTGCCTATGGGATATCTACAGTCTGAGGCCCCAAAGGCTTCTCAATGTGACCACATGTAAAATGGAACATATCACTTACACACACACACACACACACTCTCTCTCTCTCTCTCTCTCTCTCTCTCTCTCTCTCTCTCTCTCACACACACACACACACACACACACACAACCTCTTGATCCATCTGAAATCCTTTTACTCATTGATACCACTATTCTTCTGGGTGCCCAGGCCAGAAACCTGGGGGTAATTAGAGTCTTTCCTCTTCTTCACTCAACACACAGTCACTGAGTTCTGCCAACTTTTCTTCCTAAACAACTTTCTCAATCCAACTCAAACATGAATACCAACCAGATGGTCAGTCACATTAATGGTTTTGTTTTTAATTTTGTGTGTGTGATAATGGTAGTATGTGTACTTTCCTTGATAAGAATTCACATACTTGGGAAACATGCTTAAGTATTTATACATAAAATATTATATACATTTCAAAATAATCCAGTCGAGGAGGTGAATGGGTGAGAGTATCATGAAACAAAGTTGTCCATGACTTTATAAGAACTGCAACTGGACAATAGGTTCATGGGGAGTATTTGTACTATTTTCCTGCTTTGTGAGTATTTGAAATTCTCCATCATAATTATTTTATGAATCATTGTTCCTCACTGGCTACTGAATTACATTCAGAGGTTTTTAAACACATTACTAATCATCTCTTGCCTCTTCCTCCTGACCCATCTTCTCCTAATCTTCTACATTTGCAAAAAGTCAGTCAAGTATGACTGCTCATATTCCCTGTCTTTGTATGTGTGTAGCCTAGCAAGCATAATGCCCTTCCTACTTTAACTACTCAGCTTTGTCCACTCCAAATTACACTTCTTTCATGAGTCCTCAGTGTGTGGGCAAATATGGTGTAGGATTTGTTCCTCCTCTGAATTTCCAGAAAATATTTGGTACCACTTAGACTACTCGTGAAATTCTTTCCCGTCATCTAGCTGGTGCTTCTGTACTATTATTTTCCCTTCAGTTCTCCAGACCACACCCTTCCTTACTACCGCAATAGCATCAATTTCAAAATTCTTAAAATAAAGCAAATGAAACTATGTTTTACCTACCTTTTCTTTATATATATTGATCCTTGTACATGGAAGAACTCAATAAATGTTTGCTCAATTGACTTGTCTATAACAATTCAGATGAGTCAAATAACCAATTGCATACTTAGTAAGACTAGCTAAATATATAATTTTTGAGAATTTTTTTTGAAAATCAGTATTTTAAAGGTGTATATTACATAATGAACTTGTGGTTGGTGACTTTTTTCTCTCAAATGTAATGTAGATAAAAATTTTGTAGTTAACTTATAGGATATGTTTGTTTATTCATTTAGTCAACAAAATACGTTGAATACCTACCATATGCTAGGCATTGGTTTAAGTTCCAGAATCCCAGTAGAGAGCAAGACAGATAACATTCCCTGCACTCATTGGGTCTAGTCTCGTGGTGTAGAAAGACCAGTAGATATATAATTTAATGTGAATCATAAATAGCATGTAGAAAAATGAAGAATACAGGGAATACACGGTAATTAGGGCTGCTATGTAAAATAGAGTGGTAAAGAAGTCTCTTCGTAGCTGAGAAAGAAGGAGGGAACTAGTCATATCAATGTCCTAGAATGAAAGGGTATTTTTGGCAGAGAGAACAGCAAGTACCTTGAACACCAAGAAACCTTGAAGCAAGAAAATGCTTGGCATACTTGAACACAAAAAGGTTAATGAGGCTGAAATGTTCTAGACTCAATAGAGACTAAGAAAAGATAAGATTAGAAGGTAGACAACATACAACCAAGTAATTTAGAACTTTGTAGGCCATGGTAAAGATGATGGGTTTGATGAGGATGCATTAGACGATTTTGAACAGAGGAGAAATGCGATCTGCTTTATGTTGTGAAAAAATCTTTTCGGCTCTTGTGTGGAGAATTGACTAGGTGAGAAGCAAGACTGGAAGCAGGAAGTTCATTAGGTAGCCATTGCAATAATCCAGATAAGATACAATCATAGATTAGCTCAAAGCTATAACAAGGGAGGTAATGAGAAGGGGTCCAATTCTGGACAGGTCCTGGAAGTAGAGTCCACATGATTGTCTAACAACTTGCATACTGGAGACTAAAAAAAAAAAAAAAAAAAAAAAAAAAAAAAAAAAAAGTCAAGGATACCTCTAAGGTTGTCAACCTGAATAACAATTAATTGATATGTCATTTACTGAAATGGGGAAAACCATTAAAAGAGAAGGATAAAGGGGTGCAGTTCACAATTTGGCTGGGGTTACATTAAGTTTGAGATGTTCATGGGACATCCACATGCCAAGAAAGCAGTTGGATTTGTGACTCTCTTTTCCAAGTTGAGGTCAGGGCTGGAAATAAAAGTTTTGGAGTCATCATTGTATAGAAGGTATTTACAGTCATGTGAGCAAATAGGAGTATAGATAGAGAAGGAAATACATGTCACAACGAAGCTAGAGCACTCCAGTATTAAGAGGTCAGTCAGAGATTCAGTAAAGGAGACTGAGAAGCAGTGGACAAGAAGGTAGAAGAAAAACCATCAGAGTTCAGGTTACAGAAGCCAAATGAAGATAGAGTTTTAAGATGAAGGGAGTGATTCAATTGTATTGAGATGAGAACTGTGAATTACCTACTCACTCTGAGCCTGTTGAAATCACTGGGCTTCAGGTAGGATGATTTTTAAAAGTCAGTAAGTAAGAACTGCAAGACTGATCAACAGTATCCAAATGATGGAAAGAGACCAAGTGCCTGTAGACTGATGAATGGATACAGAAGATGTGGTATATATGCAATGGGATATTACTCAGCCATAGAAAAAAGAAATGAAATCTTGCCATTTGCAACAATGTGGATGGAACTAGAGCGTATTATGTTAAGCGAAATAAGTCAGTCAGAGAAACACAAATACCGTATGATTTCACTCTTATGTGGAATTTAAGAAACAAAACAGATGAACATAGGAGAAGGGAAAAAAAGAGGGAGGCAAACCATAAGAGACTCTTAACTGTAGAGAACAAACAGACTTGCTGGAGGGAAGGTGGGTGGGGGGACGGGCTAGATGGGTGATGGGCATTAAGGAGGACTCTTGTTGGGATGAGCACTGGGTGTTATAGGTAGGTGATGAATCACTAAATTCTACTCCGGAAACTAATACTGCGCTATATGTTAACTGTCTACAATTTATATAAAAACTTGAAGCACTAAAAATAAAGAATCGCAAGACTGTTATTTCTGGGGTTTATAAATTTCTTTTTTTTTCTCTTTACATAGACAGCTGATTCATTTCTGAAAGTGTTTCAAATTTTCTATATTGCAGAACATAAAAGACAGCCTGCAACAAATCTCAGGTCGGATTGACATCATTCACAATAAGAAGACAGCAGCCTTGCACAGTGCCACTCCTGCAGAAAGGGCAAAGCTGCAGGAAGCTCTCTCACGGCTCGATTTCCAATGGGAAAGAGTGAACAAAATGTACAAGGACCGACAAGGGTAGGTAACGCTTTTATTTTCCTGAATTATAAACTTATTTTCAGGGAACTCTGGAGTTCTTTCCAGTGTTTTCCATGGAAAGGTAGGGAGGAAGAGAAGGGAGAAGTATTACTATCATTGGAAAAAGGTAAGTGGAGCGAGAACAAATACTGATGAACAGACTAATGAGCTTCATTCTAGCACTTATTCTCTACTGGGGTTAACCTTATGTCGGAGCATTATTTCCTTTGAAAATTTCACGCAATGTTAAAAATAGGTTTTGTTGGTTAATTGAAGTGGTTTAAAAAAACGTGCACTCAAAAATGTGTATCTTTGGTCAAATCTGTGTCCTATATAGTTACAACATACTGATATTTAGATTTATATGTTTGAAATGTAAGCTATCAGCGAAAAGTTGATTCTCATTTATTGCTTCTATTTTGAAGGTGGTCCTAACATGTTGAAGTCCCCCTAATCTTTTTGCTATGATGAATTTGTGAAGTTGATTTAAAATGTTTTCAGTGTTTACCTTAATTAACATATCTAGCTTTTGACCAAATTTTCAAAAGTTCATATGCATTCTTTAGCCTCACACCACAAGAAGGTAATATATTGTTTTCTTTTCAAATTTTAGGTTAAAAGTTATGGAGTCCTAATGATTTAAATTTAAAACAGTTTTAAAGATTTGTAGTCTCAGTACAGTCTTCTTTATTCTAAGAGAAAATAGAATCATGTTTAATAATTATCTCGAACCTCCCTAATGACTCTCTTACCTATCCATTTTGAAATATCCTTACTTCTATTTTAGTTCTTCTTTTACTACAGTGGGTTTCTAAACTGGTACTTATAGCAGAAATCTCACTTATTTCTAATAATCATTCCCATTTTATCCCCAGTCATTTTTCATCCAGAATTGTTTTTCTGACGTGTAAGAGCTTCAGTACTGGAATCTCATTCTCCTTACTATAAAGTACAGACACTTAATTGGACATTTAAGGCCTTCACATGACCCTTGTTTTTTTGTTCAGCCTTCTTATCCATCCCTGCCTGTCCTACAACATCTCCAAATTCTGTTCCAGCAGTATGAAATTGATTTGAAGATTCCCAAATATTTTGCGTCCCCTCTGGCCTTTGTCTCCTACAGGTCTCACCTATGAGTTGATTATAAAATCTAGGAACTTAAATATTCTTTAAACATTTAGTGTAATATCAAATCAACATTCCATTTACGGATTTTGCAAATATGGCCAGACTTGGTGGCTGCCCCCGCAGAGTGCCTGCTCTGAAGTGACCTACTCCTAGAACTTACAACATAGCAATCAGTTTGTTTACTTTTCTGCCTACTACACAGGCTCTTTATTTTTTTTTTTTATTTTTTTTAACATTTATTAATTTTTGAGAGTTAGAGAGCGACAGAGAGAAAGCAGGGATGGGGCAGAGAGAGAGGGAGAAGCAGAATCCGCAGCAGGCTCCATGCTCTGAGCTGTCAGCACAGGGACCAATGAGGGGCTCGATCGAACCCACAAACCATGAGATGGTGACATGAGCCGAAGTTGGAGGCTTAACCAACTGAGCCACCCAAGTGCCCCACCTTTTTTTTTTCTTTTCGTACAAGCTCCTTTAAAGACAAGAGCCATATTTTATTTTGTGCAATATTCTCAGGGCTAATATGGTACATTTGACTCTTGAGCAATTCAGGTTTGACCTGAAAGGGTCCACTTGTTGTTTTTTTGTATAGGTAATTTTTTGATAAATACAATATAGGAATATGAATGTACTTTCTCTTCCTTATGATTTTTTAAATAATATCTTCTTTTCTGTAGTCTTATTTTGTTATAAGAATACAGTGTATAATACATAAATAAAATACATGTTAATAGATTGTGCTTGTTATCAGTAAGGCTTTCTGACGACATTAGGCTGTTAGTGGTTAAGTTTTGGGGGAGTCAAAAGTTGTATGTGGATTTTTGATTGCCCAGGGCATCAGCACCCCTAAGACCCACACCATTCAGTGGTCAACTATACTGAGTTTAAAGTGGATGTGTAGTGTGTCTGGATTCAAGCTTCCTCCCAGAAATCTGACACTATTTCTCCCTGGATCATCTAATAGTTTATCTCAAAATACTGGAAAACATTTGATCCCAGGGAATCCGAAGCCAGTCTTGGTAAAACAAAAGAAACTCAATGACCCTGCGTATACACTTGCAAAAGGCAAACTTAGCATGCCACCACAGTGCACCTTTTCTCCTTATCCCACTGTGTGTCATTATGAGCCTCTGCCAGCTACTGCAGTGAGGTCAATGCCATCCCTCTTTTTAGGGGTGTTCATTCGACTCTTGGGGTGTTCCTGTCTCTGTTCTTTTCTCTCTGTTTTCTCCTAGCCATCCAGATCAGCAACACCACCCCCTACGAACCATGGAAGGTTCTGGAGTAGCCAGTGCCTACTGTGATTTGTAGGCACCGACCACTCTTGCACTAAGGCAGAGGTGAAACGTTCTGCTCTTTGAAGCTTCTCTCCCATATTATATATGTCATATTTGGCCATTGAGCTAGGTATTCCCTTCCCACAGGCTCATACAAAGGTTTCCCTTTCACTTTACCTCCAACCATAATGGAGTTTCAAAGAAGCAGAAGCACTAATGCCAATCCACTAAGTGGGTAAACTGAAATCTCACCTGAAACCTAGGGTCTTTCCTATGTCTGGCAAAGGATAGAGTACCTCTAACCCTATTAGACTCATTCTTTTCTTATACCCAGTGGCTGGAATTAGTATCCTAATTTCTAACTTGCCATTTCTAGGAATTGGTCAGGAGCTCTTCACTTTCTTTTGACTTCTAGTCTAGTCTCAGGTAAAACTGTTTTAAGTCATTGCTTATGAGCACAGGCTCTAGAATCCAACCTGTTTTGGATTCCAGCCCTTGCTGCTGGCTAGCCATGGGCCCTTGAGCTAGTTCCTTTACTTGGTTTGATTTACAATTCCTCTCTATATAAAATGGGATAAATATATTTTCTAAGCCACAGAGTTCTTATGAGGATTAAGTGACACATTGCATGGAGAGTGCTTAGTGGGTTGCTTATACATGATAATGACTCAATTAAGCTTGACAATTTTGATGATAAAAATGATGGCATTTTGGCTTTGGTAGTCTTTATGCCTTCTAATTCATTCTTATAGTTTTCCCATTTTCCTGAGCACCACATAGAGATTACTAAATTTAGTCCCTGCTTGAAGAACTCTCCATTCCTGGAGAGAAATTGGACAAACAGGCAGTAAAATATAGGTTAATAAATATGAGCTATGCCAGATGACTAGAATAGCATCCCTGGGGAGTGGAATAGGGACATCTTACTCAGAATCTGGAATAAAGCAAGATGTATGGACCATTCAAGGTTCTGAGTCACAACTAACAGAAAGTGACTTTTGGTTACCTTAGAATTATCTAATTTATTGGAAGCATATCAGGTAGCTCATGGAATCGATGGAAGGACCTGAAATCTAGGTTTAAAACTCACAAGGTAGACCAGGAGAGGCTTCCAGAAACACATCTAGCATCAAGTTACTAGATGAATGTGAATTCTAAACTGCTGGCATAGCCATGGTCCACTGGTGCACCAGAGGTACCATTGCCAATGGATATTGCTTGTGGCTATCCCTGCCAAAAAGTATCTAAATTATTACTTCTTTTCATGTCATTAACTTTAGAATTAAGGTTTCTTACAGAATCATCTGATACAGCAGAGGATGGATTTTTTTTCTCTAAAGGGCCAATTAGCAAATATCTTAGTCTTTGCAGGCCCTATAATCTCTTTTACAACTACACAAGTCTGCTGTTGGGTGCAAGGAATCACAGATGATACATAACTTAATAGGCATGGCTTGTTCCAATAAAACTTTATTTGCAAAGATAAGTGGCTGAGGGGTGCTGGGGGGCTTGGTCCCTTAAGCATCTGACTTTGACTCAAGTCATGATCTCACCTTTTCCTGAGTTTGAGCCCTGTGTCAGGCCCTGTGCACAGAGCCTGCTTGGGATTCTCTCTCTCTCTCTCTCTCTCTCTCTCTCTGTCCCTCTCTCCGCTCACACTCTCTCTGTCTCTCTCAAAATAAATAAATAATTTAAAAACCTTAAAATGAAAACGAAGGTAGTTGCTTGACCAGATTTTCCTGGTAGGCTTTAAATTGCTAACTCCTGTTGTAAAGCAAGCTTAGGTCATATAAGTAGGCTCTAACTGCCACGGGTAAGGGAAAATAAATAGCTGGAGTTTGGATTCCATTGTAGTGTTAGGTCATGTCTCCCACCAAGGCTCATACAAAGGTAGATTATTGAATCTTTGGAGAGATCAAAAGCTATACTTTCATAAATAAACACATTTCCCGTACAGCATTCATGTTGGGTCTCAACAAAAATGTCCTGAATCTTTTAATAAGCTAACCCTTGAGCCAGTAAGAAGGGCTATATTGGTATATTGTATGATAGTGTATTAGTCAACTATTACCCTAATATAGTGGTATCAAGCACCTCAAAACCCAGTGACTTAAAACAAGCATTTATTCTCATGGCCATGTATGTTTAAGTTGCCCGTGGTTTGGCTGAACTAGGCTGGGCCCAGCTGGGCAGCTGTTTCAAGCCGTGGGTTAGCTGAGGTAGGCTCCCGGGTATGTGTCGGTTTAAGGTCAGCTACCTTTTTCTGGACCCAAAATGAAGGGTGGCATGCTTTTCTCCTGACAGATCGCCAGAGCATGGACCAAATTTAACCTCCCTTGTAGGCTTATGCTGATGTTGTGGAGCACTTGTGGCCTATGCTGTCATTAAGTCCAGTCACATTCCTTTGGCCAAAGCGAGCCTGACATCAATAGAGTGGCAAAATTGTCTCTTCCTACAGTGGAAGGGGAAGAGGAGTGAACATTTGCTAGACAATAATCCGAACTATTGTTGATAGTTAATAATTAATAATAAAGAAATTTTTACAGCTAGAAACGCCCTTAGTGATTCTGTCCTGCTTCATTGTTTTACCGGGAGACTAAATTACAAAGATGTTAAATGGCTTGCCCAAACACATATTAAATAGCACATCTGCATATTTCCATTTCACCAGAATGTTTAGCTCTAATAGATTTGCGTAGTTTACACTCACAATAAGTTACAAATATGGGAAAATGCATTAGACTCTTTGCATTCCTTAGGCAAAGGTTTTGAGACCATCATTAATCACCAAATTCATGAATGCTATAATGGCAGAACTCAACTTTATTAAATGTCCTAAAGTAAAACAGACATTATTTTTTAGGTGACGGCAAGTAGAGAATTAAAAGCCAGAGCGATTTGTGACTGCTCACTCATTATCTAAGAGACCTGCTTTCATACCTTCTCTTCTGGCAAATAGAATTTCATCATGTGTCTCAGTAAAGTTTCACATCTCCAAAATACTGAAAGTGACTTTTTTTTTCCTGTGGAAACACGAATACTAAACACAATAAATATTTACCTCATGAATCTCATGTATCTGTATACCTATCCATGTATATGGAGATATATATATATCTTTGAAAACGATATATATATATATATAAAATAAGCATTTAACTTTATGGGAAATTAATATTGCTGCTAAATTCTGTTTTCATCTAATTCTTGGTGGATACTCACTACTTATGAAATATATCTACAGGAAACATGTGAAAAGAAAGAAATAATTAACCAAAGATCCACCTTGTATTAGAGAGATACATTCCTTTCTTTCTCTGAACAAATACTTAAGGAGTGCCAGGTACTCTGTTGTCTTTACTTTCTTTCTGATACCATTAATGAACTTGCCCCATTTTCAGGAAATTACTCCCCAAACCTAAGAGGATAGCACAGTTCAAATGAGATAATAAAAACGAAAGCAGTTTCTAGACTACAAATTGCTGTACAGCCATAAGATGGCATTATTGTGTAGCAACACAGTTCTCATCTGACATCAAGTAAGTGGCTTTTTAAAATCGGTATTTCTCCATGGAATCCCATTTAGTCAGATACTTTGGGATGGCTCACCCATACATGTAAGTAGTTAAATTCAAGGTGATTCTGAGCTTTAGATCTGATGTAAAGAGGACATGAGAGTAAAGTAGTGATTCTTATAATACTGAATTTATAGAGCAAAAAAAAAAAGTGTAAAAAATTGGGGACAGCAGAGTGAGGACATTTGAAAAATCAAATTCTATTATCAGTGATATTTCATAAAGTAAGTAATGAAAAATAATGCTGCAGAAAAGAATCCAGAGGCAAAAGAATCCATATTGTGGGAGTCCATTTTTGTAAAACTCAAAAATGGGCATTTGGAGGTTAAAGGTCAAATACGGTGTCCTTTGTTGAAGAGTAGTAATTAACAAGGGCAGGAGCAGATTTTGGAGTCCTGAGTGATGGTTCATCTCTTTATCTGGATGTTGTTTGTATTGATATGTTTTTATTAAGAAAGTTCATGAAACGATGAATTTGTGATTTGCACACTTTTCTGCATGTATGCTATACTTGAATGAATTTTACACTTAAAATTTTAAAATAATCAATAAATACTTTTTTAAGTACAGGAAAGACCTAATCTCAATTCTTTTTTAAATGTGTAGCTTACAGAAATGCATATTACATGGTTATACTTTTGGCATTTCACCGTGGACCCCTGAACACTTTATAATTGACCAGTACCTCCTCTCAGATAATTATGTGGGCACTACTGTTCTAGAGAAAGTTTTTCCAAATTTACCACCATCATGCTGGGATCACAGTGCCACATGTCAACAGGATGCTGGGGGATGGACAGCAGGAAGCTGCTTCCCCAGGGATTTCTCCTTTGTTTAGCTCCTTTATGGCCAAGACCACAGTGTTGAAGCACTCACAGACTCTTGCTGCCATTTGTACTGCATGAAGGAAAGTGAGACAATGAAAGAAATGAAAGGGGAGAAAAATAGGAATAGAAACGAAAGAAATCTGATTTGAAGAGAAAGTGCCTTAATCATCTCTGTATTCAGACTAGGGAATGAGCATGTAATTCTGCAAGCCCACTCCTTTTTTTTTAACATTTATTTATTTTTGAGAGAGAGAAAGAGGGAGAGAGCATGAGTAGGGAAGGCGCAGAGAGCGAGGGGGAAACACAGAATCCGAAGCAGGCTCCAAGCTCTGAGCTGTCAGCACAGATCCCCACGCAAGGCTTGAACCCGTGAACTGCAAGATCATGACCTGAGCCGAAGTCGGACCGACTGAGCTACCCGGGCACCTCAAGCCCACTCCTAACACAACTTTCTCAAAAGCTTTTGCTCTCTCACTTGTAATTTTTCCACCAAGACATTCAGTAAATAGTTTTCTCTCATGTCAAGGTGAGGTAAATAACCCCTCCACCACTTACAGACGGAAAGAATAATATACTAATCCTCATGTCATCACCATACAATTTTATCCTCTAAAGTGGAAGCTAGAGGGACAGATGCATAATCTGGGAGCTTTTCCAGAATTGTTTGTTCCTAAATGAGACATTCAGCTCTAGCAGCATTAGCAGCCTCTTCTATTTGTCACAGTGCCATATGTAGTTGGGAAGATACATGATAAGCACACACAGAATCCTGACAACTCAGGAAAGATTAACATTGCGCTCTTAGAATTGGTCTCCACCAAATGTGAAGATTTTCATGCAAGATGGAATCTTCATATCCGTCCTGTCTGCCTCCCCCACCCAGGTATATGTATATGTGCCAGTGCATTATTTGACTCTTAGTTTTTGAACTTGGGCGAATTCAGGGGAGATTAAAAAAAAAAAAAAACCAGTTCTGAACATGGGAGAGTCTTTTTATATCTCATTCCAGAATCAATGTTGTACCAACCAGGGAAAGGATTCTCATGCATTCATTCATGGGACTGATATAGAAGATGTGTTAAATTGAAGAAATGAAACTTTCTTTTTGTATCCCACTTTCTTTTTTCACTGTTGAGACTGTGACTTATGGGGAAGGTTTCTGTTTTGGTTCTCCAAATCAAGATCTTTTTAAAAAAAAATCCTTATTTATTAAGTCATTGATTTGATAGAATTCATTTTTAAAAGTTGGTTACCTATATAAAAAATATTACATCATTTATGTCCACAGATGTATCAGGAAATATACACACATGGGCACATTCACCTATTTACCTAAACACTTGAGAAATATCTTAAAATAGTTTGAAGTTTATTGTTAACCTTCAAGTTTTCCCCAGTTAAGTGTCCTATTCATTATCTGTTCACCTACATTTGTGTGCATTAATTGTTCTGATTTATTTTATTGGTTCCTGGGCATCAGAAATCACAACAGTTTTGCTTGCTTCTATGATGCCCAGTACAGCACATGTGGTCAATAAATACTCTTTGATGATAATGATGGTGATGATGATGACGATGATGATGATGATGATGATGAAAGCTATAATCTGACAGTACGGACATTTCATACACGCCAAACATGAATTATCAAAACTTTCAGAAAGGCAGATTTCTTACTAACCTGCCATCTTCTGTGACCGCCCTTCACCACACTTCACCTCTACACTATCTGCTCTGCCCTATCTGCTTTCTCTTGCGTATTTCCGTTTTGGGTCTCCCCCGTCCTGCACATTACCTTCTATTTTATGCTCCTCTGTTCAAGTGCTCATATTTCTGCCCAGGCTCTGTATAGTCTAGACTAATCCCTACCTAGTATGAACATCTTTCGCTGGCCAGTTGTTGCACTTTGCACACCACTGAGAGGGCAATTGTGAGCCAAACAGAGGAGTTTTTGTTTCCACCCAGCAGCCCAAAATGAAGCATATGATTTGACTGCTGATTCCAATTACATGTAGGTTTTACCACCAGAGGGAAAGCTTTAAACCACAAAAGACTAATCCCATATAGTTGGTATTAGGAGGTATTTAATGTTAATGTATTGACTACCTAACAATCTCATTAAAACAAACCAATTATCGACACACAATGTGCTTCTGTCATAATTGTTATTTTTTAAATTCTGTTTAAAACATGAATCGTTCCGTACGGTGTACCATTTGAATTGGATACCTAAACCAGCCCTATATTTTTATTTCCTTTTGTTGAAGTTTTATTTAAATTCCAGTTAACATATAGTGTATTATTTCCTTGTTTACTTTTAATTTCTTCTGAATTCTTCATTGTTGAGAATAGCTGGTGAAGGAATTGAATGGAGGGGGTCTGTTGTATTTATTTAATGAAAGGGCTTTTTGAAATGCATTAAATAAAAGTTTGTTTCTACCTAACAGCTTATCTTCTGTATGTTCCTCTTGCTATTTCAAAGCATTCAAGAGTTGCAGAGTGATTTGCTTTTTATGATAGCCATTTCATACAGGATCATTTGCCTTATATCTTCAGCATTTTCAGATTCTTATAAATCTTTACAGTTCACATAGAGGTTAGTTTAAAACTTGCTTCAAATAAGAAATTGACTAGATATAAAATTCATATAATCTTAGAGTTAACCATAGATCAATATCCTGAATCTTTTTCTCGAAGTAATTGAACATTTTTGTTTCCCAGGATAGCTGTATACACACATTTCCATTCTTCACCATAGATGATTCGATTTCTTCAGGGCACAGGGGCTATAGTTTGCTTGTTTGTTATCTAAATAAACCTGTATTTTCATTATTGTCAAAGGGAAAAGGCTCTAATACAGAAACCAATCTTATGCCTGTAGGACTAGCCTCATTTGGGAAATAATGCCACTATTTAACTTTACTCACTGTATGTTTCTTGGTTTTGTCATATCGAAAATTTCCCTTCTCTAAATATACACTTTCCCCTCTAAATGGAATAGACAAGTTTTGGAAGAAAGCGAAACTGTGCTAAATGTAATCTTTCCAGAAATTCTCTTTATCAGTTAGAGTTTGTTTTGGTTTCACTACAATGGAAGCATATTTCTCTCTCCTTAAAAATGGAGGAGTATGCAGTTAAGGCAGGTACAATAGCTCTGCTCATTCCTGCTTTCTGCCCAGCTATCCTTATATGGTGGGCAATCATTCACATGTCGCAAGATGGAACTCCCACCACATCTACATTCAAAGAGGCAAGAAGGGAGGAGGGGAAAAGTGTCAAAGTGTGCATATTAAATGTCTTTTAGTGAAATTTCCTGGGACTGCATTGTTTTACACATACTCCATTGGCTAGAAGTCAGTCACGTGACTACACCTAAGCTGCAGGGGTGGGTGGGAAATGCTATATTTATTCTTGAATGCTGTGTGCTCTGTCACAAAGTGTACTTTTATGGAAAAACAAGAGAATGGATATTGGAAGAGAACTAACAATCTTCAGTGTATTCTTAGAAAAAGTGTATTTTGTCTTGTATTTTAAGCAGTCCTAAGAAATACATAAAAAAGGTAGCTAAGACTAGAGTTAATCTCCTTCCTCTCCCCTTTCGTCCTTTTATGAACTCTGATTCAGGTAACATCACTCCGGCTTCCTGAATTCTGCTAATATAAAAGTAGAAGTTTTTCATCATTGCCCAACACCAGCCTGTTCCGGCCCTCCATGTTCTCAAAACATTTTCTTATTAATCAATTTTTGTCTCACACTTTCCCCTCTTCCCATCAAAACCAATGCTTAGCCAAGAAGAGGGATGGTAACTTAATTGCCAGAGTGCTCCTGGGTTATATATTCCCTACTTATGTTGACTAAATTTGGGTCATTGGTAAATTACAGCAGGTTAGATCACTAGCACCGAGAATAACCATTAAAAGATAAGGATGTAAGACCAAAGCAGAAATTAAGACAGTGAACTGAAATTTCAGGACATTACCTTTTCTGGACGTGGGAGCTGGGCCTTGCATAAGATTAAAGATCTTTTTACAGACGAGGAGCTTGAGATGTAGAGGGCACAAATAATTGCCTCAAGCGTACATAGGAAGAATATGGCAGAACGTGTATTTTGACTCAGGTTATGAACTCTTGTCTTCTGCGCTCCTTCTCTTTTATGCCTTTCACAGAGGATTTCTTGTGCTCAACAATTGTGTTCCCTCTTCCAGATGTCATTATTCAGTAGCAGCAACAGGGATAGATACAGAAATGTATAAAAATTCTTGTGTCTGAAACCACAGTGTCTTAAAGCAGTGTTTAATATTTGGAAGGCAGTATCTTCATGTTCAGTATCTCTAGAGAAATAGATTGTGATTCTATAAGTTGCTTGGCAAAGTCAAGTGATAAAGGATCTTCTCAAGTGCTTGAGGAACACTGCCTTTTTTTTTTTTTTTTTTTTTTTTTTTTTTTTTTTTTGCAGCCAAAGCCCTACACTTCATTCATGACCATGTGCAAATATTACCAGTTGGAATACTTTGCTGGTCTCAGTTATTCCAGTTTCTGTGTTCCTAGAACTCTGTTTAAGTAGCTCTCTTATAGGTGTTTATCATGAATGTAAAAATCTTACATCACTGTGTGCAACTCTGTACCATCCAACAGAGTTTTTGTTTCTATACAGTAAAAACTCTGCCATACACCTCCTATCACGCCTAAGCCAAACACATTATACTTCTATGATAGCTGCTCAATACATAGTCATTTTTTGTAAGTGAGGAGTCCTTAAATGTAAATGATAAACTGCTCACTCAAAAGTTGCAATATTTTAGAATGAATAAGATTCTTGTTTCTTTGGTTAAGAAGAATTTCATTCCCATTATAGTTTATTCAATAAAATATTTCTGTAGGGTAAATTTCCTCATATTTGCTTTCAGTTCTCCATAATAATACTGTATTAGGACTTTGAAGGGTGGATAGCAATATATGAATAATATGAGATCTTGATGTGTTCTTTATGGTATTTGAGAGAAATAAACAGTCTCTCATAAAGAAAAATATGCCCATTAGTCACTAAAGTCAATGTATCCTCCTGATAGAAGTCAGCAAACTTTTTGTGAGCTGTCTTACTTGTTTTTAAGTTCTGCTCTTCTGCGGGTGGGGAGGGGGGGCAGAATTTGTTGCCATTAAAAAATTCTGACACATTAAAAATCTGTTTGCTCTGTGAGAAATGCAAATTTTTGCCTATAAGGCGATTTTCACAAGAATTATTTTCTTATTAGTTTTAGTTTATCCATGGACTGTCTCAAAGTCCTCTTGAAAAAACCTCAGTTTCCTCGAGGGAAAACTGCCCATTACAAGCTAAAACAATGGTTTTTGAGAGATTTCTTCTTGAAACAACACATTTTAAAATATTCTATGTGGTTTCCTAAAATGGATAGATACTTGGAAAAATAAATAACAGTTTATATGGACATTTTCAAAATTCTCAATATTTGAATAATTTGTATATTTGAGTAAATGTAAGCTGTATTATTTTTTCAAAAAAGATGAATTTTATGTACCTTCTCCTGAATTTCTTGCTTGTTTTATTGCTTTTTTTTTCATTTCTGTCATGTGTGCTTCTCTAATATTCAAAGATAACAGTAGAAACTAAAGATTGTCATTCCATGCCCTTTGTTTTAAGGTAATCCTGAGATAATCAGAGATATAATTCTATAATCTTTATGAGTACCTTCCATAAAGTAGTAGCTTCGTGATTAGGACATACATACCAACTCTTGTATTTGCCCCATCTCCTTTTTCCCCACCTTACAATAATTTAGAAGGAACCCAGGGTAGCTGTCCACTGGGGCCTTGCCAAAGTTTGCCAGTATTGGTCAGTTGCTGTGACAATAATTCTGTCTAACAAACACACCCAGAATTAACAATAAATCATTATTTTCATGCTTACAGGGCTGCTTTGAGTCAACCCTACTTCAGCCTGTGGGATTGTAGGTTGAATGAGTAGATCCGATCCACTCGTTTCATTCTGGGGCCCAGGCTGGAAGGGCAGAAGATACTTGGGGCATATTCTTCCAGGGCAGAGTTCAGAACTGTCAAAATGGCAAGCAGAACCATATGATTCTCTAAAGACCTTGACTTAGAACTGACACACTGTCTCTTCTCTGCACATCCAATGGTCCGATCAAGTCCCATGGCAAGCCCAAAATCTAGAAGTAGGGGAATATACATTGCTCACCATGAAGCCATGCCAAGAGTGAGGATACATAATACTACTACAGAATAGAATTGGGAATAACAATTTAAAATACTATACTACCTTTGTAGAATATAACTTTCTGGGGAAACCCAACCGACAGCCTACAATCAACTTGTTGATTCCAGTTAAACATGTATCCTGAATCCATTTTTTCACAGGTTTTATCTCTAATCCAGGGTGTTGGAGGTCTTTCTATTTTACAAAAACAAAACCAAACCAAAACAACAATGATAAAAAACACCTCCTGTAATATTATGATGTAGAAATTTAAAGACCCTTTAAAAATAGAATACTGAAACAAACTTGGAGTCACAGTTTTATTTACCAACTTGAGAGTCTCCTTGTGCTTCGGCACACTTGGTAGTTGGATTTCCAAATAGCATCATGACTTTCCATACCCAGCTGTCTGCTGCTTGAAACTACCATAAGCTGACTATCACGGCTCAGAGTATAGCCTTGAAGAAGGCCATCTGGTTTATGTCTCTTGGCAAAATTTGTTTAAAAACAAGCAGCTGCATGACAAAGTAAGAAGGAGTCTCTGTCTAGCTGTGGTAAATAAGGAGGTTTGCAATGCACATAATAAAGTATTTTGTAATGCAAGTCGACATTTCGACAAGGGAAGCATGCTTTTCTCACAAATAAAAGAAAAAGCCACAGAATTCAACTGCAAGGAAGGGACTCTATCAAATTTATATTTGATATAAAATATATTCGATGTTTATATGGGTTAATATTGTGTGAAAAATAAGCCTATTTGGGATTAGATACACCTTCCTGTTAATAACTAGTTTTTGTATACTTACATAGAATCCAATGCTTGGAAATTATTCTTTAATTAAATTAGAATTCAAATTTCCTAAAGACCTATCCTTTGAACCCTAACATTAGTTGGTATTTAATGATTTATTGAATATTCTCTCTTCCCTTCTGCTCTGCCTCTGTGTATCCCATTACACTCACTCTGTCTCAAAAAGCGTACAGGCTACATATTTTTTTGAAAGCATGAATTGATTTTCCAGTTCACTTTTTTTACCCGTTAGTCTATCTATGGGGTCAGAATGGTTAAGGATTGGTTTTGGTGTTAATAAAACTTTTGAGGTTAAGAGTGATGGTTTGGTGGTGCAGCCACTCTGGAAAACAGTGTGGAGGTTCCTCCAAAAATTAAAAATAGATCTACCCTATGACCCAGCAATAGCACTGCTAGGAATTTACCCAAGGGATACAGGAGTGCTGAGATATAGGGGCACATGTACCCCAATGTTTATAACACTACTTTCAACAATAGCCAAACTATGGAAAGAGGCTAGATGTCCATCGACTGACACATGGATAAAGAAGTTGTGGTTTATATATACAATGGAATACTACTTGGCAATGAGAAAGAATGAAATCTGGCCATTTGTAGCAACGTGGATGGAACTGGAGGGTATTATGCTAAGTGAAATAAGTCAGGCAGAGAAAGACAGGTACCATATGTTTTCATCCATGTGTGGATCCTGAGAAACTTAACAGAAGACCATGGGGGAGGTCATGGGGGGAAAAAGTTATAGACAGGGAGGGAGGCAAACCATAAGAGACTCTTACATACCGATAACAAACTGAGGGTTGACGTGGGGTTGGGGAGAGGGGAAAGTGGGAAATGGGCATTGAGGAGGGCACCTGTTGGGATGAGCACTGGGTGTTGTACGGAAACCAATTTGACAATAAATTTCATATTAAAAAATAATTAAAAAAAAAGAATAATAGTAGCAAACATCTATTTAAATATAATCATTCAAGTTCTAAAAAAAAGAGTGCCGGTTTGGGTTGCTCCAAGGGGAGAGAAAGTAGCCTATATTGAGTATGAGCAAGCCAGCCACTGCTGTGGGGGACTGGAGCTTATTTACATGGAGAAAGGTCGGGAAGGCATAAAACAGGTGGATCTCAATCACTTCTGGCAAAGGGCATGAGAACTGTGATGTTTATGCCTGGCTCTTCTTAGTCGTTTTTAAGGTCTGCTCACTGTGTCCTGCATTCGTATGTAGTGTGTTCTCTGCTTCAAAAAGCCCTCAGACTAACACATAGAGTTATGAGCTAGATTATACATTGGCCGGGTGACACTGGTGTGTCGAGAGAGCGGGTGAGGCTCCATCAGGATCTGCTACACTGTGGGGGGCAGCGGGGGGACATTATTCCACTAAATAAGGCTCACTGCCCTTACTTACCTGGCTGTTCACTCTTCTGCTTATTTGTGCTGCTTTTCTGATTCCTGCAGTTCTCTGAATGGTGCCTTATCCTAAGCTTTTGCATTCTGCTCCTTGTGTCTGTACTTGTCATGCTTCCCCATTCGCTTGTTTGTTTACCATTTTGCTGATGTTTACCTTTGTCATGTCTATGTACTTAACTGCGGTTAGGTCTTTGAATCATTGAGTTTTGCATTAAAATCTTCCTAAGGACCTAGACACAGTTTGGCTTTTCTTTAAGTGGGACTCATATACTAGTTAGAGACACAATTAGAACTAGAAATTAAATGTCAGACATAGTCCTGCTTAAGTCAAATTTCGTGAATAGCATAAAACCCTTGAGTTTGTGGTTTTCTATCACCAATAAAGAATTATTTGGGAGATTTCACAAAAGAATTAATCTAGTAAAATTGGATTTGCATGCCCAGTTTATTCCAAGTCTTCTGGAAGTTATCTAACAGTGTTGTTTCTAGCCTCAAAGGAAAAGTTAAAATCATGCCTACTTTTTTATGGTTGCAGAATTCTTGAAGGCTTCTCTTACTTGTTTGGATAAGCAGACCACATTCATGGTGTTGGTTCGACGTTCTTTACTCGTTCTCACATTTTCAAAGTTAAAGTCCTGGAAGATGAAAAACACAATTCTTTGGGTGTCTCTAGAGAAGCCAAGAAGAAATTGGCTCTTGCTGGAGCTGAATGAAGACAAATTTTACTCATTAGTTAATTTTACCTCATGATCAGAATTCTTTGCCGCATGAAAATCATTTGGGTTATGAGTGGTAACCTGAAGAATAATGAGAATGATTAGAGATCTAGAAGACTTGACTAGATGACAGAAAAAGAAAGAGCAAAACTTGAAATACAGAAAGAAGAGAGTTTCAGGGAGACATGAACAAGGCTTGAAGTATTGTAAGGCTGAAGAAAACAGAAACTAAGTGTAGTTAAGTGTAAATCCTTCCTTTACGGGGAAGAAAGAGGACTGCAAATTTTGTGTAAATTGTTTTGTTTTGTTTCCTTAATAGGGAAATACCGGTGGAAAATCTGGGGAATTAGGAAAGCTAGACCTTTATAACTATTGTTTCAGAGGTCACAAAGGAAATTACATTGTAGATTGAGTTTAAAAGCATTGGAATTACTTCCAGTCCCATTTTTTCAGGATTCTGTGCATAGCAATAAAATAGATCACAGCATACCTCAAGGGGAGCTTTTCAGTTTTCACTAGTCTCAACATGACTACTTCATGGACCCTTTGATTTTGGTGACTGAAATCATTCATGAAAGGTACAATTATTGTATTATAATAATTTAATAATTATTTTTATACAACCATTTATTGGCAGGACGGGGCTTTGTGTCTTCTTGAAGTCATAGCACGAATCAAGGCCCTAAGAAATATATCTTATATGAAGGCTACCCTTATCACTCTTATCAATGGCCATAAAATCAGATTCCTTATCTATGCAATGCTTCATTATTTCTGCCTTTGTATCAAAGCATCATAGTCTTAAGAGATGTCTTTTATCAGTAACATTTTCCAAAAACTGTTTTATAGGGAATAACTGTGAATATTAGAAAATACAATAAACATGAAATGTTTTTCATGAAACAGCTCTCTAAATGATTTTCATGATAACATTTCTTCCCATGATGTCTAAATCTTTGTATCAAAGACTGCAAATGGACAGAACTTAAAACACTTATCTCACAAATGTTCTCCTATTATTGAGATAATGGAATTTGGAGGCAAAAAGGCAAAAGAAAAGGCATTTTGGCTTTAGTAAGTAAACTCAGAAAGTAAAATGTACTGATTTTACTTCCTTTTTTACATACATGGATTGTTTTCTACATTAAAGAAATCTATAGACTGGATTTTCATTCACTTTTACACTGCTGAAAGCAGTGGTCTCTTAGCCTGGATGAGGATAGTTTGGAAGAGAGCTTCATTTACTTTTTTTCCTTTAATGTCAAATATATGACATAATTTTTGAAATGAATACCTAAGGGATAGAGGAGGGTGGATAAAAGGGCAAGGGAGAACTATTTTGGTTAACGCGACTTGTTTTTCTGTGTCTATCATTAGATGGAAGTCTTGTCTTACCGTTCCACATCCTGGACGGACTTCCTGTAGGGGGAATTTTTCTTTCTTTCATTTGTCTCTCAGGGCGAAGACATGTGTTTCGTGTTACTAGATAGTGAAAATCAGTTGAGGTCTTCATGAAAAATGTTCTCTTTTCATACTAAGGAAAGAACTCTTGTGGCAATTCCATTTAGTGAAATGTGACCCCCGGAAAGTTAGCATATAGTTAATTCCATTTATGTTAATGGTGTCACTTTAATAAATTTACAAAATAGGAGACCAAATTTTGCCAAGTTCCTGACAGTAACGGTAGTAAAATGTAATTTCTATTGGCATGTGTTCACATTATTTTGACATGGTGGATGGATCTAGTAAGATTGATAACAAAATGTGCCTTCATGTACTAAAATTTAATGACAGTTATTCTTCCAAAGCATGACAGTGTCCCTAATAGCTGGCATTCTGCAAAAGATTATCTGTTTTCATTTGCCAAGTGTTCACCCTATGTCTTTCTTGGGTTTTCGTTAAAGACTTATATCCTGTATTTTGTTCTAGAAATCTGGTATTAAGTTTGACAGGCAACAAAAAGAAAATGTTTGTTGTTATATATTATGAATCTTTAAGAATACTGATAGAAATTTTCATGATGTTATTTTAATTTTTTTAACATTTATTTATTTTTGAGAGAGAGAGACACAGAGTGTGAGTGGGGGTGGGGCAGAGAGAGAGGGAGACACAGAATGCCAAGCAGGCTCCAGGCTCCAAGCTGGCAGCAGAGAGCCAGATGTGGGACTCGAACTCACAAACCTTGAGGTATTGACCTGAGCCAAAGTCAGGCGCTTAACCGACTGAGCCACCCAGGTGCCCCTCATGATGTTATTTAGATGATATCTTCTGGCATGTACTTTTGTTGCCTGCACTTAAAAAACCTGTACCTTAATTAGGCTTCCCGCTTCCATGAAAATACCGCCATTATTTCTTATCAGGTCCTCAGGCAAACACATTTCCTGTCCTCCCTTTGTTCCTCCCCGCACTTTAATTCTACATGTCAACATTTGTCAAGTTCTGTGGACTCGTCCTTTACAACCATTTTCATGTCCTCACTTTCTTTTCCTTCTTCTTGACATCAATCTCAAGTCAATAGACCCCTTGAAAGAGATCTCTCTCCACCAAAGTCTTGTCTATTTTGACAGGTTAATCTTTCTAAAGCAGTACTTCCTGCTCACATTCCCCAGCACAGAAACCTTCACTGCTTCTCCGTTATTAGCCTTGGTTTCAAGCTGGTAGCCCCTGGAGACAAGAGAGCTGGAGGATATGCTTTGCTCGGTTGTGTTCTATTGCCTGCAGGGAGCTTTAAAAGGCACTGAAACAGGACAAGAGTTGGACTGGTCACTACAGTCAGTTTAGCGCTCATTGCCTTAGATCTTGTAACAGCTTTATAATTTTATGTGTCCTGCATGTCCCCGGAAGGCATTTGATTTTATAACCCCTTAGCCCAGAGGCTAACATCTAAAATTCATAGCCTAGGATCCACAATCCTAACATAGCTTCTCTAACAATTTCATGAATCTACAGCTAACTGGACTTACTTTATATAAAAATGCCCTTATTCTACGTTCCTTTGGAATATAATTTTACATATACAAATCCTTCCCACTTATAACCATTAAGAAGCCTTGGTTATAAGAACCAGAAACAGTCTTCATTTATCTTAAGTGAAATTAAATTTTGTGGGGGAGATAGTGGATAGTTCACAGAAATGAAAGAAGAACAGCAGACGTGGCCTGGGGAAGAAGAGACTGAGAACTCAGAAGTCAGGGAAAGTTCTGGGTTTCATGGGTGCTGCCATCAAAATGGCATTCCATTTAGTGAAACTGGCTCCTATTATGGTAACTTATAGCTCTTCCTTATTCAAATAATAATATAAGTTCTTATGGGACAATAATCAAGAGTATTGCATTTATTTTGTCTCCCCATAATACCCAAAGCTTAGCAGAGTTTCAGTGTAGAACAATCTCTGAGGCCAGAATAGTAGTATTTTGTTTGAAACTGTGTCCAACACCAAGTACGTGGAAGATGTTCAATAAAAACATGTTGATTAGTTTTTCAGGAAGATAGCAAATTTCTTATAATACCCCATGTTACTTTATGTTTTGTTGACATTGTGTTCATCATGAACATAAATTTAATGCTATAGAATCCTGTTAACATTATTTAAACTAAAATGTAAGGATCTCGTATATATTTAAAGAAAATGTTTCATATTAGTGAATGACACACATAGTCATAGAAAATTTACAACATAGCAATAAATTATACAAAATGTAATATTCACATTAGAATATATTCTATAGAAGATATTTTAAATGTGAAAGTTAGCATGGATATGTATTGAATTAAAAAAATAAATCGTCAAAATAAAAATATTTCATATGCTTGGGTGAGATCTGAAAATATCAATCATTATATGATGTGACTGGGTAGAATTGAAATAGTTATAATTTTAATCAAGGATTTCCTGTGCTATTTTAGGGGCCTCAAATTGAATTTTTCTATTAAGTAATCGGATTTTAAAGCTAAGCCAAAGCTACATTGGCAAAACAAAGAAGATTTACTATGTTATCTTAAGTGTATCCTAAATCCTCTTTAATATTGTGGGTAAGATATATATGCTTTTAGTTCCCAACCACTTCTGTCTATAATAATTCAAAATAAACTGTTAATTTATATCTAACATGATGCCATGTGAGCACACAATTTGTAGAACAGTGAAATTATCCCATTGAATTATTTTGACTATTGGTACCTATTTCTGAGTCAATTTTTTTTCTATGTATATAAGTTGTGCTCTTCTGTGATCTTACCTGTGGCTATGTTCAAAACAGTGAAAAGGGTATTTTTCTCTGGTGTTTAGCATTCTAAAGGAAGTGTATTTTCAGTCATATATAACACATAGATCTGGTATACTTTACAGCTAAGTATTAGAAGGCCGAATTATAATTTTAGAGTTCAGCTTCTCCAGACTCAGGTACTTTGACTTGAACTAGTTTTTCCACACTCATGTTCAGTAAAGGAAACATACAACATTGCACGGATATGGAAAATTTATAGCTGAATTTTCCATTGAATGTGTAAAGTAGTTATTTAACTCCGTACATCTGTGGTGGGAAAGCAAGATTTACTTGGAACAATTGAGTCTGGATGATAATATTGGATTAATTTCATTTGAGATTATGACTGCTGTGTGGCATTCCATTCTTGGTTTCTCATCTATACGCTGAGAATAACATTGTCCTCTTTCTGTCTCCCTATGTGAGAGACCTTTTAACTCCTTAATGACTTCTAATTTTCTATGAAACCATGGGATTGGTGGCAAAATTTTCTGTAATATGAGCCAACACATTTTTTTTTCTATAAAGAGCCAGTTAGTAAATATTTAGGCTTTGGTACAGCTATTGAACTCTGCCAATTTTGTGCATAAACTACCATAGACAATACTTAAATTAATACGTGTGATTTTATGTAATAAGACTTTAGTTTTAAAAACTGGGCCATCTCGGGGCGCCTGGGTGGCTCAGTCGGTTGAGCGTCCGACTTTGGCTGGGGTCATGATCTCACGGTTCGTGAGTTCGAGCCCCGCGTTGGGCTCTGTGCTGACAGCATAGAGCCTGGAGCCTGCTTTGAATTCTGTGTCTCCCTCTCTCTCTGCTCCTCCTCCGCTCATGCTCTGTCTCTCTCTCTGCTTCAAAAATAAATAAAAAATTAAAAAAAAAAAAACTGGCCCATCTCCTGAAACAGTTAAATGCAGAATTAGCATAGATCAAGTAATTTTACTTATGAGCATATGCCCAAAATAATTGAAAGCAGGAACCCAAACAGATACTTGAACACCCATAATCAGCACAGCGTTATTTGTAATAGACCAAAGTTGGAAACAATCCAAATGTCCTTTGACAGACCAATGCATAAACACAGTGTGGTATATCCCTACAATGGAATATAATTCAGCCTTAAAAAGAATGAAATTTCAACCATGCTACAACTTGGATGAAGCTTGAAGACATCATGCTCAGTGAAATGAGCTAAAATAAATAAATAAATAAATAAAAATAAAAATTAAAAAAGAGGAAGTATTGTGTGACTCCATTTACATAAGGTACCTGGAGTAGTCAAATTCATTAAAAAAGTAGAACGGTATTTTCTAGGGCCTGGAGGTAGGGAGGAATGGGGAATTGTTTTATGGGCATGGAGTTTTAGTTTGAGAAGTTGAAATAGTTATGGCGATGAATAATGGTGATAGTTGCACAACATTATGAATGTACTTAGTGTCACTGAATTGTACACTTAAAAGTGGTTAAAATGGGAGGCGCCTGGATGCCTCAGTCGGTTGAGTGTCTGACTTTAGCTCAGGTCATGATCTTATGGTCCGTGGGTTTGAGCCCCACACTAGGCTCGCTGCTGTCAGTGCAGAGCCCGCTTCAGATCCTCTGTCCCCTCTCTCTCTGCCCCTTCACCACTCATGCACTCTCCCTCCTCTCTCTCTCTCTCTCTCTCTCTCTCTCTCTCTCTCAAAACAACAAAAAAACATTTTAAAAGCTTTTAAAAAAATGGGTAAAATCATAAATTTTATTTTTTTTTTATTTCCTCCCATACACACAAAAACCCTGGGCCTAAGTTGTCATTCCCTAATTATAATCATATTAATGATCAGTAAATAAAACCGTTCTTAGTATAATCAGTATAGGTAAGATGGTAGAATATTTGGCTACATTGTAATGGTGAGTGTCACTGGCGAGTACCCACCAATTGCCATTTGTATCATAGGTAGGCACACCCTCTGTATAATGAGTCATGTTACTCTATACTTAATTGTTCAGAAAACTCCCTGTCCCTCCCCTTCCTTACCACTGTGACCCTATACACATATATACAGACACATACACTGTGAACTCCTCAAGAAGTAAGGCTACATCTTCATTACTTGACTCATTGTTTGGTGAATAATAGCTACTCACTAAATTTAATTAACAAGGGAATGAACATCTATGTCCTCATTTTCCTTTTCAGCAACCACTTGTCATCTTTGTCACACCACCCCACCAATCTGACATTCTACACACCTTAAACAAGGAAGAACAGGCACTCTGAGAAAATCCTTTGCAGATGAGTTTTCAGTTTTACATGTAAAAGGAAAAGGAGAGGAGAATGAATAATAATGACACGAGGAGAGAAAATCATATGAGATAAAATCAGTGTTAGATTGGTATAAAGATGAATAATTATGCGAGTGCAAATTAAAAGAAGAGACAGACACAGATGAATAACGATGATAAAACAAAGAGTTGACCACATAAAGTATGTGTGATTCTCACAAAATGTATCTTTTGCAAAAGCTTCCAGGGCTTTCTTAAGCTCAGCACATTCTGCTACCCAACTAAGTTCTGCCATCTACCTTATATATCTTCCTGTCCTCAAGAAGGTTGAATAACTACAGGTTTTTAAAAAAATTTTTAATGTTTATTCATTTTTGAGAGAGAGAAAGAGAAGGACAGAAAGCAAGCAGGGGAGGGGCAGAGAGGGAGACACAGAATCCAAAGCAGGCTCCAGGCTCTGAGCTGTTAGCTCAGAGCCTGACACCGGGCTCTAACCCACGAACCATAAGATCATGACCTGAGCCGAAGTCATATGCTTAATGGACTGAGCCACCCAAGCACCCCTGAATAACTGTATGTTTTTTGGCACTGAGCAACTGTAGGACTTAAACTCCCTGTTGAGAGAGAAGCCATCTCAATCACTTAAGTCACCATTTAGTAAGCAATTTCTATTGTCTGTGACTTGATGAAACTCAGAAACCAGTCAAAAGCTCCTGAAAACCTTAGCCTCCTCAATTTTCCATTCAAATAAAGGTCAGAGTTAGTGATTAATCATTTCTTTTCTTTATTTATCCCTTTTTTGGGAGTTATATAAAATCTCTTAAATTTGCCTGTAGGCTCACTCCTTAAAGACCTGGACGTTGTGCTTTATCTCTGTAGCCTCAAAACCCAACCCATAGTGTCTGGAAGATGGTTTCCCCTTGTTTCCCTGACTCTTTATCAGTGATGCATCCGTCAGGAAATACATATAAATCATGTGCTATTTATTAGGCATATGCTAAGTACTGTAATATTCATCCTTAAGTAATGGCACCATCACCTTCTTACTTCATTTATGTCTTCGTTTGTTTATTCAACAGACTCTAATTAACTTCTGATTTTTCCCAAGAACCCTGCAGAAACGAACAGAGCAGACGATTGTTTTTGCCTTCTTAGAGCTTCTGCTTAATGGGGGAGACATTTTTAAGGCAATAGTCATACACGTAAATGTATAGTTGTAAGATTCAGTAATTGCTATTCTTGAAAATTAGGAAATATGAGAGATTGTAACAACAACAACAACAAAAAGCATGTTGTAGTCTAGAGGATAAGAGATTTCAATGAGGAAAGATATTTAAGCAGAGACCTGCAACTGAGAGAAAGACGTGAGGATATCGTATGAACAAGTCTTGACATGTGGAGAAAAAGCTTGGGATGTTCAAAAATCTGAAGAAATGCAGTGTGTGTAAAGGATTAGGTGGCATATGTCTTTTTGGATACAAGAGAGATTGTAAATTGTATCCAAGTACAGTGGAAACCCATTAAAGGTGATAAGCAGGGCAGTGACAGAGTCGTTCTTTTTGCTGAAGATAGTGTATTGAAGGGGAACTCCATAGAAACAGAGTAACCACTTAGGGCACCATTGCATAGACCAAGCGATGCAGGATATGACAATGGAAGTGGAAATAAATGCACATTTTAGGGATATGCATTTTAGTGGAAGAATTACCCTCAATGTGTGGTAGATTCAGTAGTAGAGTTGAGGGAGAAAAAAGTGTCAAAGATGACCCCCGATCATATTATATATAATACAGAAATGGAGAACAGAGAAGGGGAAATAAATTCGGAGATGGAGATATTCTCAGACTTGTAAATGTTAAATTTGAGATACTGATGTGACATCCACACAGAACATGGAAGGAATATCTGTCATCAGCATATAAGTGTAAGAGTCATAGACATATAAATACTATTTCAAATTATGTGAATGGGTACAATAAATAATGGGAGAGTGTAGACAGAAGAGCAGATGACTATGGGCAAAACCTTGAAGAACTGCAACATGAAAACAAATAGCCATTGAGGTAGGAAGCAAACCAGATGGAATTTCATAGAAAACTTAGTGGACAATAATCGTCCACTGTGTAAGCCTCAGACAGCAGTAATGTTGCTCACTGGTGTTGAGGACCCATTGGCTTTTTGTGAGTGCAGTGCCATCTAATGTACTGTCATTTGTTTAATGTTACAATCATGTCACAATGTAGGGGAGTTAACTAGCTACTAAGGAAATGTTTTCTGCCAGAGGACACAGAAGTTTAAGAAACTCCTTTTGACCTCTATGGGTAGAAATACAATAAGCAGAAGAAAAATGAAACCAGTTAAAATAGGCAAGTAAAGTTTAATAAGAACAAGAGAAAATACTGCTTACTAAGGTGGGTAAGAAGAAATCTTCAATAATATTAGCTCAAAAGAGAGTGAGTAAAATCCACATTTGCCATTTTCATTATGTGTTTATAAAGTAGATGTAAAACAAATATAATCATTTGGAAGAAGGCTAATAGATTGGCAGGAGAAGAGAAAGTGGAATTTTAAAAATGACATATATTTAACCGTTACAAATACCACTTAAAGCACTCCCACTGAGTTATTGTCAATAAAAACACTCTACAATGAGTGTTTTCATATATATATATATATGAAACATATATATATATATGGAAAAAAATATATATGAAATATATATATTTCCCATATATATATATATATATGAAAAATATACATACATGGGAAATATATATATTTCATATATATATATCTAATATATATCTATATATATCTCCTATAAATCCTCCAGATAACAAGATTTTATAGGACTATAAAATACTATTCTTCTTATGGCTGTTATCAGAAAAATAAGTACATGTTTTGTGAGAACAAGGTGTGAGAAGCTTAATTCATCTTTCGAGGAAAACGTTTGGGTACTGCATGGTTCAAAACATCTTTGATGCAAAAAAGTGAGAACGCTGTATACAACATAGATTATGAAGCGATCTAAAGAAGCTTAGTATTCCTCCAGAATTGCCATCTTTAAGAAGACAGTACTCATGGTTAGGTGATAGCAGTCATGTCAGAAACTCTGAATATAGAACCCTATCATGATTTCCTGGCTCCCGTTCAAGATACTTAGGTCTCTGTGAGTGTTTGATTTGTGGACCAAAGGCAAGAACAGAAGGAAACAAAAGCATCTTGTCTTAAAGCAGCCTTCAGTTTATGTGGAAGATTAAGAGAACCAAGCCAGATTTGTAGCTTTTCCAGCAACAAGTGAGTCTCAGACACAGTTAAGAGCTCAGCTTTGGAATCAGATTGACCTGAAGTTGAATCTCACCTCCACCAATCGCTGACTGTGTGACTTTTTGGCAAGTTTTCTGTGCCTCAGTTCTCTCATTAGTAAAACGGGGATTAAAAAAAGGTATAAAGTTGACCCTTGCTAGCAGCCCTCTGAGGTGCTTGTCAGTGTAACCCGGTTTCTTCCTTAAGCATCTTTCCTCTCCGGTTAGTTCAAGGTTTCAAGGTTCCTTGAACTTTTGAACAGTAGCTCATACTCACCAAAGCATATGGAGAACCATTGAGCCAAAGGGACTTTTTAATGAGATAGTTGATAAGCTTCTGTTACGATCTTTCTACTTTAAAAATAAGGGTGGATTTAGATTTAGGGCACTATAAACCTGTGTTACAAAGCTCTTTTCCATTGAATTGGACGATTCTGAGTTAGTAACTAAAATCAAATTCATGACAACAAACTATATTTTCTACTATTGTGTTCCACTTTAAAGACAATTCATTACATGGCCAGAAACAGGATTTATAGTTTGTACATGTACATACACTTTGATATCCGTATTTTGTGGCCTATGACCATGAGAATGATTGGAAATTCTCCTGGGGTTGGAATAAAAATAATGTCCAAGTGAGCATTGGCCCTTTATTTTATAAATACTTTTTACCACATCTAAGACATAAGTCTTTTTTTTAACTTATTCTTTTTAAACTTAGTACTTTCTAAGAACTTTTACTACCCTACTATCTTGGTCCCTATACATACAAACTGAACTATTATGAAAATGAACATTGGGGTGCCTGGGTGGCTCAGTCGGTTGAGCCTCTGACTCTTGATTTCGGGTCAGGTTATGATCCGAGGGTTGTGAGATCAAGCCCCTGGTCTGGCTCCACATGGAACCTGGAGCCTCCTCTGTCTTTCTCTCTGTCTCTGCCTCTCTCTCCCTCCCCCTCTCTGCCCCTCTCCCCTGCTTGCTCTCTCCCTCTCTCTCAAAAGAAAAGAACATACTAAATTTGTACTAATTAACGCACTAGTGTATTTTAGAGCAGTGTCTGCATCTTTACCTTCAATATTATTTTCAGGTTTAAAATCCAGTCTGACAACTCCAGAATGGTACAGTTTTATATACTCATTCATAATAAAAGCCCCACTAAAATACTCTTGATAATTTATTTGGCATAGTGGATTGTATTGAGCAGCTTAATTAATAATTAGTTATGTGGTTAGTAACTCACATTTTATTGAGAAACCACAGAGCTGCAATTGTTGGTATTATACTGGTGGTGAGCTCTTTACTTCCTTTCTGCTCTTCTATTTTTTGGAATAATGCCACAATTAATTAATATCCTAATAGAAACAGACTATAAAGTGGGCATCTGTGTGCTTGTTTGCCTAGATGTGCAGCAAGTGATATTTTAATTATAATTTGAGTTGCTAATTGTTGTCAAATAAAATTTTAATTTATCAGTCAAGAAATTAAAATGGGTTAAAAAAAAGTGGGTAAGTGAAGAATTCAATGAAATAATATGATACAGTTTATAAGAGTAAATGATTTAAATTATTGTATGACCTCAAAGGTTTTATTTAACACAAGTTATAAAAATATTTTAACTAGTGGTAATATTGCATGAATCTGCTCTACCACAAAGTTAAGACAAATTTAAGAAAAGCATCGTCTCATTAAATATCAGTTATTAAAAATCGTATATAATTATTGCCTGTGCTTGAACATCCACAGGGAAGCCATAAAGGACCTACAGGTTTCGGGTCCCTTTATACTGATAATATTCTTCTCTGACTATTCTTTATAGCATACTTGTTTTATTTTCCGTGCCAGTATCACTCCTGTAATGAAACAGTTAACATAATTAGAATGGCTTCTTTCTTGTCATAAAACCCTCCAGTCATTGTGGTGATGACTATGGAAGTAGATTATAAAATCTTTGTCCTTAAATTAACATCTTCATATCTGCACGCTTGGCTGTTTTCTTCTTCTGTCTTTGACATCCACACTTAGAATCTGCCAGAACTCATAATTCACAGACTCACCATTTATTTAACAAATATTATTGTGGTGCCACTGTGATTCTGATACTGTGTTTAAGGGCTAGAAAGGTAAAGTTGAATAAAATAGGAACTTTGATCTCGCACATTTTAGGGAAGGAAGAATAATGATCATCTGAGAGTTTGAATGCAGAGTGGTAAGTGTTTGAGGTCCAGTCTGCATTAGGAACTGTGAGCATCCAAAGATGGGTCACCAATCCCAGTCTCAGGGCCACAGTCAGGGAAGAACTGAATGAGGTAATCTTTGAACTGAGTTTTACGAAAGGAGGAGGGATTCCTCAGATAACGGAAAGGTTAGGAAAGAAGCCTTGTTTACGTGTCAAGGATAAAGTATGACCACACTTAACCTATTATCTTATTGGCTTCATGTTAAGACCAAGTCATAAAATTGGCACTAAGACTTTTTATTTCCCCAGCAGCTGCTATCATATCCAGCCCGATATTTACTAAATGAAAGGTTTGATGAGTAATTTGGTTTGCATTCAATGTCACTCCTCTAGATTGTATTTTCTTTTCTTTTTTTTTTTTTAACGTTTTATTTATTTTTGAGACAGGGAGAGACAGAGCATGAACGGGGGAGGGTCAGAGAGAGGGAGACACAGAATCTGAAACAGGCTCCAGGCTCTGAGCTGTCAGCACAGAGCCCGACGCGGGGCTCGAACTCACGGACCGTGAGATCATGACCTGAGCCGAAGTCGGCCGCTTAACCGACTGAGCCACCCAGGCGCCCCTAGATTGTATTTTCAAAGAGCAGTTCTAGGCACATGTTGAAGTATTTTCATGTGAAATAATATGATGTGTGGATTTTGCTTTGACAAACTTCCAAGAAAATTTCTTTAAAGTTGCAATGGGAGGAGATGAAACAAGATTGGAAAAACGTTGGTAATTGTTAAACCTGGGCAGCAGGTACATGTGGGTTCATTATCTTGTTCTTTTTATCTCACATACCTTTGAAAATTTTCACAATGTAACAATTTTTAAGTAAAACTACAAGATACAACTCATTTTTTTCTTGCCAATGATTTTGTTTTTTTTCAACTGTGGTGGACGTACAGTGTTAAATTAGTTTCAGGTGTTGCTAGTGATTTTTAAACTTGATTCACTAATTGAATTTAAATTAGCTGAGAGGAGATCTATAAAAGTAAGTCAGACACTCTGATTTAGTTGTTCTTGGGTGGGGCCTGGACATATCTGTGTGTGTGTGTGTGTGTGTGTGTGTGTGTGTGCGCGCGCGCGCGCGTGCGCGCGTTTGAGTGTGTGTATATGTAGCTCCCAATTGATTGCAAAGTACCTAGAAAAAGTTATAGGCTCTGCATCTGCAATTCCAACACGTGCCATTAGGTGGTGTTGTGAGCTATGGTTTCAGGATTGATTTGTAGAGCATTAACAGAACTTGATCCCTCATGTTGTATGTTTCTATACAAAATAGGACTCCTTATTTATATACATAAACTAATACCTTAAAAGAATAAGAAAACTTAGTGAATTCGAGTGTGATCACTGGTAAGAACCTTCTCTCTTACACACTGGGATACACTAATGTTTAAGATAGGACTCAGTGATGTTTGGAGATGGCTCATACGGAGTTACAAGATCCAACTTAAATTTTCAGGAACTTTTAATTTAAAAATTAAATTATACTAACAAAAATTGTAATTATATTGTAAGCAAAGGTAATAGCTGATCTTACATCATCGCTGCCTGATTATTTTTACTACATTTCACTATTATCTATGGTGTTGATATTATTTATCTCTATTGTATCTGAATGCTGGAATGAGTATAAAATGGTACACTCCAACCCCACATTTAATGATGTTCTGTTGATAGCTTAAAATTAAATATGATGGAAGTACTCAAATAAGCCCCGCCCCCCTCCGGGATACTTGGTTATTAGATATCTACTAGCATACTGCTGACTTAACAGCATATGATCATCCCTTATCCGTAAGATCTTGAGTCAGTAAGTGTATACCTTAGGTTTTAATACTTGTTTTATTTACCAGTTTGTAGCAGCAGTATGTGAAACTAGCTTCTGGACTAATTGTCTTTAATTGATATTTAACCAAGCTATCCTTGCCAGGGTATCATCTACCCAATAACATTGGCGGTTATTTTCATATCTATACTATAAAATGAGACATTTTGTGTATTTTTTATTCTTTATTTTCACCCTGACCCAAAGATTGTATAATTTCATCTCATGTATGCGTCCTTAATTAACTAAGGTCTTACTTAGCTAGTTTTCATTATGTACATATCCCTTTCTAGCTAAATGCAACAACCCGAAATCCCTGTTGTTGTCTAGCAATAGTTTTATGTTACCACCTGGAAGACAGTTATAGACACCAAATCATTAGTTTATGTATTTGCATCAACACATTTTGAAAAAAAATAAATTTTTAGGTAGTATAGTGTCATAGCGTCTGAAAATTAGAACATTGATCTGTATTCATTTTATGATTTTAAACATGAAAATAATGGGGCTCAGAGATAAATAGGTAAAAGTTTGCTCAAGTGCCCATTGTTAATTGGAAGCAAAGCCAAGATTATCACCCAAGCCCTGTGATTCCCTACTTTAATATCATTTCTACTAGACCACTTTGTTTTTAGGAATGTTTATGCTTTTGCCTATTCAGTGCCAAAAAAGGACCACCACTATGAAATTCTTCTCTTATAATTCTATCCTCACTTTAAGGATATATGATAATGATCCTATATACATAAGCACCCATGTGTTTTATCTAAGTAAGATTGTTATTTACTGATAATCCAGCCCCCAGTAAGTAAAGTAAATCATAAGAATTTAGCATGCGGAGAAGCAGTTTGAGCCAACATACCTCATGAGATGTCATAGAATGTATAAGTTTTACCTTTACTTATTTGGGAAAAAAAATATCAAAATGGTACCAAACAAAATAGGTGCCATGCTCTATATATTATTCCTTATTAGAAAAATGATGGTACTTTCCTTCTAGGGCTTCTATTTTGGGGGAAAAAATAAGACATGTAGCAACTTGCTGGACGTTGAAGTTAAATGTTAAAAGGGTCATAAGGTGGTGTTAAAAGTGATATTTCAGCTAATAAAGCATGCTCAGGATGAGCATAGTGGCTGTATTGCCAGCATGAATGTTACAAATAAAAAGGCCATTGATATTTGAGGGAGGGGAATAGCGAGTCTAGTTCCCACCTTGCCTTCTGTCAAAGAATTAGATGGCTTCTTGTGTGCCTTCTGTCAAAGAATCAGACTGCTTCTTGTGAGTTGATTCTGATGCACCTTCTACTTTTGTTATTAGGCCTGCAGAACTATGAAATCCTTAGAGTGCTGTGGAAGGTTGTGTGGGTCAGATAGATGAAAAAATGTAAAATAAAAAGATACGTTTTTCACACCCACATAAAATACAAACTTCTGCAGGTACAGAAATGTAAATCAGGGGAAGGGGTAGAGATCACTGCCAGGCTTGCTTTTGAAGCACGAAGCAACAGTGGCATTTAGGAATTTAGATGCTGTGAGGTAAATGGGACTAAGATTGCTTCAAGAGAGCTGTGGAACTGGAGACACATTCAGTATTCAAAACCAGAGTCTGGATTGCGGTTCCTCCATTCATGAAAGAAAGTTGGGGAGAAAAGGGCTGCTTCAGGCTACAGCCTGGGGCTACCACTTACATAAAGCTATGGGCCTATGGAGGCCTAAGAATAATGACATAGCCTTGCAACTAGGAACTGTGTCCAGGCTGTTCTCTTGCTTGATGAACGGATTGGAATGATTCCCAATAACATTGCAGTGCAGGAACTTGGAACCTGAAAGGGCTGGATGGTGCACAGAGGGCATAGTAGAGGCCACTACGAAATGCTAGATGGGGATACATGAGGAGAGAGAATAGGACACACACTTGACCCTGGACCTCCAGTTAAAAGTGCCAGTTGAAAATACAGATTTACCTCCTGTCTCTCCCACATTATTCTGAGATTACACTAAAGGAACGAAAATGATGTAGTTGGAAAATGGCAAAGCAAAGAAAGAGGAGACACCTGCAAAGGCGTATCAAGTCTGTAAAGAAGGAAATTAAGATAAGGAAGCAAATTTGTTCCGCGGGACCCCCAAAAGACTCCTGGATTGAAGGCACTAGGTAGGTATTTCAGAGTGTGGTAGTGGTGCTAAAAATCAAAGGCTTGTTTTTAAGCCTTTAAAAGGAGCAATTAGATGCCAAGTCTCTAACTCAGAGTAGTTAGACACCACTCCTCCTCCATCCCAGCAGGGATGAGTGAGTGGTTTGCTTTCTGGTGAGGCTGAAAGAGAAAAACTTCCAATATGTACATAACAAGATCAGTTGATGGAAAGAGTGGGCCCTTTCACTGGAAATAGGGAATTAAGTTCAGGTCAGTCCATTTAATGCTGAAACGCCCAATCTTTCTTCCCCCTTCCGGCTCTTAAATTTCTATACTCTGGTCAGGAGATTACAATGTTTTCTCTAGAGAACCTCATCGTCATGAGAGATAAGACCTGCAATTAAGGATCTGTTATGATGTAACAAATGAAGTGCCAGATCCTTGCCTGATGACCCTATATTGAAGACTGTCAATTGATAGACCTCACATGTACGCAGGGAGCATCCAATAAGCATTTAACTACCTCGGTCTGAAGAGATAGCTAAGGATTTCCAGGTATTTGCTGTCAGCACAAAGCCCGATGCAGGGCTCGAACCCACAAGCCATGGGATCACGACCTGAGCCGAAGTCAGACACTTAACCTCCTGAGCCACCCAGGTGCTCCAAAAAGGCCAAGGTCTTAAGAAAACTTATTTTTTTTAATTTTTTTAACGTTTATTTATTTTTGAGACAGAGAGAGACAGAGCATGAACAGGGGAGGAGCAGAGAGAGAGGGAGACACAGAATCCGAAACAGGCTCCAGGCTCTGAGCTGTCAGCACAGAGCCCGACGCGGGGCTCGAACTCACGGACCGTGAGATCATGACCTGAGCCGAAGTCGGACGCTCAACCGACTGAGCCACCCAGGCGCCCCTTAAGAAAACTTTTAAAACATAATTATTCTCTCAGAGTGAGACTAGTTACGGTAGCTATAAGAAAAATAAGTATAAGCGACTTTAGAATATATTTCAGACAGAGCAAAGAGTTATTTAAAAATTGAATAGTAGTTTTAGGGCAATGAAAGTATTCTGTATGATACTATCTTGGAGGATACGTGTCATTATATATTTGTCTAAAGCCATAGGTATCAAGAGTGAATCTTAAGGTAAACTATGAACTTTAGGTGATAACAGTGTGTCAGTGTAAGTTCATCAGTTGTAACAAATGTATTACTCTCGTTGAGTGTTTGACATGGGGGAGACTCTGTGTTGAGAGTGTGGTGCAGGGTATATGGAACCTCGTTGTACTTTCTGTTCACTTTTGCCATGAACCTAAAACTGCCTTAAAAAATAAAGTCTGTCAAAAAGTGAATAGCATCAATCAGAGTGCAAAAGAAGTAGAAGATACATTTGAAGAACTCTTTCATAAAGTAATAGAAATGTCCAAAGAAACGAAAAATGCAGAAGATAATAGAAAAATCATAGAGAATCATCTTAGGTCAGTAGTTGAAGTGCAGGTGCTTTTGGCCTCCAGAGAAAATTTGGCAATGTCTGGAGATGACATTAGTTATTGCAAGCCGGGGAGGGTAGTGCTGCTTGCATTTTGTGAATAGTGGCCAGGAGGGACGCTGCTCGACCTCCTGCAGTGCACAGTATAGCTATCTCCTACAGAGAACTACCCAATCCCAAACATCAATAGTGTTGATGCTGGTAAACTTTGCTCTGGATAGCCTGACATCCAAATAATAGGAGTTACAGACAGAAGAAGAAAGGAAAGCATGGAGAAAAAAACCCTCGAATAAATGGCAAAGTAATTTTCTGACAACTGAAAAAAATGAATCTCCAGACTGAAAGGGCCTAGTGAATGCCCAGCATAGTCAATTGAAAAAAATCTACACCAAGTCTCATCATAATACAATTTCAAAACAACAAGGATGGTTGGAAGTTTGAAGATAAAAAATGAGAATGCTTCTGGACTTTTCAACAACAACAATGGAAACTAGAACAAAATGGAGTGTTGTCTTTAAACTCCTCGGAAAAAGTAATTTTAAATCTAGATTCCGTACCCTATGTGGTTGTTTTAAAATGGTCCCTGAGTTCCTTGATATTCCTCTCTTCAAGAGTTGGAGCTTAATTCCCCTCTTCTTAAGTATGGACTGTATTTCATGAGTTTATTCTAATACAAAGAATTTGATAGAAGTGATAGTATGTGACTTCCAAGTATAGAAAAGATATGACTTCTGAATTGAGTTCTCACTCACTCACTCACTCACTTGTTGCTTGCTCTGTGGGAAGTCATATCGTGTTTAGCCCTGTGGAGAAACCCATATAGTGGGAAACTAAATCTTCCTGCAAAGAGCTTTGAGAATGAGCGTAGAAGTGAGTCATTTAGCTCCAATTAAATCTTAAGAGTATGCAGCCATAGCCAACAGCTTGGCTGCAACCTCATGAGATATCCTATGCCAATCCCACTCTGCTAAGCCACTCCTGGATTCTTGACCCTCAGAAACTGTGATGTTAACTGTTATTCCAGCAGTTATTGTGTTAGGGTGGGCTACTGTGGCAGATTTTTTTCTCTCTACTATTTTGTAGTTTGGGAATATTTTCTTCTATGTTTTTTAATGCAGTGGCACAATTTTTTGTCATAAGTAAAAGAGTATTATTTTTAAAAAACCCACAAAAACAAAAACAAAAGCCACTGAACAAATTGAAGGAAGATATCAAACTAAGAATCCATGTTTAGGTATTTGAAGAATGATTACTCAAAATAAAAAAGTCAGGATCACTTTTATTTGCCTTTGTACAAAATAATCATTTTCAACCAGTTGTTATGTTTGAAAAAGTTGGAAAAATTATGTTACCCCTTTATTTTTTTCCTTTTCCCTTCTAAAATGGTAATGAGCATCGTTCAAATTAACATTTAATTAAGCTACTCCTTCCCATTTTTACCCCCATAGCCTTAGATGCATGTAGAAAAAAATGGAAAAAAAATATGGTTTTCTATGAGATCAATTAAAATTGGATTTGGATACAAACTCTACCTTGCCTTCGCCATGTGAACACTGGAAACTTACTTAATATCTCTGAATATTGTTTCCTTCTTTGTAAATAATAACTCCCTCACACAATTATTATTTCAATTAGCCATAATATAAAGAAAGCATAAATACAATGAATAATAATAAGAAATATAATAATAATCATTATCCTGCCTACTTTTTTTTTAATCTCATGATCTGCATGAATCTTTTGCTGAAAATATGAATCATCTGCAGGATTTGTAAAAGTCTCAGTGCTCACCAAGAAAAAAAATCTCTAAACAAATATTGAAATCTACTTGATAAATATGAACACTGATGAATTTAGGGTAAATTATATTGATGTTCATAATTCATACTGAAATACATCGAAACATGTGATCAGTTCATGGATGGATAAAGGGATATGTGGATGGGTAAATAGCTATTAAATGTTCATGCTAGGATCTACATAATGAGTATACAGGCATTCTCTGTATTTGTTTTTCATTTTTGTTGTACATTTGAAAATTTTCATAATACAATTTGGCTGAAAGTCCTTATGCCATGACTGCATCCCAGATCAGTTAAATTAAACTGTTGGAAAATGTTTTAAACTTCTCACATGGCTCCAATATGCACCAAGGTTGAAAACCACTGTTCTATCCTCTCACCAGTGCCTAATTCCTTTCCACAGCTTACAAAATCATCTATCTAGATTTCAATCCTGACTGTTTCACTCTTCTATTCAAGAATCTGATTAAGGGTTAGAGTTTTGCTACTACAGCAAAAAACTATAGTGGATACCCAGAACATAAAGAGGAGAAACCAAAGCATACCACCAGAGAAAATCATCCAATCACAAAAGAAGAAAGATAAAAAGAAAAGAACAAAGAAATTCCAAAACTGCCAGAAAACAATTACCAAAATGGTGATAGTCCATTCCTGTCCACAATTACTTTAAATATAAATGGACTAAATTATGTAATCAAAAGACATAGAGTGGCTGAATAGTTTAAAAACAACAGCAATAACAACAAAAGCAAGACCAAACTATATGTGTCTGCAAGCGACTCACTTCAACTTTAAGAACACATATATACTGAAAGTAAAGGGATCAAAAAGGGTATGTCATGCAAAAGACACCAAAATAAACTATAACTATATTTATATCAGACAAAGTAGACTTTTAACCAAAGACTGTAATAGGAGACAAAGGAGGTCATTATGTAGTGATTATAGCCTTTGCCTAAAAGTCTACCTTTAGCAAAAGACTGTAATAAGAGACAAGAGGTCATTATTTAATGATAGATTGGAGGTCGATTCAACAAGAGGTTATAACATTTGTAAATATTTATACAATCAGCATAAGAGAACCTAAATATATAAAGTGAATATTAGCAAACATGAAGGGAGAAATAGCATTAAAATAATCATAGCAGCCTTCAATATCCCCTGTCCCCTAAGGATAGATCATCCAGACAGAAAGTCAATTAAAAAAAAAAGAAACATTGAGCTTAAGCTGCACATTAGATCAGACCAACTTAACAGACATTTATAGAACGTTCCATCTCATAGCAGCAGAATACATTCTTCTCATGCATACATAGAGCATTCTCCAGGATAGATCAAATATTAGGCCACAAAACAAGTCTCAATAAAATTAAGGAGATTGGAATCCAATCAAACATCTTTTCCAACCACAGTGGTATGAAACTAGAAATTAATTGCAAGAAGAAAACTGGAAAATTCACATATATGTGGATATTAAACAACATGCTACTGACCAACTGATGATTCAAAGAGAAATTTAAAAAATATGATGACACAAATGAAAATTGAAATACACCATACTAAAATTTATGGGAAGCAGCAAAAGCAGTTCTAAGGGAGGAGTTCAGCATGATCTAAAGAACCTAACTTTACACCTCAAGGAACCAGAAAAAAAAAAAAAGAACAAAGTTCAAAGTCTTGAGTTAGGAGAAGAAAGGAGATAACAAAGATCAGAGCGGAAATAAATGAAATAGAGCCTAAAAAGTAGAGAAGATCAATGAAATTAAGGTCTGCTTTTTTTAAAAAAATAAGATAAAATAGGACTTTAGCTAGACTTAACATGAAAATGAGAGGAGTCAAATAAAATTAGAAATGAAAAGAAGAGACATCACAACATATTATAAAAAGGAGCATAAGACAATTATATGCCAACAAATTGGACAATCTAGGAGAAATGGAGAAATTCCTAAAAACATACCACCTACCAAGACTGAATCATAAAGAAAGAGAAAATCTGAAAAGACTAATTACCAGTAAAAATTAAAAATGCAACTACCATATGATCCAGAAATATCGCTTTTTTGTATATATATATATACACAAAGGAAATGAAATCAGGATCTTGAAGTGATGTTTACACTCCTATGTTCATTGTAGCATTTTTCACAATAGCCAAGATATGGAAACAACCCAACTGGCTGTCAGTGGATGAATGACTGGGAATCTAATGTATAACATGGTGACTACAGTTGATAATACCATACTGTATACTTGAAGTTTGTTAATAGCGTATAACTCAAAGGTTCTCAGTATGAAAACAAAAAATATATAAATATGTGAAGTGTTGGATGTATTAATTAACTGGATGGGAGGAATTGTCTCCCAAAACAAACAAACAAACAAACAAAAACTCTAATTAGACTTCTAGCTTCTCCTGTGGTTTCATCTTGTGTATGATGACATTTGCAACATGTGTAAAACAGAAAGACAGCTAGTAATAACCCATCTCTCTTTTCCTAACCCAGTGTAACGAAACCTTTCTTTCAAGGACAAAATGCAATATTCTCTTATAGTTCAGAGCAGCTAGAGACAACTAGTGCCTTCTGGTTTCTTGTGGTCATGGATGTTTTCAGCATTGCTGCCCCCTACTGGCCGGTTGTTGAACCAGCCAGTTATGCGGTGCCCCATGCCCATAGCCTGGGAGAAGCATGAAATTCCCAAACTGGCAGTCATAGAGTTCTTGGGAAATGTGGATTTTAGGTTACATATATGCAAAATTTCGCAGAAAATAGAGCCAGGAAGCATATAAGTAATATTCTCTATATGTGTTCTCTCTCCAAGGATTTTGTCATTTATTTTATTATGTGAATTTAAAAAATATTTAGTAATTTTGTTTGGTACTCATTTTTTCAAAAAACAATGCTAGCAGTAATGAACTAAGAAAAGCAAGTTATGTCACAGGATATTCATGAGTCTTAATAATCTTCACCCAATTCCTCTTGCCCACCTATCATTTGGCCATTGTCTGCACGCTAGTGATTCTCCAAGTGTGGTCCCCATACCAGAGGCATCAGCATCAACAGGGAACTTGTTAGAAATGAAAATCCTTCGGCTTATGGTATTAGAAACCATGAAGGTGGGGCTCACAAATGTGTTTTGAAATTAATTGATACGGATTTTAGAACCACTCGTCTAAGCCTTCACACATGCTGGCTCCACTTCCTGCAATGCCCTTACTTCTCTCTCTTCTACCTGAGATACTTCTGCTCTTCCTTGTGGATCCTTATCTACTGCAGTGTCTTTCCTAACACTTTCCTCCTCTCAACTCTCACATTCCTTTAGGGTAGAATTCATCCACTGTCTTTCATAGTAGCGTTGCCCTTTATCTTCATTTGGATTCCTCAGAAGCGGACCTTAAGCAAAGAACTCTAGTGCAAGGAGGTTATTGGGGAGGTACAGGGGACATCTTAGGGAAGTGAGACAGGGAACAAGAGAAAGCCGTTAAAAGGTGTGTTTTCAACCCAATTAACACTTCGGGTATCTGAAACTTAATTCTCCTGAGGAAACTGTGGGCAACAATATAAAACACATACCTCAGAGTTATGCCACTTGAGGGTGCCAGATGATCTGGGTTATTTATACATCAACTCCTGTCAATCATTGATGGAGTGTTTCTCCCTGGAGTGTTTATTCCTGAGCAGTCTTGGCTTGCCATATAGCTGGGCAAAACAGACCCCTGCAGCCAGAAGGAGTTCACAGGCAAAGAAATCTAAGGGCTGGTCTTTGGAATGTTTTTTTGAAATGGAAAGACACTGGAATATGCACTGGGCAAGAACAGCACATGCTACAATTTTGTTACATACCCTCATTACAGCACTTAATGTGCACATTAAACTGTGAGTTTCTCATTGGCAGGGATAGTATCTCTTTCATCTTTATACCCCCCGAATTTAACACACTGACAGGCCCAATACTAAGCACTCAATAAATGTTTATTAAAGGAATGAATTAATGTTGTTAAATAAAACGAGCTAATACTATACTTCATACACATTTATGAAGTATTTCTGCTTGGCTTTGAACATGGATATTTTATTTTTTAGAGGTTCTATGTCTTCACACATTTTATGTTTTTCTGTATTTTAAAATCCTTTTATTTATTTATTTTTTTACATTTTGCTCTGCTCATTCCTCTTTCTGCACAAGCTATGCTTACTTGCCTGAGAGCACAGCATATACTGATGTTAATCAAACTTCAGATGAAACACCTAAAATGATAGAAGAGAATCTGCTCTAATTAAATAATAAAGTAACCCCTACAGGTTTAGACATGTGCCTTCAGGTGTAGGAAAGAAAAAAATTTTAATGAATATAGTAGTTTTATGCCAAGAATATTTCCCTCATGTACTTGTGTTTTAATAAGATGAAATGTAAAATAGCAAAAGAGGCCTGATTTTTAGGATGATATTTATTCATAAGGTGGTAAGTCAGCTATGATTAAAGATTCCTTGACTTACACTTCCTAGAGTTGGGTCAGATTTTAGTTCAGTGAATTTGAAGTAAAGATGTCTTACCTCCATGTTGTTAGACTGGAATTGGCCGGTTCCTGCAGGTGCCTCCGTGCTGGGGAGTGGGGGCAGGGAAATCCTCCGAATATTCGTGGGATCAGTGGATACATGGAAATGAGCACCACAGCCATACTCCTAATAGGGGACCTCAGGCATATTTAATCCATTAATTATCTAGCTGTCAGATAGATATAACCAGAAATCTGCCTTGAAATTAATTACTGGTTCTCAATTTTATAAGAAAGTCCTTTGGAAACGTCTCCTCTGACTTATGGGCGCACCTCCAAACAAAAGGAGTGACTTTTGTAATTGTCAATTTAATTCTAAAATAATTTTCCAAAGAAAGAAACAACATTCCCATTTTACTAGTCTAAGTTGGTCTCGGAACATGCAAAAACAGTATTACAGAACGAATTTAGATGGTTCTTTACAACCTCTGATAGCCTAGATATTTTCCCCTCCTATTTTTAATGAAATGTTACTCTGGTGGAATTTCAGCACTAATTCTCTATGAACGCCACTTGATGCTTCTAAATTCATTCTTTTTCTGGAGTACTGTTTTTGCACGTTCCAAGACCAACTTAGACTAGTAAAATGGGAATGTTGATTCTTTCTTTGGAAAATTATTTTAGAATTAATTGACAATTAGGAAAGTCACTATAATTATTTTTTTTTTACATTTTGCAACTTTTGAGATTGGTTCCAATAAAATAAAATGTCGTAAACATTGGGAAAAATAATAGCTTGTATATGTTCATTAATATGGTAGATGATAACTGTTATGTGTTTGTGGGCTCTTGTTAATTATAACTATCTTAATAGGAAAAGCAGTCTTGTGGAAGGTAATGGTCCCAGTGAAACTGTATAAGAGAGAAAATAGAATTGCCCATGTAGAATAAAGCTAAGTAAAAAGTTAATTGTTTCAATTTTATTTTTATATTTGTCTTATTGTGCTCTCATACCAAAGACATTCTAGGATACACAGTGCTCTCAATCTTTGCTTTTAATCATGGTCAAAAGAAATAAAGAGTAAAAGTAGAAAAGAGACACTTGTGTAAGCTGATCTTAAGTGGTGTATTTGGATTTGCCGAATGTCATGCTTTTATTTTTTTTTAATCTTACATTGTATATTTGGAATTTGTATTTTAATAACACTCTTGAGAAGAAAATGACATCTAAGTGTCTTACTTGCCCTGAAGATCAAAATCTGTTCACCCCCCATTTTGAAATAATACGTTTTTCCCCCCTCTCATACTCCTTTAGCAGAGAAATTGAAGTAAAATTTCTTGTGACCAAATCAAACGTACTATACCCCTCTCATTTGGAAGGAAACAAGGAAAGACATATGACTCCATTTGCTACAGTAGCTTACATTTTCTCAATTACAATAGGAGTAAAATCAGCATACACAGTGAAATATTTCACTCTCCAAAGAAAAGTGTGCATTGTACTTGTGTTTGTGCATAGAAAAAAAACAGAAGCGCTTGTACAGATTTTCCTCATTCATCGCTCTATATTGAAAAGAAAGTGCTCATATATGTGTATATATTTGAAAATTAAATAGTATTTTACAAATACAGCAGTTGTATATTTATATATTATATATCATATATAGTTATATATGTCTATTATGATTATTGTTATTGTGAACATCGAGCACTTACTATGTGCTTCACAACTTTTAGTATATTTTTTTCCTAATCCTTCAAACAGTGCTGTGAGGTAGACATTATCATGCCCATTTCACAAATGAGAGTCCTGAAATTAAAAAAATTAAATCACTTGCTGAATTTTACAAAGCAATAAAGCAGAATTTCTAACTCCCCTTTGCCCATCTTCATATTTCACATGCTGTACTACCTCCTTGTTTTATGACTTGCTTTAAATTGAAAACTGTGTCTCCCTTTTTGCCAGGTGATAGTGTGGGATGTCTCATCTACAGAACATTTTCCTATTAAAAGGTATAATAATAATTCAAAATGAATATCAATTGTATGTATGAAAATTAATTCAGTTAATTAATTTTAAATCTGCAAAAATTAAGTCCAACAGTATTTATGCGTACTTGTTACAGAAGTTAAAAATGGTGATTCAACATAGTTCCTACCCTTAGAGAACAATTGTTATAGTTTGGGGGTAATGATATCAATATAAATTAGAACGGACTAAATTCTTTAAAGCAGGACAAAAAGAGTGTTGGGGAAGTACAGAGAGAGGGTAGATTGCTTCTAATTAAGAGCATCAGAAAGCTTGTCATGGGGGAAGTTGTGTCTGGCAGAGAATCTAGGAGAAATAATATTTTGACACAAGACATATTATGAAGAAAACAAGCAAACAACAAAGATGAGGAACCCTGAAGGATGTTCATGGAACATTAAGTTAAATTCTATTTGATTGGAGAGTGTGATGTGAGAGGTCATGCTATGTAATGAGAAGTGACTAGGAGGAAGAGATATTAGTTTGAGAAATGGCTGTTTAAACTAGAGGTCAGGTCATTTATGAATCCTTTACTTTTAAAATATAAGATTTATCATGCTCAGAAATAAAAGTATGGAGCCAAACAACAACAACGTGATTTATGCCCAAGGGGACAGTGTGTTAGAGAAGTCGGATTTCTTGTCTTCTGTGAGATAGTGTGGTATTTACTAATTTTAATGACACTTCTTAAAAAAACCATGTACACTCTTAACGCGTGGTATTCACCTCTGGTATTGCCTTGGATTCCTCCTTGGAAATATACAAGTCGCTTAACCTCCCAAAGTCTCAGTTTTCTTGTCTGGAAAATATAATAGTAGTACCCACCCTATGCTGTTGTGAAAATATTAAATACTCTGTTGAATCTGAAAACTTAGTAGGGTACGTAGTAAGTATCTGTGGGGGTGACTGCTTTTGCTGCTGTTTCTAGGTAAAAGTTCCTACATGAGTTACATATGTTTGTGTTTGAATGAAGAGAAAGACATCCTTATTTTGGATATTCTCTCTAGCTCGCAAATTCACATAAGATTAAAAGCTATGATGTCAAACACTGTATCATCTTTATTTGGACTATATACTAGGAGATATGTAAATTGGGAGTGAATTAAATGCTCACATTTTGTCAAGGAGATCCATGAATATATCAAGTCCTCAGAAAGAATGTTACCTTAAACTTTTTAATAAATTTAAATTATTTAATTTAGACTGCTGAATCAATTTCTTTTGTTGATTTCTTTAAAAGATCCTAATATAAGAGGTAACATTACAGCTCATAATAGCAAACTATTTTTTCCACTTTGGGTATTTTTACAGGGTGCTAATTGTGCCAAATCAAGACATTGAAATTGCATAATTTTTAGGTTAATATTAGCATAATCCTACATTGCCTTTTTTCAGAACCAGTGCAGGAATAGCATACCCTGAATATTTCCCCGCCATGACAAAACTGTCAAAAATTGCACCCTTTACACTCTCAGTGGCCTGATGAGACTAGGTACTATGACAAAGATGTTTATAAAAGAGAAGGGCAAAGGAGATTTGTGGAATACCAGAGACATTTAGTAATACCAGAGACACTTTTGCTTTTCTTCTTATAATTAGCAAATTAAATAATCAGACGTCAAGGGTAGGTGAAAGTATGGAGTCTTATGTATTTGACTACTTATAAATTAATCCCAGGGATGTTTATGGTGTCTGCTACTAAGTGAAAATAATATGCTTCCTGAAGGCTTCCATCACTCTTATATGTACTTAGGTCAAGTTCTGATTTGTGTGTGTGTGTGTGTGTGTGTGTGTGTGTGTGTGAGTGTGTGTATGTGTTGTATATTTACAGTTCTAAAAGTCTTCACTTTTTCACGATGACTCAAGCTTATCAATGAAGTTTTCTTTTCACCTCCTCCTCCACAGATTTTCCTACTTGTAGGAAAAAGTGGCTACTACAGTGCCCATTTTAGGTTCCATTCAGAGATGCATGCCCAATAAGAGATCAATAAAGTTTAAAAACTTCTTTAGAATTGTAAAGAACTTTAAGATTTCTTTACATATTATTCGTGATAAACTAAAGCGTGAGGCTTTACAAGTAATGTAATTAGCATTTATCTAACTTTACAGCTATTATTTTAAATATTTTATTTTTAAGTAACCTCTACCCCCAACATGGGCTCAAACTTAGAACCCTGAGATCAAGAGTCACATGCTGTACCGCCTGAGCCAGCCGGGTGTCCCTACATTCTTGTTTTTAAAGTTACACTATTAATAAATGAACTAGATTAATAACTGAAAACATAAAGTAACACTATTGAGTTCTTGAGTATAAGGTGAATTTTATCAATATCACTGTAGTCTGAAACACTCCCATTTAAAAAATTATACTTAAGTAATTATGCATCCTCATACTTAAATTAGTCCTTGGCAAGTTTTGTCCAAGTGTATTAATTTTTTTTACGGGATGGTGTTGAGCTTCCTAAACTATCTATATTTAAAAATCATCCTGTGTTTTCTATTAGAGCAACAATTCTCTGGAAATGTACTGACTTATTTGCAAGATAATTTCTGATATAGAGTGAGATTTTTTTTTAATTCTCAATTCTGTATGAATGTTATAAATTGTGCAGATTAACATAGGTTGCTACTGTTAACAAAATACCAAAATGTTATTGTTATTTATAGCTTTCAGTGTGCTTTCATTCTCATCAAAATGCTATGTAATGTAGACAATATTATCCTTGCTTTATTTATGTGACAGCTGGATTCAACGAGGTAAAATGGATTACCCAAACCTCATGGCTCCCAAATAGAAGATATAAGGAGCCCATGCAAATTACTCATGAATCCTTTCATTCATTCATTTAACAAATATATTAAACACTTATGTGCCAGGAACACTGCTTGGTACTAGAAATTCAAAGGTGAATAAGGCATATTCCTTTTTGTAGGAGGCTCAGATTCTTTGGGGAAAGATAGGTCTATAAACCCACAATTAGAGCATGAGGTAAAAATCTATTTTTTTAATGTTTATTTATTCATTTTTGAGAGAGAAAGAGCACAAGCAAGTGGGTGAGGAGCAGAGAGGGGGAGAGAGAGAGAGAGAGAGAGAGAGAGAGAGAGAGAGAGAGAGAGAATCCTAAGCAGGCTCCATGCTATCAGGGTAGAGCCCCATGTGGGGCTCAAACTCCCAGAGATCATGACCTGAACAAAATCAAGAGTCAGACACTGAACAGACAAAGCCCCCGAGGTCCCCTATAGGACATGAAGTGGAATCTTAACTGAGGTTTTTGCAGAGGGGGGAAACTTTTCTTATGGAGTAACTTATTTCAGGGGAGAGAGGCTTCACAGAATAAAGTGACATTATGGAGCAGAGACAATCTAAAATATAGCAAACGACCCAGAGTAAAAACAGAATTTAGGTTGTTATGGAAGTTTTGAGACAACTCAATGTCTTGAAGTGTAGTATACATTGTAATCTGTGTGAATTTATGTGGCAAAACCAAAAAGGAAAAAGGGATGGCAGTGTAGACATAGATTAGAGAATTGTGAGAAATGGATGATAGGGAAAGATGAGCCGGGGCATGGAGAGGAAAAGGTATTAGGGGCTTTCAACAAAGGCCATGTCAGTGGGGCTAGACCAAAGAGGCCAAATTCAGGAGTCACTTCTGATTTAGAATTGGTGGGATATAGAGGCGCCTTGGTGGCTCAGATGGTTAAGCGTCCAACTCTTGATTTTGCCTCAGGTCAGGATCTCATGGTTTGTGAGATCGAGCCCCACGTCAGGTTCTGCACTGGTGGTGTGGAACCTTCTTGGGTTTCTCTCTCCCTGCCCCTCCTCTGCTCCTACACATGCTCTCTCTCTCTCAAAATAAATAAAAGAAATTAAGAAAAGTAGAATTGGTGGGATATAGAGACAAGCATGGTGAGAAACAAAGAGATGAGTAAAGGATGACCTCCAGATTTCTAGCTTGGAAATGATTAACTCAAATTACAAGTAAAGATTAAGAGGAGAAAATAGGGATTGTTAACATGTCATATTTGAGGCTTCAAAAAAACAGCCAGATAAAGAACTTAGGTAAAGGCCAGAACCTGAAACTATGTGCTAATCACTTTGTAGATGAAGGGTAGGTAAAGTCTAAGTCTGGCCCAACACCAGTTTTTGTAAGTAGAATTTGGTTGGGACCCAGCCAAACCCCTTTGCTTCTGTTCAGTGTGTGGCTACTTTCAAGCTACAGTGGCAGAGTTGAGTACTTGTAACAAAGACCACTTGGCCAACGAAGCCTAAAATACTTACTCGTCGGGTGCCTGGGTAGCTGAGACGGTTAAGTGCCTGCACTCTGGATTTCGGCTCAGGTCATGATCTCATGGTCATGGGATCGAGCCCAGCGTTGGGCTCTGTACAGAGCCTGGTTAGGATTCTCTATCCTTTCTCTCTGCCCCTCCGCTGGCTCGCATTCTGTGTCTCTCAAAATAAAGAAACTTTAAAAATTAATTCATTAACTAATTAATTAAATACTTACTTCAGAAAACTTTATAGAGAAAGTTGCCAATCTCTGGTGTATATGTTAGTTGAAATTTTAAAAGTTAAGGAGATTCTGTAGGGGAATGTCCAGACAGGAAATCCAAGAGGCTCACCTATAATAACGAGATTTCTCTTTGAGTAAAAAATATGCCGACTTTTAAACATGGCAAAAGAGTCCTTTGTGATTGGAAAGAGGTCACATTAAGTGTTGATGTTGGTGAGCTAGTTCAAATAAAGTCCATCTTTTCTGTTTACTCGTATGGCAATAAATGAAAACTTACTATGAGAAACCAGAGAAACAAAATGTGTGGAATTTCAGCAGTGGAGAGAGGGAATAAAGGCATGAGAATGGGTTGCTAAACTCAAGTATAATAGTCACTGTAAAAAAAACTTAAGAGCAGAGTACCATTCCAAAGTGGCTTGTAGCCTGAACCAGACTCACAACATAGACAGGATTAAGGGTATTGTATTACAAAATAAGATGTCAATCCAGAGCTTTAAAAATACTAGCAATGGATATACTGAAAATAATAAAACTGAATGAAAAATCTATTACTTTATGTCAATGTATCTGTATTCCCTTGCCCTGCTCTAGAAATATTTCAAATTATAAAATTTGTATTTACAGTGAGAGCAGAATTAGCTGAATTGAGGGAATCAAGTAGGAGAGACTTACTTTTCACTGCACACATTTTTGTTTTTCCACCATACACCATTGTTTTGTTCCCTATGCACGTCTTACCTTATAAAATAAAATAAAATGTCCTGTTTAGAAAACACACATCTTAGTTCACACTATACATGAAAATAAAACCCTGGAGGATTACCAAGGTAAATGGGAAAAAGCAAATTAATACAATTTTTGCAAGAAAATAGGGAATATGTTAATGAATGTTGGATAGAGGAAGATTTCTTAAACATACATGTAAAGCAGTAATCAGCATTGAAAATAATACACCAAGACTATGTTTTATATGAATAACTTCTGTACATCAAAAGACAACATTGAGAGTGTAAAACCGAAAGCCACAGCGTGTGAGGAGATACTGGGAACACACAAATAACTGATGAAATACGTGCGTCCATAATTGAAGATTTCCTACAAATCTTTAAGAACGGACAATGATAGAAAACCGAGAGGAGTTCTTGAAAAGTGAGGGGGTGGGGGCACAACGAGGGCTTGTGGGCTGCTGACAGTGTTTTATATCTTAGGATGGTGTTTCCAGAGCGATCAACTTATAGTGCATAGCAAATGTGTTTTATGTCTCACATTAACATAAGACTTTTGTCATTTTCACAAAGAGATCCAAATGGCCAGTAAACACAGAAGGAATTTGCCAGCCCCGCTAGAAGTCAGAGCTTGCAAATTAAAACTAAAATATCGCCGTGTATGACCCGGATGGTTGAGACTTGAGAGGCTGGCAGTCCCACTTGCTGGTGAGAACGTGGAGCCCTGGGAGTTCTCATACACTTGCTCTTGGACTGTAAATTGCAAAGGGGAGTGTAAACTTTCACATGCTACTATGCTAGGAGTGAAAACCATCTGGTAGTATTTTGTCGCATTAAAGATGTACATAACCTGTGGCTCATCAGTTTCAGTCCTAGGTATATACTCCACAGAAATGCTTGTGCACACTTTCCAGGAGATAGGTACAGGAATGTCCATAGCAGCATTATAATAGCTTCAAACCAGAAACACCTAAATATGTATTAACAGTTTTAAAAAGCATGCAGAAGAATATTATACAACAATGAATAAAGAAATATTTTTGATTAATTACATTTAAACATTTTTAACAAAAATCTTGAAAGTATAACTTTGTGGGGAGAAAAGGGGAAAAAGTATAATATTGAGCAAATAAACCCTCATATGAAATAATACATATTATATGGTTGCATTTATAAATTTTCAAAAGCATATACAACCCAAAACTCCAGTGTTAAGGAGGCTTATTTAAATTTCAAAGCTCTAAGGGAATGATTTAAGTTAATGAAGGACATTAAATTGTGGAGGTAGCAGGGAGTAGTGATTGAGGCAGTTCAAGAGGGTTTCTGGCTACTGGAGGGGCACCTGGGTGGCTCAGTCAGTTAAGTGTCTGACTGTCTGTTTTGGATCAGGTCAAGATCTCACAGTTTTGTGAGTTCCAGAGCCCCACATTGGGCTCTGTGCTGAACGTGCAGAGCCTGCTTGGGATTCTCTCTCTCTCTCTCTCTCTCTCTCTCTCTCTCTCTCTCTCTCCTTCCCTCCCCCCCCCAGGGTGTCTCTCTCTCAAAATAAACAAATAAACTTAAAAATGTTTATCTTGGGGCGCCTGGGTGGCTCAGTCGGTTAAGCGTCCGACTTCAGCTCAGGTCATGATCTCGCCGTCCATGAGTTCGAGCCCCGTGTCGGGCTCTGTGCTGACCGCTCAGAGCCTGGAGCCTGCTTCGGATTCTGTGTCTCCCTCTCTCTCTGACCCTCCCCCGTTCATGCTCTGTCTCTCTCTGTCTCAAAAATAAATAAACGTTAAAAAAAATTTAAAAATGTTTATCTTAAAGATGGGTTCTGACTACTGGAAATTTGTTTTTAATTTCTTGGCTTTGGTGATGGCAACATGGGATTATATGTATCCTTCTCTATATTGTTTCACAATAAAAGGTGTTTCAAAAATACGTATAGTGTGGTTCGGGTCAGACATGGGAAACCATGGAATCTATGCTAGAGTCGTGATTCAGCTTCCATGAACTGGATAATGAATTACCCCCACCAAAGAGACACTGGCATGTCTTGGAATTTATATTGGTGATTTGCTTTGCATTTGAAAATCTAAGCCAAACAGAGGCAGAATAATTAGACCCACAACTACTACAACTGTTTGTCGAACACTGCCAGGCACTGTTCTGAGAAATTTAAATACATTCCTTCATTTCACCCTCACAATTAACCTTTGGGAAAAAGTAGGAACTACTTTTATACTTACTTTTCAGCGAGGTCCCTGACTTGTCCAAGGCCACACAGTAAATTGTGAAGCCAGAATTCCAGCCTCGGCAGTGTGACCACCGTGCTCTGTTTGCTTGAGGAGGTGAGATCATGGGTCCAGGTACAAGCATGTATCCAGCGAGTGTTTGCAGTGAGACAGACACTCAGGAAGCTGGAGTAGGGTCTAATTATGCACGAATGGACCTGGGTCCAGTATATTAACAAATAGGCATGAGAGGACGTACTTCAGCCTAGAAATCTTGGGCATTGTCTTAGGAGAGAAAAATAAAAGGGGTATCAGCGGGGTAGGGCAAGTTAGAGCCGTGGGAGCGCTCCTCAGAGTAAGTCAGGTTCTGTAGCAAAAGAAAAACAACCCTAAGTGCTAGCATTCTTAGGTTTTACTACATAATTGTATTACTGGGAAAGCGGCGGGGCGGGGGGGTGGTGGGGTGGTAGTTGGGGACGAGTAAGGTACCATGATTTGGGACAAAGAACTAATTTAACTTTATTTATCAACACCTACAGTTTGAACCATGAGACGTTAGTGGAGGTACCTCCTACTCACCTCATCAAAGATGAAATATGTAGGAAGAAACAATCAACAGCCTAATGCTGAGTTAGCAGACCCAAGTACGAAGCCACAATGGATGTGTCAGAAGGCGACTAGGATATTATTTATTTAAATCTATTTCATAGAATTGAGCACCACCTTAATGACCTGAAAGTGTTAAAGTAGGTCCCAAAGTACCTAAATTACTCCCTAAATGTAATTTATGCTCGAGAATAATCTGACTAACTTGATTTAGAACAGCAGGAAATAAGTTATGCTGCACATAAATGAAGCAGCAGTGTAATTTTAAATACTGCTTGCATAGTGAATGAGAAGTTTAATATTTGCAAAATTTTAAAATCACTTGATTTATTATCCATATGTTTATACTGACATTTCTGTCCTTTTTTTAGTTGGTTTTACATTTCCTCTTACTGCCAGGGGAAAAAAAAAACAACCAAATCCCCCCCCCCAACTAATAATGTAGAGGGTAAAACTTATATTTATTTTCCTGAATGGTATTTTTAATATCTCTCTGTGTTTCTAGTTGTCGCTGCCTTTTTCCTCCATCCTGGGCAGTCCGATAAGAGCCTAGTGACTGATTAGAGATGAAATTTATAAATGTAACATTGTAAAGCTAGAACAATTTATATATATTCATTGAGAATTTTCCTCGGTGGGTAAGAGTGTAAGTTTAAAAGCAGTCATGGTAAAAAATGAAATTTTACATAGTAAATTCAAGAATAGATTTAGACTTTGCTGTTAACAACACATATTAAAATGCTGAAAAGTATATTTTAAAATTTTATGCAATGCTTGAAATGGAGTTTAAAATATTATTACTCGCATTAAATGCCGTCACGTGTAAAGTGCATGCTTTTATTCTTTAATATTTTGTTTGAATAGACGTACTCATTTTTTAACATTAATTTTAACAATAAAATTAAATCAACTTTACAGTTTTCAAAGTTTTAGCGTGTGCAGGCCATAATGAATACTCTAGATTTAGATGTTTGCAAAGTGACAGTGTTAGTAGTTCAAACCAAGTCTTTTAATCCAAAAGTTTGGATTGCAGAAGTTGGGGGGAAAGGGAGAGAGGGGGAAAGAGGGCGTTTCAAGAATAAGGTACTGATGTACAAAGGCATACAGGCCTGAGGCAGCAGCAGGGCCTGGGGAACCACAGAGAGCCCTGTGTGGCTGACAAGTCCATCCTGTCTCATTTTTTGTGGGTCTGGAACAAGGCTGTAAGACTATGAGCAGGGGCCCACAGCCCGTTTCCCTTTTCTTCCTACCTCTGGCTTTGCCTTGCAGAGCCAGGAGTACTGTGATCATTAGGATCTATGGGCCCTTAGGGTTTTCTTCTTTTGAGAATCTTGGAGGAAAGATGATCTCTGGAAAGGAACAGGGCTTGGAAGGGGAGGAGGCTTTGCGGAACCTAGTAGAAGGTGGTCGTCTCCAGCGCGGTGATGGGTGGAGGGACACCTCTGTGAAGCAGCCTAGAATGAAAAGTTGGTATTTAGAGGACACGTGGGAGAACAGCCACCTGCCGGTAGCTGAAAAGAGTCGGCAAGAGGCTGATTTTGGTGGCGGGGTAGGGGGAAGCAAAGCAAAGTAGGAGGGAGACCAATGGCTGCTATAGAGGTAGAATGGTAAATTGTGACCAAATGTCAACTCCTGTGTGCTCTGGTTACTTCCGCCTGTTTCTCGGGCTCTGGTAGTGGGAAGAGTGTTGCAGGCGGTAGTCGTTAGCGTGTGAACCTGCTTTTTGAAATACTTGGAAGTTACTGCACTTTTCTGAGTATCAAAGTATGAAGTGCATGTTGTAGAAACACTTAACAACATGGAAAACTATACGGTGAAAGTCAAAATCAACTATAGTCTCACCAAGATGGGACAGTACCAACTATGCCTCATGGCTTTTTAGATTCTCTTTTAACCACAACTTTGACTGTAGTGATGTGTCTAGAAGACGGATGCAGTGTACAATTTTCTGTTAAAGGAAATAAATGCCTATGGTGTATCCTTAAGTCATTTATTGTGTATTAGATAGAGCCAAAAATATAAGAAAACAAAATAATGATTAAACATGCAAAATATTTCCAACGTCATTTTGAGGTTGATGGATATACCATATTTGAGCAACTCTAGAAAGCCCTTAATTATGAAAGGCAGAATTCATTCCTTTAAACTAGCTAGAGTTACAGATTACCCCTTTTGGCTGCCATTGGCTGACTTTTTTAATGCTAACAAGATACTGTTTTAGATATTTTTAACGTAAGAAATAGAGTTCATCATTAAATGTGGTATCTGATAAAATGCAATGTAGCTGTAGATGCGTTATTAAATATTTGGAAGACAATAAAGAAGATAAAAAGAAACAAAAATCCTACAACTATCTCTTTGAATTATTCAACTGGTAAGGCTTCATCCTGAAAAAAGGAAATCCCACGAAAGAAACTGGAAGACCGTGACGGGCATGATGGAAGCCAGGGAGATCCGAGTTAGAATCCCCTTTCTGGCATCTTACTCTGTTTACTTTTTGGCAGGCTGCGCAGCCTCTTACTTTTCTCTGGTAGAAAATGGGAACAATAATTGTTGCAGTGCAGGGGTGCTGCAGGAATCCAAGAATAACTAAAAACTCAGAGCCCGCTGCCTGGCTTATAATAACGGTTAAGAAATCTTAATTCCGTTCTCTTCCCAATAAAAATAAGAGGGAGTTGGGGTATTATCTCAGTTCTAAAATAATTTATAGTTCCTAAATGGAGGTACAGACCTGAAAAGATGTTGAGATATTCAAAATTATAACCCATTGAAACTTTAAGAGCAGACTTCCTAGAACTTCTACAGGCTTATTGCACTCTGAGGCAGCCCCACAGCCAAGAACCTTCAGGATGGTTTTGGTTTCATGACAGCAAATACCTGTTTGGACAGGCCCCAGGAGACCCACTAGTTCATAAGCCCCATAAGACTTTAAAACTTACTTTGCAGAGTATTTTTCACCTTGACTGTACATTAGGATAGTTGGGGTGCTTTTAAAAATATGAATATCAGGATCCCACCTGAAAAGATACTGATGGTTCTGATGTGCAACTGTCTTAGGATAAACATACAGCCCTGACTCATTTCTGCCTCAGTCACTTCTGTGACTGGAACATGACCAAATACTTCCTTCTTAATATTCTTTTCTCGTGGGATAATAACACAATACCTTACACTAAGTTCTTTCACCATTCCAGGTGAAAATGTTAGCAGATGCAATAAAACAACATTAAAGGAAGACGACACTCATCACCTGGTTTAGATGAGTCTATGAGTTAGCTGGTTGCTTATATCTGATCTGACGGTGTAAGTTACATCTGTCATCTTGGATGCTTGAGGACCTTAATGAATAAACTCTTTCAGATCAGAAGTAATACCAAATTTGTAGGCTTCATGAGATAATTTGATTTTGACTCAAAACATATGTTGACATTGACCCTCTTTCTATCTTTGAAATACTTATTAGATGCTAATATACTTTTTAAATTCCTGGAACTTTTTTTTTTTAAATTAAATATGCTAATAGGGAAGAAAATGTTAATACTCCATAATTGTTGTTTTTAGCTTTGTTTCAGTCAAGAAATGTGTTTGATTTTGAAGGGACAATTTATAGCCTTTTATTTTAATTCATCCTTTTTATTCAGTATCATTTACCTCTGTTAATTGAAACTGAAATCTACAAATGTGAGAACCGATCAAAATAATATCCTTGCCAGTGTAGCAAGACATACATGCTATGTCCATATAATTGGTATAATCTATTTATTTTACTTGATCCATATTTTTGCCTCTAGGCGATTTGACAGATCTGTGGAAAAGTGGCGGCGGTTTCATTATGATATGAAGATACTCAATCAATGGCTAACAGAAGCTGAACAGTTTCTCAAAAAGACACAAATTCCTGAGAATTGGGAACATGCCAAATACAAATGGTGTCTTAAGGTAAGGTTTTGAGACCTCTTTTTTCAAACTGTCTTTATCTTCACCACAATATCACAACTTTTTAGCTGCTTTAAGCTCAGGCTGTGAAGGATGACGGCAATTTACAATTCCTGACTTTTGTTGTGATCACTACACCTACAGAGGATCATTGTAATGACCATGTTGGGAGACTGTGCTGTGGACTACTTGTCTCAAGGTGAGAGTTAGCCTAGGTATAACTGGCTTATCTGATGAACTGCAAAGTATAATTGAACCTGTGATATAGGGAAGCATCTTGCAGCAGGGTGTCCTGTGGCTGTGGGGTAGTTTGTGTTTTTGCCTTATGTTGAATCCTGTCCAGGAGGAGAAACTGTGGTAGACTTAGCAATAATGTAGTTCTGGAAATATCCATCATGATAAAAGTGTGGTTCTGTTTCCCTAGAGACAATTGTGGTGATGTAGCAATATTTGTATATATTCTATTGACAAAATGCCTTCTGAGATAGTCCAGAGGCCAAAACAATGCAGAGTTAATTGGTGGTACTTATTGACTTTTTTATGGCTTATGTTAATGGAAACGCAACATATGGATTATAACCAGCGTATAGTTTATTTTCAAGTTGCTGTGTCTTTTGAGTGTGCAAATAAAGATAAATTAGATTTTGGAGGTTATAACTTAGGTTATAAAATATATAGTTTAGGTACAAGATATACTGAGTTTATTACACCAAGTCTTAAGTACTTTTTGCAACTTTTTTAGCTCAAATTGTTCACGTACCAATTTTCAGTCAAGCAGATTTGAATTGTGGCTGGATTCATAAAAGCAGTATCATATTCAAACTTACAGTTCTCTATTCTCAAATAGTTTTTTTGCCTGGCAAAAATACCTTTTGATATTAATAAAGTAAGCTTGCAAGCACTTACTCATATGTAGGCAATGTAAACATATGGCGTGAATAATTTTAAAATCTTTTGTAATTATATGTATATCAAACTTGTATATACATCAGCATTGGCACTGGAGATAGAAGAAACGCACGGCTTTCCAATCTGCCATCATACAGAAAATACATTTTGTAATAGCACTTAAGTAAACTTTGGGCTCCTGCAGCATCCCTAGGTCTCTAAAATATGTGTCACAAAGGTGCCATTGAGGAGATGTTAAACTTCTTGCCATTGCCAGAGATACCCTATACAAGTCGTTATATATTTTAATCTGGTTTTATTATTTAAAAATATATACACTCACTATAAAAAATAAAGCAATGCGCAAGTGTGTGTATACTTCCATTCTACTCCTCAGGGAGTGGTTGTTTGGATATGGATTTTGGTACATATTTCAGGTCAGCATCTTTGGGGAAGCCCCCTCTGAGATGGCGATTAGCATACGGAAGGCTGATTAGGGAGTGCTTTTGGAAATCGAGAAATTGGTTTACAATGTGCCTTGGGATAATTTTCTTCATGTTTCTTGTTCTTGAGGCCTCTTAAGCTTCTTGGCAAATATGGGTTTTTAATGTTCCTCAAATGTGGAATTTTTAAGGCGTTAGTTTGAAGGTTCGGTTCCTTTTTATTTTCGGTCTTTTTTCCTGTGTAATTCATTTTACATGATTTATATTGTCAAATTGACCATCGAATCTTTTGCTATGCCTAATCTGTGGTTAATCCCATCTAGTGTAGCTTTTCAACCCCAGACATTATTGTTTTGTGTGATTCAACACATTGTCAAAGTATGATTTGGGTCTTGTAACATCTTTCATGTCTCTACTCAACTTATCACTCTTTCCTCTACCTTTTTGAAAATGTGGAATACAATTATAACAACTGTTAAAATGTCCTTGTCTTGTAATTGTATCATCTGTGTCTATTTTGGGTTGATTTCAATTAATTTTTCTCTTCATTATGGGTGTTATTTCCCTGCTTCTTTGGATGACTGGTAATTTTCACTGGATGCCAGATGTGAATTTTAACTTGTTGAGTGCTTCATATTTTTGCGCAGATAAAGATTCTCGACCTTTGTTCTGGGACACAGTTAGTTTTTTGGCAACAATTTGATCTTTTGAGCACCTCTCTTTGAGACTTTGTGAGTTTTGAGCAGAGCAGCCTAAGTCCAGTGACCCACTACTGAGACAAAACCCTTCTGAGTACGGTCTCTGATGCCCTGTGAATGATGAAGTTTTCTACTGTGGCTGGCAGGAACAGGCACTATTCCAGCCATTTGTGAGGTCTGGTGACTGTTACTTTAATCTTTTTGTGTAGCTCTCTCCCTAGTCATGTGTAGTTTCCTCACATGTGCCAGCTGATCAGGATTCAGCTGTAGACTGGAAAGGAACTCTCTAGGTCTCCAGTGTTCTCTCTCTCGGCATCTGTCTCCTATTTGGTCCTCTGCCCTGTGACCCGTAGCCACCTTGGACTCCAAGGAGTCCCGGCTTCATCTCAGCAACTCAGGGAGCCCTCCTAGCTTTGTGATGGTTTCTTATCCTTTGTCACAGCCTTGATTTCTCTTCAGACAGTAAGCTGGAGCAAATGTAGACTCACGTCATTTGTCTCTAATTTCTCAAAGATCTGTATCTGTCATTGCCTGGTAAATAATGGCTTCACAGCCATCACTTCGTACATTCTGTCCACTTTATCAAGCTTTTAGCCAATAAGTTAAATCTGTTGTCTGTTACTCCAGCTTGGCTAGAAGCTGCTAATTGATGTCATATGATCTTTTAGTACATTTACTTGTATATACTCTTGCAACTGTGTAATGCTGGTAAATGCTTTAAGAGTGTCTTAAGATCCCCAGTTCTTGACAGTGTGGTTTAACTGAAATGTATAAACATCTTTTAAAAACTCTTTCCCTTAACTGGAGGACTTTTTTATTTATTTATTTTATTTTTTTTTCAACGTTTTTAATTTATTTTTGGAACAGAGAGAGACAGAGAGCATGAGCAGGGGAGGGTCAGAGAGAGAGGGAGACACAGAATCCGAAACAGGCTCCAGGCTCTGAGCAGTCAGCCCAGAGCCCGACGCGGGGCTCGAACTCACGGACCGCGAGATCGTGACCTGGCTGAAGTCGGACGCTTAACCGACTGCGCCACCCAGGCGCCCCAAGGAGGACTTTTTTAAAATGACTATTTTATTTAGACTGTTTTTGACTCAATTTCTACATGAAACATGGAAGGGAATTCTGGATGTCCAGGGAAAAGTTCTTTTAGCTAAGAAACTGTGAATGATATTGCAAGTCCTTTAAAAAGTTAAGGTGTTTCCCCCCCTGGTGATAAGAAAGCTCCAAGACCATGCACATGCACATACATGAGATGCCTGGGGTTATCCTTCCATTCTGGTAAGTCTCAGAAAAAGAGTCCAGAAAGACTCTGTAAGGCACCACCATTAGTAGGACACAAAGAAGCTCTGATAATTTCAGCTATCTTGGCCGTAATCGTTGTCAACTGAGGAATAACAATTAGGAGAAAGAGTTTAAATTTTTGCTAAGAAGTTATTTTAGGAAACAGAATGTTGATGGTGCCTGTTAGGAGCAGAGAGATTTGTTGGCATGGACCAGTAATGGTTGCTTTGAGGAAAATCAACCAAGCAGCCCATATACTAAACAGATATGTACAGCGGTACATGGGGATTTAAAGCCTCATATGTAGAAGGTTTAGCAACAGTATCACGTCTAGATATGAAATAAATAAAAAGAATGTACAATGTTGTAAGCGTTTATATATTTCTATCAAACTGCATTTTATTTCACTCATTCACTTAAAAAAAAAAAAAAAGATCAGTGTCCTACTGACTCTTGGTGTTGTCATTCAAAATAAAATGACTGCCAACACCAGAAAGATGGTCTGGTTCTGTGCAACTCAATGATTTTTTTCTCTGTGACAAGTTAATAAAATTAAATATATGAATCCATGTTTCTCAAGATATTCCAAAACTTTCTTTATGCCACCGTAGAAAAATCGCATGTTTTTCATGTAATTACATGTTCTAAAAAATTACATGTTTTTCATGAGAATATATCAATTGTGTTATATGCCACTAAAAACTCACTTGTTAATACATTCACTCGATTACTTGTGCCTCTTCTTCTATATTCATGCCACAAGCAGTAACTGAGTGCACGTGCAAAGTTATATTACCCACAAAAATATTGACATGCCACATTAGGTAGGCTCTGATAAAAGTTTTGAAGATTGGCTAAGAGGTTGGAAGGCACATTCAGAAAGTGTGGGTTCAAATCCTAGCTCCTTTAGCTTAATAGTTGCAGAATCTTAGAAAAGTGTCTTAAGTCTCTCCATGCCTCTGCTGTCTCTTCTCTTAAATAGGAATAGAAGTGCAATCTGCATATGGCACTTAGAATTGCGTTCTCCCCAAAATAATTGCTCATTAAAATGAAAGCTATTATTATAACTTCATAAGTGCTTAGCCTATATCTATAAAAACACAAATGTATTCACTTAATTACTGTCCCCAGACGTCGGAAATGCAGATTGAACAACCTGGCAATTTCACTAAACCTTGTTTTTTTTAATGAATTATGACATTTTCTCAAAGGACAGCTCTTGGATTAGGAATCGAGGAAAATTCTAGTCCAGCCAAGCACATCGTCCTCAGATAGCTGATACTTCTGCCTACTCATTTTAGAGCAAGAAGAAATGTTAATGGGAGTTTTCAAAGGGAGAGCTGAACACCATGAAAGAAAGTTATGAAAATAACACGAACTCCTATAGTAACCGTGAATTGGTGCACCAGGAAGTACCTTGAATGAAAAAGGAAAAATGGAAATCATGATGTGTCCTAACATTTAGCTTTACAGTTTATTCCAGAGTAAAAAGAAGTAAATTTTAAAACATGGACTGTTATTTAATGGGGTTGAAAATTCTTGAGGTTTACAGTAGAAATGATCAAAATCGCCATTAGAGCGGATATTTAAAAAAGTGGAATATTCTTGCTGTTAATGGAAATGGAGGCTGTTTGTTCTTTGGAGCAGTGCTGCTCAGTGGACCATATTTCAGCTCTGGAAAGCAGTCTGCAGTTACTCAATAAATTAAACAGAAAATTTCCACAGGACCCAGCAATTTCACTGCTGGATTTGAAAACATGTGTTCAAACAAAAACTTGTAGATGAATGCTCACAGGAGCACTATTCATAATAGCTAAAAGGTGGGAAAAGAAAAACAAATTCCCATTAACAAATGACTAAATAAAAACTAACAGCACCTTCTAAAGATTGTTGCCATGAGCAAGCAAGAAACCTTGAAATCTTAAGAAATGCCGTTTAAAATCCAGCTTAAGAAGTAAACAGAAGAGGGATTGTTTAGATGAAAGTTTTTAGGCTTTAGAGTGACGAATGTTAAGCAAACATAGGTGTGAAAAACAGCAGCGTGTTATTTTGACACGAATTAACTGCTGTTCTTAGGCAAAGCATCATCTTTTTAAGGTTACGTTAATTAATTTTCTGGTATATCTTTCAATGTTACTGTGTTTTACTCCTCCATAATATATATTACATTGTACATGTAGTATACACACACACACACACACACACACATATATTGCTGTAAAGAAATTCAGTTAAAACTGTTTATTTTGTAACATGATGATACAACTTAATTCACTGTGATTGAGGATACAGTCAGCATGGATTAGATATGCCATGTTGGAATGTTCATGTTCACCATCAAATCTCAAATACTTAGTCTAAACTTACGTCCCAGTTACGCAGAATATACTTTGCCTTTTCTCAAATTGGAAACCTGCATGAAGATAGAAAATTACTTATAAACCGTGTAGTTACAGCATGAGAACATCCCTGTGATCTCTCGGAGGAGACAATAAATGGAGAAAACAGGCTCTGTGTCTTGGAGTTGGGGAGAGAAGGCAAAAAAGAAGAATCTAAGAGGCTAAGTTTAGCTCCTCATCAGCTCTGCCTTACCTTGGCTATTTGTGATGGAGAGAAGAACCGCCAAGTACTTTGTAAAGGACCCAAATCTTACTAAGTTTAGATTCACAGAGCACATTGGACTTAGGTAGCTCCTGCCCAAAAGTTTGAGACAAGTGAGTCTGTGAAAATGCTTTCTTCCTCATAAAGGAAGTACCCAGGGTTTCTAATTCTTCTCAGCCAGTTTGCAGCCCACAAAGGCCTCCAGCAGCAGGTGTCATTATTGAAAGCCATTGGCTTGCCCAGAGAGAGAGCTGAATGGAAGTGCATGGGTCCCTGACACGGTCTCCTATACAGTGAGTTTTGGTATTTTTCTTTGCAAGTACTTTAATACTTAACTGGTAATCTGCTCCCTCCGATGACTTTATAGGAGATAAATGACTCTGAATGCATAGGGATTAAATCAAAGGCTATCTAGAAAAAGGCATATGGTGTAAAAGGCCAAATTGAAGACAAGTATGCTTTCCATACAGTCGGCTTTTACAGGGCTGATTTCACCAGCTGGCTGGTGAGTTGGACGGCTTCTTAATAGCCGCACTGCTGGGCCTCAACTGCTGATAGAAACTTTGATGGAAGAATGACTTGCGTAAAAATTTCTGCCATCTGTTGCCCTTCATTGGGACCCCAATGTTAAGAAATTTATACTATTGCTGGCCTTTATATTTCCCCAGCAGTAATAAAGTTTTGTTTGGGAGTGTCCATTTCTGTGACTAGAGGACACACACTAACATTAAGAAAATCAGCATGAAAATTTACTGCTAAGAGAATCTGTCTCTCGTTGCTTGCTTTAGGATTGCAGCGTTGTAGAAGCACGGGAATATATCTTGAAGCGAACTTTTCAATGTTATTAGCTGGTAGTGGCAGGAGAATTCAGTCTCAATACAGTTAAACAGTTGGGCCCTCGATTCTTACGTAAATATTGTTAGCCTTTTATTGCTGCTTAGAAACTCCTCCACAACTTCTTGGCTCCTATGCGTCTTTTCGGAAGTAGTAAATAACAGATTTATTGGGAGTTTGGCACCGTGCAGAAATTCAGAGAGGGGCTCTAAAGTGTTGCCTATCAAATGTGTCTTTCATAAAATAAGTATATTAAATTAATTGGATAATTCCGATGGCTTGTTCTTGTTGTCCGGCATGGCGTGTTTAAGGAGATGACAGATTGCCACACATTATCGGGAAGAAGCAAGAACCAAAACTATAACTTACTGTAATGACCAGAGCAGTAAAGAACTGCTTAAAATGCATGAAAAACATTCTCAGAGTCAGAAATTATCAAGAGGGTAAGAATCGACAAATAAAAAGTGAAGCATGCTAATTGCAAATTCCAAATTGAAAAAAAAAAAAAACAGCTCACATCAACAGAGAAGCGATGTGAATTTGAAATTATTATTTGATGAAGCATAACATTAATGCTAATATAAGTAATTTTCATGAAGTGCCAAAGTTTGCAATGAGAACGTTCTTCTTGCTGTTTCTTCTCACATAACTTCTTACCCTTTCTTCTAATTCTTGTTCCTATGATTAAATTTGCTTTTCTCTTTGCTTGAGGGTTCTACCCTAGCTTCCAGTTCTCCTGCACTGTGCCCTGTCCCCGCTCCGTCTCAGGATTTTTGTACACTTCCCTTTATTTATATACATCTGTGCTCTAATGATTTTTCTCAGACATGCCTTTGGTCACTTCTCCTGTCTTAAAGAAATCTCTCTCTCTCTCTCTCTCTCCCTCCCTCCCTCCCTCTCTCTCTCACACACACATACACACACGCATGCACACTTTCTTCATAATACTGTCAATTGCTGAAATTGCAATATATGTTTGCATATTTATTATCTATATTTGAAACTAGAATGTAAACCTTGCAGGGACTTTGTCTTTCTTGGTCACAGATAGATACTTGAAACTTAGAAAAATCTCTTCGTATATAGAACATATAACGCTCATATAACGAATAATGAAATAAATGAAAGAATTCTGTATTCATCATATTATTGGGCAGACTATTCCCAAACTTGTCCTTCCTTCCATTTTTGCTCCGTCGCATATCCAAGAACTTCGACCTTATAGTGAGCTGCCCCGTCCTCTTCTTTGAACAGATTCTTTGAGATTTTTTCATATTTGCCGAAAGTTTAACAATATGATGGCTCCATTCTCTTACTCATTGACCATATCATAAATAACTGAATCCACTCAACAAACATTTAGTGTGAGCCTACTGAGTGGAAGGCTTTGCTTGCTGCTAGGGATACGGAGTTGGCAAAGAAACCCATTTCCTTTAGCAAGCTAACAGCCTCATGATTGTAGCATATTAAGGCTAAGGTGGAAACACATGGAACTGTGTAAACACACCAGATAGCCATAAAACTAGCCTAGGGGAAATGGGAGTGCTTTTTTCTACAGGAGTTGTTTGTGTACTCTGGTCCTTTTTGACACTCGTCGGTTACACTTCCATGATTCCCAAACTCAACTGAGAAAACATGACTTGGAGAACCAGGAAAGAGCAGTGTTGTGAAAGGCAGCCCAAGGAAAGAGCTAGCTACGAGGAAGTCATAGAGAGAGTGAGAAAATGTTCTCACGTAAGTTGTGAATTTTGAAAAATGATAAAATTGACAAATTATAGTACAAGAGGCCTGTTCACAGGCGAGATGGTTCAGGATGAACTATTCATCAAGCTGAATAGCAGGTATCTAGTCATAAGAATGGTAAATGTTCCTACTATAGAACCAAATTATAGGTACAAACCAGAGACCAGGATTATTGGCAAACAGCATAATAACAAATTCTAAAAGTCGTCTGTGAGGCTATAATTGACAGAACATTACTGGCAATTAATTTGTACTAAGTCATTCTGATCACTACTGATAGGAAAGATTCAGGGGTATGGGGAAAAGAAAAATAGATACATCAGAGATGAACACATATCTATATAGTAGCACGTTCCCCTTGAAGCTTTGTTGGTTCACCATTTTTTCAGTAGATAATTTTAGTTTCTAACTCTGTCGTCCTTCAAGTTTTCATCCCTTCTTTGTCCAGGTTCAGACTTTCATTTTACTTAGACTCACTGGGGGAATATTTCAGAGACACTGAAACAATGGACGAATATGCTACCATAAACTCCAGGACTTCATGTGGAATATTGAACTGGTTTTTGTTAGAAGTAAATATCTCACCTTTGATATCTCTCAGAGTACTTGCAGTGAAGTGGATTTTAATACAATATATATTACACTTAATATTGGCCCTAGGAATATTAAATTCTTAAGAGCAAACTTGTGGGGCCAAATCCTTCCAGCTACCTGTTTTTGTAAATAAAGTGTTACTGGAACTCAACCACACATTTATTTACAAACCGTCCATGGCTGCTTTGTTGCTCCAAAGGCAGAGTTAAGTAGTTGTAGACACTGCCTGGCCTGTGAAGCTTAAAATATTAACTGTGTAGCTCCTTATAGAAAAAGTTTGCTAACTCTTGCTTTAGGAGATAGAGTATTAAGCTGCCATGAAAATCCGAGCGCCCTTTTTACCTTCTCTTTAAGCATTCTTTGTTACTTGATATCATAGAGAAATGGACTTGGGCCACATTCATAAAACAAATTGAAAGTCATGGTAACGAAAAGAGGTAATCAAAACAGACTTGTTATTTAAGTCAACTGTCAACTCCATGCATTAAGAGAAGGAGTTTGATTGAAAACCAAAAGAGGTTTTAAAGTCACTTAAATAATGTGCGGTGGACTTAGCCATTTTGAAGAGTGTATAGCAGCTTTTACTGAGACTACCACCAGTTCCCTTGGAGCACCTGAGCAGTTTTAGTGGGACAATAAATCAGTAGTCAGCCAAGAGAGTTCTAAAGGTGGTTCTGCCAGAGCCTTTCTCTTACCATATCCATGGTCCTAGCCATAGGTCCTGAGCTTGGATTTTAATACAATATATTTATTTTTTACAATATCTTATTTTTTAAGATTTTTCCAATCTTATTTTTTTTTTCTTGAGGCTTGTAATTAATTTTTTGTGGTAATTGATGAGGTTGGAGTTTATTCATTGTAATGAGAATGCCTGGTCAAAAACAACAAATTACTCCTCCTATGGGGACCCTTTGGAGTCCTGCTGTTCCAAGCTGGATTCTTGGATTTTCCCTTTAGTCCTGTGCACCCCTCCATTTCCTTACTTGTATCTCCTTATTGGCAGAGGCAATTTCTGTTGCTGATCAATGAAGAACTCTAAAGGAAACCTAGTGTCCTCAGAGAAACTCTTCATTTAGCCTGGCTCCTTTTATAAAGAAGTTTGAGTCCCCTTGGAAAGGCTGCAAAACATAACCATTTGCATGTAATGAACAGTTTGCAATACTTTGAGATTGATGCGCAATTTCTCTTTGACAGGAGAGAAACAATTAGGATCAACCGTGGTCGTATATTCCAGAATACCAGTGTTGTTTCCACGCTTTAAGTGTTGTTGGATCATTATATGAGATTCATAATTTTGTCCTGTTGTACCCACTTTTGCATTACCATTCAGTCTTAATTTATTATACACTATTAAAAGTTTTTAGGTAATTTGTTCTTATTGCTACTCAGACATTAAAATGTCTGCAGGCTGTGAAAATGAATAAATTTAATGTGCCAGCCCAGTTCTCCAAATCCTGGCATTACAACTAATAGTACAGGCTTATATTGTATTGTAAATCCTAGTTAACATGGATTTATTTTGAAAATCCCATTTTACTGCTATTTTCAAATAACACATTTTTTCAAACATTTCATCCTTGAATTTCTATTTGTATTTAATAATAAATGTTAATAATATACGGCTTTTGTCTGTGCTTACCAAAGGACCGTCTATGTATTTTTAAATATGATAATGGATTGGTGAAATAACCTTAACTTTAAAACAACGCAATTGTTAAGCTAAGCTGTACCACTTTTTCATTTCTTTTACGGAGGTTTATGAACATTTGTTTAAGTTGTATGTCATAAGGAGCAAACTCTACCAATCCCTACTTCACATTAAATGTGAAAATTTAATCACATGACCAGGGCCATCCCTAGAAAAGTGTTGATATTTCAGAGTCTCCTTGGGATATCATTAAGAACAGAAATTTTGAAGTGGAATTAGAATAACGTTTAGATAAGAGAAGCACAGGGCACCAACCACTCCACAGTGCATGGGGCCTAGGAGACACCACTCAGCTCTCCGACCCGAGAGATGGATTTGCCCATAAGATTTCCTATATTATATTTTATTTTTTTTTAACGTTGATTTATTTTTGGGTCAGAGAGAGACAGAGCATGAACGGGGGAGGGGCAGAGAGAGGGAGACACAGGATCTGAAGCAGGCTCCAGGCTCTGAGCCATCAGCCCAGAGCCCGACGCGGGGCTCGAACTCACGGACCGCGAGATCGTGACCAGAGCCGAAGTCGGACGCTCAACCGACTGAGCCACCCAGGCGCCCCTAGATTTCCTATATTTTAGAGAACCCATGTACCACACTGAGTTCTAGTTTGAACATTTAGCCCTGGCAGTTCCTTATATTTCAATTAACTTTGAAAATTAATACATTTATTCAGCAGACTTTGACATGGGAACTGCTGTGTGTCAGACCCTGTACAGGGCAGTCAGAATGTTGAAATTGAGCCAGTTCCAGTCAATTCATAGAGAATAAAAGTTTACCAAGTCGATTGACATTTAAATGATTGTAACAGAAATGGTATGTTCAGCAGATGGATATTTAAGCAATTAAAATAACAGCTGAGAAGTATAATAGAGGTAGCTGTAACATCAGGGGAGTTAGGGAAGGGAGAACGAAAGAAGTAACTAATTGGCTAGAAAGTTTGGAAGAGCTTCAGAGGAGGTGATGAGGGAATTAAGTGAGACGAGGCTACGTTCGGAAAAAGGAGAAAATATTTGAAAGTGATTGTGTTATAAAAAATTGTGGTCCGAGTAGAGCACAGTGAAAAGTGCTCTTGGTCAGATCATGGACACCTGGAAAGAAATTGCCAGAAATGATGCCGAGGATATATCATTTCTATTTTTCTTGGCTACATTTTGTTTTTGTTTTGTTTTGTTCCTTTTTCGTTGTGTTTTAATGGAGTAGTGTTTTCCAAACTGTGAGTCATGGACCAGTTTGTGGATCACCACCAACATTTGTTTTGGGTGAAGCAAAATAGAAAATATCAGGGTTCATTACACCTACTGCAGAACTGGTCCATAGGTTTTTGTTGTTGTTGTTTTAATTGTGTGTGTGTTTAATTGAACATTACAAGGTAGTAATATGATGACTATAAAGGAAGAATTTAGTTTTAAAAAAATTAAGAAGCAAGTTTAGAAATGGATACATTGGGGAAGATAGTATAAAATCAATTTTACAAAAACACATGCCCAGAAAGATGTAATCCAAGATTTATTTAACCATAGTAGCTTATAAAGTTTATTTAAGTGCCTTGCTATTTTGTTATTTTGTTATTTGTTATTTTTTATTCTTAAGTAGGCTTCACGCCCAGCATGGAGCCCATCACAGGGCCTATTTTAAAGGTTACAAGTGAAATTACTTGATGTGATTCATATATATATATATATATATATATATATATATATATATATTCATATACATACATATGTATGTATATTCATATATATGTATATATATGTATGTGTATATGTATGTATACATGTGTATACATATGTATATGTGTGTATATATATATATACATATATATATATATGTATATATATATATATCAGCAAGATAAGTAGAAAAGTAGAAAAGTAGAAATAGTATTCTGAAAAGTCTTTTACAAAGGCTCAGGGAGGTTAAATATTTTACCCCAAATCATTAGGCCAACAAATAAAGGCCTTGGGATCTGAATCCCATGCAGTTTACTGATGATCAGCTAGAAGTTAGAGATGTTGAGCAAGCAAAAAAAAAAAAAAAATTACAGCTTGGCCTAATAAAGTATTGAGGAAACTAATGAAGAAATAATAGTTGTCAATCACTACAGGACAAGGCCTCCTAAAAAGGTGTTAAGGATATTAATAAAGATGAAACTTCTTCGATGTATAAAAAATGTTTTTTAATGATGAGTATAGGCCTTTCTTATCGTATCATATTAGAAAGGGTGGGACATAACATCTTTATTATGATGGGTTATAATTTAACTCATAGTATGTCAAAATCAAAGTATTAGAAGGGGCCATCTTTTTTTTAAAACAAGATAATGTTAGAGTTGTTAATGATGACAATAACAGTCATAACATAACAAGGCACTTTATAATTTATGAAGCACTTTCAATTACATTGTCATTCTCATATTAATCTCCTAGTGAGATACAGATTTGGGGAATCGTTTATTACTGTAAGTAGCAGATTACTGAGGGGAGAGAAGATAAAGGGCCAATTATTTATTTCTTCCTGATCTGGAATCAGAGTAGGGTCTTGGCAGGAGGGGAGAATTTGGCAGGTAGCTTCCGTCTATGGAAGATATGGTCATTGGACAGTGTGTAGTGAGGGCTGATGTTCTCCACGAGAACTTTGACAGTGAAAAGCTCAGTGTTCCCACAGAGTAGCTGCGCTTTGAAGATCATAGCCTAGAACTGAGCAGTTCTAGACATTCCACGTATAAACGTCTTTTAAATGGTTTATTTCTACTTCCATGTCCATTTGACGATGTTGTGTATGTGTATTTTCTGTTTGAAAATAAAGCAGCGAATGTGATTACGATGGACTTCCTTAGTAGTAAGGAAGTAAGTTGTCTCCCTTTCCAAATACTCTTAGGAGCAAACCTACCATGAAATATATGGTCCCTTCAAGGCAAAACTGTTTCCCTTAACATTGCATAGCTCATGATAACAACATTCTTTCACTCATTCAACATATTTTTGTTGAGCGTCAGGACAGTGCTGCATACCAACATTTGATGTTGAGCCAAACAGTCCTTCCTGTGCACAGTGGCCTTGCAGCAGTGGAGGAGACATACATGTGCATCCACTTGAAGGGATGAGAGATCAGTCACAGTTCCAACACTCAGGGAAGTTAGTGTAGTGCAGGGACAGATAGATAAACCTCAAACTTGGTATGACACAATTCCTTTCAAATTCTGAAAGGAATTTACAAAATCCTATGGGAACAAGGAGGAGGGCATGATGAGCTCCATCTGGTGAGGAAGTTGTCACCATAAACAGCCAGGTTTATCAGAGATAGAGAGGACAGAGCATCCTTGACCATAAAACCACATGTTCAAAGGCCAGGTGACCTCACAAAAGGCAGGTTGTTGGGAGAATGGTAATAATAGCTTAAGGAGCTCAGGCTCCCAGTTGAAGCGTGATGGCACAGGTTGGACAACAGGTTTGGAACACGTTGGGAAGGATGATATGATACACACACACATCTGTATTTTATCCTATAAATAACAGAGATACTGATTGTATTTAAACAGAGGAGTGTCTGGACAAGATTTGCAGTTTTGAAGATAAGCTTGTTTAGGATACTTGTGGTTTCTTATATACCTCCTAGGTTTTTATATTATACTTTTGGGGCAAACTTTAAAAGGAAGACTCTAAGTTATCATACTTGAAAAAGCATAGCTTCGAATCGTTATTAGAGGCACATATTTGACAGATTTTCTGCTCCTGTTATGCTTATTTTCTATCCAGACATTCCACGTATGAACACCTTTTAAATGGTTTATTTCTACTTCCGTGTTCATTTGAAGATGTTGTGTATGTGTATTTTCTGTTTGAAAATAAAGCAGCGAATGTGATTAAGATGCACTTCCTGTGGTCATCAAGTACTCCAGAGGCGTCCTTTAAAAGATGGCATTGCTCGGGGCGCCTGGGTGGCTCAGTCGGTTGGGTGTCCGACTTCAGCTCAGGTCACGATCTCGCGGTCCGTGAGTTCGAGCCCCGCGTCGGGCTCTGGGCTGATGGCTCAGAGCCCGGAGCCTGCTTCCGATTCTGTGTCTGCCTCTCTCTCTGCCCCTCCCCCGTTCATGCTCTGTCTCTCTCTGTCTCAAAAATAAATAAACGTTAAAAAAAATTAAAAAAAAAAGATGGCATTGCTCTAATTAAAAATATAGGGAGGAAACAAATGTTATCTTGCATATCATTCTCAGCTTTCCCCATATCAGAAGTTAAGCTCTCGCTGTCTAAGGCAGTACTGTAGAGTGGTTACCAGCATGGGCTCTTGGCTGGTTGAATTTTGCCAGTCAACTCTCCCAGTATAGAAAATGAATACATATTCGTGGAGGATCTACTGTGTGCTGTATATTATTTCAGGAAACAGAGATCCAGCAGTAAAACAAAACAAATGTGCATTCTCAAAAACAAACAAATAAAAGAAGTAAAGGTATGTCTGTATAGTCTGTAGAGTGATATTCTGTCTTTATTTTTCACTTTTAAAATAAATACTCCTCTTTGAGAAATCTGGGCCCTCCTAAGCTGTAAATGCCAACACTTGGATAATTGTTTAGTGATTCTCAGGGATTTCTACCTTTTGGCTGATGGTGACTTGGACGTCTAAACTTCTGATTGCACAGAACTGTTGATGAGGGAGAGAAGTGGATGACCTTCTCTGCATCATTGTGGGCTATCACCTTGCAATCAGAAAGGAAGGACCACAAGCAAGGTGCCAGCAGTTAGCGGGTCAGGCATCCTACCAACAGGATGGAAAAATAGAAGAGAAGAAAGAATAAAGGGTGTGTGGTGGTTGAGAGGTCATGCCCTGAGGTAAGAGAGTAGAGCTGTACTGGAGGTCGGCAAGTTACCTTCAGCATCTCCCCCATCTTTGGCTTTGTTTGCACAGCCAGCATTTATTTCACTCATCCTCTCATTTACTTCTCGGATAACTCAGTGAAATAGGAAGGATTTCCTTTATCTGAAACCCCATTTTGGAGAGCTAAGGAGCTTTCCAGGTGGTAACCCAACCATCACCTCCTAGGCCTGAGGATTTAGAATTGGCATAGAAGTAGTTCCATCCTTAAAAGGAAGCCCCGCACCGAGGCAGTGACATAGTCCCTAATGGTACATCGGTGCAGTAATGACATCAAGTATTTTACCATTGGGCAACATTTCCAAAATTCCTGTGCTCTGCCTCACTTGGAAGGATCCCATTTGTGTGAATGCTAACGTTCTTGTGGATCTCCTAAATTCCAACAGCATTGCAACAATATTGAACGAATACAAGCTTTGTTAGTAAAGGAGAGATATTCCTGGGGTGAGTTCTGGGATCTCCTCTGAGCAGAGAAGTGTTTTCCAAGGTTGCCTGGTGGCAAGAGCCACAGTACTCTTTCTCTCTCTAGAGCTTCAGTATCCAACTTACTAGCCACTAGCCACTAGCCACGTACGTTAGCTCTGCAAACACAGCTCATCCAGATTGAGAGGGACTGTGAGTGTAACACACACACTGGGTTTTGAAGACTTAGTAAGGACGTGAAAGTAAGTAAACCATCTCATTACATGCTAAAATGATAATATTTTGTCATATTGGATTAAGTAAAATATATCACTGAAAGTAAATTGACCTGTTTCTTAGTGCTGTTTTGAATGTGGCTATTGGAAAATATGAACTTACATGTGACATTTGCATTGTATTCGTTATTTTAGAAGTAAGTCCCGTTTAATAAGGCCTCAAATGCTGTTTATCATCAGGAAACTTTGGGATGTTTTATAGAGGAAGGGATAAATCATTTTCACTATAAGACCCACGGGCAAAGCACTCAGGACACATGGGGGAGGAGAAAGAATGAGGGCTGCCTCTCCTTCCCCGCTGTCACTCTTTTCCCAGCCTTTTTCTTTCCTTTCTTTCATTCCAAGTCAAATCTGCAGAATTCACACCTGGTATTCTCACTTAGGAAAAGACTTGGAAGTGTAAACAGTCTTAACTGTCCTCCAGCCTTTTCTGCTTAAAAAAGAAGTTCAAGATCAGGGTTACTGCCCGATGCGTGGAATTAGGTACATAGTGGAGGGATGTTCCTGAGGTAGGAGCTGCAGATGCTTCTGCTATGCAGCTGCTAGCACCTTTCCCTCTTCCCGAAAGTTCACACAGGAATAAAATGTGTGGAATCAGCATTATTTAGTAGCTCACAGCTGTGAGCCCTCCCGCTGCGTCCTCACTTGTGCTACTGGCTCAGCACCCCACAGGGCTCAGGAAAAATAGACTCTTTCCAAAGGGGAAAACAAGTAGGGTTGGCCACAGAGAGTGTTTGCAAGGATCAAAGCCTCACTGAGTATGGAGTGTCTTCTGTAGTTGACGCAAGTTGAAATTCGTGACCCAACTTTTAGCGTAGCTACTAATCATTGATATCTGTCTTGACAGTGCCTTAGGAGAAACATTATCAAAGGGAATCAATATCCAAATTATAGTATGTATCTTGGTCATGGAAGTTATTGAATTCTAGCCAATATTTGCTCTTCTTTCATTTATAGTATGAGAAAGCAATGTAATGAGGCTAGCTCTCGCGGCCCCAACTTGCCTTTCTCATCACATTTACAATAAATGCATGTCAATATGCATACACATTTCATATTTCTAAAGTTTACTTTATTTCTTTATTTTCCATCACTCTGCCACTGATGAAAAAGAAAATGCTTTATCGATTGGAAAACCATTTCATCTTTAGTCACTTAAATTCCTTTGTGTAGTATTCAGGACCTTGCATGCATATAGAGCAGCATGAAGCTAGATGTTCATATACCATACGTTTTTTCAAATTTTTTTTTTTCAGTTTAGAAATGTATTGTAGGTTAATTGGTGGCCTTTTGGATAATAAAGAAAAGTATAAGGGAAATGCATAATCCCCCCACCCTGTATCAAAGTGAAATTTGTTAAGAAACATAATTTTCATGTAAATCATGGTGAATACATATGTGGGAACCAGTAGTTAGGCAAAACAGGCTCAAGGAGGGTATAAGAAACAGATGCTTCTATAATCAGCAGATTTAAAAAAAAAAGCATTCTGGAATCAGATTGGTAAGTTAGAATCAAAACAGGTTAATATGCCATAGTCTTTGGAGTTATATTCTCTACGGGACAAAAAGTCATTTGCACCCTATCAGTTTTCTACAAGTTAGCGTTGAACGTTATTGAGTTGTAAAATGTCTGGATCCAATTTAATAGTGACCGGGAAGTCAAACAGATTGGCACTTTTTTTTTTTTTGGAAATGTAGAAGCCCTTTTGAGGGTGTTGGGGGGTATGTTAGATTATATCCCACTGTTTTTTAGAAACATATAAAATCATCTTTTGGCATTGCTTCTAAGTTTTGAATTTTTTTCTTAAAATAACTCTGTTAATTTTAAATGTTTTCCTTCTAGTCTTTTTTATGGATTTTTGGAGTGTAGTTGAAATGTTCTATATTTTTATCATCCATTTTCAATTCAAGTAGAAAACCTTAAAGATGTTTATCAATTAATATATCTCAAATGTTCACAACTCCTTAAGTGTTCAAGAAAATATATCAGTATCACAGGTTCACACCTTCAGGATATGGTATTAGTAAAAGTCCTAACACTTAAAAAACACCTTTTTTGGGGTATAAAAATTGTGACAGTTGGGTATTTCCAGTAACCACGTAAAAAGACTTTTGTGATTCCAGTACATGTTTGTAAATATGAACAGATATGTCTACCCCTCTAAAAAGTAAGTTGATTCTGTCATTTTTTTAGTACTATGATGGTAACTGGAAAGCAGTTGACAAGGTACCTCTGAAATTTAGCTCTCTATAATTTTTATCACTCCATATCATTATAAAACCCTTTTGTAAAGCTGTCTTTTGATATAAGAAACAAATATTACAGGGTTTAGCTAAATAAATTGTAGTAATAAGTCTTAGGATTTCAACATACAAATTACACAGGTGTCTAATCTAGGAAGCAGTATGAAAGCACGCATTTAAAGGTATTACTTATTACTCTAAAACAGTCTACTGGCTTATTACAATCCACATGACAAAATATAAAGCAAACTTGTATAAGTGAATAGGATTTAAAGTATAGGTCAAGAATATAGAGAGTTAGAAACATATGCATATGTGTCCTATATATTTGGATTCAAAAGTCAAGTCTCATATCTGTTGTATAAAATAGGGGTTGCGTGGTTAACCTACAAATGCCAGTAAGTTACTTTAGGGTAGTTGAAAATTGAATTTTTACTTAGGAAGAATATCTCTAGGCTTATGGTGTTTTAGAGCTGCAAGGAACCCGACTCATCTCACTATCAATTTAGTTCATCAAAGATTTATGGAGCCCCCACTGTGTTCCAGGTCAGTGTCAGGGAATTAACAATAGATAAGAGACAAGCACAGGGATTCTTTACTGTGCATGCTATATACTCCTTTAGCGGGGTGGTGAATCTTATGAACTCAGAATAATGATTTTAAATATAGAATACAAATACATAAAATTACAAAAGACACCCATTAAATATCATAGTAAAAATAAGTTTTACCATTATGATGTGGTACTATATGTGCTTCTTTATTGGTACATTACACAATAGGTTTAGCAACAGGTTCTAATAAGTACTACAGGGTTTTTTTTTTGTTGTTTTCATGGTAAGAATATAGCATACAATCTACCCTCTTTATAAATTTTTATATGTACAGTACAGTATTGCTGAATATAGGTACAATGTACTACAGCAAATCTCTGGGACTCATTTGTCTTGCATTACTGAAACTTTATATCTATTGAACGGCACCTCCTCATTTCCTTGTCCCTCCAGCCCTTGGAAACCACCGATCTACTCTCTGCTTCTGTGAGTTTGACTGTTATAGATGTCTGATATAAATAGAATCATGAAGTATTTGTTTTCCTTTGTCCGGTTTATGCAACATTTTCTGTATCCAGGGATCCATCAATGGACAGTCGTAATGTTTCCATGTCTTGGCTATTGTGAATAATGCTGCAGTGAACATGGGAGTGCAGATATCTCTTTGGTATCCTGTTTTCATTTCCTTTGGGTATATAGCCAGAAGTGGGGTTCCTGGATTATATGTTCTATTTTTTTAAGTAACCTCCATACTGCTTATCATAGTGGCTGTACCATTTTACATTCCCATCAACAGAATACAAAGATTCTAATTTTTCCACACCCTCACCACTATGTGTTATCTTTTCTTTTTTTATAATAGCCATCCTTAGAGATGTGAGGTTATCCTTCATTGTGGTTATGATTTACATTACCCTGAAGACTGATGAAGTTAGGCATCTTTCCACATACCTGTTCACCAATTGTAGGTCTTCTTTCGAAGGGTGTCTATTTAATGTCTATTTCACCTTAAAATCAGGTCAGTCATCTATCTTTATATCTGTCCATCCATCCATCCATCCATTCATCCATCTATCATCTATCTGCTGTGGAATTATAGTTCTTTATATACTTTGTGTAATAACCCCTTATCAGGTGTACAGTTTGTGAATATTTTCTCCCATTTCATAGATTTTCACCCTCTTGACTGTTCTCTTTGGTGTGCATAAGATTGTTAGTTTGATATAGTCCCACTTGTCTATTTTTGCTTTTGTTGCCTTTGCTTTACGTGTTCCAGAAATGATTGTGAAGATCGATGTCATGAAGATTTCCCCTATGTTTTCTTCTAGGACTTTTACAGTTTCAGACCTGACATTTAAATCTTTAATCTATTTTGAATCGATTCTTATATATTTTGAATAATAATAAAATATGTGGTTCAAGAAATCTACAATAACTATAATGTGATATGAAAACATCGATTGTTTCTATTAGTAGAAATCACAACTATAGTCAGTACCACTGTCGTTCATTGCCTGTATTCAAAACAGAAGGAAATACTTATTTTTCAGGTAAAGTTTGGTGGAAACAAAGATAGAATATTTTCCCACCTAAGCTTACTCTCCAGTGAAAATCCTTGAACCCCAAGAGAACTCACCTTTGCATGAGGTTTCGAAGGCTGTTGTAACAAAGTATCACTAGGTGGCTTAAGATAACAGCAATTTATTGTCTGACAATTCTGAAGGTAAAAAGTCTGAAATGAAGGTGTTGCTCTCTCTGAAGGCTCTAGGAGAAAATCCTTTGTTGTCTTCTGAGATTCTGGTGGTTGCCAGCAGCCCTTTGAGTTCCTTGACTTACAAATGCATCACTTCAATCTGCTTCCATCTTCACATGGTGTTCTCTCTGTGTGTGTATCCTTGTGTCTGATTTCTTCTCTTTCAAGAACATTTGCGCTCAACCTAATCCAGTTTGACCTTAAGTAATTAAATCTGCAAAACCTTATTTTCAATAAGATCCTATTCTGACGTTCTCAGTGGAGATGAATTGCGAGTGGGGATGGGAAATGTGGGGTATGGTCAACCCAGCGTACCCCAGGTCACAAACCAAGTTGGATAATTGCAGTAGGTTCCCTGAGACTCCCTTTCCTCTGGACCATACCGGTTTCCTTCTCTTAACGTACATTTTCTGTGCGGGCTCCTATCAAGCAGCCTAGTGTTTTCTTGCACTTTAGATATATTGCTGTCATTCCTTCTGGATTTCAGCCCACATAATTCTGAACGGAGCAAAACAGGTCATCAGTAGGGTACCTTTCTTCTTCAGTAGTGATTCTCCTCAGTGGTATGTTGATTCTAGATTTCCTCATTCTTGTGCTGGAAATTTTCTCTGAGCTGGCTTTCCATTTAAGAGAATATCTGACTAAAGAAACAAAAATAGTATTTACGGATTAAAGTTTATGTAAAATAATGTGTTTCTCATATTTTAAAAGAAATGGTTCCACTGCCATTTTTTACTGCTTCAGCACTTATACATAATCAAACAAGTTCCTTCTATTTTCCAGTAAATCTGAAATGGCAAGTGTGTTTTTAAAAAATCATTTAAAAATCATTTCTTGGGAACTCACATACTCTACCTTTTTTAACATGCCACTACCAAAATGAGTCAAGAAGGACATTCAATAGTATTAATGGAAAGACTGGCTGCTTTTCTTTTTCTTTTTTCTTTTTTTATATTAAGGAAACTATATTTTAAAGGAAAAAAAATAAAGTTTATGCAGCACGATAATGGTCAGAGAAATGAAGTATGGATTACATGCTTTATTATAATATAAATAATTTAATTTTAGGTATGTTTCAGTGCTTATATTATATATGGGTAGACTAGCTGCTTTTCACGGGAAACCATGAGGTGTTCTCTCTTAAAGGATTAAACAACAAATGAATTATTAATTTTATAGAAAAAAGAAAAATGTTTAATATTTAAATACAAAAATGCAGTCTGTTGACCCCCTGCATTTCAGTGCTGCTCTAAGAGAACCAACTGTATCTTAAAGTCAAAAATACTACCGTCACCCACAAACCTGAAACATAATGAAAACATTAACAGATAATTTCCAAACATTTCTATAGGGAAAATATTTCTTAATTCCATGATCCTAAGAGTACAGAAATACGTGCATGGCTGATGTGAACTGTTCTTTCACCATGATCACTAGATTAAAGAGCAGATATATTATATAAGAAATAATGACAATTTATTTTTTTTTTTAATTTTTTTTTCAACGTTTTTTATTTATTTTTGGGACAGAGAGAGACAGAGCATGAACGGGGGAGGGGCAGAGAGAGAGGGAGACACAGAATCGGAAACAGGCTCCAGGCTCCGAGCCATCAGCCCAGAGCCTGACGCGGGGCTCGAACCCACGGACCGCGAGATCGTGACCTGGCTGAAGTCGGACGCTTAACCGACTGCGCCACCCAGGCGCCCCAATAATGACAATTTAATCAGCACATGCACATTACATGTGGAATCTATAATTATTGTGAAACCTGATATGAACTAAATATTGAGAAACAGGTACTTTTTTTTCTCTTACAGCCATTTAGATATATAAAACTCATACCTTAGATTTGTATATATCTTCACAGTTTTTATTTTACTGTAGTTAAATGGCTTATAAAAGTCAAAAACTCAGAAAGCTTTAGGGCTGACACCTGGATCCACGTTTTCTTTCTGCAAGGCCACGCTGTTTTTACGTTCCTCACCAACAAGAGAAACCCACTGTGGAGTGAAATTTCTGTGATATTTGGAACAATAATGTAGAAGCTTAAAAGTATTATCCAGGTTGTCATAAGCCTGTTATTTCTTTACATTACAGAACTGAAAGACAGCATTAATGGCTAAATGCCATACTTAGCAATACCTTATATTGTTTAGGACTGGAAATGTGCCTGAAATGTACATTGTTTTCTTTTTCCAAAATAGCTTGTGCAATGTTTTAAATCTGACAAGTAACCTAATGATTTCATGGCATACTTTCAAATGTAAATCTGAAGTTGTTAAATGCACAGGCGATTATTCGGAATAAACACCTAACCCTAGCAGAGGAGCTAGACTTGAGTGGCTGAACGGGGAGATGGAATGTAACAAATGACTCCTTTGGTGACCTTCTAGATGTTCAGCTTTGCAGGCAGTCTTTTTAATGCTCCCCAGTCCATTTCCAGCAAGTCTGGCAGAAGACTCTTTGGGTTTATGTTTCTACTGCCCGGATAGAGGGGACAATGGACCACCTCCTTTCTTATTAAAAAATCATCTCTCCTGGCTTCCATGATCTCTCCTACTTTTTGTTCTACGTCACAGAATGCTTCTTTTTAGTACTTCTGCTGGCTCCTCTCCTTCCCCTTGATCTTTAAAGAAGTGGTTTTCAAAAGTTCGATCATGCTCTCGTGTCAGAACAAAAATACAAGCACCTTTCTTCTCATAAATGGACCTTTATTTATGCATTTTGTATGAATAGGCCTTAAAGGTGTAAAACATGCAGAGACATAAATCAGCTTTGTCCTTTCATGCACTTTGAGACTGCGTCTTAACCCTTAGTTTTCCCAGGCTATACTAGGTGAGATCATCAATGTATATGGACTTACATACCACCTTGGGTTTGATAACTCTTCAGTTTATTTCTCCAACCCAGATTTCTCTGAACTCCAACCCTACACATCCGTCTGACTACAGGATACCGATTCCTTGGCCTCACTCTATGCAGATTTTACATTTCCCTTGACATTTCTCTTCTGTCCCAGCCCCTATCATTTCTATTTCCAAAATTTATTTCGCATTTCCCTTCTCCTCCTCTGTTTGTCACCTCTACCCTCTTGCCAAATTAAGCCACAACCTCTTACTATAGCTGCTATTGGTCTTTTTCAACCCTACACAGCAGCAAAACCACTCTTCTCAAAATGTCAGACAGATAAGGACATCTCCATGCGTAAATCCCTTCGTGGACTTTTCTTGCAATTACTATGTACTCCAGATGCCTTCTCGTGGCTTAGTCTGTACTGAATGTACTGTGGTGTTGTCTCTTCCATGCTCTTCTCAAGCTACTTTTATGTCCATTCATATATTCTTTTTTTTTTTTTAATTTTTTTTTTCAACGTTTATTTTATTTTTGGGACAGAGAGAGACAGCATGAACGGGGGAGGGACAGAGAGAGAGGGAGACACAGAATCGGAAACAGGCTCCAGGCTCCGAGCCATCAGCCCAGAGCCCGACGCGGGGCTCGAACTCGCGGACCGTGAGATCGTGACCTGGCTGAAGTCGGACGCTTAACCGACTGCGCCACCCAGGCGCCCCTATATATTCTAATCATACTAGCATTTCTTCACTTTCTAGGACACCTCAGGGCTTTTGCATATGCTTTTTTCTTCTTTCTAGAGTGCTATTCCCTTTTTCCTTATATTGCTAGGTGCTTCTTTCCATTTAGGTACCACATAAAAGGCTACCACCCTCATTGCCTCACAAAATGTTAATGTCTTTGTTGAATCATTAGTGAAATTCTATTCAGCAGTGAAAAAAAGAAACTATTGATAAATGCAACAGTATGATGAATCTCCAAAACATTACGCTGAGCAAAAGGGCACAGACATAAGTATGAACATTTATATGAAGTTTAAGAACAGCATAATTAAACTGTTATCATGGAAGTAAGAAATAGTTGCCTCTGGAAGGGGGTTGGAATTGAAATTCCATAGGGAACTTTCCAGGGTGATAGAAACATTGTATATTATGTTTGAATGGCAGTTACATGGATGTATTCATTTGTCAAAAATCATCAATCTGAACAAAGATTTTTACATTTTATGTATGTAAAGTATGCCTCAATTGAAAAAAGGAACAATGTATTCATTTCCAAAATTTTGTCGGCAGTTGAAGTTCTTTTAAAGATTCGATTCAAATGAGATTAATTCTATAGCCATCGTCAATGCGTGATAATTTTGCATGTTGTTGAATCCATTTTAGATCATTGAAATTTATACTCATAATAAAAACTTAGTTACTTATGATGGTTACATAGTGTAAAGTTTATCTTCATTGCTTTTTAATAGCTTTTGAGATTTCAACTTCTTAACAACTTTGAGAGGAGGTGTTATGTCCTGGTGGAACAAACTTGTGTCAAAATTCTTTTCAGTTTATTTGTTTTGAGAGAGACAGAAATAGCATGAGTAGGGGAGGGGAAGAGAGGGAGGGAGAGAGAGAGAGAGAGAGAGGAGAGGGAGAGGGAGAGGGAGAAAGAGAGAGGGAGAGATTCCCAAGCAGCCTCCACATCATCAGCGCATAGCCTGATGCGGGGCTGGAACTCACAAAACCTCGAGACCATGACCTGAGCCAAAATCGAGAGTCGGACACTTAACTACTGAGCCACCCAGGTGCCCCACAAACTTGGATTTTAGAATAAGATAGGCCTGGGATAGCATCTCAAGTCTACCAAGTATTTACGATGTGAACATATTGCTGGATCTCAGTATCAAATGAGATCTCAATGCAAAATGAGAATGAAGTCTGGCTTATAAAGTTTATGATGTTGTATTATAAATTATTATTCCTGAGATCCAGGGATCTCCTTGAACCCCAACCATAGATGCCAGGTTAAAGACCTTTATCATGGACTAGAATAAATAGAGATGTCAAAATGAAAGCATATTTGTCAAAGTGCCTGTTATGATTGACCACCACGTAGTAGGTACTCTCTAAAAACTACTTTATACCTTCTTCCTTTTCTTATATAAAATATACGTGTTTTGTATTTCAAAAAGCAGCAACATGGTCATTTGCTTTCTGGCAGTGGCGATTGATTTATCGAGGGCATGTTAGGAGAAGAACAGCAAAGGTGAAGCATTAAAAGCACCATCAATACACATGCAGAGGTCAAGCCGTACAGCTTTTATTTTTAACTTAACGCACAAAATATAAAAGGTGTGTAGGAGAACAGCTAATTTTGAGTTGTTTGGGGAATGTTCAAAAATATTACTTTAGTTTCTTGTATTAGGTGCTTGTTATTTGTGTATTTGTGGATGTGTGTGTTTAATCAGGAAAAAAAAAAACAACTCAAAATTAGCTGTGACTGTTTTTATTTTGTGTTCTTATACTAATGGCTCAAATCTAGCTCCCTTCCCAGGCAAACCTGGGATATGCATCTTGGACAATAGTTGATTGATAGAAAAGGGAGAAAATTTATCTGTAATCATTCGAGTCATTATTATGGTCCACATATAGTGATAGAATTTTTCGAAGTAGCCATGTCCGTTAACGTATACTCATGTATGAGAGCCGCTGGACAACAAAACTAAAGGAAATACAGAAATCCTTGCTTTATATCACTATAATCCTTCTGTATGTTTGAATGAAGATTCAGATATGAGGATAGATACTCTGTGTTTAGAGGTAGGTGCAGATTTTAAATGTAATTAAAATGTATTCAGTTTTCTAGATGTTGCTATTCCACATGGAAATAAATGCAGTCTCTATTGAGTTGGGAGACTTTACATATTCTCTGTGGCCTATGGCTATTTTGACAATGCTGAAAGTTGTGTTTATCTTTGCTTTTTCCTTTCATCGTGACAATTTTAAGAAAAGCCTTCTCCCTTGTTAGATGTATGTTTCATTCATTTCTCAGTCTTCCTGGCTGACTCATACCTGGTCTGTGGTAGGAAGCATGGTGTCAGAAGGCACCATAATTTAGGATCAGGCAGACCTTCCTTCGAACCTTGGGGATAATATCTACCTCGTAGAGTGAAGGATTCAAGGACTCTCCTTGAGGCCCAGATCCTGCATCCACATTAAAAATATCTCTGTGATATTGTTTCCCGATCTGTAAAGTGAAAATAATTACTCAGGTTATAGTAAGAATTGTGCAAAATAGTATTTTTTAAAAATTCAGGCTTCTTATGGTCTTATAGTTTCAGATAATACTTCTCACATTTATAATCTCACCTTCAACTCTAATTTTTTTAATCACTACCTTTACTGCCTAGTATATTATAAGGTCCAAGAGGGAAAATGATCTGTTTTGCCCACATTTGTCTTCCCAGAAATTAGCATTGTGATTGGCAAAGTACAACTGTTTTGTAAATATTTGTTGGACGAAAAAAAAAAATTGGAGGGAACCATATTCACTTATTCTCAGTTTTTCCCTGTTTCTTTGCCTGAGTAGGTGAGTAGAATGAATACTCCAGTCTTATATGACATTTGAAGCCAGAGAAAAGGTGGAAGTCGTTCCTAGACTGGGAGGCCTTGAAGTTATGTCATTTAGCAAATGAAAGATCGAGGAAGTTTAGCATGCAGGAGATGTGATAGGTGTCTTCAGATATATGAAAGATTATTATGTAGATAAGAATTTAATCTTGTTCCGAATATCCCCAAGAGATACAAAGATCTAAAGCCTTTGGATTGAAACTACAGGGAAGCAGATTTTTGACTCAATAAAGAACCCTCTAATAGTGAGAACTTCCAAAAGAAGGAATTGGGTGCCTCAAGAAATCACCTATTTTCCAACATTTAAGATATCTGAACATAGCCAAGGTGATGGAAGCTGAAACCCAATGAACACACACCATTGTCAACATAGAAAATTATCAAACTGTTATTTTCCATTTTTCAAATGTGCTTTGATGGTTCTAGCTTAGGAAATAAATGAAAACAAACAAAAATGAAATAAGTATCATACATGTTTTGAAGAATAAAACCTTATTTTTTTAAAAAAATTTAATGAGGGCCCCTGGGTGGCTCAGTCGATTGAGCGTCCGACTTCGGCTCAGGTCATGATCTCACGGTCCATGAGTTCGAGCCCCGCATCGGGCTCTGTGCTGACGGCTCAGAGCCTGGAGCCTGCTTCGGATTCTGTGTCTCCCTCTCTCTCTGACCCTCCCCCGTTCATTCTCTGTCTCTCTCTGTCTCAAAAATAAATAAACATTAAAAAAAATAACAAAAAAAAATTTAATGTTTATTTATTTTTGAGAGAGAGAGCATGAGCGGTGGAGGGGGCAGAGAGAGAGAGAGGGACACAGGATCCGGAGCAGGCTCCAGGCTGTGAGCTGTCGGTCCAGAGCCCAATGCAGGGCTTGAACTCACGGACTGCGAGACCATGACCTGAGCCAAAGTCGATCGGTCAACCCACCGAACCACCCAGGCACCCCTGAAGAATAAAACATTATTAAGTAGGATGATTATATGTTTACTAAAAAACCCAGAGACTGATTTTTTTAAGTGTGAGAAATAATTATAATATTTTAAAATGAATGAGTATAATATAAATATCTAAAACCCAAGAGCTTTTAAAAATAACATCAACTATTTATAACTGCAGATGAAAAAATAACCTGTTCACAATAATGACCGAGTATAAATTAAGGAGGAATAAAGCTAACAAAAAAGTTATAGGTCCTATAGGGGAAAAATGACTATAGAAATATACATAGGGACACATAACAAACAAAACCTAAATAGATACTACTTGACAAATTAACATTTGAATTTAGTGCAATTCTAACCAGAATGCCTTTGGTATGTTTGTGGCAACTCAAGATTCCAAGGTTCAGTAGAAAGTAACAGTATTTAAAGTTTATATAGAAGAAAAGCGTGTGTGTGTGTGTGTGTGTGTGTGTGTGTGTGTGTGTAAATTGCTAAGAACTTTATGAATAAATAGTATATTCTGGAGGTACTTACCTTTTTAGATTTTGGCTGTGAAGTGATTGCAATCGAAACCATATTGTACTGGCAAAAGGCTACACAAATGAGTCAGTGAACTAAAACTGAGAGTCCAGAAATATATCCAAATAAGATAGATATTTCAGTTCTGAGTGAGTAGCCTATTTTATTTAATAAATGCTGTCGCGTAACTCGTTATTGATATGGCAGGTGGGAAGGCCCTGTCCTTTTAATGGTATACAAAGGTAAATTCCAAGTAGCTTAAGGAGCTAACTAGAAATATAAACTTATAAAGATGATAAAAAGAAATATAGGACACTTTTGATGGAGAGGGATTTTAGTAAGGCAAGAAACCTAAAAACATAAAACATAAAATTGGCAGACTGAATTACTTGAAAGCTTAAAGCTTCCATATAACAAACCATACGCAAAGTAAAATAAATAAATAAATAAGTAATAGACTTGGAGAAAGTAACTACAAAATCTGTGATCCCTAGGGGCTAATAATACTAGTATGCAAAGCAGATATGAAAAGGCATTTTACTATAAAAGTTAAATGTACAGCTTCTAAAATATATGAAATAGAATTAATGTCCCCTAGTAATACCCACATCCAACACCTAAGTAACACAAACATTATGTCCCTGGTGTATCTATTCTGTCTTTTGATGGAAGCATTTGCTGCCAAGTGACAAATTGTAATTAAGCACTCTCAGAAAGGCATGCGATTCCAATAGGTGCCTGACATTATGTTGCAGTTGTCGAAGAACTGATGTTGTTTTCTTTTTTTTTTTTCAATTCTTTACAACTCTTGTAGAGCATTACTGAAAGGTATTTACATTTGGTGACAAATTTTGATTTAAATATTTATGCCATTTGCCCCTCCCCTCTGGAGCTGGATTGTACTTAATTGAAAGTTTTAGAAAGAGAACATCTGTTTCTGAAATTTTTCAAATTTTATCTCGGAGGGTAAGAAGTTCTAAATTACTTCTTATAAACAAGCAGATTTCCTTCATCCCTTACAGGCTGTATCCTAAATGGATTTTTAATTCATTGATAGCATATTGTGATTAAATTTTCCTGTCATCTTCATATTCCTGTTTTCATAGTAGAAACTCAGATGCATTTCCTTGTCCTTTGGAGAACAGTGCTCTGCAGTATTTTGTTTCACCCAAATATATATATCTCTATTCAAAACTTGTCTAAATCCTTTCACAAATAAAGTTTTCCCAGTTGGATCATCCCTGCCTCCAACTTCCTGGAGAGGTGAGAAGGGGCGGAGGGGAATGGCTTTAAGAAATGAAGTGCAACAATGCAATGCTTCCCTGTGATACAAATATCTGAAATGACCCTGAATGACATCCCTACTTTTGTTTTTTCATTTGCAGTGGGCCCTTCCGTAAAAAAGGTGCAGATCGGAAGCAATTTATTTTAGAAACAGAGAGGATATAAACATATATATCCCCTGTCTCCGAAGTGTGAAGGTTGAAAAGCAAGGGGATGATCTTCAAAGTGTCTAAAATATTGATTTGTGGTGTAGTTTTACAAAAATGCTTCACATTAGTTTTTCTTTCTTTCTTTTTTTTTTTTTCTGGATGGTTGCTTATGCTTTGGGTCAGTTGATGCTATAACTTGAACCTCTATTTTTGAATTTATTTTTTATTTCATGGCGGTATCTAACTCCCTTTAGATAGTCATTGCTGAAGAAAAATCATTCTGCAAAACCAATTCTGATGCTGTCTCTACTGTCACAAGTTTTGTTTTTGTTTGCTTTGTTTCTAAACAATGAACCTCTCTACTTCCCTCTCCCCCGGAAATGGCCCCAACTTGACATTTGTGAAAGGTCCATTTTTTCAATCAGGTGTTTACTTCAGGAGCAAAGATACTGGATATTCAAATTAGGGTTACTTTTCAATATCAAGTTAATAACTTGCAGAAATAAATTAAACTTTAGCAAAACGACAATCTAGCATTCAACAAAATCTGTTCACACATCCCAAGCCACAGTTTATGTACTCATCATCATCAATCCTAAGGAATTGACAACAAAATTATCAAATCAGGCGGACAAACTAGAAAACACACTCTTAAATACAGAGGACATAGTGAGGGCTGCCAGAGGCAGGGGAGTAGAGGCATCAGTGAAGAAGATGAAGGGGATTAGAAGGTACAAACTTCTGCTTATAATATAAACAGATCACCAAAGTGCAAAGTGCGGCATAGGCAATATAGTCAATAATCTTGTAATCACATTGTATGGTGATAGATGGTGGCTACACTTAAACGTGGCGAGCAACAAAGTAGTATGTAGAATTGGCAAATCACTATGTTGTATTCCTGAAATGAATATAATATTGTGTGTAAACTGCTCATCAATTTAAAAATGTTGATTACTCATCAGGGTATTTTACTCTCCTTGAGAGAAATTAGGGGTGCAGAAGCGTTCGACTTCGGCTCAGGTCACGATCTCATGATTTGGGAGTTCGAGCCCCGGCCTTGGGCTCTGTGCTGTCAGCGCGCAGCCCGCTTCAGACCCTCTGTCCCCCTTTCTCTCTGCTCCTCCCCCCACTCTCTCTCTCTCAAAAATAACGAAACATTTAGAAAAAAGAAAAAAAAATTAAAAATAATTTACATAAAGCAGCCGTTTTGGCTAAGATTTTTCTAGCTCAGTGTTTGCCATAAATTATTGATCTTTACTTTCAAATTAGAAGATGAACTAGGGGCGCCTGGGTGTCTCAGTCAGTTAAGCGTCCGACTTTGGCTCAGGTCATGATACCACAGTTCCTGGGTTCGAGCCCCACATGGGGCTCTGTGCTGGCAGCTCGGAGCCTGGAGCCTGGAGATTCTGTGTCCCCTCTCTCTCTTCCCCTCCCCCACTCATTTTCTGTCTCTCAAAAGAGAATAAACATTAAAAAATTTTTAAAAAGATCAACTAAAAACGCAGAACCTGTCAAGTAGTCTATAGTGCATAAGGTGAAATCTCTGAAGCATAACTGGAAATTAAATCACCTGACAAATTTGAGCTACAGTTATGTGAAGTGCCAGGACAAATACATTAAGGAAAAAATGGACTGAAAAGGATGTAGTAGAATGCATATGCCAAATAAATACAGTCGTATGAAAGATATGCACATGTCTTTATTGTGAGCCCCGGGGAAATCCAAGAAAACAAGAACAAAAGCAGTGTGCCTTGTCAGATTTCACCTTCTAATTTAAGAAATGATTCCCCTCAAGAGGGGGTTTTCTTTTTTGGGTTAGCTCAATTATTTCAGACTGTGTTAATTTAAATGGTCAATTTCCTTTGCTTCTGAGATTTTTGTTGGAGAAGGAAGAAATGGATTTGAATGTTTATTGCTAAGTCTTAAGATCTCTAAGTGGCAGAAAAAGGAAAACCGGGCAACTGTCTCGCACTTCTCAACCTCCAAGTGAAGGGATACATTCGGTTGTGTGAAATGTTAAGCTAAAAGCATGACGCAATGTTACTAATAACACAGTTTTGGGGTAACTCTGTTCTGTATATTTAGTTTTTAAAAAGGCCATCATAGACTGAATTGCCTTCTCTGTTTTGCGTCATTTCTGTATCCAGAATTTTTAAGACTAAGCCCAAATACAACATTTACTTTCTTCAAATGGCATTCAACTTTTTCCCCCCAATAACATGTAAATACGTTAACATAGAAAGCTTGCAGCATTGCTTATGGTAGGCACATATTCGAGTTCTGTTGAAGGACTATATAGGTGATGATTCCAACTTTGACTTTTTCCGCCTTGCCTTCACATTAGGATTAAGTAGCGGGCTCTAAAGAAAGACAAGTCTAGGCCCCAGCACAGATGAATCAAATCCAAATTCCTGGGGGTGGGGCTTAGATAGACATCATTATTTTTTGGAAGCTCTTTGGGTGAGTCAAAGGTGCAGCCCAGCTGAGAACCCTTGAGAAGAAATTGAGACTCAGAAAGATTGAGAAGCTTGCCTGTGGCAGCACAGATAGTTGTTAGCAATGCCGACTCTAAATCACCGTCCTACATCCTTGTTTCATGGCTCTCCATTATGTGAGACTGCCTCTTAGCACTACCTTCTTTTACTGCCGAACGAAATAACTTCAAAAGCCACAGGATAGGAGAGAGGGAGTTAGGAATTATATTTAGGCACACGTACCAGTAAGACTATTTGTCCCAGAATCGCTGCTTTCCTTATTGTAACACGTAGCTATTTAGCAGCGAGCTACAACTGAAGAAGGGCCCACACAAGTCATCAGGTGATTTTGATACGCCAGTTTATATTTCTTGTCACAGGCAGTGGCTGGATTTCTTAAACCTGCTGTCCTCCCACCGGCATACGTGTCCCCTGAGGGCACATGAAGACTTTTCGAGGAGCAGGCACCGATAGTTTTAAAGGGATTTTGTAAATTGGAGTATAATTAGCATACAGTGTTATCTTCGTTTCGGGTGAACAGTATTGATTTGACAGTTCTTTACGTTAGTCCACACTCGCCGTGATAAGTGTAGTCACCACGGATTTCCAGATCCTCGTCTTTCCTTTGTGCTTTTCACTGAAGAGGACCTGCCTGAAAGAAGCCCCCAGTCCAGACCTCAGGCTGTGACTTCTTTCCCACCTCGTCTCCCTAAACCCCTTCTCCCACTTTAAGAAAGAAAGGCTTCTCTTTCTTCCATCTGGGATTTTAGTGGAGCTTCAAACCAAAGGATCATGAGTGACTTTGATGAGTGGACACTATGGCTGTTTGCAAGGAAGGTGGTTTGGTAACTCTTTGCTCTCAGGTAAACCTGAAGAGGCCTGATGAGTTGTCAGCTTATAGGTCATTAAAAATAAGTTTGGATGATGGATCACCGTGCACTTTGAGCATTTGACACAGAAGGGGTTCAAAGAATTAAGTAAAATTACTACGATAAAATGCCTTCCATTCCCTCCTTCTCACTTAAGGTTTATCAGCACTTACATCTCTAAAAACGAAAAATAGAGAATTGAAGCTGAAACCCTTCCAATTCTAGAAATAATTTTTTCCCTCTGTAGGTACACAAATTAGTTTAACCGTATCATCTGTCTTATTAAGAGAAATATTTCAATCAAACTTTATTTTTAGGTTTATTATTTGTCAAGTTTTATAATATGTATTGTTTTGCTGAATTATACACTATTGATAGTTGTAATGATAACTCAATCCAAACGGATATTTTTACACCTAAAGCCTGTGGTGACAGAAAAAATATTCAATGTATGTACATAGTTACTGGAGAAAATTATGGCAGGCTGTCAATACAATCTTTCAAGCATGAATATATATCTTTTATTTTAAAAATCTTTACAGTGATGTGCCTCAAATAATATCCTTTGTGATCATTTAAACTATGAATGAAAAATTCTAGATGTAGATTTAAAAATCTGCAAGGCTTAGCACATTTTTCTAAATTCTTCATTAGAGGTTACATGAGCAAGAAAGTTTGGGGACTCCTGGTCAATATCTCTCAGAGAAGGCATTTGTTTGTAGCTCCTAGAAAACTCCATCAGTTCAGCCTGCTATTTAAAAGACGATAGTAACTATTCTTTGGAATGTTTCAGATAAAAATCATTCATACACACTAATTTTATTTTATTTTATTTCAATATATGAAATTTATTGTCAAAATGGTTTCCATACAACACCCAATGCTCATCCCAAAAGGTGCCCTCCTCAATACCCATCATCCACCCTCCCCTCCCTCCCACCCCCCATCAACCCTCAGTTTGTTCTCAGTTTTGAAGAGTCTCTTATGCTTTGGCTCTCTCTCCGACTCTAACCTCTTTTTTTTCTTTTTTTTTTTTCCTTCCCCTCCCCCATGGGTTTCTGTTAAGTTTCTCAGGACCCACATAAGAGTGAAACCATATGGTGTCTGTCTTTCTCTGTATGGCTTATTTCACTTAGCATCACACTCTCCAGTTCCATCCACGTTGCTACAAAGGGCCAGATTTTGTTCTTTCTCATTGCCACGTAGTACTCCATTGCATACACACTAATTTTAAAAGGCTATTCAAGCACTTATAGTTGGGAACCTTACATTACCCATGGATATAAATGAAGGTCTTAGTTTGCAAATATCAGAGGTAAGCTATTAAAATGCAATAATTTATATTGCCCTGATGTATGTGTAAATTAGTGTCACCTCTATCTTGTCAACAAGAGTATATTAGATACACACACTTTCTCCCTGTATATATATATACACACTCATATATACACATATATTTGTAATACAAATGCATATAAATGTAAATATAATATGCATATTTGAACCAATAGATCAAAGGACAGTACCAACCTAATATAATAATTAAAGGAAACATAATTATAATTATGAGAATTAACTGTATGATAATTGCTTGACGTCAGCTGGTAGATCAAAAGAATAAGGGCTTTCATCTATTCAAACAAGCTTCGTCTTTTATCCAAACATTTACTCACCTGATTAAACTTCACTAGTTTATTTTTCTCAAAGTATCTAGTTCAGGTAGGTACAGAATAAACTAAAACATCCCACCCGAGCACTTCAACGCCGCTCATGTTCTCAATTCTTCACTTGTGGACACTTGGCATCTATTCAGTGTCCTGACTACTGGTAGCATCTTGGACAGAATGGCAAGGTTCATGAGAAATAAGAAAACGCTGTTCTTGAAGATAGTGTGGTTTGAAGAAAAGACCTATGTTTTAGAATTAGACTGACTTGTGTTCAAACTCTGGCTTTCCCTTTTGGGTAAGTTGTTCAGAGAATGTACCCTCTGTTGCTTCTGCAAAAGGATCCTATTTGCCTGGATCCTTGTATAGATTCAAAGAGATATGAATGTTTAGGAAAAAAATAGGCACTGGTAAGCATTAATTCCATTCTTTCCCCAGTTAGACTGGGTTTTTTTTTTTAATTTTTTTAATGTTTGTTTATTTTTGAGAGAGACAGAGACAGAATGCAAGTGGGTTGGGGCAGAGAGAGAGGGAGACACAGGATCCGAAGCAGGCTCCAGGCTCCGAGCTGTCAGCACAGAGCCTGATGCGGGGCTCGAACTCACGAGCTGCGAGATCATGACCTGAGCCGAAATCGGATGCTCAGCTAATTGAGCCACCCAGGCGCCCCTCTCCAGTTAGACTTCTAAGGTAGAAGAAAGCTATACAAAAGAATGAGCAAATTATAGCTGACAGAGAATAGCAAAAGACCATTTATAGGACCAAACTTCTTATTAAATGATTTTAAAATATGAGAAATGACTAGTTTTTTTCAGATATTATAACACCACTCTAAAGTAAAATAAGTGAAATACTTGGTTTTTTCTACTTATTTACTATTTTTGTCCCATTTATTAGTTGGCTCAATATTAAGGACATTATGCACCAGACATTATATTATGTGTTGAGTATACTGAAAATCTTATAAGTACAATTAAATATATATATATATATATATATATATATATATATATATATATTATGTATGCAAAATTTTAGATATATAAAATATATATCATTTGTTTTACATATATATATAGTTTATATATAGAATATGTATCATTTCAAATTTGTTATCAAAAATGATGTCATATAAAATAAGGAATATAAACAGATACAGATGAAGAGTCTCACCAGAATCAGAGGAATCTGCTCACATCCACTATCCACCTTTCCTTTTGAAGTTCATTAATGATGCACCGTCCAAATAACATTATCAACTACAATTTGGCTTAAGAATATATTAGGTTTCTATTGCATATACTGAGAGTATAAAATATAAAATACTGAGAGTGTGAAATATTTCTAAAGTAAGAAAAAAATGTATATATATATGTATATATATGTAATTCAATACCTATATTAAATTATATATCAAATGAAGTCTTGTATCCAATAAAAAGTAGCTTCTATGATAATATTTAGGCTAAAGGCTCTGCATTGGGTTTTGTAGAAATGATGTGAAATATATTTCATGTAATAGAATGATTAGCATTTAGGCTCTGACAGTGGCAGAAAGCTAGAGGGAAAGAACAAGAGAAAGAGTATAACGGACAAAGCTTTGCTGGAAGTCAAACCACCAGTTTATATCTCAAAGCTGACGCGTTTCCCCTTTTTGGTTTGCCGTCATTTAAGCTTTCAGATGCACCTTGCCCATGGCTAGGTTATTTTCAAAGATTAAAATGCTAAACTGGAAATTAAATGCAACTTAATTCCCAATTTAAATTTCCATTATTTTTGAAAAGTAAGAGATTAAAAGAATTGTGTAATTGCCGTTCTGGCTGAGGAAGTAATGCTGGGAAAGGTAGAACGTGCACGTTGTGGGGAGCATTTAGCTTATTGGAGGAGAGAGGAACCTAAGCTATCATTATTTCGAAACTGGTCTGGAAATCTACCTTCAAATGGAAAATACACTATGTTGTTAGTAATTTCCTTGTCATTTTGCTGTCTCCTTTTCTGTTATAACATAAATTCTGAATTCTTCATTCCAGTTGAGATCTGCCCCCTAGTTATTGTATTAGCTCCTCTAAAGTTAATCAAGAAATAATAAGCTACCCAATATTCCCGATGTCAAAGCAATTATTTTTAGGGTTAAATACTAAACTCTTGACCCTTGGAAGTCAGTAAAATTCCATGTTGTTAATAAAGAAACCTATGCTCAAGTAATAATAAATCTGCTCTCTGAAGCAACTCTAACAAACACGTTTCAAATTTGGTTTATAAAATGCCGAGTCCAGACAACAGGATTTTCCATTTTCCAGTTAATTATCTGAACAGACTGAGCAAGAAGTAAGACTACATCTAATAAAAACGTCCATGGAAGTTCAGCTACGGTTTCCATGTGGCCTTGCTGGGTAACTCATAATGCCTGCCATGAAAATTGCCCAGATAAGGAAGATCTTTTTCTTGTTAGACAGCAGCGTTCCTTGACCATGTTTTCCTTCCAGCACATCAAACATATGCCCTTAACATTCAAGATAAACTTCCCTGAGTGTATCTTTGCACCGTGGACTAGAGCTTACATGAAATAGTACGGGTCAGAGGCAATTTCCAGCGCACTGCTCACTCTCATAAATGCATAATACAAATGAGACTGGTGTTATTGTTTGAATCTGTTTCAATTTATAGATGATGAAACCCTTTGCAAAGACCTGTGCTTTAAATATAATAAGTAGCAAACGATTCGTGATATACTGCACACGTTGTGATGATAGAAATCCATCATCCTGATATTTGGATCTCACAAGTCTCATTGGTGCTTCCACAGATCCCCAACTGCTTCTTCAAGAAGGTTCCAGCTCAGTCTGAATGTAGTCTCACAGCCCACCTCTTTGTAAGACTGAGAAGGTCTTCATCTGGGCCCTATTACGTATCACCTTTTAAATTTTCCTAGTGGTATGTTCATAACCACCACTTACCAGTATCCAAAGCGTGTCTGTCTTTTTCAATTAGAGCTCTATCATCATAAATTAGAGCTTCAAATTGTCTGCTATCTTAGTCCTATCAAAAACCTGCCTGCAGTGCTATTTCAGTGTGACTCTGTAACCAAATCATCAGTTTTAAGGAGCTGCTGACCCTACAGCTTTGTGATTGTGTAACTCCAAGGACCTGCTATACGTTTTTACCTTTGGAAAATCTAGAAAGTGTTCTTGTACTGGAAAGCCACGTGCTTGAGCCATATCACCTTGCCTTCCCCAGAATAAAATATTGGGAGTTCTATTTTAATATTAAGTACTCAGACTCCATCGGAGATCAATTCAGAAAATCATTGAAAATCACTTTTCATATTTGAGGTGTATTTCTCAAAGTCCTATCACTTCAGGTGGTCACTATTATTAGGGCATACTCTCATGGGGCACATGCCTTTCAGAATGTAACACCAACACAAATTTTGTGGCTTTTGAATGATGGTGTTTATTATTTCGTGTAGGGTTAGTTCCTTCTTAGACTCAGCCACTGAAGTGGACATCTGTCACCAACTCCTGAATCTTGCTTAAGGTAATAGATTTAATAAATGTGAAAATTCTTTTTTTAATGTTTATTTATTTCTGAGACAGAGAGAGACAGAGCGTGAGCGGGGGAGGGGCAGAGAGAGAGGGAGACAGAGAATCCGAAGCAGGCTCCAGGCTCCGAGCTGGCAGCACAGAGCCCGACACGGGGCTCCAACTCACAAACCGTGAGATCATGACCTGAGCCAAAGTCGGTCGCTCAACCGACTGAGCCACCCAGGCGTCCCTTTAAATGTGAAAATTCTTTTGGCTGAGTGACGTTAACTTAATACAGGTAAAAGTTACCTTTGGTTCACGGGACATTTTATGTCAAAACACCCTTGTCAGAACTCAGATCATTACTTTGGCCTTTGTTTCTACTACCGAAGTGTTAAAAACAATTTCTCCCAAAAAAGTTTGATACCTAGGAGGACATTTCTGCTTTACTCTTTTTTTTCCCCTCTCATGACAACCTCCAAGATTATGAAAGAACTTTAAAAATAAAAAGGCCTTCTACAGTTGTTAGTGTCTGGCTTGTTTGGTGGTTCAAATGAATAAAGCTAAAACCATTCCGTGGATGGTGCCCAACACAGCTTGGAACCAAACAAAATGAAGCTATTCAGAATTATGTTTTAGAGTCACTGTAGGAGAGAGAGAAAGAGATAGAGAATTTTCATTGTATCAGATCTCCATTGGCATGGGATGGTTAAGGTATATATAATCATTAGACTATAAAGGAACACATAATAGAACGTTTAACAATAGTTAGCATCATTAATATATCTAATAACACTTTTAATATATTTTAATATATTTAATTGATAGTTAACACTTTTAATATATTTCACAACACGTAAAAGTAATTCACTGATATTAATTATAAAAACTGGTTTTGAGAGTTTTGGCCTGGAGAGAGTTCCACCCATAAGACAGATTTCCACATGCTTAGTACATATCTTTATTTATTTATTTATTTATTTATTTATTTAAAAAAAAATTTTTTTCAACGTTTTTTATTTATTTTTGGGACAGAGAGAGACAGAGCATGAACGGGGGAGGGGCAGAGAGAGAGGGAGACACAGAATCGGAAACAGGCTCCAGGCTCCGAGCCATCAGCCCAGAGCCTGACGCGGGGCTCGAACCCACGGACCGCGAGATCGTGACCTGGCTGAAGTCGGACGCTTAACCGACTGCGCCACCCAGGCGCCCCTTTTTATTTTTTTAAATGTGTATTTATTTTTGAGAGAGACAGAGACAGAATGCAAGTGGGTTAGGGGAAGAGAGAGAGGGAGACACAGAATCCGAAACAGGTTCCAGGCTCCGAGCTGTCAGCACAGAGCCCAACACGGGGTCGAACTCACAAGCTGCGAGATCGTGACCTGAGCCGAAGTCGGACACTCAACCACCTGAGCCACCCAGGCGCCCCTGCTTAGTACATATCTTGACTTGGATTTCCTGAATGTCATATTGATTCAAAATATCTCAATCCCTTCCAGCATCCCACAAATTTGCTCTTCTTTCTGTATATCTTGTATTAGCTAATGGCTTCATCATTCTCCCAGTTACCAAGCTGAAAAAAAAAAACTGTAGTCATCATAAACTCCTATCCATTTTGCCTCTTTCTCATGCAGAACTGTACCCAGGTCCTATCGCTTTGACCTCTGAAATGTTTCTCGAGGCGTTTATAATCTGGCAGTCATCTGCATTTTCAGTACTTTCTTTTATCATTCCACTATTTTAAATCGTTTCATTTTCAGTCATGCTACTATCATTTATCCAAATATTTACTTAGCCTCATCAGTAATCATCATCATTATTATTAATTAGAGCGAGCTGCTGAGGATATAAAAGTGAATATGACAGACATGATCCCAGCAGGGATGTCAGACTTTACACAAGTAATCAACTGTGATGAGTCTCTCTGAGGTGCGAGAGTAGAAGGGAGAGAGGGAGAGGGAGCAAGGAGTTGGGGGGAACCATTTGGGTTAGAGTTAGAAATCTGAATTAGTATCTGCATCAGAGAAAGCATCTCTGAAGAGGTGATATTTAAAGAGGGAATGGAAGCATAGGTAATAATTGGCCACACAAAAAAACATTGTGGGGGGTAGGGGAGAATTTTCCTTGCAGAGAGAATACCACACAGAAAGATCTAGAGGAGTGTTGCACTTAAAAGGACTGAAAGAGTGTGACAAGAGTTCTGTTTGGAAGGACGAGGGTCAAGAAATCAAGCTCAAGGGAAAGGGGGACCAGATCCTGGGGAATGTCAGATCCTGTTTGAGAGATTTTTCTTTGCTCTTTGAGATTTGGGAAATCATTAAGGAGTGATCAGCAGGACAGAGTCATGATGTGAACTGTGATTCAGACTTCTTTTGCTAAACAGTGGGAAATGGTTCAGAGAGAAGCAACTATGAAGAAGAAAAGAGGCTATTACTGTAATCTTTGCACGAAGTGATGATGATCTTGACTAAGAGGGCGCTAATGAGGGTGCAAAGAAGAAGACAAGTCTGAGAAAAATGCCAGAGGTAGAATTGACAAGGGTTGGTGTTAGATTGAATGATTATAGGGTAGAATCTAAGGAAACGCTCATCTGTGATTCCCAGTTTCTGACTTCATTTCCTTCCATTTGTGGAAATATTAAAGTAAGTGCTATGTGGGGTGAAATAATAATTGATTAATTCCTAACAAGGTGAAAGGAGCAGATCTGGAGAGAAAGAGGCAGTGAGTTTGTTTTGGATGTGTTCGTTTTGAGATATCTGTGAGATTTCTAAGTGAGGGGTTGAGTAGGCGCTTAGAACAATGAATGTCTGGAACGAACTGTATGTCTCCCCTAAGCATGTCACACAGCTTCATATCAGAGCACTTGTGACGAGAATCTGCCTGGAGGCTTCATTCCTCACCTCTTTTTCTATACTTAGCTAAGATGTCACCTAAAGTAATTCTTGTCTCTCTCCCATCCCCTAGTTTGCTGGTATGATTAATTTTTTTCTTTGTGCCCAAATACTTGTTTTGTTAACCTGATGGACACCTCCTCAAGTGGTACAGTTGCATGATGTGTATGTGACCATTTCGCTCACCATGTTAGGAGCACCTTGAGGGCAGAAAAAAAAATGTTTTCATCCTTTGTGTCCATGCTTAGTACCACATTTGGACCAGCGTAGATCTAGCTTTCTAAAATGAATGTCTTCAATTATGTATCGAGTGCCCATTGTATTCCAAGCAATGTTCTGCACACTATAATACAAGAGAGAATAGGTCTATGCTCTCATAAGCTAAGGTTCTAGTAAGCTGAGTTGGAGGCACATTGAGAGACCAAAAACAAAAAAGGTCAAAGTGGTAAATGCTATGCAGAGAATTAAAGAGAGTTAGAAAGACTTGAAAGTAGTTTTAAAATGTAACTAAAGAGATGATTTCTAGTAAGATATGATTGACAGTAAAGACTCGTCCAAGTAACATTCTGGGGGCAGAGCATTCCAGGCACAGGGGATAGCTGGCGCACAGGTTCTACAAATGAATCAGCTCTATATGTTGAGTGAGGATCAAGAGAACCAGGGCGCCTATAAATTTGTTAGGGAGATGGTGAGTTATATATTCCCTTGTTTTTGAAGCACATCATCTCCTATATCAGTTGAGTTTCTTCTTAGCCTCATCTTATAGGCACGGTAGTTGTGGTAAATCCCTTAATTAGCTCAGGAGATTTACCTAAAGGAGACGTTTGTTCACACCACATAGCCATCCAATAGAAGCACATGATGAGAATGAAAGAAATGAATTTTATTTGTGAAAAGCAAGGGCTGTAGCAGTAGTCGTAGCAACATCAAATTCCAAGGCACATAAGAGTAACCTTTAAGGAAGATTTAAAGGCCAGAAAATAGCCTAGGATCCATGAAGATAGATTTGCTTGAGGTTATAGGTTTAAGCATATATCTTCCTGAGTTTATATGAGTTTAAGTTTATATTGGCCAATTTTATTTGCTTGTTTATTTGTTTCCAACATGTCTTGTCCTAGGGCCAAATGTTTCCCTAGAGAATAACCATTCCGACTATGCCAGTTGCTATATTTTTATGCAACCTTCAACTCCTCATACTGAAGTGCCTCCAGAATAGAAAATAAATCTTTTCAAAATTTCAAAAGAGGCTTTCCATGTATTCCCCCTAAAAGTACCAGGCAGACGTATTTCTAGGTTCCTAACATATTGCATGTTGCCAGGAAGTATATTCCAACCTTCACAAGTTATTCATGTAACCATGCACACTTACTGGTATGCTTCTGTTCTCATTGCTTCTTGGAAGCTAAGTGCCTTCCGGGAAAAAAAAAAAAAAAGAAATCTATGGAAGAAGAAAAGTAATTTTACTTTTAAAATAAGATATATGTGAACCATTGCTTTGTTTTGTTTTTAATTTACCATAGCTTACAAAGGTACCATCACATTAGAGCAGGGGTCAGGAAACTTTTTCTGTGAAGAGTCAGATAGTAAATATTTTAGGTTTTGTAGGCTCTAAGGTCTCTGGTGCAACTGCTCAGTTCTGCCCTTGTAACGTGGGAGCCATCATAGACGATGCATAAATGAAAGTGTGTGGCTGGGTTCTAATAAAAATGTATTTACAGAAAGAGGCAGGGGGCCACATTTGGCTTGAGGGCTGTAGTTTGCAGACTCCTGGTTTAGAGCTAGCAATTTGTCACCAGGCATCAACTGTTTGGGGAAGCCTGTAATTAGGGACTATAATACCTAAAAGATTTATCTCTTCCTTTTTCTCTCTCCTTTTCTGGTTATGAGAGATAAGGGCTAGAAATGTGGTTAATGATAAGGTCCAATCAGTGCAATTACAGTGGTTAGCAACCCAGGTGGCAGCCTGTTGGCCAGTCTTATTTAATCTCTGGCAACTTCATTTCCACAGACCATATTCGTATGTTTGCAATGTCTTTTTTTCTGGCAAGGGAATTATAAATTATAATCATGTGGGATCACCTTGTATTTACAAACTTGGTGTTTAATCAACTCAGGCATCAATTTTCTAGTATGTATGAAGTAACATCTTTTCTCTAAATGCAGACTCTTGCAGCCTTTTCTCCTGTGCACTTTTTCTATGACAATTAACGATGAATTTATTTCACGTGCTGTCATTTATTTCTGCATTTATTTCTGTGTACCTTGAACACGTGAATACAAAGCAGTGTTGTGACATGTATTTTGCCTTAGTCACACATGGTGTTTTCTGGTACTTCATAAAAATAAAATAAAATAGTCTAGTAACATGTTGAATACACAATAATCAAATAACAGAAGAATCTAAGTCGTCAATCTTCCTTTTAAAAACGCACTTTCTTAAAGCATATACATAAACATTCAGAATTGTATTTAGAAGAAAAAGTGTCCTTAGGATTAAAATATTTTAATTGATTAGTATATGAAGTGCTTCTACAGGAAACATCAGAAATCTGGAGACAGACCATTATTTGCTTAGTAACTATTGCCTCAATAAAAACACCTCTGGGATTTTTCAGGAATATTTGATTATTACTTCATGTGTGAATGGGACCTGTCTCTCCTGGAATACCGCTGTGCTCATAAAGAGTGTCTTTTTTCTCCGTTGATTCCCCTCCTTCTTTTTCAGTAGGTCACACGAATAGTGTACCCTCTAAATCCACAGATTGCTAAAAATGTGAAAGTATCTGATTTATATGGATATACCAGATATGTATATATATATATATATAGATAGATATATCACACATAGTGTGAATTCACACATATGTATATGGCTTCAACTGTCAGGTACCTCATGTTCAAAAGAAATGTAATGCTTATTATATTTTGCTACTTATATTTCTATACAATAAGAATAACATAAATATTTTCAACCAAATGCCTTAAAAATTTGAATGAATTTATCATATGACCTATGATTTTTTCCATTTCTTTCTCTTTTTTTTTTTTGCGTATCATTATGAACAATGATCTGAAAAAAAAAGGGGAGTGGGAGGGGGAAAGCTTTCCCAGATTAGCAAAGGATTATTGAGTTTAGAATGAACAAAGTCTACAAATCATTCAGGGAAATTCAGCCCTTTTGTTTTATGTTGTCTTATTTCTGGAACCATCCAGTTCCCTGAGATGAATAATCAGCCATCTATTTGATAAACCTCTAAATTAGGCTCAAACTCTAGTAGTCTATTGAACTTTCGTGTCCGCCTTCTGTTTTAGTAATCCCATCTGTATTTCTGTATATGAGTTATAGACACATTGGGTTAATTATGTTGTCCTCCATTTTGAGGGAAAGAATACTTTTTATGACATTAATAGGAATTTGATTTTCTCCTTTAATTAGCCACTCTTCATTTTGATGGAGTTACAGTGATAAGGTGAATATTACACTGAAAGCATAATACCTTGTATATTATTAGATGATTATTGAATGTATTAACAATAAAAATTAATTTTAAAATATAAGACCAGCATGTTAAATATAAGCTGTGCACATGTGTTTCAAGCAAAAATGTACACACTTATTTGTCCATTTACACAAATTATCTTATATGGTAACTTTGAATATGAGTATCTACCTTCACATATTTTCTTTCTTTCTTAGATGAGATTGGTGTTCGCTTTTCTGTAGCTGCAACAAAGAACACAAAGATAATTCTTAGCGCAGTTTCACTGAAACTCACTGTTATTCTGATCCAACAAAGTGTAAATAAGTGTGTGACTTAATGATCCTTTTAAATCCTGCCACTAACATTAAGCAAGGACAAAGACAATAAAAATAAAATTAGGAGTAGAAACATTAAAAGAGAAAGGATTAATAAATACAAAATAAGGGATAGGATTTCATTATCCATTGTTGAGAAGATATTAGTGCTTAGGGAAAAAATTGCCTGATCATAGTGTGCGGTGGTAATAAAGAACTGTTAGTGGGTCACTTTTTGGGATGATCCTTGAGAGTCACATGTCAGAGATGAATCACAGGGTTCTACGGTGGAAACCAAGACTACAGTGTATGTTAACTAACTTGAACTGAAAAAAAGAAAGAGTTTAGTCAAGAATGTAAACCACAAAAAAATTAACAAACTTAAAAAAAAGGAAAGGAAAAGAAAAAACTATTAGTGGGTACTTTTTCCCCTTAAAACTTTCCTTCTCTGATTAATGTTTAATTTCACTTACTTTAATATATAAGGCATCACAATATAAGAAGTATTTCAAGGGCCCTGTGATAGTTAATCAAGTGAAAACATATTGCAGATTAGCTGAGCGGTATGAAATATTTATTAATTTTGGGAAAAGTAGATCAAGGTTCACAGTTATTTTCATATGAATGCATGTTTTCATTCATTAATTGGAATACACTTTGACCGTTTACCAATATGGCTAGTTTTTATGTAGGTAGATACAGATATATGTCACCCTTTGATCATATTCCAATTTTATTTTGAAGGATAACAGGTATAAATACAGTCTGAGGGAGTATATGAGAGTCTAGTCAGGAAAACAGTTGCTCTAACCTAATACAACAGTTCCAACCACAGGTGATTCTGCTCAGGGGACACAGACATTGTTGTCAGTCACAACAGCAGAGATGTTACCAGCATTTAATAGGTAGGGGCAGAGATGTTAAGCACCATACAAGACACACAACAGTCTCCCATAGCAAATAATTATCTATGTCAACATATCAATAATGATGAGGTTGAGAAACCCTGATCTAGTACAAGAAATTTAATATGAGGAACTAGTTACAAAAAATGTTGAGGCATTTAAAAAGGCCAATGAGGGATTGTGAGGCAGTCCAGAGATTAGCATCTATGGGAAGCAATTGCCACTTCTAGGATTTTAGAAACAAGAGAATAGGGGCTATTACCAAGGCCCAAGAGCCAGACCAACTGGGGCTACAGCCGAATTGAGATGGATGTTGCTGATTAGAAGTTGGAATCAAAGAGGGAGCGTCTTTCCTGTACACACTGGAATCGCACGGAGTATGCCACCCATGTTGGAATCACTACCAGAAGTAGAGAGAACTGGAAGTAATACCCTTGTTTCTCTCTTCTTCCTAACTGCCAATCTTTTATCAGTGCTTCCCATTGGCCATAAACAGTAGGAAGCTAATTGACAAGGAATTTGGGGGAAATGTAGGCTGCAAAGGACATGGGAGGAATTGGATTTGAGAGCAAATAGAAAAATGATCAACACAAGGAATAGGAGACACATAACTTTCTAATTTTATTATTCCAGCATTCATGGCGTTTTTATACCCCTATTTTTTCTTATTGGGAAATATGAAAATATATCAAAAGTAACAGGTGTAGTAGAGTTACAGTATGCATACTAATTGATATTAACTCTCAGAGGAAACTAGGAAAAAAAGAAGGAACTTGCTAAAGGAGAGAGTGTGGGGATAGCATTAAAAAAACTATTATCACACCTATTGCAACTAAATCCTTTGGTTGATGAATTTTCATTCCTATCTTTCTTTCAAAATTGAGAAGATAGTGTGTGACTTTTTCTTTGTTGCCATTGTATTGATGTCAAAAATAAAGAATATGCATATTCTAAGGGGAAAAAATGAGTGGAAACAACAACAACAAAAAAGAAACACCATGGAATGAACAAATATTACAACACTCTTATCTCAGTTAAAACTGAAAATGTCATCCGTCTTTTCTCCAAATAGAAATTAGGTAACTGAGGTATTAGAACTTTCACTTCCAGAACTCTAGAAGGCAACTAGAGAGGGCAAGTCTAGAGAGGGGTCAGATGGCATGGGGTTGTGGAAAGATGGACCTATGTAGAGACCACATTTATAATTATTGTAAAAACTTTTACTTCCATGGGCGCCTGGGTGACTCAGTCAATTTAGCATCTAACTCTTGATTTCGGCTCCTGTCATGATCCCAAGTTTGTGGGATTGAGTCCCGCGTTGGGCTCTATGTGGAGACCGGAACATACTTAAGATTCTCTCTCTCTCTGTCTCTCTCTCTGTGTCTCTGTCTCTGTCTCTCTCCCTCTCCCTCCCTCCCTCCCTCCTCTCTCCCTCTGCCCCGTCCCCAACTTGTGCACTCTCTCTGTCTAAAATTAAAAATAAAAACATTTTCCAACATCACCCAAACCTACTACAGCCTTTGTTTTCAGATCGTCAGTATTTTATTGGTTCACCAGCATCACTTTATATATGGATACATAGAAACTTCCTCTTATGTTTTACTTAATCAATGTGATGGAAACCAGATTGATTAAATCAGAATACTTATATACAAACCAAAATTAAGACTTTAACTCTGTATATGAATCATCATGTGAAAACAGGGGCCATGTCTCCAATCCCAGTCTCAATGTCTTATGGAAATCCAAGGCGAGAGTAAGAATGGTTCAGAGAAACTATTATAGTTAATGGTTAAACAATGCAGTTTGCTTATTATGTTACTCACAGGCTAGTGTTTGTTTGTTTGTTTGTTTTTTAATGGTTGTTACTTAAGCAAAGTTATCTGGGGAATTCCTTAGTTTCATTAACATACATCCCATAGTTACTAGCAAAGGGAAGATAAGCCCGGACAAATAAGAAGTATTTACCAAATAAACCAATTGGCCTCATGAAGCCATGACACCCATGCACTTAGGGTGTTTATGAATCAAGATAGAAAAGATGTGAGTAGATGATGAATAAAAATATACATCCTTTTATTGCTTTCCTTTGGTTCTCACAGTAAGCTATTTGTTGGGAGACTATGAGAACTCTTTGTTCTTCAGTACCTCAAGGGATGCATCCATAATACAAAGTATGTGTGGTGATGAGCAATATGTATAATGCAAGATTATAGAGATCAATTAACTGCCCTTGTGTAAGCAGTCATTTCTAAACAAGACCCTAAAATCATTAACTATAATGAAGTTCAATCATATGGTCTACTTTTAACAAATCCATATCAACTTAAGGGGATTGGCCACCTCATAGCTATACCGCAATAGAGGAAGATTATGTCTTTCTTGGTACTATGGCAACTTATGAAGTTGTCCAATAGTCTAGTACATCTTAGGGCAAAGGTATACTTTTTTCTCCATACACGAACCTGGAAGATTAATATCTAGGAACTAAAAGAGGATAAATTCACTCAGCATAACAAAGGACAGATCATCCAGGCAATTCAAAGCAGGCGCAAATTACACAGGCAGTCTATTTGACTCACCAGCTCCTTAAAGCAGAGAGAAAAAAGAAAGGAGTAGGGTCATATGGACAGAAGAGCTATGACTTGGGAAAATTTTGCAAAAGCTGATTATGTTTTGTGTAGTTTATGTGGGCCTGGTAATTTTTGAAAGTTATTTACAAGACCAGGGTAAGTGATAGTGACATGTGCAAGCATGAGAAGACTTCAAGGGAAGACTTACTAGTTCAACGAGGTGATAAAGAGGAGTGGGACCAATTATTTTCACTAGCCATCAAAGCAGGAAAATAATCAGCTTGAGCTCAGCAGGGAAAATTTAGGTTAAATATTAAGCAACAGTTTGTTATATATCCCAACTGTTTTCTTAGAGTCACTTCCATAATTTCCTACTTTCCCTTGGGGGATTTAGATTTTTTTTTAACTATAATTGGTCAAGGCTTGATTTTATGTCAGTCTTTTAAAGTTATTTTAGAGACTATTAAAAATGGCTTAAACTCTCCCAAGAAGATTGGTTATTCTTCGCATTTGTTGCTAGAAGATGAGGTCAAGAGTCCAATGATAAGTCTGAAAGCAATATATTAATGTGTATGTGGCCATGAGGAGGTAGGACCATTGCCCAGAATTCCAGAGATCGAGATGGTATGTGCTGTTCTAGAATTAAGAAGGATTTATTTCAGTTGTCAGCAATCTAGCTTGGGAGACTGCAAATCAAGTAAGGCTTCTTCCTCAGGAATGGGCCATGGACAAATGGCTCCTTGAGAGACATGGATCATCAGGGCAGACCAAATGATCATTCTGATGGACAATTTTGTAGGGCTCCTCATATGTTCATCACTGGGCCAATAGGATCTTCAGAGATGGGACAGGTCCCAGCCTTCAGGTAGGACTTACATACTAAAGTCAAAGGCAGGTTTATCTTCTTTAATCCTCAGAACAATCCTAGAAGGCAGCCTTAATTATTATATGCAAGTTACAGTTGAGGAAATTCAGGCTTCAACAGGTTAAGAAACTGGACGAAGATAGCAAAGGTGGTTAAGTGTCAGAGTGAGAATTTGATTCCCAGATTTTATTCCCAGATTTTAAAGCCTACACTTCCATCCACACATGGCATTGTCTTTCTATTGTAAATGTATCACTAAACCCCTTTCACATTGAAGCACTTGAACTTTTTCCCAGTATGCAGAATCAGACCAGCATCATTTGTGCAATATTTTAGCTCATTTATGGATAAAATATTATCTTGTGGGCTAACTTATGAAGTCTAACCACGTTGGATTCCTTTGGTTAGGGACAGGCTTGATTCCAGGGGATGGGAATGCACAGGTAGGGGTGAAGTGAACCCAGCCAGAAAGGTTAGAGAGCATCTAGCAGATCATTAAACAGCTGCCTTTCAAATGTGCAGAACACAACCCATTCGTAAGCTGGGGACTGCCTATATTGATTCTTCCCAGGGAAGTTACTTATTTTTATACATGTGTGCTGTGTTCTATCCATAATACAGTTGGACATGGTAAAACTCAAGTGCGTTATAAAAAGAAAAACAGCTGCTACTAATAATGCTGTTTGTTTTTCTTTGTATCATGGAAGCGGTAAGAACCAGTTTTCTTTCTCTTTTCCCGGGTGTTTTTTAAATAGTGTCAAAGAATGTGAATTATTTTGTCACAGTGAAAAGCAAAGACCAGAACTTTCCTGTTATGCAATTTTGCATGACTGTTCCTTCCGGTGGCTTTACACATTCCCTCATTTACCCATTTATCAAATACTTAGTTGGTGTCTTCTATGTGCCAGGTATTGCTTTAGGTACAGGGATAACATAAAAAAAGCAGGCCAAACTCCTCTGTTTAAGGAGCTCATATACTAGTGGGGAAGTTAGAAAAAGTGTGAAATAAATAAATAGGTACTGTGCCAAATGACAGTGTTAAGAGGAGAACTAGGGTAAGGGGGACAGAGAACAAGTAACAGGAAGACCACTGTGAGGTGATATTTGAGCAGAAATGTCAAGGAAGTGGAGGCATTGGCCCTTCATGAATGTGAGAAAGAACATTTCAAGTAGAGGAAACAGCAAATGCAAAGTCTTGAGGAATGGCATGTGTATAGTATTTTTAAGTGTTTTCATTTTGAAATGAATAATCACTGAAGTTGTAAAAATAGCTCAGAGGAGTCCAGAATACCCTGTACCCAGCTTTCCATAATGGTTGCAGCCTCCATAACTACAGTATAAAAACCAGAAAATTGACATTGGTACAATCTATAGGCCTTATTCTGATCTCACCAGTTTTTACGTGTACTCATTTGTGTGTGTTTCATGTTCATTCATAGCATTTACAGAGTCACGTAACCACCACCACTATCAAGATGTGGATCATTTCGTCGTCACAAAAGAACTTTCTTGAGCTACTCCTTTATGGTCGTATCCATCCAGGCCCCTAATCCCCATCCCTCATCCCTGGCAACTACTAATCTGTTCTCCTTCTCTATAATTTTGACTTCTCAATAAATTTGTTTAAGTGGAATCATCATTTAGGGAGAGAAGTAAGATGAATTGACTCAGGCTTTGATAGATCACTCTAGCTGCTGGTAGAAAACAGACGATAGAGTAATTAACGAGGAAACAAGGGGCCATGGCAATAATTCAAGTGAGAAATAATGGTGGTTCTAAACCAGGATATTTCCAGGGTAGATGAGAAGTAGATAAGTTCTGGATGTCTTTGGAAGGTAGCACTGCCAGGATTTTCTGGTAAGTTGGGTGTGCATGTAACAAAAGAGAGAGGAGTCCAGGATGACTGGAGAATGGAGAAAATGAGAGAAATATTAGATTAGATAGTAGAGACTTGGAGGTAGAAACAAGAGTTTGGGTTTTCATTTGTTCGAAAGCTTGTTAGACATCACAGTCAAGTAAAAAAAAAATAAGTGTAGTTGCATATAAGTCTGGGATTCAGGGAAGCAGAATGGGCTGGAGATAAATGCTTAAGAGTCGTCTGTGTGGAGACACTGTTCACAGGCATGCCACCTTGGAGTACATAGCTGTTTTGGCAGGGTTTTCATGACAGTTCATATTGCTTCATATCCATAGCAGCCTTTAAAGTGATTTGGGCCAGCAGTTTAAAAACTGTTACTTGACCGTGTTGTTCTGGAGACTCAGCATCAGTGATCACGTGGAAAAGGCACATTTTGGGAGTCCTTGCTACAGCAAGAATACTAGGATGCACTATTCTTCCTCCATGTTCATGTCTGTAGGGGATCATGCGTGTTTAATGGGCACAGTTCCCTGGTCACGTTCACGTGTTTAATGACAGAAAGCCCTGGTCACAATCTGGCGCTTCTATATGGGAAGCTGAGGAAGGTCTCCAGCTGAGAAGCCAGTGGCAATGGGAATACAACCCACACCCCGGGCTAAAGTTCACCTCTTTTCCCCTTGCTGTTCTTTCTTAGCACCTTTTTTTTCTCCTTTTTTCAAGACCCTTATTCAACTGGGCTTTGAATTTTCACGCTGTAGCCTATAGTCCCTAGGAAGTGAATTTACTTCACTTGACCTGAGTGTCCTCATCTGTAAAATGGATGGTTTGATGATGTCTTTAGTCCTAACATTCAGTGGTTCTGAGAGTTTGAGCCCCCTGTCTTGTTGAATGTTAGTTTTACCTTTAACCAACCCTTCCTTCTTTTGCTCTGCCTTTCACATACTTCAGAGAGTATGATGCACATCCTCTTTACCTCAGGGTTTATTCTTTCTAACTGCCTTCCCAATTCAATTAACTTACCCGGTCAAAAATATTAGTGGCTATTTTGACTTAGGTAAATTTGCAATTTATCAAGGTCTTTAATAACACAGAATAGACTGGTAAAAGAAAATAATATTTATTTGAATACCTTAAGTGCCAGGTACTACATACATTTTAATGTATTGAATCCTCCAATAAACTCTGTAAGGTAGATACTATTATCAATCCTGTTATGTAAATGAAAGAACCAAGTGTGAACAAAGCCTAAAGTTTCATACAAAGGTCTACAGCTGATGAGTATTAAAGGCAGGATTTGAGCCCTTGTCTGGTTGTTTCCAGAGCCACAGTTTTTTGTTTTGTTTTTGTTTTTCATTATCACATCCTGTCGTCCAAAATGAGTAATGCAGGAATCCTGAACACAGTGGCCTGTGATGGAAGGAGTCACAGTCAGCAAGAAGGCAGAACATTGCAGCCTTGTTCCACTCCAGTCAAGGTTAACTTCTCCCGGGGAAGTCCTTATGGATCTCTGTTCCCTCAGGGAATCTTCCAGAGTCCATGATATAGGATCTCCCTTAAACTATATGAGACTACGAGAATACCCTTGATGGGTCTTAGGGTAACACCTAGCCATTGGGAGTCAGACTCCTCCTGAGCTGAATTCAGTGTTCCTGCAGCTACCAAGGAACTGAATCAGGGATATATGATGGCTTTATATTTAGTTACAGTGGTCACTTTTCCCTATAATGACTTCAGCCTAATAGATCACAGGCAGTCAAAGCAACCGAGAATAGCTAAAGTATAACTGAGAACTCATTGCCCACTGACCTTCAGTATGTTTGCACATAAGAGGCAACCATAAAACATGCATGAAACAGAGTAGCTAGCTTTCCAGAGCCCCTAACACCAAGTCTGTATGAGTTCTGATAAGGCATTGACTATTATTAAAATGGCAGACTCCACATACTTAGAATTTATTGTTTTCCTTTCAGTCACCAAACTGGTGCTGGTGACAATCCTCTGCATATGTTAAGCTATATATATATATATATATATATATATATATATATATATATATATATATATATATTGGTGATCTTATCATCTCTAATATTAAAGTTTACATTTGCAAGCCGTACATCTCATATTGTTCATTTTAAAAACCGATACTGATTGGTATCTTATACTACAACTTGTACCATGGGTCAGGTTCCAATACAGCAAGTATCACTGCAATAAAAATTCTCTTAACACTACATCAACAAAACCTTTCATGTTTAAGTAACCAGCCTGATAGTGTGAAACATTTCTGAGCAAAGCATGCTAGGAAATTCTCAACAAGTATTTGGCCTGGCTGAGAAAACTTTACTGTATTAAGAACATAGCCATCAGTGTAGGATTGTTTCTAAACCAAGCTTCAGAAGTCAAATCAGCATTGTCATATAATGACCATTTGTCGAATGCGTATTGAATGAAGAGATTCATATAATCTACCCTAGATTGTGTTGAAGTTCGGTGTGTGGCATATAGATCCTGAAGGAATGAATGGGCACAGAGTAATTTTTTCTGAAATGCAAATTCAATGGGGTCACCTCCTTGCTAAAAATCTTTTGATTAGTTTTCCATAGCCTCCAGAATATTATTTACAGCAGTGCTTTTCAAACTTTGATATATAAAACAATCACCTGGGGATCCTTTAAAAAAGCAGATTCTGATTCAGCAGGTCTGCGGTAGGACCCAAGCTTGTGCATTTCCAATAAGTGCCCAGATTATAGCAGTGCTGCTGTCTGCAGACCACACCTAGAGTAGCCATGGCAAAAGCTACTTAACATGGCATGAAAAACTGTTCTTTTATGATTGGACCCTAAGTCTCACTTTTGGTTTTTGCTTCAATTGTGCATTTCCCTGAAAAATGCCAATATCTTGTAATGTCTATCTTGATGCTGGGTTTCCCCCCAATTCTAGACCTGGGTGACCCCTACCTCCCTCAAGTCTTAGCCCAGACATCATACCCACAAAAAGATTTTCCCTGGGTTAATGTCACTCCCATATGCTTCTAGTGTAGTACTGGGACCGAAGCCTATCACAGGCCTGATCACAGGCAATGGTGGCACCAGTGATGCCATCAAGATGCCTGGATGAGGAGATGAATGAGGGTCAGAGGACTTGCAAAAGTACGTTTGCAGAGAAAAATGCACTGTTTCTACTTAAATTGTATACTTATTTGGGATGACTAATGAAGAGGCGAAAGTCTCTGAATCTACCCCTTGGCACCACTTCTTTCTTATCTCCTTTTGACTCACATGTCTGTTTCTTCCATATGTGGAATGCCAGCTCCCCATGTATAACCAATAAAATCTGTTCCTAAGACAGAGCTGAGTTTATTGCTTACCATGGTAAAGGAAGACCACCAACTTGATAGAGCTTGGTAGTGACTCATCAGAGGAAAGTTGGATTTTATTGAGAATTTGCAGTTTAGTTCAAGGCGGATCATTCAATATGGGGCCATAATTAGGACTGGGTTAGGATCATGATATTACAACTTAGGTTTAGGTGGAAACACCATGGCAAGGATTTTGAGGCAAGAGATTTAGAGAGTGTTATGGTGTGAACTCTCTATTGATGCTTTTTACTGAAGAGTTGATGGGACTTTGGGCAAGTTACAGTAATGAACAGTCAAGTTGCTTGCTTAGGCAAGAGTCTGCTGGAATAGAGGAGTTATGTTTTGTTGTTGTTGTTGTTGTTGTTGTTGTTGTTGTTTGTTTGTTTTTTGGGGTTTTTTTGAAAGTTTATTTCTGTGTGAGAGAGAACATAAGCAGGGGAGGGGCAGAGAGAGAGAGGGACACAGAATCTGAAGTAGGCTCCAGGTGCTGAGCTGTCAACACAGAGCCCGAGGTGGGGCTTGAACTCACGAACCGTGAGATCATGACCTGAGCCAAAGTTGGACGCTTAATCAACTGAGCCACCCAGCCACCCCTAGAGGAGTTATGCTGATGAAGACAGTGAGATAGTAAGTCATGTTAATGTTGTCTGAGTAAGCTGTCTGAGTATAAGTGGTAGGCAGCTTTGGTTCCCCATTGCCCAAGCTTTTTGTAATGTAGTTGATTTGGGCTCTGGAATAAATTGAGAGCTTCCTAGGGTTGCGACAATGTCTTTATAATCTCTGAAATATCTATGTACTGCACAGAACCTGCCATAGAATAAGCATCCAATAATTGTTGGTTGGGCAGATGCTGTCGTAGAGTATGCAGTAAATAAAAACGGCAAGATGACACAAGTTTACTATCATTTAGAAGAATAGCATTGTGTTGCATTGGTATTTGCTACTCAGTATGGGGTCCACAGAGCAGCAGCATAAGTATTACTTGGGTACTTATTAGAAATGCAGTGTCTCAGGAGCCACCCCGGACCTAGTCCTAATTATGCAGATTATACGTTATTAAGACTATGCCCAGGTGATTTATATTACATTAAGTTTTTGGAGTATTGCTTTAATATCTGTTTAATCCTCACCTGATGAGGTATTATTAGTCCCATTCTCAGATGTGCAAGTTGAAGCTGGAAAGTTTAAATAACTTGTACAAGGTCAAACAGCTTATGGGTAACTGAGCCAGGATTTTTCCTAAGTCTTTTGCCTTCACTACAAACATCTCCGCTACTGCCCTAGAATGGGATTCACTATAGCAACTCAAGAAGAATAAATATACTAACAATCTAAATAATGATACACACTTGGATAAGTACATTTCTTTTCAATTCTAATTTCTCTTCCCTTTCAAGTCTCCTGATGCATAAAAATATGAACAGCAGGTATGAACAACTTTTAGGCGCTGTGCTTTGATCCTTTTGCCATTCAAGATGTTTGATTTGCATTCTGCAAAGGAGTCTGTGATAACCTCTCTGATGCAGACCACACCATTAGCAAAGGAGGGGCTGATCCACTTTCATTTGAGAGCTGAGTGGCTGTGAGTTGCTCAGAGGGAAAGGATGTCTATTTACATACTGTATTGATTATTTATAAATAAAAATCCCCCATTCTTTCTTCTGTCGTGAAATCTATAGTTAGGGAGTTAGAAGGAGGATCAGAACTGCATACATTTTCATCTGCCAAGCTGGATAACTAGCTTCAACATGATATAGATGGCACTGAAATAGCACCTCAAGTATCAGGCTTTATCAAATTTAATCTATCCATAAGGCAACTGCCAATGATATTTTAGAGAAGAAAAGTAGATCGAAAAGATAGATAACCCAAGTAGCAACTTCTGTAAAATCATAGGCCTATAATAGGTATCTGGGAGATATAAATATCAAGTGTATTTCTCCTTCATTTATCATTTATCTGCTCATTTGACAAGTATTTATTGAACACCTGTTATGGTCTAGATCTATGCAGTAAAGCTGCAGGTGTAAGTAGGTCTTCCTGAGAATATACATAACATCAGAACTGGGCGTTTTGTGTCTGTAAGCCGATGATTTCTTCAGAGGATATTTAGAGGTGGAGTAACAGGCAGCAAAGAATACACTAGTCAGTTGGGATACATAAACACTTGAGCGCCGCTTAGGTTACTAACTTCCTGTTTTGTTTTGGGTACACTTAATCACTGTTTACTAAACAAGCACATCGTAATCTGTAAATATTGTCGTGAATAGCACAGTAGAGCCCACCACATCAGGATGTCATCTACCAAATTAGGTGTCTTCCCCAGCTGTCCCAACTTGCACACGCCTGCACCTGCAGACAGGTGCTTGCCAGAGATTGCTTCCAGGTGTGTGTCTGTGGGAAGGCCCCTTTGATGCAGGGCTCTTTGGAACCTTTCTCTCTGGCGCCAGGAATTAACCTGGGAATTCCTTGCCAGTGTGGGTTTTGTCATAGAACAGTAACATGGTAAAGAAGGTGCCTCTGAATTTAGGGTCATTAAGAAGTTGTTGTAGAAGTAGTAAAACTACCTCAAAGAATGGTATTCCTTTATTTAACCCATTGTGTAATTGTAATGGAAGTTTGATGAACAGCTCCAGAGGGTTAATAAGTATACATCTGCACATGTAGAGCTGATTTCAAATACATATTATATCAATGAATTAAATAAAGCCTGATATTTCATGGACCATGAAAATGAACTATTATGAGAGATGTTCCCCCTGCTATTCAAAAGTAGAGCGTTCATACGCTTAAATGGCGTTGAGAAGTAATTACCATTTTGCAAAAGCAAAAATCCCCTTCAGTTGTCTTTCACTTAGTGAAAACAGGTACTAGTGTAGGTCTTTTGTAAAAGTAAAGTGACGTAAAGTGAATTTTCAGATAGGGGGGACATCTGTACTATAAATTGCTGCAGCAATAAGCAAATGCTGCATACGGCTTTCAATACACTTTTTAAATGTTGTATAATTGGATTCGCTTAAACCGGTTTTACTTTAATTACAGTATGGAAGTAATTCAGTGACTTCTAATTTGACTCCATTATCCATTCAATATTCAATATTTAACCAAATATTTATCAAGTACTGACTGTGTTCTACAAGTTGGGGCTACAGTTTCAAACATGACCGTTGACGTCTTTCACGTTGCTCACAGTGAACGATCTCCCTCAAGGTATCAGGTCTGTAGTTTAACATCGTGATTTAAGACTTGTTAGGGGTAAAAAAAGAGGGGGGGCTGTCTTTGTCTAGGTGAATATGCTCTGAGTGCTTCCAGAAACAATCTTTACTGGGTAATGCAAGCTGTGCGTGGAGTGGAATTGAGTCCAATCCATGATCCAGCAGAGCTTCAGCCCAGGTTTTCTTTAGAGCCTTTGCTACACACAAAGTTGGCTGATGTGCCATTCAGCATCCCAGCAGCTCTTTCTCTTCACACTAGCAATGGCAAAGCTTTGTGCGGAGGCATTGCTGGCTGCTCTGAACTAAAACCATCCGTGAGGACCGTAAGAGGGTTTTTGCACACCTTATTAAGGTAGGCAATAGTGTGTCTGTGTGTGTGTGTGCCTAAAAGCCTGAAGACATCTGTTGAGAGGAAAGTGCTCTTCCGTGGGTCTGGCTGCCTCTATGTAAGTCTTCTATTCTGATGCAGGAGCGTGTGAGCAGTAGGTGGGAGGAGATGCTTTTGTACTTGGAATGCCGAGGTCCGGATTAAGTGATATTGCAATAGCTAGTTAGAGGCAGAATAAAGGGCTGGAGATCAAAGCATTCAAAAATGCATCCTCCCATTATTTCTCTGTTCTCAAGTTAAACCACATCATTGTAGAGGAAATTAAACACACATTCACACACACACACACACACACACACACACACACACACACACACACTAACAGCAAGGGCAAGTAGCCCAAATGTAAGGTTCTTTGAGCAGCTCTGGTGGTCCAGCTTTTGAAGTCTCCTTCTTAGACCCAATTTGTTTGGCTCCTCTGGAGGGGGCAATTCACATCCACTTCCCTCTCTTGGAGCATTTCCTTCTTCTCTATTCCAATAGGGAACAATAGAGTTTAACAGTAACAGGAGATTTTTTTTTCCCACAATTGTGCCCTCTTCTGCTTTTAAAGGTGTTTTTAAGAGACTCCTGCTTAAGGGAAGGTTGGTGCTCGTGCATGAAGGCAGCAATCAACTTTTAGTATCAATGCTTACATTAAATTTTCTTTCTGCTTTACTAAAGCGGTCATTAAAATTCAGTGTAAGTAGCATCAAACTTTATCATCAAAATCTGCTTTGTTTAAAGCACCTTGATTTTTTTGAAAACTGCCTTCTCAGTTTATATACACATCGCTTCCTTTCTTAGAATATCAAAATTCTTTGTGCCACAACATTAAGAAACACTAGGTTGTGCCTCTATGTTGTTTTTTTTTTTTTTGAGAAAAAATATTGTGTTCAAAAGTTTGATTTTTCAAGTTTTAAGATGTGATTCTCGTTGTAGGAAATTGAGTTGCACACTATGATATTTACCTCTCTTTTGCATGTACTTTTGCAATTAACATGTGGTTAGATGATAAAATAGAATGATTTATTTTTTATTTATAGTTGACAAAGTTATTAAGTGAGGTTTTACTTCCAGCAAGAGTTTAGAAAAGATAGCCAAAACAGGTAGCTGGACTTGGAAGATATCTTTACACTTCTAAATTTTACCTTTATTCACTTGGGTTGTGATTTAATCATTGCATATGCCTCTGCCTTGAAGTAAATGCATTATTTATAATGGATGCTGTGTTTTAATAAAAAGGAAACAATTATGGGCTGTCTGTTGTACATTTGAATGTTGTCATTTTTTTTTTTGCTATATTTATAACCTCCTTTTTCCCTCTCCTGAGGTTTACTTTGGAAATGAGGCATGCTCAATCATAGGCTGACATTCAGCTTCTATGTTTTAAATTCAAATGCTGTCAATGTTGTTATCACATCTGGCTGTGTGGGGAGAAAAGATACCAAGTTTTATTATTTAGATTAAATTGTGGAATTGCAGATTGATATTTTTCAATGCATTTTCATTATAGTTTCTGCCATGGAGGCAGCGTGAGGGCTTTCAGGAAGATGGAGTGGTGTAATTACCAGGTGCACACGTTCATTAATCCTTCCTGGCTAGAGAAAGCTTCAAGTTCTTCTCCAGTGGCCCATTCGTAAAAGCTATAAATATCTAAATTGTGTCAGCCAAGAAGTCACACAGAATGGTGGCTCTTTTTGAGTTCAATTTCATGCACTGTTGCTTTGGTCTTGTGAGGAAAGCTCTGAATTCCTTAGGATGGTCTTACTTGTAAAGTTACAAAAACAAAATATCAAATCGTCAAGGATTTAATTTAAAATGCACACTCTTCTTTTGCATGCAAATTGTCGTAGTGATGTAAATTATCAAATATTTTAACATTCCATAAAATATTTCAGTTTCTTTTCTTTAGACCTCTTCTTTTTCTTTTATGCAATCAAGATGATAGCTAAAATTTTGGTGCTTTTTAAAAAAGGATTTATAGCTTGTAGTCCTACAGTCTCCATACTACTTCAAACCTGAGCATCTTTCAGTATTGTCTTCCATAGTGGAATGTTTGCATTGCGTGTGGAAGCTACATAACATTTGATCTTGCATAATATGTTAAAGTGTTCCTTGAGAGTGCTTACTTGATTATGAAATATTCCCTAATAAAAGTAATATTAAAATGATATTTTCTATGCACAAACAATAAAAACTAGAAATACACATTCATGTAAACAGTAACTACAGCAGTGGACACCAGTAATACCTTTCTTTTCATATCTTCTCTTGCTCTCAATTGAAATACCTAAATAGAGACATTGTCAAGACATCGGTTCTTTCTCCAAAATACATCTAGGAACTCATCTGATAAGAACAACTGGAGAGGGAATGTGACTCTCTTCACTGGAAGGGTATAATGTAACACACACATGCACACGCACACACACACACACACACACACACACACACAAATAGATTTTAAAACTCGTATTGTTTCCTTTGTATGCTCTAGGATAAAGGAGAACCAGCACATGTTCAAAGTGAGTTCATGAAATATATTTATATTAAATGGTTTACTTAAATTTTAAAGGTCCAAAACTGTTATTAAAGTCATTTTCTAGTTCTTCCCTATGTTTTAATGTGTCAGAGTCATTGGAAATTCTTGAGACATCATTTGTAGAAGATTTTGTCCAGAATCTTTCAAAATATATTCTTTCCCTCTGATGTTGTTACTGAAAAACCTGTGATTTTTCTTTTACTTTTAAAATGGTCATAACTAATATGATCTTAAAACAAATGCCCAAGAGCACTTTTATTCCCTGGATAATGTAATGACCACAAATTTACAGTCAGTAAAAGAAAGGACAGGACATACTTACATTTGAATTTGAGTACAAAAATGTGTGTATGCGTGGGTGTGCATTATTGTGGGTGTGTTATTTTAGAAAGATAAGGGGAGAGATAAATAGTTCCAGGATTCTGGAACTTCTGCTGTGGCTTTTGCTCTCTCAAAACCCAACGAGGCCCCTGAGCATCTCCTTTCTCAAGGCGTTTTAGGAGCTGTCCAGCATTGTGATCAGACTGAAGATCATTAGATTCATAAGAAGGAAAAAAACTTGTTAATAAAAGTCAAGACTTCTTTAAAATAATGGTTACATCTTTTGTGAAATGTGAATGTCATACATTTACACAACCTCTCTGTCTTTAGAAAATCAATTTCTAACAATTCTCTACATCCAAATTGAACATACTCATACCTTGAAGAACATTCCAATGTAGCCTATATGGGGTATGCATCGTAAAGAAACTTTAATGAAATCATGGAGAAAATCTTTTTCTTTTTTCTGTTAGGTAAGTTAAAGTATTTTAACAATTTGAATTTAGCACTGTGTTTACTATTTTGTGTGTTTGCATGTGGGAACATCACGTTCACAAGAGCATGTATTCTCACAGGCCAGGGTTGTTTAAACAGCTATCTGTTTGCACCTATAGGGGAATTTCTCTTGCAAGATATAAAGAAGTAGTCATTAGATACTCTGTCAGTGTGGAAAAAACAGCCACCTTTTTAGGATGGTGGAGAAAATTAGTTAATTACACACAATTTCTAATATCACAAAAATTTTCTTTCGGATGACTAGAAGACTCAATGGGTCCCTAATAAAATAGAAGAGGAAAAGTAAAGCCACAATAGCCAATAAACAGCAATAAAAAGTAAACCTTGGCTCATTAGCATGTTGGTAAGTATCTCTGTATTATCTATCATTAAAGGTCTCCATGGATTTAGATTGATGTTCAAGAACTGTCCCTACTATCCCCCCACTTGGAAAGTGGGATATGGGCATTGGGGAGGGCACTTTTTGGGATGAGCACTGGGTGTTGTATGGAAACCAATTTGACAATAAATTATATTTAAAAAAAAAAGAACTGTCCATACTAGCAATGACAGTGGGTTAAGGACTCCCATCACTAACCCCTGCTGCTTCTTCTTATGGAAATATAAATAATAGGGAGGAATCATGGTGTTTTCTCAAAGAAGCAGTCTGGTTTCATTGCCTGACTATACAGCAATGCCTACAGAAGACTCAGCCTATAGAAGGACCAGCTGGGGAACTCCCTCGATGGTTGTCATTTTGTTACTCAACTCTGACCATGCCCCTCACCCTGCAGAGGCTGCAGAGGAAGAAAAGAGGAAGAGGAGGTGGTGTCATAATGTGGTCTGTAAACAAGTGTATAACTACAGAGCTCCTTAACCCACTCTTATCCCTGAGGAAAGGAGAGTCATCCTATCACTTTCTTAGCAATGTCATAGACATGCCTACTTTGGGAGAATGGAGAGGGAAAACTATTTTCTTACAATGGCTGAGATATTTTGGCTTTTGGTGTAATCAAAATATCCTTTTAAGATGTAGTACAACCTCTCTTCAGCTGTTTTATCTGTTCTAAATTAACCTCAGTTTTTTTCTTTTGTATTTTTCTCTCTTAAAAAGTACAGTATTAACACATACTCATTGGACCAAGTCAAACGAGATGGAATTGCATAGAGAAAGGTTTAATATTCTCTATATCCCCTCCTCTAATATTAATATTTAGGTAATGCGTGCTTCTCCTCCATTTTCATTCAAGCCTAAATTTCCCTCCAGAGATAGGGGAATGCATCAAGTTTGTTGAGACATGGTGTAGTTCACTTTACATATCCTTCTCCTTAGCAGTTTTCCTTGGGATTGACTTTACTCATCTAAAGGTGTTTAGAACGAGCGCTCATATTCATGGTAGCAGAAGACACTCATTGCCCTCATCACTGACCTTGAAAGGAATATTAATATCTGGGGGATCATGAAGGAAGTCAGAAACATCCTTTCTTCTCCATTATCCTTATTACTGTTAACAATAAATGTATCATCTTATATTTAATACCTAAAAAGTGCTGCCCTTTGTTCTTTTGAGATTCTTCCCCAATACTATTGTAGCTGTAAGCTGGTGAGAATGTTACCTCTTCTATGGTGCTCACTTTCTGAGATGGCACCCTTACAAATGGTGCTCTGTATCCAAGCATTTCCTAGGCTTTGGAGTTAAGAACAGCAGTAACATCATAATTTAGGTCTTATACCACCGGCAGCACTAGTGACAGCAATCGGAAAAATAATCAGTGATGGTAACTTTTGGTTTTTGTGTCCTGGACGCCATGTTAATCCATCACACTGTGACTTCCCATCCTCACGACAGGGTGCTGCAAATAACTGCCATCATCCTTTGAGCGTCGCTGTGCTCCAGTGCCTAGGCTAAGTGCTGTGCACACCTCACCCTGCTTCATTCTCACGACGGCCCTCAAGATTATGTTTATTCTCCATTGGAGAAATAAATTCTCTGTAGATGATGTTGTCAGTGCTCTACTTATATCCCTTCACACCCATTTAATATTTTTCTGGTGTGATTTTACTCCCAGCAGCCAGCACCTGCATCTCTTTGTTGGAGGGCTGCCCTCAGACTGCCAGAACCCACTTGGTCTGTGCAAAGGGAAAGCCGGATGCGTCTTGGAATTTACATCTCTGTGTGTGGGAAGCCCTTAATCAATGACTGCTGGTTGCAGAGGCATAAATACTTGGGCTTTTTGGCCTCCGGTTGAAAAACACACAAGTGTGACCTATACTGTCATCTTGAGCATTTATGCCACACACATGGTTGGCCTCTTTTTTTCCCCAGTTGCACTTTTCCACTGTCTTATCACTGTTTCCTGGAAACTTGTCCTATTATATAACTTTTACATGAAGCCTGATCTCAGAATCTCTCTTTAGGAAACATGAACTAAGATATTCTGTAAATGTGAAATTTATTTGTAAAACTGTCCCAACTCTCCTAATAAGTGGCCATTATGAGACCAAGCCTGATCTTTTGAGGTCCATATCCCTTGTTATTCAGAATTAGAGTCTCTTGTAATTCATTATTCAACCTTTAGCCAACAAGTACCTATTACATGCTTGTTTTGTGGAATATTGTATTTAGAGCATAAGCAGAATAGTATAGTCAGTAGATGCTTAGTATCTATACACCTGAGATGGCTACTGACTTCAATGGGCCAGTTGTCTCATCTGTAAAATGGGCATATCAATGCTGCCTACCTTTTAGAGTAGATATAAGAACTAATAAAATGAGACTTGCAAACTATTGAGAATCACATCTGGCAATTCCTCATGCTCCTTAAATATTACGTTTTATGATTATTGATACTTTGGGGGTGTCTGATATAAACTATGTCGTTTTATTGAAATTAAATAAAAGGCAAAATTCCTCTGCAAAATCCAAGAGGTATTCATATACGCGTTGAAACTTGCACCATACAAGAAAAAGCAATTGATGGGAGCCTCGCTAGAAGCCTGACTGCTGGCTCTGTGTACCCCTTTTAGTTTTGGCTCATCAAGAGAAAACGGAGACATTTCTGCTAGACTCAGCAGATCACTTTAACAAAGATGAATGGCATCTTGCTTGAAATGTATTTAGCCTTAGCTGCCTTTTGCTAATTTCATAATTTGTTGTTTTTAGTAAGAATTAAGCCTACTTTTTTAAAAGCAGTGTAAAATAAGATGCATATCAATTTGTCACTTTATTATTTTAACCACATTGGATAAAGTATTCAGTGTGAAGAGTAGCCAAGTGAACTCTTCTTCTTATACTCTTCAGAAACTCTTTTAGCAGTGGTAAAATTGCTGCAATTTATATTCATCAAATTGCATGATTTGACTTATTTTAGAAAAGTTATTAACTTCTGAAGAGAAGTCTTCAGAAGCATTCAAATGAGTACAAGTTAGCACTATTAGTATATGCAAAGTTTATTTAAAAATATACTGCTGGAGGGGCGCCTGGGTGGCGCAGTCGGTTAAGCGTCCGACTTCAGCCAGGTCACGATCTCGCGGTCCGTGAGTTCGAGCCCCGCGTCAGGCTCTGGGCTGACGGCTCGGAGCCTGGAGCCTGTTTCCGATTCTGTGTCTCCCTCTCTCTCTGACCCTCCCCCGTTCATGCTCTGTCTCTCTCTGTCCCAAAAATAAAAAAAAAAAAAAATATACTGCTGGAAACTATACTTAGCTATAATATTTCTAAAAAGATTAATTCCTACCTCATTTTATAGGATTTTATTTTGTATTTATGAAAGTCTATAGCCTGCCCATGTAAAGAAGAATGATCACATCATCTTTTAAAATAGGATTTTTCATCAAAAGGAGGATATTCTGGAAAAGTAAAGCAAAACACATCATTCTGCACTGTTGGTGTGTCACTTCATAAGTCATCCTTGAATTGGGATAGGTAGGATCTTACATTTATTTATAGCTCACAAGTTTAACAGAAGTGATGTGAACAATTTCAAGATACTATCAACTAATAAAATAATAACTAACCTAAAACTATTTTTCAAAATATTTTAACAAGCTTTAGTCCTCTTCATTTTTTTAATCAAGGCAAAATTGGTATATAACATTATATTAGTTTCAGATATATATCATAGCAATTCAATATTTGTTTACACTATAAAATGATCACCACAGTAAGTCTAGTTACCGTCTGTCACCATATACTTGACCCTGTTTACCCTTTGCTCCACCCTCCAAGCTCCTTCCCTTCTGATAACACCAATTTCTGCATCTATGAGTTTTGTTTTGTTTTTTGTTTGTTTTGTTTTTTAGATTCCACATTTAAGTGAACCCATATGGTATTTCTCTTTCTCTATTTGACATATTTCACTTAGCATAATACTCTTACAGTCTACTCATATTGTTGCAAATGGCAGGATTTCACTTTTTTATGACTGAGTGATATATCATTACACACACACACACACACACACACATACACATTTTCTTTATTCATTAATCCATCACTGTATACTTAGGTTGTTTTCATAACTTGGCTATTAAAAATAATGCTGCACTAAATATAGAGGTGCATCTATCTTTTCAAATAGGTATTTTCATTTTCTTTGGATAAATACCTCAAGGTGTAATTGCTGAATCATATGGTAGTTCTATTTTTAATTTTTTGAAGACCCACCATATTGTTTTCCCCAGTGGCTGCGTCAATTTATATTCCCGCCATTGGTGTATGAGGATTGCCTTTTCTCCACATCCTTTCCAACACTTGTTATTCCTTGTTTAGATTATTTTCGCATGTGCCTATTGGCCATCTGTATGTCTTCTTTGGGAAAATGTCTAGATCTTCTGCCCATTAAAAAATTTTATCTGGTTGCCTTTTATTTGCCAATGAGTTGTTTGAGTTCTTTATATTTTTTTGAAAATTTACTCCTCATCAGATATATGATTCGAAAATATTTTTTTCTATTCAGTGGGTTGCTTTTTTGTCTTATTGATGATTTCTTTTGCTGTGCAGAAGCCTTTTGGTGTGATGTAGTCCCACTTGTTATTTTAGCTTTTGGAGTGTGATCCAAAAATGCAATGCCAAGACCAATGTCAAGTAGCTTACCACCTATGTTTTCTTCTAGGAGTTTTATGGCTTCAAATCTTACATTCAAATTGAATCCATTTTCAGTTACTTTTTGTGTTGGTATAAGATAGTCCTCCCATTTCATTATTTTGCATGTGAATGTCTATTTTTCCCAGCACCATTTATTGAAGAGACTGTTCTTTCTCCAATGTTTATTCTTGCCTCTTTTGTCACAAAGAAACTGACCATATTTGTGTTGAGTCTGTTTCTGGGATCCCTTTCCTGTTCCACTGATCTATACGCCTATTTTTTTGCCAATAATATCCTTTTCTTTATTGCTATAGGTTTGTAATATAGTTTGAAATCAAGGAGTGTGATACCTACAGCTTTGTCCTTCTTTGTCAAGATTGTTTGACTATTTGGGTTCTTTTGAGGTCCCATTCAAATTTTAGATTTGTTTTAATTCTGTAAAAAGATGCCATTGGAATTTTGATTGGCTTTGCATTGAACCTGTAGATTGCCTTGGGGAGTATGGACATTTTAACAGTACTTATTCTTCCAATATATGACCACAGTATATCTTTATGTTTATTTGTGTTGTTTTCAATTTTTTTCCATCAGTGTCATAATAGTTTTTGTTTTTTTTTTTTTAATGTACAAGTCTTTCCCCTCCTTGGTTAAATTTATTCATAGGCATTTTTTTAGTTGCTACTCTAAATGGAATTATTTTCTTTGTCTCTCTCATAGTTTGTTATTAGCGTATAGACACAACAGAATTCTATATATTGATTTTGTATCCTGCAACTTCAACGAATTTATTAGTTCTAATAGTTATTTTTTTATTGATGGAGTTTTCAGGGTTTTCTCTATATAGTATCATGTCATGTGCAAATAGTACAGTTTTGCTTTTTCTTTTCCAACTTGTGTTTTATTTCTTTTTCCTTTTCCTTCTCTTTTTTCTTATTGTTTTCTTTTTCTTTTTTTTTCTCTTTTTCTTTTTTGCCATAGCTAGGATTTCTGATACTATGTTGAAACCAACGTTAAGATTGGACATCCTTGTCTTGTTATTCATCTTAGAGGAAAAGCTTTTTACCATTGGGTATGATGTTACCTATGGGCTTACCATATATGATCTTTATTATATTGAGGTACATTTTCTATATAAGTACTTTGTTAAGTTTTTTTTTTTTTATCACATGTGGGTTGAATTTAGTCAAATGTTTTTTCTGTGTCTATTGAGATGATCATATGATTTTTATCTTAAATTTTGTTAATGTGGTGTATCATGTTGAATGATTTGTAGATGTTGAACCATTGATGCATCCCTGGAACAAATCCCACTTTATCATAATGCGTGATATTTATAATGTGATGCTAAACTCAGTTCGCTAATATTAGTTGAAGGTTTTCATATCCATGTTCATTAGGAGGCCTGTAAATTTCCTTTTTGTGGTGCCTTGTCTGGTTTGAGTCATACAATGAGTTTGGAAGTGTTCCCTCCTATTTAATTTTTTGAAAGAGCTTGAGAAAGTTAGGTATATAAAATATTCTTGGAATGTTTGGTACACTTCACCAGTGAAACTGTTTGGTCTTACACACTTCCTTTGTTGGGAGATTTTTGAACATTGATTTAATCTCCGACTTGTAATTGGTCTATTCAGATTTTCTATTTCTTCCTGATTTAGTTTTGGGCAGTTAGTATGCTTCTAGGAATATATCCATTTCTTCTATGTTGTCAAATTTATTGACTTATAATTCTTCATTGTAGTTTCTTATGATTCTTTATATTTCTGTGGTGTCACTTATAACTCCTACTTTTTATTTGTTTTATTTATTTGAGTCTTTTTTTCCCTTTGGTGAATCTGGCTAAAGATTTTAAATTAGTTTATGCTTTCATTAGTTTATGCTTTCAAAGAATCAGCTCTTAGTTTCATTTATATTTTCTTTTTAGTCTCTATTCCATTTATTTCCATTCTGATCTTTATTATTTCTTTCCTTCTATTAACTTTGGGCTTTGTTCTTTTTCTTTTTTCTTTTGTGTATTCTTTAAGTAATTGTTATAGCTATCTTCAATTTTACCAATTTTATCTTTTAGCCTTCATACTAGCTTTATACGTGATTAATCTATTACATTTATTATACGTTCACCTATACCAGTGATGTTTTTACTTTGGTATGTTTTCTTGTTATTAGCTAGTGCCTTTTCTTTTCTGCTTAGAGAAGTTAACATTTCTTCTTTAAGTCTGGTTTTATGACATTGATATCATTTAGCTTTTCCCAGTCTGGAAAACTCTACCTTTCCTTTGATTCTGAATGATATTCTTGTTGGGTAGAGTGTTCCTGGTTGGAAGTTTTTTCTATTCAACACTCAGAATCTATCATGACACTTTCTTTTGGCCTGTAATTTCTGCTAAAAATCAGCTGATAATATTGGGTTCCCTTGCACATAACAAGTTTTTTCTTGTTGCTTTTATGATTCTTTGCTTATCTTTAACTTGTAACATTTTAATTTTAATGTGTCTTGGTGTGGATCTCTTTGGGTTCGTGTGATTTGCAACTCTCTGAGCTTCCTAAATCTAGATATTTGTTTCCTTCCCCAGGTAAGCATATTTTAGCAGTTACTTCTTCAAATAAGTTTTCTGCCCCATTCCTTCTTTTGGGACCTCTATAATGCAAATGTTATTCTGCTTAATGTTGTCCCATGGATCTTTTAAGCTATCTTTACTTTTTAAAATCTTTTTTTTTCTTTCTGCTGCTCCGTTTGGGTGAGTTTCACTGCCATCTTCCAGGATGCTAATCTATTATTCTGCTTCACCTAGTCTGCTGTTGAAACACTGTAGTGGTTTTTTTTTTTCAATGTAGTTAATGTTTCTTTAGCTCTGTAACTTTTATTTGCTTTCTTATGTTTTCTATCTCTTTGTTTAAGTTCTCACTGTATTTATCCATTATGATTCTGAGCTTGGTGAGCTTTATGACCTTTGCTTTGAACAATTCATCAGGCAGATTACTTATCTCCATTTCATTAAGGTCTTTTTCTGAGGCTTTGTTTTTTATTTGGAACATATTCCTTTGTTTCCCCCATTTTGCTTGACTGTGTTTCTTTCTATGTGTTGTGTTGTGAAGTAGTTGTGATATAGTGGCATTGTGTAAGAGATGAACCCTATTATTCAAACTTGCCCTATCTCTTGTTTGTATCTTGAACCTTTGTGATTGGTGAAGTACCCTGATATATTCTTGATAGGTCCCACTTGGTCAGGGTATGCCAAGACCTGTCAGAGTTCAAAGGGAATGATCTCAGTTAGCTGCTAGTTTCAGGCTTATTGGAAGCCAGATTCTCAGGCAGCAGCTTTTAATGTATATAAATATATAGAGACCCGTGGGACCACTGTTGTCAGCCCCGCTGACCTTTAGGCCAGGATATCTGGTGGTGTTCTCATGATGACAGTTTGGTAAGGTCTTTAGACAAGTATATAAGCTCCTTCCTAGGAGGTAGTAGCAGTGAGATGTGTCAAAAATAACAGCATGAAGATGGTGTTTCCCAGCCTACATTTCCTGAGGTACCTCTGTAGACTCTAGATGCGTGACAAACCTGAATACTGTCCCTCATATTAAAGCCTCAAGACAAGTAAATGGGCCTTTTTCATAAGCAAACAAGGCATGTGTTTTAGTTTGCTGTCTGTGAGTGCTATAGTGGTGGTAACCTACCATAAACCGTCTTCCCGGTTTTTATAGTTCTGTGAGGCCTAGGAATTCAAGTACCTTTGGTCACCAAAGCCAGGCAATATCAGAGAGTTTCTTGTGAGGATTGTGCTCACCTGACAGCTTTAGTGAAGTTGTGGGGAAGTGTTGAGGGCAGGACAGGACTGAAGCTTCAGGGAAAGAACACTGGGGAAGACGCACACCTATGGCTTTAGGAAGATGGGGAATGAATGCTGGGGGCAGGGCATACCTGTAGCTCCAGTGAGGCTAGAAATGAGCATTGTGAGTATGGCTCTCCATCAGCTTTTGTGAGGCACTGTACATGCACACCTCCTCGTTCTAGCAAGGTAGAGGGAGAGTGCAAAAATGGTGCTCACTGATGCCTTCGTTTCTGAACAAACCTAACTGGTTCCCGTTCTTCTGTCAGATGCTTTAAGATTAGCAAATGAATCTCCTTCATATATAATCCAGACACCTCTCAAATTGCTGCCTTTGCACTGGATCCCTGGATCAGCGAGTTCACGCTCAAGCTCCTCAAAAGGAGTATCTCAGATCCCCACAACCTCCCTGGGTCCTCTTGACATAAGCCATGTTGGTTTCTGAACCTAGACATTTTGTGGAACTTGTGGCTCTGGTGCATGTTCCAAAGATTAGGGTGCCTGATATAGGGCACAAAATCCTCACTTCTTGGGGAGGAGCTCTGGTTCTGTGAGATCCTTCACTACTTTGTGCCACTGCAGGAAAGTAGTGTTTTTGGTGAAACCGTATCTCTGCCTCCCCTACCCTCTTGATGTGGTTCTTTTAGCCTTTGTTATGGATTGAGTTGTTCAGCTAGTTTTCAGTTCTTTTTCTATGGGGATTACTCCATATTTTGCTATAGATTTGGTGTGTCTGTGCAAGGTGAGTTCAGGGTCTTCCTATGGCACCATTTTGGACCCTTGCCCATCCTGTTCATTTTCAACTTCTTAAAAATTGCTGTTTTCAGGGCACCTGTGTGGCTCAGTTGATTAAGTATCTGACTCTTGGTTTGGGCTCAGGTTCATGGGGTTGAGCCCCACATTGGGCTCTGCGTGGACAGTGCGGAGCCTGCCTGGTATTCTCTCTCCCTTTCTCTCTGCCCCTTCCCTGCTCACTCTCTCTTTCAAAATAAATAAATAAATAAATAGACTTAAAAAAATGTTTTCTTACTAGTAAAGTAATATAGTCCAGTGTATTAGCAATAGGAATAGAAGTAGTGGTAATATCATCTAATATGCATATACCTAGATAGTTTACATAGATTTATTTACTTAATCTTCCAAAAAACCTGTGAAGCAGGTAAAACTATTAGTCCCATATTAAAAACAAGAAATTAGAAATACAGGTAGATTAAATAATTTCTTTAAATCTATAAAATTAGAAAATGGGAAGGTAAAAATTCAACTGCAGACATTAAGAGTACAGAGGTGGCTTTCTTACCAGTATGCTACTATGAAAATCTAAGCCTGCTATGAACATCTCAGTAGCAGTTGGAAATCATAATTAACATTTTGATGTATAACTTTCTGGCCTTTTCTCTATACTGTTAGAAATACACACACACACACACACACACACACACACTCAAAAAATCCTTATTTGCTATTTATTTTTCCTGTTCACTTTATAATGTAAGGTATAAAGCTATATTATTTTTATTACATTTTTTCTAAAAATACGTTTGTCAATTTTTAGTTTATCCACTTAAATAGGAGTGTGCTATGATTCCCATTTATGCTGGCATAACTCAGAGATATCATGTGCCCAGTTCCAGACCACCACAATAAAGCAAATATTGCAATGAAGCAAGTCAGATTAAATTTTTTTAGTTTCCCAATGCATATAAAAGTTGTTTGCACTCTACTGTAGTCTTTTAAGTATGCAAAATTGTGTATTTTTTAATTTCACCTACCTTAGTTAAAAAACACTATATTGCTAAAAAATGCTAACCATCATCTGAGCTTTCAGTGAGTCATAATCACTAATCATAGTTCACCTTAAAAAATGCAGTACTAACGAAAAAGTTTGGAATATTGTGAGAATTACCAAAATGTGACACAGAGACATAAAGCGCACAAATGCTGTTGGGAAAATGGTGCCAATAAAGTTAGTTGATGCAAAGTTTCCACAGTCCTTACATTTGTAAAAATGCAAGTCTGCAAAGTGCAGTAAAGTGAAACACAATAAAACAAAGTATGCCTGCATATATTACCAAACATTCTAATATTTTAAGTGTTCATCCAACACCATATGTGAATCAGTAAAGTATATAATTACTTGCTGCATATTGCATATATCATAAAGATGCTACCTCTAATAGAGTGAGAATGAAACACAGAACTATTTAGAGATCTATTTTCAAGCAATTCTGTCATTTATTAGCTGTATCGCTTGAGATCTTTTCTTAACTCAGTATCCCAAACATCAAAAGAAGGATTACCTAGGATCTGCTGCAAATCTTATGGAGCTAGGTGTGGGGGTAGATGGAGCTTGGTAGGTTATAGATTAAACAAAACTGGCCCTGAGCTGATCATTGCTGGAGCTGGGTAGTGAGTATACAGAGGCTTATTGTACTATGCTGTCTACTTTTATATATGTCCACAAGTTCACATAATAAAAAGTTAAGAAAGAAGTGTGATAATTCTTGACTTCACAGGGTTTATTCAAAAATCAAATGATACAATTTAGTTTTAAACTCTGAACACCTCATCAGGATGAATGAGATACTATTTGAAAATAACATATTTTTATACCCACAACAAGATGAGTTTCATGAACTGTGTTATAAAGAGAAAAAGTAAGTGGCACATACTAAGAGAAGGAAGGTAAACATTACTCCTTGGTCCAGTGACTGTTACTATGAGTTCACCACCATATATTCCGAGTTTGTTGTATCATTCCTACTACATAAGAATGAAGTCGATTTGTGTGCCGAAGTGAGATAATATAGTGCAATGGAAAGATCTTGTGTTAGAGAGCTCTGTAGATTGAACAGATGATCGTATTGATGATCAGAAGAACTTAATCGTAATAGTAATGAAGCTAACAATGATGACACTTACTTTACATTGGGTTAGAGTGTGCCATACATTCTGCTCGGCACTTGCATGCATCATCATGTCACTTAAACTGCACAACAACCCTATGAAATGTAAGTTCTACCATGGTGGGGAAACTGTGATCCGCAGAGATTGTGTGAGCAAATGTCTGAACTAGGGCAGAAAGGCTGCTGTCCGTGCTTCTGGGTTCTCTTCTTGCCTTTGCAACTTACTAGCTCTAAGACCGTGGGAAGTTCACACACATGCTTTAAGTATTGATCTTCTCATCTGTAAAATGCTCCCTAAACTGAATACTTTAAAGGATTGTTTTCATTATTATATGTCTTAAAATAAGTAAAATTTACATGCTTGGACTCATAGAAGGTGATTAATAACGGATAGCTCTTACTATTAGGCTGTATTTAGTCTATGCATAAAAAACCGCATAGAAATATGTGACAGACGGTTAGAGAGCCAAATAGCTACTATGACAAAAAATTAACACTTAGTGAATTCTTACTGTGTGCCAGAATTAACTGACTTAATGCTGACACCAGTGCCATGGGGTAGGTACTATTATTATCCCATTTTATATATGATAAAAGTGAAAGAAGAGGAGTTAAGTAATTTCACAAAGACCAAGTATATGCTCTCTATCTGTCCTTCTAACTATGTACGTATCTGCCTGTCTGTCCTTCCATCCATCCATCCATCCATCTAGCCACCCAATTTCCCTGTCTCTCTCCCTCTCTCTCTCTGTCTCTCCTTCTCTGTCTTTTACATATCTATAGTTTATAATTACATGAGCATACTTTACAGAATTATGGAAATGAAAAAGAATCTTTAACTTTTCCTTTACAAAACACCACTCTGAGAATAAAAAAAAAAAAGCAATACACACTTTTTGATGCACATAGGAAAGAATGTCCTAAACAGTAAAGATACACAGTATAAGACCCTTCACATGTCAGACCCTTAAAATTGGCAAAGCAATTTCAGGTACATTATCTCATTTGACTCTTACCACAATCCAAGAGGTTGCTGTTTTTATTTTTCCTCATTTTACAGGTTAGATTTCAATTTAAAAATACACTAAGTAGAGTATGGCTGATAAATATTCTAGTGTCTGCTTATTATCAACGTTAGCAATAAATCACAGCAATTGGTGAAAGAAAATAATAAGAATATAATACCTTTTATACTAATATTAAATTAGAATTGTATCATTAGAGCATTTCAACTCATGACTTTCAAGAGGCTATAATATGGTGCCTTCACTGACTGAAGTGTTTTTGAATTCATTTTAAGCAGTATAATTGGAAAGTAATCTATATACATTATCTAAAATGTGAATGCACATTCACATGGAGATAAGAAATTATAACGGAGTGAGAAATTGCAGTATTTTTGCTCATTGTGATTTTTAACTTACAGGAAATCACTGTTGTCTTGGAAATCGAGCAAATACAGTGTTTAAGGTGAACTTATTCTTTCTAAAATACCAATACATTTTAACATAGTTGTCTCGTAGGGCAACTGAGCAGGAGGCCCTCAGAGCCATTCACTACTGCAAGGAGCATGCTGCACTGAACTTAAAATATATTCCCTTTCCAACTCTGGAACTGTTTTCTTTTCCAAGAGACTTGAAATGCCCTCAAATTTAACATCGGTTGGAGGCACACCTAGGCATATTACAATGAAAGCCCCCGAAACTATGTTACCAGTATTTATAATATTTTTGTGTCTATGTTTCTTATATATTATGCCTTGCAAATTACAGAAATAATGTTATTATGCATAATAACAAACCAGCTTCAAGCGATATCCTACCAGTGACCAATTTTTTTTTTTTTTTTTTTTTTTTTTTTTTTTTTTTTTTAGCGTTTATTTATTTTTGAGACATAGAGAGACAGAGCATGAACGGGGGAGGGTCAGAGAGAGGGAGACACAGAATCTGAAACAGGCTCCAGGCTCTGAGCTGTAAGCACAGAGCCCGACATGGGGCTTGAACTCACGGACGGCGAGATCATGACCTGAGCCAAAGTCAGCCGCTCAACCGACTGAGCCACCCAGGCGCCCCAACCAATTTTTAAATAACTTGCATACATGTAGTGTGAATTGGAATATATATCTAGTCATAAACCTTTGTTATTTTTATGCCCGCATCATGCTGTTTGAGCCATTGAAGGTTTTGCTTGTGTGTTCACTTATGACTTTATATTTCTTTTATTTTTTTTTTTTATTTTATTTTTATTTATTTTTATTTTTTTTTATTTTTTAATATATGAAATTTACTGTCAAATTGGTTTCCATACAACACCCAGTGCTCATCCCAAAAGGTGCCCTCCTCAATACCCATCACCCACCCTGCCCTCCCTCCCACCCTGCCCTCCCTCCCACCCCCCATCAACCCTCAGTTTGTTCTCAGTTTTTAACAGTCTCTAATGCTTTGGCTCTCTCCCACTCTAACCTCTTTTTTTTTTTTTCCTTCCCCTCCCCCATGGGTTTCTGTTATGTTTCTCAGGATCCACATAAGAGTGAAACCATATGGTATCTGTATATTTCTAAAAGAAGATACATTTTAAAATGTAGATTTTATTTTTGAAAGGCCGGTATGTCCTTGCCTAATCACGTATATAACCTTACATAATGAAGATTAAATGTGATTTTGCTATCGTGATTTTATTTATCTTTCTTGCTTCCATTTTTTCTTTTGCCAAAGGTCCTTGTCGCTGTACTCTTTTGGGCTTGCCTATACGTTTATTACATGTGAAGTCATAATAAGATGAACTCTGACTTAAAATAGCACCCACAAATATTTCTAAGCGCTAGTAATATAAATGAACTAGAAGCAACTTTTATTTAAATTAGATTTCAAATTATTTTACCATAAATATTACTTTCGGAATGTCTCCAAAATAGTTTCTATATAGTAAACATGCGCTAATGTTTGGTATGACTTTGCTTTCAATACTATTTTCGTAGGAAAAGTAATGGGGAATCCAGACCATTCTCATGACAGCATCCAGAGAGAATCAGCTGATGCTTTAATAGTTTACATTTTCCCATTAAAACCTGAGTGAAAATCCATGTGAGTGAAATGGATAAGAGTTCAGCTTTAAACGTGGCAGATTGGACATGATTCTATAAAAGCAGAACCGTGCTGGATGGAAATCAGTTGTAGCATCTTCTATAATTGAATCACCTACATTTGCCGTAGGAGTTTCTGGTTTCCAGAGAACATGATGACCTCAAATGTTGTACCTTAGTAGAGAATACAAGTCGATTAGGAAAATGATTTGCCTGCAATTTATGGGGAATAGGCAAGTCTTAAGAGTTTATTGGGTAACCAGTGCTAATGTATTTTCCTGTGTCTCACAATCATGTTGGAAGTACAAGATGTTAGTTACACATAGTAACCAGTTAGTGAACACTGGTCTTCACTGTCTAGCAGACACTTAAAGTATAAGGATTTATTCATACTGTTAATTATTGTGAGAGATCTCAGGAGACTACAACATACAATTAGTTGTCGATATTTGAATTGCTTGGGTTCAGTATGCTTGGGAGTAGTTCCTTGACTAACGAATGAGCCTAGCCTATTGCCCAATTCTCCCTGTTCCGTGAGAGTGACCTGTGCTGGAGACCTATGTTATAGTATTGTATGCAAATTTTCAAAAATTAGTGGTTCAGTCAGATTCTTATGTGAATCCAGGGTAACAAGTTCCTGTGCAGTTGTGTATAGTTAGGAAAAGATTCGTTTGGGGAGGGGAAACTTCAGCTATGGCATTTATTCATATTCAATATATTTGTGTTAAGCTCCAAATACAGGACTCTGTGTTAGGTGCCAAGGATACAACAAGAAACAGGACATGAACACAACCTCTGATTTCATGGTCTGGTGCACCTACACAAGTTATCTAACTGTAATGAAGAGAAAATAGAAAAGGTTATTCAAGCAGTGTGGGCAAATCCAGAGGCAAGATGGAGGGTGTTATACCAGGAAGACAATAAGAAGAAAACCATATTGAATGGAGAGTGATTTGGGGAATGCCGGATAAAACATTAGGTTTGGATGCTAAACCACGATTAATTGATAGACTTGATCACATTGACAATAAGTTCTTAAATGATAACGGTGGTGGTGGTGGTGATTATAACTATTTTTCTTTACACCAGGTGGTAGATATGCACAACATTATCACAACAATAATGCACAGAGCTTTAGCTTTAATGTATCTATGAGGATACTGAGGCTCAGAAATTAAGTAATTTTCCCAAGACACACAACAAGAAGTGAAAGACCTGAAATTTATAACCATATCTGTCTGACTTCGAAGACCATACGACTCTTTCTTTTACTTTTTGCCAAGAAGGATAGAGATGCTTCTACATCACCATGGCAGGAGTCATATTTTCTTTTAATCATAATTGTCCTGCATTAATGAAGGCAGTACGATATTCAGTGCATAATGTTACTCACGTCCCAACATTTTGTGAAGTGAATAGTGTGAATAATATCCACGAAAATCCAAGGGAACTCACCAAGTGGAAGTAAAGGAGCCAAATTTTCAAGCCTTTCTTTGAGACCTCTGTTTTTTTTCTCAGAGAATGGAAGGACAGTGAAGGTAGATGAGGTAAGATGGACTATTCCCTTCGTAATCTCCTAAGAATATTCAACCAAAAGGAGAGTCGGCAAATCCCCCTTGATGTGCGAACTTGAACACAGTGTACACAGTGTCTCTCTGGAGCAGACATTCTCTGCAGTTGTCCCTCTTCTATAAAGTCCCAAGGCTCCAGCGAGAGGTCTGACCACATGGCCTGTTCCATCTACACCATTTTCTTTCATTGTACTCTTACTCAGCTCTTTGTCTCTGTGATCCGTGTTGCTTACTTTCCGTGTCCTTGTTTTGTTTGTATCCAACAATGCAAGCACCATGAGGGAAGGTTCCTTCTCAGTTTTTGTTTGTTTGTTCGTTTCATCAATACATTCCTGTGTCTAGCAGCACTAGAGATGTAGTCAGCCCTCAATATGTGTTTGTTGAAGGCATGAATGGATCAAGGAAGTCTGGGCCCCAGTCATCATCTTTTGTCTCCATCTCTCTTCCGCATTGTCATTATCCTGCCAATCCAGTCTGTGCAGCCTGACCTGGCAGATTTTATTTTACAGAAAATTTTGCAGCTACCACCTACCAGTCTTGGAAGAGACCTCAAGACCCATCAATTTTCAGGAAGCAGTCACAGAGTGTTTTTTTTTTTTTTAATTAAAACTAGGGCTTACTACAAGAGTATTTGTTTACTAATTATTTGAGAAACTATATAAAATCTCATGTGTGTGTTGAGCTCTTTACTATAATGAGTTCTGAGTTTTTTCTTGAAAAGAGACAAAAAGTGTTTTAGCAGACCTAGAAAGCAAAGGAAAATAACAGTTGCAGGCTTAAGTTTACGCATACTAATTGCCATTGAGCAAAGAAAACATACTGAGGCCATGCAGAAGTGGAGAATTAACTCTTTTTTTTTTTTTTAATTTTAAAATGCTAAACATTACCACATCAGCATTAATGGGTTTAATGACAAGGCGATCAGAACTCTTGTGTTCTATGCAGAGGCATGTCTCTAAGCTTTTGACTACTGTGGATTTATCAAGAATGTACACCTAGTTGTGCTTACAGCTGCAAGTTACATCTGCCTTGTATGAGCAAAATTTATTGGTGAAAATGCCTAATATACATTTTTCCTTTAATAACTGATATCATTTTGAAAATTATTTGTTTAGTATATTTTGATGACAGAAACTGTATCAATATAAACCTCGAAAAGTGGCTGTCTAATGCCTTTTGATTTTCGATTAGGATTTTACTATTGGGACTTAAACAGTGTTGATGATTTTCATATGCTACTTTAAACAATTTTTTTGTCAGTAATTTGTTCCCATGGTGCAATCTTGTGAAAAGATTAACAATGCAAATGTAGCTAGACCATTTAAAAATATAAACAACAACAACAACGAGAAATAAATTGATGGTCGCCAAAAGGGAAGAAGCTTTGGGGAAGGTGACATAGATGAAGGGGATTAAGAGGTACAAAGTTCCAGTTATAAAGTAAATAAGTCACAAAAATGAAAAGCACAGCATAGGGAATATATTCAATAATATTATAATACACTAATTGTGGTGAGCCTCTCTTAATGTGTGTAATTGTTGAATCACTGTATAGTACACCTGAAACAAGTTTAATATTAAATGTCAACTGTACTTAATTTAAAAATAAGAATTAATAAAAACAAATCAATATGTTTTTAATTCAACCTATATAATCACTTCAGGTAAACGTCTTAAGGACACCTCAGTTCCATTTTAAGAGGAGATGATTTTCTAGATATATGTCACAGCACCATATGACCTCGCAACATCTTATGATCAAATTCCATCTTTAAATGTATTGCAAATTCCGTCATAACTTAAGATTAGCAACTGAATAGTGGGAAGTTTACAGAACTTGTGTCTAAACCTAAGACTAAAAGAAGAGTAGAATAAGTAATTTTAGTGTGTCATTCACATGCGCACAATTTCATACCTTAAGCCTTTTGAAGAAAATAGACTTCTGAAAACTTGTAAATAGAGCAAGTTATATATATATAGTTTCTAGCATAAATGAAAATTTCCTATTAGGAATTAGCTACTTTCTTCCTTTTTCTCTGTTCTTCCTCTAATTATTTTCTTCTACTTTTTCTGAAAAGGAACAGTTTTCTACTGGATTTCAAAATGTTTTTAAATTTTTTATCGTGAAATAATCATAGACTCACAGTGAGTTCAAAAAATAGTGCAGAATTCCTATGTACACATTACCCAACTTTCCCCAATGGTAACATCTTAAATAAATACATTATCAAACCTAGAAAATTGACATTGGCGCAATACACTTGACGAGATAGTGGACTTATAGTTGTCCATTTTTTCGTACACTTTCTTACTGTAAATCTTTATGTGTTCTGTGACACTTAATCATTTGTATAGATTCATTTAATCACCACTGGAATCAAGGTACAGAACTGTTTCATCACCACAAAGGAATTTATAGGATAATTATTAATATAATATAACCACAAATGTGTCAGTTATTACTGTATTATATAGCAAATATTTTTTTAATTTATTAAAACTTATTGATCATGACTTCCAGTGTCATGACACTGGTTTCCCTCCCTAACCATTGTAATCCTGATGAATTTCAGTTGAATGTGAGAACATTTAACTGTTTCTGGCTCTATAAATAAGTTAACTCAGATTGTAATATTTTGGTGTCTTCTTCTGGGGCACTTGTTTTATTATGATGATTTGAATATGGTGAAAATAGCAGGAGCAGCCTAAGTTAGCAAAGAGGATGTGAGTCTTCTATATCCAGCTCAATCATGGCCCCAGCAGCGGACATCTACTTAAATATCCCTCTGGAAAATGTGAAGAGTATGAAAATGAATGATATTCTCAGATTTTCCAATACATCCACTGTGAGGAGAGCAGAGATAGCAATTCAGAAGCTGCGTTAGCTCTTTTGGTTTCCAAAAAAAGTGTTAGTGTCCTAAGTCAGTCATTTACTAAATGATAGGGCAACTGGCTGTCCTTTTTGAATGGACTGATGATGATGCTGATTCAGCAGAGTAAGATATAGACAATGCATTTTCTCTCTTATAGCGCAAAAGGCCCTCATAGCAATTAATCCATATGCCAGACATTTGGCATAGGCATGGTAGGGGGAAAACTGAATGGTCATGACCTTAGTATCACATAGTGGTTAGGAGTTTGGGCTTCAGATTCAGAATTCTGGCTCTGCCCCTCAGCTAAGTCCTCCTGGCTGAGATATGTAAAGGGCATTGCGATTTCTGGCATCCACTCATTACACACTCAGTATGCAATGGCTATTATTAGCCAAGGATCTTAAAGGCTGGTTGATGAGGTAAATGATAGAAACAAGAGTCAATTAGATAAAATAAAGTAATAGAGTACTTGTATATTTGAGAGGATTTAGTGGAGGAAGGCGAAGAAGAACTAACATGCTGTGGGCCCACTGTGTATCAGATACTGTGCCAGGTATCTGGGAAATCTCATCCCAGGTTACCCTCGCAAGAAATCTGCGATGTGGCAGATTTTATTTTCCTTTTGCAAGTAAGGAAGCAAATATTTGGTTATACTGTTAAGTGAGTTGTTTCAACACAGCTATTGATTGAATCAAAGTCTGTATGATTCCAAAAATGATGCCATTGACATTTGGAGAAGTGAAGGATGAATTCATGAAGAAAATGACTGGAAAGAACAGATAAAATTTGAAAAGATGAAAGGAAAGGGAAGTATAAGCTGGAGCAGTGTCACAAGTGAAGCTTCAATCATGTGAGTACAAATGACATGTGAGGTCTAATCAAACAGCTAGTGAGATCAGAATCGTTGCTCTGTTAGAAAAAATAAACGGGAACAGGGTGGCTAGGGAATGAGGTGGGCAAACCTGGGGAGACTAAAGTCTAAGCAGGACTTTAGTCCCTCCTCAAAACCACATGAGGATGTTTTTGTTTTTGGTTTTTAATGTTTATCTTAGAGAGACAGAGAGAGAGAGAAAGTGTGGGGGAGGGGCAGAGAGAGAGGGAGAGAGAAAATCCCAAGCAGGCTTAGCACTATCAGCACAGAGCCCCACGTGGGCCTCAAACTCATACACCATGAGATTATGACTTGAGTCAAAATCAAGAGTTGGACGCTTAACCAACTGAGCCACCCAGATCTACCCAGTCGGAACATCGGATGATATCACCCAGGGAATCATAGACAGCCGTTATATCTGGTCATGAAATAGACAGGACTAAGACTATGTGTTAAATGATTACATATAGGAATCACAGCAGAGTTGACAGGTCTACCATATGGCAAACTGGGTTGTAAGCCAGAGCCTAGAGGATTTTCCAGAATCAGTTATTGCACAAACTAAAGGCCTGGTCTAATGCAGCACCATGGACAGCTCAGAGGTTGTCTTCTTATGCCAACAATCTGAAATTGAAAACTGTCCTTTCGTCTGCATACAGTTTTATCTTTGGCCTCACCTCATGAGCTATACCCTAGAAGGGACACCTTCTAAGTTTTAAATGACCATCCCCTATTAATGCAATGCCACACTTGTCCCTATCAGTCTCTCAGCATCCATGTATAATAGCATGCCTGGTGGCTGCATTAGGATCTCCTTTGCAGAGTTTACATTGGCTCAACCCGTTTGTTCATGAAGTTTTATTTCGTTAGAGTCTTGTCCATACTTAAAATTCTGTACCTCGAATTGGTGTATTTTTTTAGGAGTTCCTCTGACCTTTCAGTTGACACCTTCCCCCTATCATGTCATTTTTGTCAAAGGTGCTTCAGATACTTGGTGTGATTGCAACAAAATACACAAATCAGGTGGGAGGAATTAATGAGGGCAGCACTTCCAAGATTTGAATCTCCAAGATTAATTTCCTATAGCTTAATTCAGCATTATAAATGAGTTTAACATATTTGAGGCCAGAATAGCCCATGTTTGAAAATCCTTTATATTATCTGTGTTAACGATGCATGTTACACATAAAAGAGTGCTCTTTTCTAGATGGCAGTAGAAGAAACATCGAGACCTCTAATTTGTCCATCAGAAAATTTGAATGTGAATATCATGGAATGGTTAGTTTTCAAAACCAGTGTGGATCTCACAAAATTCTAATCCACTTTTGGGTAGGACAAGTCAGAACCAGGTGCCAGACCATGCCATGTTCAAGTCATGATTCATCCTTAACCTTTGGGGTTTTCTACAGAAGTGCTGCTTGTTTGCTTTTCCTTGTGATATGCATTAATTTGCTACCTGGGTTTTTGTAGATTGACCTCAACTGCCAGCAATGGAATGGTCTGTGTAAAGGAACATATGTCTTATTGAAAGTAACCTAAGCAGAGAGGAGAGTATGACCAATTGCCTAGGTAATAGGTAGTGACAACAGAGATATTATTCTAGTATAAATGCATTCAGCTTTTCTTTGCCCAGTAGGTATCATATCTGAAGGTCGAGCTTGGATACACCAGATGAGACAGACTGAGAGGTGCTAGAATGCCAATGGCCTCCAAATGAGAGAGAAACAAATGTTGAAGAGACATACCCAGAATGTAGCATTTGAGGTTTAAGGACTGGTTTAAATTGAACACTGTGACAAATGTTGCTAAAATGAAAAATGTGATTTCTAGCTATTAACAACTATGAAAAGTTACATACCAGAAAATTCCAATAAAACATTATAAAGTCCATCATTTCCTATAGACCTAATATTTGGTTCATGAAAATAGAGAGTTCCCAATGAATTATGTAATCAGGTATTTCTAACACCATGAATTCTAAACAGTTTTATTATGCCAGTTCCACTTAATGTCCTAATTATGTGTTGTCCGTGAAGTTCATGACTAGATTTTAGTAATAATATTTGACTCGTATGTATCTTGATTCATACTTTTATGTGTATGGTAATAATAACTGCACATTAGGCATCTATTAATTTTAAATAAGGAATATATTTTAGTAGAAAATTAAAGTGAGACATTTGAGATAACCTGAAATATTTAATAACTTTAAATTTGTATTTTGTGTGAATCACCTTTAAGTAGCTAATAAAACATGCATGTAAATAAAAATAAGCAACTTACCAGAATGATTATGTGAATATAATTTATTCTTCTAAAACATAAATTTTTCAAACACACTTTTTATTACTGTTTTAAAAAAGAAATCATTTCCATATATTTGCATGTAGATCACTTTGAGTCTCAGAGAATTTTCCATCATTTTTTTAATGCTATAACTGACAGAGATGGTGGACTATCAATTTGAATTTGAAAATTGCACATAAAAACACATCTGTAGCTTAAATGACCAAGGATACCATTTTGCTTTTGGAACTTTAGATGCAAATTAAGTAATTACAGAATCCTTGTTAATTTTCAATCTAGACAATCTTGGCAATATCTTTTAGAAAGGGAAAACTATGTGTTTTATGGTATTTTGGGTAGAGTATCTTTGCTTTGTAACTCTTTTGTAAGGTATAGACCAGGAATGGTCTTAAAAATTGACTCTCACTTCAATAATATGTTAAACCAAAAAGATTATTTTTTGTCCTTTTGCAGTCAGCTAATAATTTACTGTTTGTATCCAGGCAGCTTGTCAATGACGGAGAATTTTTTCATCTATGTGGCTCCCTTAGCTTCTCATTCTTCCATGGACACTTTCCTAAATATTTTGCCCACAAAGGAAATTGCATTTATCAAGTATTTTTTTTTGTCTTTTTTTATTAATCAGACTTCTACACGTAAGAAGCAATAACCACTCCTGATTCCCATGAAATAACCAGTGACCTTTTGAAATAACGTAATCCTGGGGAAAAAGAAAGAAAACTGATAGTTCAGCCAGCCTTTAAAACCCTATAACAAGTAAACATATAATTTCTTTTAGCATTTTTGAAATGGTGCAAATCTCTATTAGTATTTTCATGGAAGCCCCTTTGTCTACATCCCTGACTCTGTGCTCTACCTCCAGTAGGGAAAACAAAAACAAAAACAAAAACAAAAACAAAAAACAAAAAACAAAACAAAACAAAACAAAAAAAAAACCAAAACTGGTGTTTCTCTCTGTCTTCTCATGGCTTCCTCTCCTTTTCCTTAATTTCTGCTCAATCCATTTGTACCCACTTTCATCGTCTGTTTGCTTATTACTTTTAATACTCTAAAACTAGTTCCACCACTGGGCACCTAGTTAATTCAAAAAATATTTATTGAGTACCTCTGTGTCAGGCACTACCCTGGATTTTGGGGAACATCAGTGGACAAAACAGAAAATATTCAGGCCTCTGGATTCTTAAAGGGCACAGACAGTACACAAAACATAATAAACAAGTAAATGTTATAGTTTGTTAAAAGACAATGAATGCTGTGGTAAAGAAGAGCTAGAATAAAATAAGAGTTGGTTTATGCGGGGTGCATTCGAATTTTAAATTATGTGTAGAGGTAGACCTCACAAAGAAGGTAACATTTGAGCAAATACCTGAATGAGGCAAGGGAGTGAATACTGTTAGATATTAGAGGAGGAATCATCTTAGCCTGAGGGAACAATGGATGCAGGATTCCTAATTCATCAGTTTATCTGTTATTCCTGCTACTATATCTGCAGGTGGCTAGAATGAAGTAAGTGAAGGAGGTATAGGAGAGGATATTTGCAAGGTGATGGACATTGGAGGCCATTGTAAGGATGTTCTCTTTCCTTCTGAGTGAGACAGGAGCCAATGGAGAATTCTTTGGAGAATGTCTGACATAGGTTTTAAAAAGATTACTGTAGAAGCTGAGAGTGGAGGCTCAAAGCAAGGAGACACATTAGAAGAATATTATGGTAATTTGGGCAAAGGTTATGGTGGCTCACACTAGGGCAGTAAGGAGTCATATTCTAAATACATTTAAAGGCAAAGCCAACAAGGATTTCCTAATGAATTGGGAAAGAGCCGTGGGAGAAAAATAGTTACAAATGCCTCTAAGGTTTTTTGTTCTTATCAACTGAAGGAATACATTTGCCCTCAACTGAAATAGTAGGCTGCAGGTTGAGTGGAGTGATTCTTTGGAGGGAGGCAAATTAAGTTTGAGACGTCTATTAACATCCCAGTAGAGATATGAGCAGGCAATTGAATGTATGCGTTTAGAGTTCAGGAAATTGTTGGCATAAGATAACATTTAAAGCCATCAGATTAGGGGCGCCTGGGTGGCTCAGTCGGTTTAGGGGCGCCTGGGTGGCTCAGTCGGTTTAGGGGCGCCTGGGTGGCTCAGTCGGTTAAGTGTCCGACTTCGGCTCAGGTCATGATCTCACGGTCTGTGAGTTCAAGCCCCGCATCGGGCTCTGTGCTGACAGCTCAGAGCCTGGAGCCTGTTTCAGATTCTGTGTCTCCCTCTCTCTCTGACCCTCCCCTGTTCATGCTCTGTCTCTCTCTGTCTCAAAAATAAATAAACGTTAAAAAATTTTTTTTAAATAAAAAAAAAATAAAGCCATCAGATTGGATGATCTCACCAAGGAAAAGTATGGAGAGAAAAAAGAAGAGGTCTAGGGACTCCACCACTAAGAGGTAGGTCAGAAGAGGTGAGATATCAAAACTGAACAAACAGGAGAAACCAGTGAGGTGGGTGGATAAACAAGAGAGTGTGGTATCTTGTCAATGAGCTTCTGCCTACAACATGTACATTTGGGGGGCTCATTTGACCTCCTCCTGCCCTTCTAATCACCATATCCTGACTTTCTACCTATAAAACCAAAAGGAGAGATCAGTATTTTTGAGATATAGCATGTTAATAATTTCAGAGGGTATTCAGGGAATCTGAATAATTCATTGGGGGTAATGGGGGAAATATAGAATTCATGGGGAAAGGAATAGAAGTTAGCTCGGGAAATTACTTGAATTAACTAACATTGATGCTATATCTCCAGTGTAGGTCCGCCCGCTCTACATCTCATAGCTGAATTAACAGTAAGATTCCTTAGCAGGAAAAAAAATGTTGTGAGCATTTGTATCTACATGGCTGAATTAAAACCCTCCAACAATGAAATATAGTTAACACAGTATCTTGAAAGGAACCTAAGTGGGATTCAGGGAACCTGAATTCCAACTATGGTTCTGCTGCTGACTGATTGCATTAACTTCAAATCTATCATTAACCTCCTTGTGCCTCATTATCCTCATTTCACCAAATAAGAAAAATGAAATATTCCTCCTTTCCTACCTCACTTGGATGTTGTGAATTTAAATGTGTGAGAAGTGCTTGAGATGCATAAAATTTGATGGAGTGTTTTATTCATGAATTCAAGGCATCTGAAGTAATTTGACCATGATGGAAAGTTGCTTCCTTGCGCGTTTTCTTTAGAATGACATTTCTGTTACTGACCCACCCATTTATGCAGCATGTTATCTACTCCAAACTGTAAAGCAAACACAAATCAACCTTATGGGTAAACACTGCATCTGTTTATTTGATATTATTTCATAAAATTCATCATTCACTTACTTACTTATTCAATGCATGTGTATTGAACAAATACAGGTAAGGCCTCAATTCCTAAGTAACAATGATGGAGACGTCCATTTTTATATCCCTCTGGTATTTAAAATGTGCATTAATAACTGTGATCTCCATTGATCTCTCAATCCCATGAGGCTGATATAACAAATATGCTTTTTCCTGTTTGAACTCTTATTTATTTATTTACATATTTTTTCCAAGTTTATTGAGACATAATAGACATGGAACATTGTGTAATTTCATTTTTAAAATATTTATTTTATTGATTTATTTTGAGAGAGAGAGAAAGAGAGAGAGAGAGAGAGCATGCGCATGTGAGAGAGAGGGAGGGAGAGAGAGAGAATCCCAAGCAGGCTCCAGATTGTCAGTGCAGAGCCCGATGTGGAGCTCAATCCCATGAACCATGAGATCATGACTGAGCCAAAATCAAGAATCAATGCTTAATCAACTGAGCTATCCAGGTGTACCATTATTACGTAATTTTAAAGTGCACAGTGTGATGATTTGATACATGGATATAGTGTGAAATTTTTACCACACTAAGGTTAGTTAATAGTCCTTCACCTTGCATAATTACCATTTTGTTGTTGTTACAGTTAGAATGTTAAAGCTATACTCTCATAGCAACTTTCAAGCATAAATATAGTATTATTAACTATAGTTATGTGCTATAACTTAGATCTACAGAGCTTATTCATATTATAACTGAAAGTCTGTACCCTTTGACCAAGATTTCTTGCATTTCCCTCACCCTTCACCCCCTGGCAATGACCATTCTACTCTCTAAGTTTGACATTTTTAGATTCCATATATAAGTGAGATCATACAGTGTTTGTCTTTCTCTAACTTAGTTCACTTAGCATAATGCCTTCAAGGTCCATCTATGCTCTCACAAATGGCAAGGTTTCCTTCTTTTCGTGGCTGAATAATATTCCTGTGTGTGTGCGTGTGTATAATGTGTTTCTTTTTCTTTGTCCATTTTCTTTTTTAATGTTTCTTTATTTTGAGACAGACAGAGAGTGAGAGAGAGAGCGAGAGAGAGAGAGAGAAAGAATGACCAGGGGAGGGAAAGAGAGAGAGAGAAAAAGGGAGAGAGAAAATCCGCAGTTGGTTTCATGCTCAGTGCAGAGCCCAACATGTAGCTCGATCCTACAACCAACCCTTGGATCATTACCTGAGCCAAAATCAAGAGTCACACGCTCAAGCAACTGAGACACCCAGGCACCCCTATCCGTTTTCTTTATCTATTAATGCAAATGGACACATGTTGTTTCCATGTCTTGCCTGTTGTAAATAATGCAGTGAACATGAGAGTACAGATATTACTTCCATATACTGTTTTCATTTCCTTTAGATATAGATACCAACAAGAGATTGCTGGAACATATGGTGGTTACATTTTAAATTTTTTTAAACTTTCTTTAATTTTTTATTTTTTTTTAAATTTACATCCAAATTAGTTAGCATATAGTGCAACAATGATTTCAGGAGTAGATTCCTTAGTGCCCTTACCCATTTAGCCCATCCCCCCCCCCCACAACCCCTCCAGTAACCCTCAGTTTGTTCTCCATATTTATGAGTCTCTTCTGTTTTGTCCCCCTCCCTGTTTTTGTATTATTTTTGTTTCCCTTCCTTTATGTTCATCTGTTTTGTCTCTTAAAGTCCTCACATGAGTAGGACATTTTTAATTTTTTTAGAAACTTCCATGCTGTTTTCCATAGTGTTTGTGTCAATTTACCTTCTCACTCACAGTGTACAAGAATTCCCTTTTCTCCACATTCTTACCAGAATTTATTATCTCTTGTTTTTTTGGTAATAGTCATCTTAAGAGGTGGAAGGTGATATCTCATTGTGGTTTTGATTTGCATTTCCCTAATGATTAGAAATGTGAACATCTTTTCGTGTACTTGTTGGCCATTTGTATGACTTCTTTGGAGAAATGTCTGTTCAAGTTCTTTGTCTTTTTTTTAATGGAATTGTGTGTTGTTTTGCAACCAAGTTGTATGAGTTCCTTATATATTTTCTGTATCAACCTCTTATCATATATATGGCTTGCAAATATTTTCTGATTCCATAGTTCTCCATTTCATTTTGATTACTTATTTTGCTGTGCAGAAGCTTTTCAGTTTGATGTAGTTCCACTTGTCAGTTTTTCTTTTTATTGCCTTTGTTTTTGGTATCATATCAAAAAAATAGATTTTTTTTTTTGCTAAGACCTATATAAAGGAGCATTTTCTTTATGCTTTCTTCTTGGAGTTTTAGAGTTTTATGGTTTCAGGGCTTATGCTTAAGTCTTTAATCTATTTTGAGTTAATTTTTGTGAATGCTGTAAGACACAGGCCCAATTTTATTCTTTTGCCTGTATCCAGTTTTCGAAACACCATTTATCGAAAAGACTATCCTTTCTCCATTGAGTATTCTTGGCTTCTTGGAAAATATTAGCTGACCATATATTTGTGGGTATATTTCTTGACTCTTCATTTTGTTCACTTGATCTATGTTTTGTTTTGTTTTGTTTTGTTTTGTTTTGCCAATACCATACCATACCATGTTTTGATTACTTGAGCTGTGTGATATAGTTTGAATTTGGAAGTGTGATGCCTCTATCTTTATTCTTTCTCAGGATTGCTTTGGTTATGCAGGATCTTTCAGGGTTCCATACAAATTTTATGATTGTTTTTTTTTCTTTTTCTGTGAAAAATATCATTGGGATTTTAATAGGGATTGCCTTAAATCTATAGGTGGCTTGAGTAGTATGGACAATAGTAACTCTTCTCATCCAAGAACATGGGTATCTTTCCATTTATTTCTATCTTCAACTTCTTTCATCTGTGTCGTACAGTTTTCGATGTATAAATCTTTCATTTTCTTGGTTAAATATCTTCCCAAGCATTTTATTGTTGTTGATGCTATTGTCAATGGGATTGTTTTCTTTATTTCTTTTTCACATAGTTCGTTGTTAGTGTATAGAAATGCAAAGATTTTTGTAGGTTGATTTGTATTCTGGAACTTACTAAATTTATTAAGTCTGACAGTTTTTGGTAGAGACTTGAAGATTTTCTATATACACGATCATGCCATCAGTACAGATAATTGTCCATCTTTCTTTCCAGTTTGGATACCTATTGCTTTTTCTTTGCTAATTTCTCTGTCTAGGACTTCCAGTACTATGCCAAATAGGAGTGGTAAGAGTCGGTACCCTTATCTCATTCATGATCTTAGAGGAAAAGCTTTCAACCTTTCACCCTTGAATATGATGTTAGCTATGGGTTTGTCATATATGGCCTTTATGTTGAGGTATATTCCTTCTACACCCAGTTTGTTCAAGATTTGTAACATGAATGGATGTAATTTTTTAAATGCTTTTGCTGCATCTATTGAGATAATTTTATTATTTTTGTCTTTTATTCTATTAATGTGGTGAATCATATATATTGATTTCCGTTCTTGAAGCGTTCGTGCATCCCAGGGATAAATCCCACTTGATCATGGTGAATGATCCTTATAAAGTACTGTTCAAGTCACGTTGCTAGTGTTTTGTTATATTCATCAAGGATGTGGTGGGTAGTTTTCTTCTCCTGTAGTAATCCTTATATGGCTTTGTTATCAGGGTAGTTTGGCTTCCTACGTAGTTTGAGAGTGTTTTCTCCTCAATTTTTGGAAATATTTGTGAAGGACCGGCATTGTTCTTTTTAAATGTTTAGTAGAATTCACCAGGGAAACTATCTGATCTTGGGTTTTTCTGTGTTAGGAGATTTTTGGTTACTGATTCAATCACCTTCCTTACTCATTGTCGGTGTGTCCAGATTTCCTGCTTCTTTATGATTTGGTCTTGGTTTAGGCTGCACACTGCGAGGAATTTATTCATTTTTGTAGGTTATTCAATTTGTTGATGTATAATACTCATAGTAGTCTCATGATGATCCTTTGTATTTATGTGGTATTAGCTACAATGTATCTTCTTCCATTTCAGATTTTATTTGAGCCTTCTTTTTTATTAATCAAGCTAAAGATTTGTCATTTTTTCTTAATTCTTTTCAAAAATCAGGGTGTGTGGGTGGCTCACTTGGTTAGTTAACATGTCCTACTCTTCATTTCAGCTCAGGTCATGATCTCTGTGCTCATGAGGTCAAGGTCCACATCAGGCTTTTCTGGGGAACTCTTAGGATATTTTCTCTCCCTCTCTCTCTGCCCCTTCCCTGTACACATGCACATGTGCTCTTTCTCTCTTTCAAAATAAATAAATAAACTTTAAAAAACAGTTCTTAGTTTTGTTGATCTTTTCTGTTGTTTTTCTTATTTCTATTTTATTTATTTCTGCTCTGATCTTTGTACTTCTTTTTATCTGCTACCTTTGGGCTTAGCTTGTTCTTGTTTTCCTAGTTCCTTGAGATGTAAAGTTAGATTATTTGAGATATTTCTTTCTTTTAATGTAGGTATTTATTGCTGTAAACTTTTCTCTTAGTACTACTTTTGCTGAATGCAATAAATTTGGGTATGTGTGTTTCAATTTTTTCAAGAATGAATATATTTATATTTTTCCCTTTTGACTTCTTTTTTGACCCATTGGTTGTTTATGAGTGAATCCTTTAATTTTCACATATTTCTGAAGTTTCTACTTGTGTGTGTGTGTGTGTGTGTGTGTTACTGATTTCTAGTTTCATTGCATTGTGGTTGGAAACATTTAAAAAAAAAATTGGTATAATTTCAATGTTGGAAAATTTGCTAAGATTTGTTCATGACCTAACATAAAATCTGTCCTGGAGAATATTTCATGTGTACTTGAGTAGAATGTGTATTCTCTTTCAGATAGAATATTTTGTCTATGTCTGTTAGGTACTATTGGCCTAAATTATAGTTCAAGTCCAAAGGTTCCTTATTGATATTCTGTCTGGATGATCTATCCATTGTTGAAAGTGGGGTATTAAAGTCCCCTATTACTATCGCATTGCTGTCTACTTCCCCCGTCAGATCTCTTGGTATTTGTTTAATAAATGTACGTGTTCTAATGTTGGGTGAATATATATTTACAGTTGTTACATTCTTTTGATGAACTTACTTGTTCGTCATTACATAATGATCCTTGTTGTCTTTTGTTGTAGTTTTTGACATAAAGTCTATTTTATCTGATATAAGTATAGTTATTGCTGTTTTCTTTTGGTTTCCCCTGCATGGGATATCTTTCTGTTCTTTCACTTAGAACCTATGTGTGTCCTTGAAGTTGAAGTCAGTCTCTTGACAGCAGTATATAGCTGGGTATATATACATATATATACAATCCATTTGGCCACTCTGGGCCTTTTCATAAGAGAATTTATCCATTTACCTTTAGAGTAATTATTGATAGGTAAGGATTTACTATTTCCATTTTGTTAATTGTTTTCTGACCATTTTATAGTTCCTTTCTTTCTCTCTTGCTGTCTTCTTTTGTGAAGTGATGATTTTTCATAGTAATAGAGTTTGATTGCCTCTCTTTATCATCTGTGTATCTACTAGAAGTATTTGTTTTGTAGTTACCTGAGGCTTAGTTGAAATATCTTATTAGTATAACCATCTATTTCAAGCTAACATTTTAACTTTGATCACATACAAAACTCTACTCTTTTACTCTAGTCCTCCATTTTATATTTTTGATGTCACAATTTATATATTATGTGTCCATTAACAAATTACTATAACTATAGCTGTTTTTAATATTTTTGTCCTTTGGCCTTCATACTAGAGTGAAGTATTTAATATAGCATCATATTACAGTGTTAGAGGATTCTACATCAGATGGTGTGCTTACTTTCCCCAATGTATGTTACAGTTTCATGTTTTCTTGAAAAATTCTCTATTTCACCCTCATTTCTGAAAGCCACTTTGTCAGATAAAGTATTCCTGGTCGGCAGTTTTTTTTTTTTTTCTTTCAGCACTTTGAATACATAATCCCATTCTCTCGTAGGCTGCATGGTTTGTACTGGGAAATCCACTCATAGCCTTATGAGGGTTCTGTTTATCAAAGAACCTCAGGAAAGAGGTCTTCTATTTCAAAATAAAGGAATTGTGACCCTCAGATTCCTGTAACTACCAACTAACCTGTGAAAAAGCTAGGTCTGGTGCCGAAGTCTTTTGACACTCAGAGTAGTGTGCTGTGCTGTATAACATGGCCTTCATCTGACTTTATTACGAGCAGTAGTTATTTTCCCTTATGTGCGTAGGACTTAGAGGAGACTATGGTCTAAAGTAGGAGTGGTAGAACAGAGGATTAAATGATCAACTTTTGTGAAATTATCTTATTTTAAAGGGCTTTCTTTTTGTTGATATAGACTTCTTCTGATTAAGGCATCATTCTTGCAACACTTGATGAAATCTATGTTTCCTAATGTGACAGTCAGGCTAAGATAACTTATATGTGATTTCGAAAACTCCTGTGTCCATCATGATATGGACAAATTCATCTTTATTTGGTTGGGTGGATATATAGCCTTGACTTCAAAATATGGCTCTGCTGGTTACTTTATTATCTTCAACCTGTCACTTACCCTTTCTAAACCTCAGTTTCCTTACCCTTCAAATAAAAATAACAATAAAACTAGTACGCATTTCAAAGGGCTTTGTGTTCAATCACCCATCACATATTGATTGAGTACTTTCTATATGTCAGATATAGTTCTAAGTGATTGATGACACTAGCGTATCTGAAACAAAAAGTACTTGCTCTCAAGGATATCACATTCTAATGGAGAACAAATAAAAAATAATATAGTACTTGGATACTGATAAGTTCTATTCAGAAAATAAAAATTGGCAATATGTTAAATATGACTGGAATGTGATATGGGAGCTAACACCAGACAGAGAATTCAGAGAAGGTACTCAAGAAAATAATGTTTGAGAATGTCCCTGAACACTGAAAAGGAGGAAGACATTTAAATGGCATCCAGACAAAGGGGACAAAACATGGAGAGCTCCCTCCCTATCAGGAATCATCATGGCCTATTTAAGGAATAGTATGAGTGCTATATGGTGATAGAGGTAAGTGCCAGGAAATGAGAAGGATCTGGCAGGGTTAGATGATGCTCGGTCTTCCAGGACATGATAAGTAGTTAGGCTTTTTTTCATAAATTAAATTGCAAGCCATTGGGGTTTTTCATAAAGATTGTGACGTGATATGATTTATGTTTAAACATATTTCTTCTTGGATGGAGCCTACATGACGGGAATCTTTGTAAACATAACAGAGATTATAATATAAAATGTTTAGCATGGTACCTGGCGCCTGGAAAATGATTTTTAAAGAGGCAAAATGTATTCATTGATGATAATTATGACACTGATGACGGTGATGACAATGTTGGTGAGGGTGGTGGTGTAGATGATGGTGATTGTGTTTACTTCCTTAACTCCCTGAAAATCTACATTTGACCTATAAATCTAAAAGCAAATGTGGCAAAATCCAAGATCTGCTCTTTTCGGCACAACTTGGTCCAGTTTTGAATGGTAAGGAAAATTACTCAGGCGTCTAAGTCACCCTTCACGGTCTTCACTCCCTTGTTAGAACTCCCCATTCAGATTGCATTGGTAAAGACTTCCCTGACCTAAATGTCACTGTGAACTCAAAGGGAAGAGCAAAGCTCTTCTCATAAGAGGGGTAAAAACCAGCTTAAAAAGACTAAAAGAGTTCTGGGACCAAAAAATGTCTTTGTTAAAAAATGAGGAACAGAGGATAGAAGAGTTGCTCCTATTCACATTGTAGCCAGCCTTTGAAAATAAAAGTATTGTGTTGTAGCTTAATAACTCTCTGTCACTACAGCCATGTGCTATTGTCTGACCTTTTAAAGTGGCCCAAACCCATTGGCCTCCAAATCAGAAGCCAAGGAAATAAACTTGGACGTAACATTTCCTGTAAGAACTATCATTTTTTCACTTAATTAAAAAAAATTAACCCTAGATTCAGCAAAAAGACTGTTGGAGAAGTTATTTATTAACAAATTTCCATTTGCTCTCAGGATATAATTGTTATTAGTGATCACAACCCTCAAATTTCTCTCTTGTTTCATTGGTGCATTTGAGTTTTCTCCTAAATCACTAGTTATGATCCTTTTTAAATGGGGAGGGGGCTGGTATTAGGTAGTGTGATTATAATTTTAAATTCATAAAGCATGCTGGACATATCCCTCATACTTGCCTGACTGTCAAATTGTCCACTCATATTTTCACAATTTAATAGGTATCTAGAATGGGCAACTCCATTTTTGGTATTATGATTTCATCATAAAATGTGTGTTTTTAATCTGGGGACTCTATAAATTCCTGTTGAATGAATGCATGATACTTTGTCTCTTTCTAGTAACTTAATCAAACCGTGTTAAAGAATATAATTTGAGACTTGTCAGTATGTAGACTTTTAAAAAGAGATTATAACTTAACTAAATTCATTGCTGATGCATTAATTTGAAAGAGAAAATATAAATTTTGGTTTAGGAAAGGTAAGAACGAGGAGGTTCTCCTTCTAGATATCCTCGACAAACTATAACTTTTTTGTATTTAATTTTTGGCCAAGTTGCTGAGGTTGGGTGAGCTTAGATGTGATTGACTGTAAGAGTGATTAAGCTAAATGTTACATTGAATTTCTGTTTTCCTGTTTTCTTCCAGACCCTGTGTTTGAAAATTTATCATAAATATTTGGGCATTTAAAAATCTTTCTATCTGATATTTTTCCAATTGACAAGGCAAAGGGCTTTTAGATAAAGAGAAACTACCCAGGTTATAAGAGGACTATTTTGAACCCTGAGTTTCTATTTCATTTTTTTCTTTCTTAAACATATTTCCCATAAACGATGAATGTGAGTGTTGAAGGGTGATAAATACCACCCATAGGCTTTAGAGCCTAAATGTTGAGTTTGACACTCAGAGTTTAAAGGCATCGTGAAAATTTCTCTAGAACTAATGTTCAAGCAATTTGGGTTTTACAGGCAACTCAGTAGTTTGAATGATGTAGTTATTTTGAAAAAGTAACCATTAAAAGCTATGTTCAGAGAATTGGTACTTTGCATTTATCAGAAGGATGTAAAAGTCAATTGACTGGCCTGCTATTTGGAATATACTTTAATTTTTAAAATTATATTTCAACTCATTAGTATTTAATTCATAATTTTGTGCAGCAAACAGAATCTATTAAAAGATTGGATGTTTATTTTAGATTAGAGGCATGTGGAGGAAAATATAAAAATTTTAAATATTCTTTTACTGTCTTTTTGTCTTCAGCCCATCTCCAGGCATTTGTAAGATACGTTTTCAAGATGCATTTCTACAGATTTTATAAACAAACATTTTATTATTAGACATTTCTTTGTTGCCTAGAGAAACATTGACCATGGTGTGAAAAATATCTTCACAATTTTAGCAGCTAGTTTTCTTTTTAATCACACAGTGTTATTTGTTTACAATGAAATTAATGCATATTGAGAAGGATATCCATGTAGAAAGTTGAAAGCAGATTGCCAGGCAGTTACTATGCTTGTGGGCTGCCTATTTTCTGTGTAAATTTTGCATTGGATAGTAGTGAATGCATTTAAAAGAAAGTGGATAATCTTTATTTTCACTGGAGGGGTAGGTAATGTATGTTAACTATGTACCACACTCTTTAACAATACTAATGTGGCATGCCTTTCCATTTGTGGTCCAATCATCTTCTTCCTATGAAAAGCTGTAATTGACAATTTAGATAAATGCCTCCTTCCTTTGTGCAGCATGTTGGAAAAGGAAGAGAAATCAGAAATACTTTCAAAGATCCTTCAAATACTAATGATACAGTTGTTTTAGTAGTTAGGTAATTTTAAAAAGCCAATGTATTTTGTGTTTGATTATTAAAGAAAATATGTTTATCAGAATGTTGTTGAGAGCGAATATTTCATAAATGACGAACTTCTTAAATTATTACATAGAAGCTGCTGATACCATTTCTTTTCATCCGGTACAATAGACTATGTGAATCCTATCCAGAAAGATAAGGTAACCGTATACATGTAGATGTATGTGTATTTGTCAAGAAATGGGTGTACCCTTATTGATTAGACATGACAGTTAGAGGAGTTATCATTAAATATAACTATTTTTTTATGGAGGATGATAGTAAGTATACAAAACTAAAACTGTCCTGAATGTAAATTAAGCTCCTTGGTACAGCATCTACCTTAATATCCCAGAATGTTCCAAAATGATCATTAAAACCACAACTTATCCTTGTACTCATGAAGTAGAGAACACACAGTTAATAGAAATTTCTAGCTGATAGACTGTTATAGAGCAGAGAACAATCTGTGTTTTTGAAAATTAAACATATCAATTTGCCCCTCTTCCCCTTTTAAGGAAGAACTTCTTAATTGTGCTAACACATCAAGTGAACTATTCAATTAGATTTTAAGACCCACATGTAAACATCTGGTTAAGGTTACATATTTTGTGGCAACAAAACACCAGAAACCATTGGTTTTAAATATCACGGCTGGAGGATAATTTGCAGCAGAGGTTTATCTGTCAAACATACAGAATTGCTAATATTATTCTAAAGATGGGAGTGTGGGTGTTTGAGTCTTGAAAATAGCTGTTTATATCTATCAAGCTGAGACTGATAGTTAAAAGTTCCTTCTCTGTCAAGTTCTACAAAATCAACTTTTGCCTTCTTGTGTCTTAGACCATTTTACCTATTCAACTTGAATTGCTAATGTCAGTTTCCCTGGCACCAGTCTGTCCCTTTTGCAAAGCACAGAAATGGCATGCATAATTGTTAGGTTATAAAACACATGTACCAATGCTTTTTACAGCTTCTGTTGAGTTCAAGAGGGTCTATCTAGCTTATATAATCTCCTCTGGCACAGAATCAAGAACAGCCTCGCATTGCCCCTGTTCCCTCTCTACCCATGAGTGTAAACACGCCACTTGGCTGACTGCTATTCAGTCAGGGATGGAACAAAATAAAGTGGAAGTTCCTAGATCTGAGTACCCATCAGATTTGCCAGGAGGGCAAAGCCCCAATCCAGAACTTTTGATTCGTTAGATCTAGGATGGGGTCTGATTATTTGCAGTTTTAACGAGTTTGTAGGTGATGTCAATGCTGTTGGTCACCCCAGGATGACATTTTGAGAAACACTGATGTAGAAGTCAGAAAATTAGCTCTACTTTTGAGGTCTAGCACATGCAATGAACTTTTAGTTTCCCTTGTCTTCATCTATACCATGGGTGGTTAGGTTGGTTTTTCTTTTTAAAAAAAATTTTTTTAATGCTTATTAATTTTTGAAGGAGAGAGAGATACAGCGTGAGTGGGGGAGGGGCAGAGAGAGAGGGAGAAACAGAATCCAAAGCAGGCTCCATGCTCTGAGCTGTCAGCACAGAGCCCGATGTGGGGCTCGAACCCACAAACTGTGAGATCATGACCCGAGCTGAAGTCAGACGCTTAACCGACTGAGCCACCCAGGTTCCCCAGGTTGGTTTTTCAATTTAAAAAATAAATAAATTAAATTAAATAATTAAATTAAATAGGATATGATTCTGATTCACTACACAATGTACCAAAAAAAAGGATGAATATTTTCCTTCATTTTTTAAAAAACTTTTTTAATGTTTATTTATTTTTGAGAGACAGAGAGAGAGAGCGCATGAGTGGGGAAGAGACAGAGAGAGAGGGAGACACACAGAACCCAAAGCAGGCTCCAGGCCATCAGCTGTCAGCACAGAGCCCAACATGGGGCTTGAACTCACTAATGGTGACATCATGATCTGAGCTGAAGTCAGATGCTTAACCAACTGAGCCACCCAGGTGCCCTGTATTTTCCTTCATTTTTTACTCTGCCTCCTGTTCTTAGGTGATCTCATTCATGATTTTGGCTTAAATACTAACTTTCTTACAAAGCTTCTAAAATTTATATCTGCAGCCCTGAACACTCCCCTGATTATTTGTCTTATATACCCATCTACATAATTAATGTCTCCACAGTCGAAAGCAGGTCACATTTCACAAACACCACCAAATTGAACTTATGCTCTTGTCCTTCAAATCTGTTACACATCTATTTTACTCTATTCTAGTGAATGACATCCCCAGGTGAGCAGGTGACAGTCTGGGATTTGTACTTGATTCCTCCTCACTGTCCTCCAACTGCCTTATCAAATCTGCCCAGTCCTACTGATTTAACTTTTTCTATACCTCTGCAGTTTTCCTCTATATCCATCACTATCCCAAGGCAAGTGGCCATCATCTCTCTTTGGGATGACCACAATAACCTCTTAATTTGTTGAGTTGAAACGAATCTACTCCTCCCCAACAAACTGTTCTCTCTATGGACAGAGTAGTATTTTAGAAATGTAAACCTAGCCTTGTCAATTTTCTACTTCAAAGAATTTTTATACTCTTGGTCTTAACATGGCCTTCAAAGCCCAAGATGGTATAGCCTCTGCCATATTTTCAGTAGTATCTTTCGCTGCTCCTTTCTTCTCCTCATTCTTTGTACTCCAACCACACCAACTTTTTTTTTTAGATCCTTCTAGATACAGTGCTATAATCTCCTCTGACACTGTACATATTATTCCCTCTGTCAGGCACTCTGCACATGATCTCTGTCACTGCTCCCAAGCCCACACGTTCACTAACGTCTTCCTGATCATCTTGCAGAACTCATTTGGTTGTCACCATCTCAGGAAGATTTCTCTAGTTCCTGCCGCCCTCAAATTAGAGTAGGTCCTCTTGCTACCTGCTTTCTTAGTGCCCTTAATTTTCCTTCCGTAGTGTTTTTTCAGTTTGTAATGAGACACTATTTGTGTGAGCATTTGATGATTATCTGTTTCACCCACTAGGTAGTGGGCATGCTTTGCTCACCACTGAATCCACAGAACCACGATGTTGGCAAACAACAGATGGCCAAGAGATATTTGTCACATTGATGAATGAAAAATTATACCTTAAAATTTTTCTAATATGGACCTCAAAATGAGCTTCCTTTTGGGGTCTTTCAGAACTTTGGACACATGTAAACTGAATCAGTAGCTTTATTCAGGTTTAAATCTTAGAAAGTAATTCGGTTTCTTGTGCATGTGACTCTCCTGAGGGCCGAGCCTCTCTTCAGAGTGAGTCAATACAGTGGAACTATTGAGAGCAAACTCTCCCTTCGGGCAACCTAAGTTCAAGGTCCTCCTTCCACCATTTCTCCAGCATTCAGGACATCTTCCAGGCATGTAGTGGGAACACGATAAAAAATTTCATTGAATTGTGTAGATTCCATTTATGGTATCCGTCTAACATTTTAATTCTTCAGGTATCTCTAAGTATTCTTTGCATATCACCTCACAGAAGTTAGATGACCTGTTCACCTATGTGAATCATTTCAGATGAGAAAAGAAAACCAAGAATCCAATCAGTGAAATCAATAACGTACCTTAAGTTACAGATTACTTCATAAAATTTCTGCCAACCTAGATTAAGGTAAAAAATTTATTTTCTTAAGAATTGTTTTAATCCAGCAAATGTTTACTGAACACGTACAGGCCACGATAAAGGTGAATAAGCTACGCCACCATTTTTTTTAAATTTTTTTTTTTAAGTTTTATTTATTTTTGGGACAGAGAGAGACAGAGCATGAATAGGGGAGGGTCAGAGAGAGAAGGAGACACAGAATCTGAAACAGGCTCCAGGCTCTGAGCTGTCAGCACAGGGCCCGATGCGGGGCTCGAATTCACGGACCGCGAGATCACGACCTGAGCCGAAGTCGGCCGCTCAACCGACTGAGCCACCCAGGCGCCCCAACGCCACCATTTTTTAAGAAGCTCGTTATCATAAAAAAGAGGATTCACACAAATAACGATATGAACAAGGAGTCAATTTAGGCTGGTCTGTGCAACAAAGGGTTATTGATGTACATGACAGATGCAGTTAATTTTGCCTGGAGGACTTCAGCTGACTGAGATTTGTATTCTTTTCTTCCCTTTAACCTTTCATGTTTTTTTTCTTTCCTCCGAGGTAGAGTACTCTTCGTAGCATATGCAGACTTCTTCCTTCATAGAGCAGACCAGTGGTTCTCAAAATGTGGTCCCCGACATCACCTGGGAATGGTTAGAAATGAACATTCATGGGCCCTACCCGAGATATACTGAATCAAAAACTCTGGCATTCGGGGTCCAACAATCTGTAAACAAGCTGTCTAGGCAATTTTGATGGACACTCAATTTAAAGAACCCCTGGAATAAAGGATCATGTTGTAATAGAACAGCTTGTCTCATTACCTCAGTTCTGATCTTAAATATACAGATGCTCACAAACAAAATTTACCAGCTTTAAATTTTCTCCTTTCCATTTACACTAAACAAATATATGTTTTATCTTTTATCTACAGTGTAGTAAGACAAGGTGTGTCCCCTTTTAGGGCCATCAGCTGTCAAGGTCATCGCATCTTTACTGCTTTCCTTGGGTGCTTTTGAAAAGTAGATTTTAATGTGAATGCCTGTTTTTTTTCTTTTTCTGTCTCAAAGAGCACTTGAAGGGGTGAAATCTGGTTACAGTTAGTGACGGGACATTTACTTAGACACGGTTATTTTGATTTATCTGGTGATGTTCAGCATAAGAAGAAAATTCTTCTTAGTAGTACTTTCCTTAAATGGCGACCATAAAAAAAAATCACCATCGAAGGTCCTTAGTCTAGTTTTGCCTTATTTTTCTAGGGAAGAACACAATGGTTCACATTAGGAGTGTGACTTCCCTGACAAAGTACAGTTCACTGATTCAGAAATATTTGCTGAGGAATTATGTCCGTTATGTTGCGGGCGCTGTGATAAGAACAGGAAGTCAGAGAGGAGTAAGACAGACCTTGAGGAACTTCACAGAGCAGTGGAGGGTGGCCACCATTTATCGAGGGCTACTATGTAAGAGGCACTCTGTCAGTTGCTTCTTCCTTTGGCTACTTCATCTTCGCCACAGCTCTTGAAAGTTGGAATTATCATCAATTTACAGCCAATAACACTGAGGCTCAAAGAGGTTAAGTAGCTGGTCCAAGGTCATGCAGCTAGTAAGAGGTGCGGTTATGATTTGAATCTGGCCTTTAGGCTTTCTTAGGGTGGGAGCCGTGCCCCGTTTGTTCACTCTTATATTTCCAGACCGTAACAAAATCCCTTGAACAAAATAGATGACAGGTGAATAATCGCCAGATGGATACATGACTAATCCCGGGTCTTTCCAAAGGCCTCACTTCTTCAGATGGACGTCTATGAACCACCTGTTAGAGGAGTAAAAAGCAAGAGAATGCACGTTGCCTGAGGGAGCTGAGAAAAGCTTTTCATAAAATGTGAAGAGGTATACAAGTTGGATAGGCCGGGAGAAAGCCTGGTGGCGAATGAGGCAGAGGAGAGTCCCGGCATGAAAGTGAGAGCACATGGCACGGGCATGGAGAGGACAGAGGAAAAGGAGGTGTGAAGGAGGCAACGGGGAGAAGGCTAGTCTATCGCATGTTACACTTAGCGGTTCAGATACCGTCTGTCCTGTGGCCAGCGTTTCGCTAAGTACATTCCATACACCCCTTGTCAGAATTGCCTAGGTGCCTTGATAAAAGCTGTAGACTCCTTACCTTGATCCCAAGCCTTATGAATTAGTCTCAGTGGGTGAGGACCTGGGTTCTCTGTAGTTTTGTTTTGTTTTGTTTTTTTAAACCACAGTCCCCGGCTGACACCCACCAAATTTTAGAAGCACCTCTGGGCCAGTGGTTCTCGTACTTCAGCAGCACCTGAGTCACGTGGAGGGTTTGTTATACCACACATTTCTGGGCCGCACCTCTAGAGCTGTTCGTCCAGGAGGCCTGAGGTGGGGCTCGAATCTGTGGTGCTCCTTGTCGTTGGCCTTCTTCTCCTCTTGCTTCGAGAAGCGCTGCTTTACGCTAGGCTACACCTTTAAACGTAAGGAAGCAAATAGGCAAATGAGTTGAATAGGCCTGAACTTTCAAAAGACCAGTTTGGCCAATAGGTTGGAGGAAAATAGAACAAAGTCAAGAGAGGCGGTTAGGGCACAGTGAAAGCCATCCTGACCTGCCGAGAAAGGAGGCTCAAGATCTGGGTCACAGAACAAATGGAAGAACCCTGGGCCTTTGCCCGCTGGCCCACCGTGAAATCAGCTTCTTCTCTCTTCCTCCCTATAGCCACATTTATTCCTTTCTTTGGAGTGGTTCGACCAAAATGTTTGAGAAACACTAGAATCCACGCCACTAGTTTCTTTCCCCCTTCAAATGTGTCCCTGCTGCCTGGGTACTTTGACGGTTTCAGTACGTCCTTGTCTCCCAGTTCTGCCTTTTCTCTTCGGTCTGTATCGATTATATGTTTCCTTTTAGAGTCTGTCCGATGCTCCCCCTCTCCTTAAATTACACCTCTGTTGCATTTTGAATAAAACTGAAGAGATATATTAGCGTGTTGTTTTTTTTTTTCTGAAAACCTTATTTGGAAAATAAGGCTCGCGGAGCAAACATTATTTAGCTGATTAATCAAATCTTTTAGTGAGAGACCTTTTGTCATCCCCTAACTTCCTGTTTGCAGTCTACAGGCAGCAGGAATAATTCGGGAGAAGAGCGAGAGGCTTATTTCACGGGGTCAGGGGCCAGCGCCACCACCTGCAGGTGGAGACATCAGAAACAGGAAGGGACCCACCAGCTGCAGGGAGAACACCCCGCAGAGCCTGACCAAGATGAAGGGCCTTTTAAATTCCAGCCCTCTCTTTCAGTTTTTGTGCTATAAATGTGAATATTCAGGTCTGCCCTGATTAAGAACCAGCAGATAAAATGCCTCTTTGTGAATGCCACACTTCCTTGGCTTATTCATTCTTCATCTCCCTATGTCAAATTATTATTTTCAAATGCGTCGCACATAACTACCATGGATACGTATTGTGATCGGGACGGAGCCATCGTTTTGTATCCACACTTGACAAAGAGAATGGACTGCCCAAGCCACACATCGTTCTGTACAAATCATTAACTTCTAACTAACGTTTATATTTCCAGGCTTGTTCTCTACCCAATTTGCTAGATGCAGTTGTAATATTGACCTCAAAGTCCGATTTTAATAATGCCACAATCAGACTGCAGTTTGGATCCGAGCAATCAGAATTTCAGGAATTTGGTTTGGTCTGGAACAGTGATAGGTCTATAAATCAGAGAAGCAAGGGTTTGGTTGCTATTAAAATGCATTTCATGCCCATCAATCTCTTAGGTGGTTGTTAATCAGCCAGGGTGGCTCATTAAGCACCTTGGAGGATCGGTATACAATTCCAAGTAACTCTGGCAATTGTAGACGTTGCCGACTGAATTTGTATGAGTTTGGTAAGGTTAAGTGAAAACAAGCAGCTTAGGGCCCTGATTACAAAGTGAAATCAACGGTGGAGGAAGTCACAAAACCCCAGGTAAACTCATTTTAAATTATTTTCCTTCTTCTGTATCCTCGCAAACGTGTTGAGGTTCAAAAAACACATTTAGTGCATTTTTTTCTCCTTAAAATCCATTGTCTGGTTTCATTCATTCGTTAATCAAAATGTTGTCAAGTATCTACTTTAAGTAGGAACTGTGCAAAATGCCGGTGATCGATTAAAATACACAGCCTTCGAGGAGCTCCTAGTTGTGTGTAAAGACATAATTGCAATACTGTACTCTGAAAGGAGTGAGCACGGAATGTGACGGCTGCCCAAGGATGCAGGATCGGTCCCAAAATGAAGAATCATTAAAGGGAAGGGTAATTCAAAGAGCAAGGACAGCTTCATAAAAGCCCATAGGCAGAAGCGAGTCCGGCATGGTTAAGGCAAGACTAAGCTTCACAGGGCTAGGACCGTCTCAGCTGTGGCATCTCCAGTGCCTGTTTGGTACCGGGCTTTGCAAACATAGGAAGAAAATGGGGCAGTTCCCCCTTCCTGGTATCAGAAGATGAGGGGGTGAGGGAGACGGTGATGTTTGCGGGCACAGTATTCAAGTGTTCAGTGGTGTTCAAACTGTAGGGAGATACTGAGTCGTGGGAGCTTCACTCCCGGAACTCCAGCCTGTTTTTATCCAATTTTGGTTTTAGCCCAAGACAGCAATAGGTGCTTTAGCCACAGGAAAGGCTCCACTGTGGATATAATAGGCACATCATTGGTGCGCACGGGGTGCGGCTTTAGCGCTGATGACTGCTTGGCAGTCCTTAATGCTACGGCTCATGCTACCTGCTCAAATCCCTTTGGCTTTTAACACTGTAGGGGAATGCTTTTCACACATTAGCGTGCGTCAAAATTGCCTGGAGGGCTTGTTAAAACACCGATTGCCGGGCCCACCCCTGGAAGTTGTGATAAGGTAACCGTGGGGGAACACCCGAGACCCTGCTTTTCTAACAAGTTCCCAAGTGCTGCAGGTGTTGAGAACTCCTCCTCTGGAGGCACTGAGACTCAGAATCTCCTTGTGCGTAGCCCAGTATTTACTGGGACCACCAGAGTTTCTAGAAGTTTTCCAAGATTCAGAGCGTTATGCCCTATGCACTCTGTAACCTGGAACTCCCTATCATCTTTAGAACTGTGATTGAAGGAACGCTCTGCCAGCCTTCGTGTTTTGACTGTATTCTTTGCACAATTGGAAAAAAAAACCCCAGCATCACAGGTTTGGGGGAAAGCTATAGAATAGATTATTGATCTCAGTAATCAGTGTTTAATAAAGTAAAAGAGTAAGCTTTACTGTATACATCTGGTCCCTTACCTATCAGGCTGATAAGCTAATATGTTTTGTTACTGTCGTTGTTCTTTGGTGTGATTTTGGTGGAAGCCTCTGAAAGTAGGAGAGGCACAGGCTTATAAGTGCAGAGGGCAAGACTAAGTGAAAACAAGCAGCTTTAAACAAGTTAATCCTAGCCTAGGATTAACAGTAGCATGGATAACCCCAAAATAGACTATTTTACATTGATCAACACTGAAGACAGTTTGGGGTGAGAAAAAACCTCAATTCCCTAACAGACATTTTGTTCCACATCCCAAGACCTTTGGTCTGTGCCAAAGGTAAGCCTCTGAGATGACTTAAAGTGGTACCTATCCCAGGGCTCTCAGCATGAAGATGGGCAGTGTCGGCTACATTTGGCTTGGGCTTTCCAGACCTTCTGAGGTTCTGTGCCTCACCAGCCTCTGGTTGCCTAGTCTGTAGCCAGTAACATGAAGTTACACCCTCTTTTTTTTTTTTTTTTTCCTGGTGATGATCTTTCCAGATCCATATGGAGGACTCCTATCCAACACATCCCCTGAAAAAACTTTTTGGTTAAATATCTTCTCAGCTCAAGGCATCTTCTTGGGTTTGAAATAAATGGCCTACAGAAAGCCTTTCACTAGAAGAGTAAGATGGAAATATGAGTGGATCACAGTCTGTAGATCTGGGAAATTGACCTAAGATTCACAGGTCTCTTGGTAGGCATTCAGGAACTTCCCGCTGGATTTGTATGGAAGCTACTTAATATTAATTGGAAGAGTCTGAGGGTGTAAAAAACACCAGAGTGGTGGTAGAGAAATCTGTGAAGGATCTGAGGATATCTTCACCTTATTGGATGGCACTTTGGCACCTGGCCACATCTGCGGAGACCTGACGTTCAGCGAATCTTATCCTTCTATGAGGGGGCACTGCTGGGCTCTGGACTCTGTGGAAACCTAAGACTGGAGTGAGCACTAACCTTGACCTGTGTCGCAGGAACTTCTGTCTTTTCCATGTGTCTTCAGACATCTTTTTATTAATCACATCACTGGGATCTTTATGCAGAGTGACATCTCCACTCTCCATCCTGATCCTCCAACCTGTCTGGTTTAAGGATGACGTCACACGAAGACTACGTAGACCATTTCTCAATGTGGCAGCTCTTTATGGTAGCCTTGTAACATTTTTAATGCCTTTACTTTTAATTCCAATCTTTCCTGGCATTGATGATATGATTAATAAAAATAGTAATGGGGTGAGGCGTAGAAAGATGAGGCGAGTTACTCAGCTTATCCATTTATTGCTGTGTTCATTCACGTTGTCAAAGAGGAAAAACTCTTCCTCTATCCCCTTAAGTTCAGTCCTTAGGAGCCCGTGAATTAAACTGACAAAAGGCAGATTAACAAGGGAAAAGGCAAAATTTATTTATGTATGTACACGGAAGGATGTACACAGAAAATACAGCTCAAAGAAGCTGTTAGAATATAGAACTTGCATCCCATCTTAACAGAGAGAGTGGGTTAGGATTTCATGGGACAATAAGTGGTGGAAAGTGATGGAGCAGTATATGGGGGAAACTAAGGGAAGGTAGGGTGTGTTTTAACAAGGTCTCTTTATGCGATTTCTCATCCTGGCGCTAGCTTCCCATTTCCGGTAATAGGTAGGAGTCATTCTTCCTCCCTGCTTTGGGAAGCCTCCCTTAAAGGGGAATTTATAATGAGTTGAATTCTTTTTGAAGGCTCTATGTTTAGGCAGAAAGTGGAGTGCATAGGAAATGTCTTCTTGCATCCATTGGTTCTCAAATGCCTTCAAATTATCCGTATGCCCCAGTGTTGTAATTTGGATCTGTCCAACATGTTTTTTTCATTCAGTCCACATGTACCAAGCACATGTTACATGACAGGTACTGGGCATACAAGGGTGCATAAAATTAACTCCCTACCCTCATGACGCTTGCATTCTAATATAGAGCCAGACACTAAATATATGATATTTATTTGTTACATCTATTACATACCTATGCCTGTGATTTCAGATAGTGTTATGTTCTAGACTGAAAACTGGCTATGGGGATAGAAAATTATTTTGAAGGTGGACTAGTGTAGATTAGCAGACATAGCTTCTGTAGGAGGCAATATTTGAGAAGAGATGCGAGTTATTTCAAGTAGCAAGCCTGGTGAATATTTGGGGGCAAAAGTATTCCCGACAGAGGAAACAGGAAGGATAAGGGCACTGAGATCAGAAGAGACTTGACTTCTACAAGAAATAACATGGATCACAGTATATGAGGAGGATGGAGAGGAAATGAGGTGGGACGGTGGGCAAGAGCCAGATTATGCAAGGATTTATCTTACTGGATAAGGCTCTTAATTCTTTCTGTGAGTTTCATGGGACGTCATTGGAGAATTCAGAGCAGGAGAATGAAATGAGCTGATCTGTCTTCTTCAAAGAGCTTTCCTGTTGCCGAGTAGAGATTAGACAGAAATGGGACAAAAGTGATGGGGAGAGTTGCCATTGAAAGCCACCCTAACAGTCCATGTGAGAGGTGGTGGTGGTTCAGGCTAGGATGGCATAGTGGGGCCAATGAGAGACGTTGGATTGAGGGTACATTTTGCGGGCACGGGTGATGGGATTTGCGGTGATAGATTAGATGCATGGTACCTGAAGAACTGAGAATTGTTTCTGTGTTCTTGGCTGGAGGAAAATGTAGAAAAGTGGAGGAGGAATGGTAGGTCCAAGGAGAGGTGAAATCAAGAGTTTTATTTTGACCGTGTTCATTTCAGGGACTCACAAGACATCCAAGTGGAGATGGTGGGAAGGAAGACACTCGTATGAGAGTCATAGGCCTACAGATGGTTTTTAAAGACACGGAACTGAGTGAGGTCTCCTAGGAAGACAATTTGTGAATAGGGGCTAGGAAGTGACTGCGCATATCAAAGACAGGAGACGGAAAAGAAAACATTCAAAGGAGAGTAGGAAGCAATAGCTATGATATGTAAGAAAACCCAGGTAAGGGTGAGGTTCCTGGAACCACATGAAGAGCGTACTTCAAGACAGAGGGAATGACAATGTCAAATGCTGCTGAAAAATTCAATTACACAAACACAAAAGAATCACACCGGATTTAGCAAGATGGGGCTCATAGTTGACTTTGACAAAAGACATTTTTATTGGAAGCATGCCTCAAAACCTCTTTGTAATGTGTTACAACGATAATGAGAGGTGAGAATGTACCGACAGTGGCTGTCACCGCCCAGATATTACTGTCATTCATGCACTAATTAAACAATATTTGTCGAGCGTTTACCGTGTTTTACATGTTGCGTATGGCACATGCTCGCTCTCTTACGGGGAGGACAACATTAAAATCCTTATAGTACTCCAAAAGGGTTGCAGTACAATTTGTGAAAGAGTCAGAGAAGTCTGAGACCCAGTTTTAGAGGGAAGGTGGCAGATGAGCTCATTTGGGAGATGGAGTAGAAGTTTGCTGAGATAGAGGAAGAAGAAGATCTGAAGTGAGGACAACAGCTTGAGTAAGCAGGAAAGCATAAAATAGCATGGCCTGTCCTGGAAATGCCAAGAAACTCCACATGATTTGGACACACCGTGAGAGGTGTAAGGTGGATGCAGTGACGAGGTCCAAGAAAAGCAATTTGGAGAAACGGGCCACATTAGAGTGAATAAAGATCTGTATTCAAATATCCATTTCAGAGAGGTTACGTAGGATGGGTAAGAGGAGAGAGACGCTACTGGCGCAGAGCCCGATTAGAAAGTTCTAATAATAATTCAGAAACATGAAAAGCCCATAGAAATCTGTTGCAGCTTATCCAGTCCCCAAGGTTGAACAATCAAGCACATTTTCAATTATTGTGCCCATGATATTAGCATATTTAATAACTGCAGTGGCTGTTGAGGTCCAAAATAAATAACAACATTCTACTCATTCTGTGTTAAAATGTTGTGGCTGAAAGTTAAAGCTGTTTCCTAGCTAAATGAAAAATATGTGATCTGGATTAATTTCCGTTATAATTTAGCAACACAGTATTGACATTTATGCTTGCACAATCAAAGAGAGAAAGTGGTCTCTATTGAATATCTACGTTTTCGGCACAAATCAAGTGAGACAATAAATTACTAGAAACATTAATAGGTTAATAATAATGCAGTGAGAAATTTAATTATTTTATTTGGATCTAGGAAAGGAAAGTAGGCTGAAATATGTGTGCGTATAATACTGTGATTTGTTTTTGACAGGAAGGAAATGAGGGCATGAGGTCAGAGTTTGATAATGAGCCTCAAAGCTCTAAGTAAATTCCTGAACTGAATAAATTCCTCGGGATTTCCAGGAGTCACTTGGGAAATTGAGAAAGATGAGGAAATACACAGGAATAAAAACAGCCAACATCGTCACAGGAGTCTGACTCTTCTAGTAGTTAACTGACAGACATTTTGTTGCTTGGATATAGAACATGGGGCTCGTACAGGACTCATCAAAGTCACGTTACCTTCCATCCTTGCCATGAACGAGGTAGAGATCCTGCAAAGCCATGGGGGTATTTACTGTATCTCATTGCTTCTAAGATGCGCATTGTTTTTAACATCTCTGAAACCAGATACATATCTCACAGCTGATGTTGTTGAGGTCGTGGATTCCTTTTTATGCCTGCACAGGTGAAAACTTGATTGTAAGTATTCATGTTGTAGTCCATTAAGTGGCTAAATGGGTTTCGGCGCCTTGTTACGGTATTAAACAGAACGTCTGGGGAGTTGTGTCCTAGTATTGACTCTGTTATGAACTAGCTAGGTTACTGAAATCTCCTTAAGTAATCTGGCCTTCAGTTTTCTGATCAGTAAAATTACAGCATGCGCTCCTCCCGCTCCAAAAGTCTGAGAAATCTATGAAACGGATGTGTCCAAATGTTAATATTATTTGAGGTGGGATGCCAGGGACCCACCTACCACTAGGTGAGGGAGAGGAGAACTTGACCGGAGGCTGCGATTTCCCAAGGAGATTCTTAAAAATGTCCAGGTGAGGAAAGCTGAGACAGACCAGGTGCTAAAAGCATGGCATCTAACCCTGAGAGTTGAAAAAACAAAATAATTTTTTCATCTTTGAAGTCTAAATATGAGTAGGATACAAATCAGTAGGTGTATCCTCCACCCTAATTGTTTTCTTTCTGAAAACTAAAGTCCAGGCTTGATCGCACTCCTCTCCCATTCACACGTTTCTGATTGTGCTTCATGCCTCTAAAATCCGCATTCCTTAGCACGGTGTCCAAAATCCGTGAACATTCCTCTGTCCCCAGCTACCATGTGATATTTACCCTCAGCACACCCTGTAAGCCCATCATACAACCTTCGGGCTGCTCCGAGGGCAGCAGGCTCTGTGCTCCGTTGTGCCTTTGCACATGTATCGCCTCTGTGATTGCTATCGTCTTCTCTAAATCACCGTCCCCAGACCAGCCACTTCAGCATTATCTGGAGATGTGTTAGTAACACAGATCCTCAGGCCCCATCCCAGATCCACTGTATCAGAACCACTGGGAGTGGAGCCCAGCAGTCTGTATTTTATCCAGCCTTCTAGGTGATTCAGTGTATACTCAAGTTTGAGAACCACTGGTCTAGAGCATTCTTTTCTAACTCTCTTCTAGCAATTATTGGATTGAGTTACAGGGACGGAATCTCCTTGAAAGCCAAGAACATTCTTTGCCACCTCTCTGTCTTCAGGGCATAGTACACTCTTTGGCCCATAATTACAGCTCAGTAAACGCTTTCCATGCCAATGAGTCAGTTAATCAAATATATTGTCCCTACCCTTGAGATATCTGAGATTTGTTTGCTGAAGAAAAAAATATAATCTCGTGTAGATTAATGAGAGAACAATTTATTGCCATCTCTAATAAAATGCTAGATTCTACAGTAAATGCTAGACACTGTCGCTGGGCAACAATTGGATTGGGATTTCAGATAAAAGAAAGGTTATTGGTGATGAAGTCACCTGGGGAAAGCTTTGCCATGGGGGTGGAGAGTCGAAAGCAGAATAAACTATCGTGAACAAGTCTAAGTGGATGGGAGCACAGTTTTGTGCAGACCAGTACAAGCAGTAGTCAACACTGGATTTTAGACTCTCCACATGGGACTTGATATCATAATGAGAATAAAAAGGATATCTGGGGTGGCAGCAAGCTCTGCATTTAGACGATATCCTAGGATAATCCCAAGAAGAATACAGACCCATATAACTGAGGTTTGACTGAACAGGGACCTGACATAACGCAAAGAGGAAAGCCATAGATAATCTCTGAAGCTTTCAGCTTGCCGCAAAAATAATTTTGGACTGCAAGCCTTAGTTTCTGTATGAACCCAAAGAAAGACGTAGCTTATCTCTTTAACAAAGTGCCTCATTGTTCATCATTCTGCAGTTGTATTTACTGAAAATATTTTCGAAATATTAGTTGGTATGCTTTACTCAATTCTAAGAGGTAATAGCTCTTATAAACAGATTGTTTAAAGGAACAGGCCCATTTGTCTTTGGAAAAAGGCAAGGAGAAAGGAAAAGATTGGAACATGTGTTTCTGCTCAGATAGCAATAAAATATGGGGTGAGTTCCTGTCTTTAAAAATGTATTTTCTCTATCCCTCTGTATATATACCTATCCCAGGATTGCAATAAAATGGTGCATTGTGTGTGTGGAAGTGGTACCGTATTGGGCTTTTGGGTAGATCATTAAAATATATTTCTGATGGAAGCCTGGAAAAATGATTGCACAGCCATTTATTCAGTCATCGTGTATGGAATGTCCATTTTATTTGCTCATGTTAAGTTTGAGTGAACTGCCTTTGATTTGGGATCGTCCTGCTGGAATATTCAAGGAGAGGTTCATTTTCCTTCTTCAGCATCTGACCTGGTAACATGTGCATCCTCTTCTCTGGCCATGAGGAATAGCAATTTTGAAAACTAGCCTGACTTTACAGAATTGTACGTGGTCAACATTCCACCACTAGATTTACCCAAGAACCTGAAACAAAAATTTTAAAAAGGAGATAGAATGTCCTGTTGTGACTACACTGGAATTTTGCATGCAGCATTATGCTTTTTCTCCTAGGGGAGTTAGCCATGTGGAACTGGAGCCATTAGCCAGTTCTTCAGTGGATAAATACTATCGCCTGGGAAAAGAGGCAAACAATGTGTTCTCTCCAGTTAGAGATTAGAAGAAGAGGAACAATATGGGTAGTTGTGTTTATCAAAAACCAGAAGGACTGTTTTATTTTAAATTTCAAACCCAAATATCTAGCTTTTGTGACTTCAAAATCAACCATCACATATTTGTATGATGACAGAAGGAAAACTGTTGGATTTAAGCAGACTGCACATCTCTCATTCTTTTGTAATGTGGAAACTAGTTGATTCCAGAATCAGCTGTAGCCCCAGTTTTCTGCACTTTGAGTTTTGGTTTTTCATTTGCATTGTCATGGGAAACGTTTATGGCAGCGCAAATGCAATTTTGATAGGCAAAATGATTTTTGAAAATGTGTAGGGCTTGATCTCAGAATAAGTGAAACTGGAGAAGACCTAAGTTTTAATATTGAAAACGTAGTAGCCATTGAAAAATAATTATTTTGTGACATGGTCGGGTTTTTTTTCTTTATCTGATGGATATGACTGGCTAAATTTTGATATCATTGGTATTATTTGAGTGTCTTTGTCAAGAATTCACCTTATTCAGCTCTCATTTAAACCAAAAATATTTTAAGCAATGTGTAAGAGCTTATGATGGAAAAATTAAAAACAAGGTCATTAGGCAGAGGGGCAGAACTATCAGAAAGGAACAGGAAAATTACATTCTGCTACCTGTTGGGTTAGCTGTTCTCTGTATTCTAATTTCCCCTTCTTGGCCCGTAACACAGAACTTTATCATTGCTTCTGATTTGCCTGTATCACTCACTAGCCTACAAAGACTATTCTCGCATCAGGTCAAGATTGCTGTCTGCTTTACTCACCGCTATATCTCTAGTATATTCACAGTGCCTGGAACAAACTAAGCAGTCCAAAACTGCCTAAAGGAAGATAAGAGAAACAGACATTTTTGTGAAGACTGCTTATCCATGTGACAGCAGACTGATCAATTTTTCTAATTTTTTTTGAATTTTTGAATTGTAAAATGACTCTCTTCCAGACCTAATATTCTGTGATTTGATAATTTCCGCAATCACATTTTCTGTAATAAATTTTGCATGACGTTAGCTATTTTTATACCACATATTACTTGGCTCTAATTTCTTTTTCACCCTAGGAAATAAAAGTATTAAATGAATTTCCCATTTTCGTAAGTTATTGATACACATCACTGTGGGGTATCTCCATGATTAACTTTCATACTGCGTATTCAACAAGAGTTTAGTGAAGATATCATGTATCAGAGCCCCCTGTCTGTATAGACGTTTGAGTAAAGAAGAAATACATAGCACAGGATGATAGTGGGTGCATCAAGTCTCTAAATGCAAAAACTTACTGTAGCTGTTGATTTTCTTCAGGCAAATTGAGTTTAGACGGGAGGGGGGTGGTGGAAAATTGAGTAGAAGAGACACAAACTGAATCAAGTAACATGAAATTTTAGTTGACAAGCAACTACTATTTTTTCAGAATATGAAAATTATATTGTTCATTTCAAAAGTTTTTGAGGCATATAGAAGAGTATTAGAGAAGAAATAAATCTCTCCTTTAATATCACTTTCCACAGAAAATCACTTTTAACTGTCTAATATATTTCCATGTTAAAATATGTTCTAAAAGTCTTCTGTTATGTACATATGGATTTAAAACCTCCATATTTTCATGAAAACGGAATGATACATGCTGTTTTAAAACATGTTTAATTTACAACATGCAGTCTGTTCTAACATACTGCTTGTGTTCTAAAAAAAAATAAAAACTTCATGTTATCAAAAACTGTCTTAAAATAACTATCGATTGATAGGGCGCCTGGGTGGCTCAGTCAGTTGAGCATCTGACTCTTGATTTCAGCTTAGGTCGTGATTCCAGGGTTGTGGGATCGAGCCCCAAGTTGAGCTCCACATTGAGCGTGGAGCCTGCTTGGGATTCTCTGTCTCTCTCTCCTCTGCCCCTCTCCCCTGCTCATGCATATGTTTGCTCTCTCTTTCTCTCTCTCTCTAAAAAGAAAAAAAAAACAACTATCAATGGAGAAAAGATGTTGGAGTAGAGAGTTTCAGACTGTCAATATTAAAGTTATATTTCCTATAAGTGTTTCCATTTTTAAAGAAATAACTGTGAATATGTGATTATAAAACCTATGACAGAGATAAAAATATGACCTTTGAACGTACGTTGGTTTGGCTCCATGGCAATAGTCTTCCTTTCTCTCCCTGTCACTCCGTGTCTCATTAACCCTTATTTCCTGTGAAAGCCTTAATTTTATTGCATTTATCCACTGTCTTTAGGACAAGGCACTTATTTTTGTCTTGTTAGTGTTTGTTCTAGTCTTGTTTCTATGCTGCTGTTTGTTCTTGTTCTGATTTGATAGGATTGTAGCCAGTGGCAATCCAAGCTTTATAAATCCTTTTTCCTAAATCATTTGTTCCATGCCATCCATGGGAATTCACAGCACTTGCACTGTAAGAGAAATTCCTGCAGCACAAATACTCTTCTTTACTAAACTTCTTCTTTCTAAATGGCTGAATGGTATTTTGTTGTATCTGTGCCAATAATTATTGAGACACTTAGCTTGTTGGGCGTATAAGTTGTTTCCAACTTTTTGCAATTTTGAAAATGCAGAGCCAAGATCATTAAAGTGTTAAGAATCTAAAATAAAACAACACAAAACATTGGCTATCATCTTGTTGGACCCCATGAATTACCATTTCCTCGTTTTTGCTCACAGGCCATCCTTCATCACTGCAGTACATAAACTCCTTTTTAAGTTGGACATGGGGGGAGGAGGGTGTCCATTTTTCCTCCAAGGCAAATCATATGAACACTGAAAGTCATCTGGATTAGGTATTGTTTATAATGTTATGGGGCATCGAACCTGGTCAGTACTGTTTCTGGAATTCAAAGGGGCTTTGGACATCCTCCCGTCTTGTGATACTATTCGTCACCTTGTATCTACCATTACTGCTTTTGTGATTTGCCATCATCCCCTGTGATGGTTCATGCTATGTGTCATTTCATGTCATTTTGACTGGGCCAGGGAATGCTGACATATTTGGTCCAATGTTTTTTTTGAGTGTGCCTGTGCAGGTGTTTCTGGATGAGATTAACAATCAAATAGGTAGGCCCAGTAAAGCATTACCCTCCCCTAATGTGGGTGGGCCTCATCCAATAATTTGAAGACCTGGATAGAAAATGAAGGCTTGGGGTGCCTGGGTGGCTCAGTCACTTGAGTTTCTGACTTCAGCTCAGGTCATGATCCCATGGTTTGATTTCAAGCCCCACATCGGGCTCACTGCTGCTGTCAGCTCAGAGCCCACTTTGCATCCCCTGTCCGCCCCTCTCTCTGCCCCTCTTCCAATTATGCTCTCTCTCAAAAGTGAATAAACATTAAGGAAAAAATGTCAACTCTCCCCAGAGTCTGGGAGAATTCCTTCTGACTGAGTGCACCTGAACTGGGGCATTGACTTTTTCTTGCCTTTGAACTTGAGTTGACACATCAGCTCTTACTGAATCTCAAGCCTGCCAACCTTTGGACTGAAACCACACCATCGGCTCTCCTGGGTTTCTAGCTTGCTGACTCACCCTGCAGATCTTGGGACTTGTCAGCCTCTCTCATTGCATGAGCCAATTCCGTATAATAAATCTCTTTTTATCCTATTGGTTATGTTTCTGTGAAGAACCCTGACTAATAAACTCCCTATTGCCCTTTCTACAGCCTTCGAGATCTCCAAAGCCACAGGCATAACGCTCCACTCCTGGTGATACCAGCTCTTTCGCTGATCTTTAATGATCAGATAATAGTTATTTAGGTCACTTATAAATTACTTTGTTCATAACACTTTACAGTCCCTTTCACTAAGGAATATGGGATGAGGCCAGAAGGTATTTAAATCAAACAGTGCCTCAACAAATACATTCCTGTTTAACCCCTCATCACTCTCTCGAAATGAGACATGTACCATTACAACGTTAGTTCCAGTTGATTTTCCTGCCTTCTCAAGGATTTTTGCAGAACCGGGGAAAGATGCCTTCTGCCTTTGCCTAAGGGGCTCCATTCTGTTGTAAAGGTAGATAGAAGATTTGGCACAAAGGAAAGGAATCAGCTTTGCCTAGGTCCCGAAGAAGTATTTTCTCTCTTTCATGACATTTTTACATGCCATTTGATGGTATTGCTTAAGCGGAAGTTTTCAAGTGAAGAGTTAGAAGAGGTAATTCCCAGAATATGAGAGGGTAGGGTAACTACCACTCTGCAGAGAAATGGCTGAGGTTAAATGAAGCGAACTCTAACTAGAGACCCTGATATAATTCTGAGTCTCTGGCTCTCTCAGAAAGGGGGCAGAAACAGTCCTGCCAGATGGGAAGAAGAATAAATCACTTGATGGAAATGCAGATATAAGTACCATAGAAACAAAAGCTGAAGAAGATCCTCAGGATTCTCTACCTAAACACCTTCTCCTTTAGATGAGGGAATCAAAGCACAGAGAGGTCAAATAACACGCCTAGTGTTTCATCTTAAAAATCCCATTCAAGTCCATTTTAATAACCTGCTACTAAAAATGATGGAAATCATTCATTTTAAACTTACACCTTAAAAACAGCATTAACCCTTTCCCCACTTATACTCATATCTTTTTCTTGAGTTGAGTTCATTAAGGACCGTGGACATATGGTTACAGATAGCGGTTAATTTTGTATCTATCTTCTGGCATCTTATTGACTCTAATACAAGAATTTTCAAATTATTTTAAAAATATTATTAAAATCGGCATAGTAAAGAACATGTCACTTAAAGTACTACAAAATACACTTTTTTACACTTTCCTTTATTAACTTTAATATTTTTCAGGGAGAAAATTCCGAGTTAGATCTATTAGACAGCATTAAGTATGTTTTCATCATTAAGATTAAAATATAATTTTACTTTAGAGTATTTGATGTTTCTAGCCTTTAAGAAGTCAACATTTAATCACATCTAAAAATTGCAGGATAAAATTTTGAAAGTCCTCAATTATTAACATTATTTCAAGAGAAAAAAGCCACTTTGCCACAAAACTTATATTTTTCTTTTATGAATTGAGTCTGGTACAGAATATTCTTTATGGTGAGGCTTAAACATAATAGAGTCTAGCTACTTCCGTGAAAATACTTTTCAATGAGTTTCTGCTTTGACCCTGAACTGACCTTGTAGTTAATGTTGTACACTATCCTTTCATTATATGCTGGATTATAAGATATGACTTATTGGCAGCTTAAAAGCATCAAGTTGTGAAATGCAATTTATAACCATGAGAAAGGACTGAGCTTTGAGTGACAGTTAAATTTGAATAGATGGGTCGGTGTTATGAAACATGAATAATGAAGCATTTTAAACTCAAGTTTTTGGTTAAATCATTAATATGATTGTTTTAGAAGAAAGTCTGCATCTATCATGTAACCAATAAGACGTGTAAAAATGCAAAATTTGTATTGTGTGAAATAATTAAAATGAAAACTGGTTTTCTACATTCATTCTTACATTGATTTTTAATTTAAATCACTTAGGTGTCACAAATAGGCTTATTAATTTTAAGCTCTGTATGTTACAATCGTGTTTAAGCTGTTAATATAACTTCTCTTACGGTGATACTGTTTAAATGGTGGATTTTCATTATCTAATGATAGTTACCATTTATTCAGTGCTTACTGTGTGCAAACATACTACACTGAGATCTTTTGCATATATTATTTAATCTTAAAATCCTCACCTCAGATGATTCTGTTTACAGTGTGAATAGAATCCCCCTGAGTTGAACCAGGCAGACATTTTTGGTTGTTATACTCAGAGGTGGATAATACCCCCCGGATGGATGTGGGTAAGGAGTGGATAGACTCACCGAGATGCAAGAACAGTCCATCCCCCACAGTGCCCCTGGGCATGCAAATTGGTGAAACCCTGTTTGTAGTTAAATGCACCTAGAACCTAAATCCCTTTTACATGTAAAATATAACGTGGATCGTGTGTGCGTGTGCGTGGGCATGTGTGTGTGTGCATGTGTTTCGAGGGAGAGGAATCACAGCTTCAATAGTTGTTGAATTTTTCAGGAATGAGTTAACAGTGTTCAGAGCTTTACTCAGAGCTATTTCCTATGTCAGAAAACTTGGAGAGTGGCGCCACTTGTGAGACTTGAGTGTCCCATACAAGTCTTCTGTATTCAGTTTGGCATTTGGAAATGTGCACATTACAGGGGAGTCTACCCCCAGGTACAAGTGTCTGAGCTCCTTAAGAAGGTCTTCCAGTGTGGCCCTACAAACATTTACACATACAAAATCATTTTTAAATTAAATAAATATTGCATTTGGTTATGAAAGAAAATTTTCATTATCGTTAAATAAAATAAATTATTTCACTTCTCCCTTATAGTTAAAGCACTCTCTACAAGCTTGGGTACGTGATCTATCCATTCCATTTCAGATCAGTAATATAGGTGTTACCAATATTTGTCCTAAAAAGGTAGATACTAGGTCTATACAGTTCAGAACAACAGATCTAAACCCTGTGTTCTTTTAGTGTTAAAGGACACAGCCAGACAAATCTGGCTTCCCATACAGGCTGTTACTTAACTATATATTTGATGTTGGGCAAGTTGCTTTACCTCTGGGTTTTAGTTTCTTCATTTGTAAGATGAAGCTACTGATAGTACCTTTATCCCAGGGTTACTGTGGATGTAATAAAGCACCCAATGCAGTGACAGCAGATAAGGTAATCAACAAATACTATTTATCACTAGTATGTTGTATTACCTCCAGAATAGGCCATAAGTATATTTTTCACATCAGAGAGTATATAGTGCAAAAATCATGCCTAAATTAACAGGCATGCAGTAGGCCAATGAGAGAGAATAAACATTATGAATTCCTCCTGCCTTTTTGCTGAACACGTCTTTGGCTTTGCCTCCTCAGTTGTGTACCCCAACCCACCACTGAATTCTGAGAAGGGCGTGCCCATGGCCAGTTCTGTGATAACTGCCCTCCAATGATGAAAACACAAAGTAACAGAATGCAATGGCTGTCAGCTTACTCATTTCTTTGTACCAGTAATATAAATGACACTCAATCCTATTGCTTTGTCATAAAGGGTAATGTAAATGAGCAGGCACCAGAAAAACACATAATGGTTATGCAAGATCATACGCTGTGAGAACCTGATCCAGGCAGATCCAGATCAACTAGCTGAATTTCTCTTAACTATTTACTACCACCTAGAAACAAGTTTTTCCATTTTGCAGTGTTGAGGTGTGTGTGTGTGTGTGTGTGTGTATTATACATTATATAATGGGCCTTTTCTTATATATCTGAAGCCAATCTAAGGCAGGAGAAGTATCTGCTTGAGAAATATTTTGGAAAATTATGTTGATTCTGTTAAAGCAAAACTACTTGTTAGCAGTGTGTTTCATTTTTTTAATCAAAGTCTTCATAAACAGTGGACATTACAAGCACCTCCAGAGTGCCGTGATCAGTCATTGGAACTTCAGGAATGAATTGTTTTCTAGAGCTTCAGATTGTAATTGAAATGCCAGCAGAAGGAACGACAGACATACCTGCAAGAGAGGCCATTTATGAGCTTTGATTTTCAGCTAATTTACAGAGTCGTCAGGAGAAGAAAGATGCCTTGCTTAGTAAAAATCACTTAATGGTAGATTAACACTTGATATTAAATCTCTTCCCTCATTCCACTTTCTATCCCCATCCATTCAAGCCCTAATGAGTGTAGGGAAGCTACAAGACACTTGATTCCTACATAACAGGTGCCATAATATCTGCCATTGATTACATCCCATTTGTTATTAACATAAACACACACATATAAAACACTGATTTTCTAAGTGTACCGTACATTGTCTGGAATAGTAATTGTCAATAATTTGAATGCTATCAAGGAAATTATAGGACATGTCCAACAATATTACCTTAATAGTGCTACCATAGCAGTGTGGTACTGAGATCAAAAGTAATCACAAACGTTAACCTAAATGCAGTTAAGTTGAGCTAAATATAGTTTCTCTAAATTATATGTCTCATAGGTTTGCGATCAGTTTATACCAGGTGATAAGGATCTTCGTAAGTTATCAGTGATAAATCATGTGCTTAAAAACCCCAATTTTTTTCCCTAAGATACTATAAGACATTTACATTTAGGATTGAAAGAAAAAGCTTCAGTCTTCCTTATGAATCTTCCAATAACTAGCTTTTCATAAAAAAGTAAGCAGTTGCTCAATGCATAGGAAGATTTTTGTAAGCCAACCCCATTTTTATTTCGACAAATACTCTTCCACTCCATTTAAAATTGACGTTTTTTTTTTCTTTCTTAAGAAAGGTACAACATGTTTCACATCAACTTTTCTTGAACCAGACTGCTTGTTTAAGTAAATATGGATGAAGTATCCATCTAAATTCTAACTTTCTGTCATGTTACATTTCATAGGTAGCCTATGGTCCTATTTATTCCTCAGAAATACTATGAACATAGTCTTTATTTATTCTAACATAAACTAAACCATGTTATAAAATAGAATTGAAATACCCAAATTATGGAAACAGCCCAAGTGTCCATTGACTAATGAGGATAAAGAAGATATGGCCTACAGTGGAATATTACTCAGCCATGAAAGAGCATGAAATCTTGCCATTTGCAATGACATGGATGGAACGAGAGAGTGTTATGCTAAGTGAAATAAGTCAGAAAAGACAAATGCCATATGATTTCACTCATGTGGAATGAGGAAGCAAAACAAATGAGCGAGGGGGAAAAAAGAGAGACAGAAGTAAAGCAAGAAACACAGCTTTAACTATAGAGAACAAACTGATGGTTACCAGAGGCGAAGTGGGGGGAATGGGTGAAATAGGTGATAGGGATCCAGGAGGGCACTTGTGATGAGCACCGGGAAGTGCGGAAACACTGTATTGTACACCTGAAACTAACATTACACTGTACGTCGGCCCATGGAATTTGAATAGAAACTTAAAAAGCAAGTGAATACATGTTTTTTAAAAACGTGTACATTTAAATGTATGGTTTTTAATAGTAAGGACATTTAATTTTTTTTTTTTTGTATACACTTCATCCATCTGAGTTTTGTATGCATTATTTAGGAACAACATATGAAACTAGTATAAACTCAATTTTGGTAAGCAGAAGCAAAATCATCCTATTATTCTACTCACTTTGTGCCAAGAAAACTTTATGCTTTGAAATAATTATACTAAGAATATTGTAGGAGAGAAATATTTTCACTGATTATTATATCTGTAAAAGTATTAATTCCTCTAAATATAGGGATGAAATTTCAGTTTATTAGAAATAACTTTGTTTTATTTTTTATGAAATTTATTGTCAAATTGGTTTCCCTACAACACCCAGTGCTCATCCCAACAGGTGCCCTCCTCAATGCCCATCACCCACTTTTCCCTCTCCCTCCCCACCCCCCATCAACCCTCAGTTTGTTCTCAGTATTTAAGAGTCTCTTATAGTTTGCCTCCTTCCCTCTGTAACTTTTTTTCCCCTCCCCCCCCCCACCCCTGGTCTTCTGCTGAGTTTCTCAGGATCCACATAAGAGTGAAAACATATGGTGTCTGTCTTTCTCTGCCTGACTTATTTCACTTAGCATAATACTCTCCAGTTCCATCCACGTTGCTACAAATGGCCAGATTTCATTCTTTCTCATTGCCAAGTAGTATTCCATTGTATATATCAACATCTTCTTTATCCATTCGTCAGTTGATGAACTTTAAACTTACAATTCAGTATGGATAGAATCTTTTAATAGGTACTTTCAGCAACTGGAAAATCAGAAATATTTAGAAAAAATATAATTAAATAAATATTTAAATTTTTTTTCTTTAATTTTTATTTATTCTTTGAGAGAGAAAGAGAGAGAGCATGAGCAGGGGAGGGGCAGAGAGAGGGAGACACAGAATCTGAAGCAGGCTCCAAGCTCTGAGCTGTCAGCCCAGAGCCCGACGCGGGGCTCGAAGTCACAAACCATGAGATCATGATTTGAGCCGAAGTCAGATGCTTCACTGACAGAGCCACTCAGGCGCCCCAGTAATTCAACAAATATTAAGTGCAAACTAGGTTCACAGTTTGTGGAAAGTTCTCAGAACAATTTGCAAGGGGAGGAAACTCTTAACTAGCAATGATGAAGACGACAACAAGAGTAACAGTGAGCATGGATTGAGGGCGTAGTATGTTCTTGCCCTGTGCTAAGTTTGCCACATGCTTTTCCCATTTATGAGGTTTGCAAGATTCTTCATACAAATCTTTCCAACCCAAAGTTTAGAAAGGTTAAGTAATTTTCACAATGTTACATAGCCACTGAGTATTGAAACCTAAATTTGCATTCCAGTTGGCCTGACATCAGTCTGGTCTTCTAATCACCACTGCCTCTCCTATATAACATTCAAAATCTAGGTGAAAAGAATGAGAAAAGAAAACAAAGATCATTTTTTTAAAAATTTTTTTAACATTTATTTTTGAGACAGAGAGAGAGCATGAACAGGGGAGGGGCAGAGAGAGAGGGAGGCACAGAATCCGAAACAGGCTCCAGGCTCTGAGCTGTCAGCACAGAGCCCGACGCGGGGCTCGAACTCACGGACCGTGAGATCATGACCTGAGCCGAAGTCGGACGCTTAACCGACCGAGCCAGCCACCCAGGTGCCCCAAAAACAAAGGTAATTTTATACAACAGAATATCGCAAAATATTGAAGTATATAAACACATATATATGATATCCCTCTATCTTTACCATAGCAAAGATTCCGATATGAGCAATTTACATAGTTCATGAAGAAAATGTATTCATTACATTATCTGTGATTATCTATCTGTGTGTATGTTTGAGAACTCTGGCAACCAAACATCAGCTTGCAGGGACAGTTACAGAGAACTCAATCTTTGCTTCCGGAAACTTACAGAAGAAAGATGAATAGATGAATAGGAACATGGAACAATTGATGCAGTGGCTGCTGGGTTATATTGTTCTAGGCAAAAGGAGCCCAGAGAAGGGAGATGTAAACTTAAAAACAGAATTCTTAGAAGCAGATGGTAGCAAGAGGGAATCAAAGACCATTCCAAACTCCAGAAAAGCGGGAATTGAATAAACAATACAGAAGGGCCAAAGCCTTTGAAGGATGCAAAAGATGTGAATGAAAGAAAGGGAGAAAGAGAAAAAGAGAAAAGGAAAAAGAAAAAGGAAAAGGAAAACTTTCGTCAGGAAGGGCCAAAGCCTTTGAAGGATGCAAAAGATGTGAATGAAAGAAAGGGAGAAAGAGAAAAGGAGAAAAGGAAAAAGAAAAAGGAAAAGGAAAACTTTCGTCAGGAAAGAAGAGGCGAAGAAAAACACTCCAAGGCTGAAAAATATTTTGATGAGCAAATTGAAGATATATACCATGCTGTTTCCTCATTGCAGCAAAAGACAAACTGGAGTGATTGACACTTTTAAAAAGCACAAATCTAAAAGGCAATGGAGGAAGAAGTGATGAAAATGTGTTAATACAAGAAAGGTGGTCCCAAGGTTTCAAGCCTCCTTGTGAGATAAATACATGTACATTTTCTTTAGTAGCCAAAGGAGGATATCTGGGAAAAAAATAGACAAAGATGTTCTGGTTTTCATATGCTTGGTTGAAAAAAAAAACAGTAAGGCTGTTTGACAGAAACTTTTCTATTAAATGAGAAAGTTAGGTAATCTCATAAGTAACTGTATGTCCCAGGTGGTGTATACCCCTTGTGTAGTTTTCCATGCTGGTCTTTAATAGCAATTTCTCCTGGGGTGAGCATTTTAAAGAAGTTATTTTTTTCCCTTTCTTACTGCTTATTTTCAGCATAGAATTAAGTCACAGATTTGGTCAGGAAGAGATGGATCCTAGAGAGAAGTATGTAAGTGCTTTGAATTCAGAAGTAACATCAAATTAGATCATATTTAGTCATGCATGAGGTCAGAGGACAAAATGAAGATAAACTGAAGTCATTTATTAGCCAGCTTGGGCTCTTTTATGCAAATCCTAGGAAAAAGGCACATCACCATAGGATACATTCTTAACGTCAATTTATTCCTGAAAGTTATTTTCGTAGGGCACACTGCAGGCCATAGACGTGCCTCACAAATTCAAAAGGCTGAACCTTCTACATGCACAGCAATAAACTTGGAGAATAATTGTGAAGATGATGATTCTGGAACTTTTTAATGGCCCCAATCATTAGCAAAGATTAAAATTATATTCAACATTCTATATTCACCAAGGCAATCAAGTGGACTAATCTATTTTAAAGGGGTTTTAAAATGCAGAGATGAAATAAACAAAATGATTTTGATTTAAACTTCAGAAAAAAAACATAAGTTAAATTAATCGAATGATTCTTTTTTTATGAGTGTTCTGATTGAAGTGATTATATTTAGCCAAGGGAGAAGAGGCGATGGGGAAGTATGGGTATGGCATGGTACTTACTTAGAGGATTATATTGTTTGGTTTGTGCTAAGCAATTCCTATGTGCCAAACATTGTCCTAGGAGCAAAGGCTGCTAAAATTATGTGGTGAATACTTCCCATGTGGTTGACAGGGAACATGAATAGATCTAGAATGAATGGGAAAACTCCATGTTTTCAATGTAGACACCTGACTTCACATGGAAATACTGAATCAAACAAGGTAGTTTTTATGCAGACCGGATTATTAGTGAAGCAGAATGACCATGCCATCAATATAGCACCTGTCATAAAACTGGTAATTTTGATCATTTGTGCTTTCATTGTAAAATTAGTAAAAATCTAAGGAGAACAAATGGATAATTTTTCTGTATAATTTGAAGCATGGCTAACTTTGATTTTTTTTTTTTTTTTTTTAGTAATTGAGTTCTCCCTAGAAAACACACACACACACACACACACACACACACACACACAACTGTCAAGACTCCTTTTAGATATTTTTCTTCAAGAGTATATTATCTCAATATGTCTATTTTTTATGTATAATGTTTTTTGAGGATTTTTAGTGTTGTTGATCTGGATGCCGTGAAACCAGTTGTTAGCAGTGTAAGGAAGAAGTAGAAAGCCTGAATCCAGAGTGACTTTTATCTTAACTTCATTGGTTTCATGCTATGCGGTGAAAATATGACATCGTCCTTGTTGAATATGTTTATGGGACAGATGTTCAGACCCCAGATCCAGTAGTTTCTAGTAGAGATTTACTTGGAAAAAAAAGCATTTTCTCAACTGCAAAATGCACAATATGCCTACCTCACAGGCGTTTTGACATGAATAACTGGTATGATAAGAAAAGAATTTGTAACTGTCAAGTGCTAGGTCAACATGTGGAGTTTACTTGTTATAATATTTACATATAAATTATATATATGTATATATGTTGCTGTTTAATTTTCAACTTTAGAGTTCATTTGTGGTTCAAACAAGTCATTTTATATTTCTGGTCCCATTTTAGAAGTTTCTAGCTGTTCTTAAGGTATGAAAGTTTGATCTTTATCAATATTCATTACAAGACGTTAAATAATTATTTCCAAGCAGATTTCACGTGAATACTTTTGTTTCTGAGAATTTTTTTTTTTTGCTACTAAAGCCATCCAAATTCATTTCCATTAACTATGCTAACAGATTTTAAACAGTAATGCTTGACTTTGTAAAAAATATGCCAATATAAATGGTAAATGGCATGTAAAGAGCAGAGGTGAGGGAGTCATATGATCATATTTAAAGTCTTGGAAAAGTCTGCTTGTCTTACCAGTGGTTGACTGGCTCATGCTGTGGATGGACAATGTTGCTTGAAGTGATTGAATGAAGTGCCTCTTAAGCACTCTGGTAAATGTAACTGGGATCTAACTAACTTGGACTTCACCTCCCCAAGGAAACATCCATAACTTTCTTTTTTAACATGGTAACAGTCTGTAGTCTATGTTATACTCCGGCCATTCACTATTAATAAAATATTCGCGTTGGATGATTTTGCTATGTTCTTGGTTCCTTTTTTTTTTTTTTTTTGCTATGTTCTGTGAATAGATCTCTTAGAATTTTCTTTATTATTTATGAGAGCTTTCCACTGTTATCAGTGTGCCCAAACCATGGGCTCCTATCTTTGTTTTGGTAATAATAATCCTTGGATTATGCAAATTAGTAACAAACATTTTTCTCATTGCTAGAACCTTAGAAACTGTTGTGGGAACCATTAAGCATGATTTACTGGGGTTTTAATTTAAGAGCTATGTCAAAGCAACACAGAGTCGTATTTTGTTGCAGTAGCTACAAAGTCAGAGACCTGAGTTCGGGTTGTGACTCCACAGATTTCTAACTATGTGAGAGTGGGCTTGGTTTACTCTTGAAGCTTTGAATTTTTCATCTATAAAATGAGGTCGCTGGGATGATTATATCAGAATGCATGTGAAATATTTAGCGTAAAGTTAGGGGATTTATTATGTCAGGGATTATACTGTGCATTTGGAATACAAACCTGGATAATATATGACCTCTGACTTGAAGAAGGCTAGAGTCTAGCATAACATACAGGCACATAAATTGCTTGTCATTTTTCCAGGTATGTGTTTGTGTGTGTGTGTGTGTGTGTGTGTGTGTGTGTGTACTATATGTATATGTGCTTACTAAGTGCTTAACACACACTAACAGCTACTACTGTTATACATTTTCTTGTTATTATCATGAGCTTACAACTGCATAAAAATAGTTTTGATTTATAGAAAATCAATTCAGAAACAAGATTTTATATAAATAATGTGAGGGGCTCCTGGGAGCCTCAGTTGGTTGAGAGTCCGATTCTTGATTTCGACTTGGGTCATGATCCCAGGGTCGTGAGATTGAGCTCTGCATGAGGCTCCACACTTAGCATGGAGCCTGCTTGGTATTCTCTCTCTCTCTCTCTCTCTCTCTCTCTCTCTCTCTCTGTCTTTCTCTCTCTCTCCCCCACTCTCTCCATCTCTCTCTCCTGCCCTCTACCCCCTTCCCTACTTTCTGTCTAGAAACAAAATAATGTTGATGAAGCAAGAATTAAAATGAAGGATCAACACTTACTGTGTAAATTAGTTGTCTTTTCTTTTATATTTACAACATTTATAGGAAAATGCTTTGTATTTCATGTGGTGTAGAGAAATAAAATGCACTGTGATGTAAATAATCATTGCCGTTGCTGTTCAACTTTTATTCATAATTTACTAACCACTTACTTTTTGCTAAAGCCTCTAGCAAGCCCTGTGGGGAGGATTTCAGATGATTCATATACAGACCTGCTCTCAAGGAATGTAGGATTTTCTTGGAGAGGGAAAATAAATACTTTCCACAACTAAAGAATAAGCAGTGTCTTCAAAGTAATCTTATTGATGAAAAGACGTTACATCAAATGACGTTGCCATTCTCACCTTCTGTATTGCTGACTGTCTGTTAAATATAGTTTGGAAATCTGGGCTCAAAAACCCAGAGCCACGTCAAACTCCCTTTTGCTTTCTCCCCATACATGACCACTCACCAGATCTTGCATCACATCTGTCACCACCGTCTTTGTTTCATCGGTCCGTCACGCCACAACCACCACCACTTGAAACATAGCCCCCTCCTCCAAATGGAGATATTTTACATTACCCTCACTAACATTATTATTTTCAGAAAGTGGAATACTTGTGTTGTAACACCTGAAAGAATAGAGGGAAGTGGAAGCAGTTTGAGGCAACGGGCCATGATTCAGAAGGCCAGGGCTGTCACTTGCTGAAGTCATAGAATTTCCCCGAGCCTGTTTCTTCACCTGGGAAAGGAGGAACGGTCTTTAAGTCCTTTGCAACTCTTTTGATGATACATCTCTGGCCGTATCACCCAAAACCTGCACTTGACTCTCTCTAAGCTTGCCTCATGCTTTTCCACCCTCAGGCTCTCTTGCTTGCCATTTATCCTCAGGCAGTGTACAACTAGCATTCATCATGCCATGACCTCTGCTCAAGACCCACCGCCTCCGTGAACACTTCCCTTATCTACTCCCAGAAGCCACCTCTTTCTTCAAATCCGATGCAGCTCATCTGAAATTTACTGTGTACCGCCGTAAGCCACTAATCACCCTTTTATGAATACATGACCACTAGCCTTAGCTTGAGTAAAGATGTTTTAAGTTTATTTATTTATTTTGAGAGCGGCTGAGAGAAAGAGAGAGAGAGAGAGAATCAGGTGGACAGAGGATCCCATGCAAGTTCTGTGCTGACAGCAGAGAGCCCTTTGTGGGACTCAAACTCAGGAACTGTGAGATCATGACCGCAGTAAAGGCAAAGTGTGTAAAGACTTTTTCGTCTCTTATCAAACATTGAGTTTTTTTCACCTACTAACAATCAGTGGGACTCTTGAGTGATTTTCTAAGAAAGCGAATATTACAACTTGTAAGGCATGATTATCCTCGTCACTTGTAATTATGTAGCATTATGTCAGTGAGCGCAAAACCATTGTGGTTCTTTTTCACATTTCTTAAAATAAGCTCTTCATAACCTCAGTGATATCGGCAATAAATCTAGATAAATTTTGTTTTTAAAGAGAGGATTAAAAATGACGTTTCAAACCAGTTTTTATTTTGCAAATTATCTGTAAAAACGTCGATGTGTTATTTTCTGTGAAATATGGAGATAGTTTCTTTTAATATACTCCTAATTCTGTTGGCCATTGTCTTAATTCTAATTCTAATGCCAAAACTGTTTTAATCCACTGAACAAGAGGAATGAAACTATGTATCTTGCTCAAAACACAAAAGTGATATACTGTATAATATACCTATTATATGTAAGAAAGAGTAATGAGTAATAAGTCCCATGTGTTAAATTACATTCCATAGATTTCCAAAAATGTGTTTTGCCACTTTAATAGTTTAATAATTTCTAGTTTGGTATTTTTTAGCCTGTCTTGCTTTTTAAAATTTTAATCTTTGATGAAACAATTCACATAGTGTTTATAACCTTCTAATAGATTTTTAATGGCGTTGTATAGAGGTAGTTGTTCTTGAGTAGTTACAGTGTAAATGCTTTCTTAACAAAAAGGAAATTGGTCTTTAATTTAGAGTAAATACACTCATATTATTCTCAGCTGTTAACTATTGAGTCATAGAATTAAAGAATTCTATTGTTAAGACTAAAGTGAATATTACTATAAGAAATTATTCTTTCCATTAAATTTAACTTCATATACATTATGGGTAGCACCAATGAGTAAGTCCATTAAATGCAAAAGCCAAAACATTAGTGGTGGTGGTACAACATACAAAGAAAAAGATCTCTCTAAAAAATGAATAAAAACAGTGAGCAGTAGAAACACAGTGAATGAGCCCAAGGTGGCTTAGTAAAAGAAAAGCCAAAATATATCAAAAATAGTGGTTTTGTGGTTGTTACTTAGTTATCTTATATAAATAGACGTTGATTTCTTTGGTTGTAAAGAGAATTCTCCAGGAAGGTTTCTCTCAAGACCCAAAGAACTCTCTCCCTGAATAATTATAAAGTCAGTTCCATCCTTGAAAGAAAGAGAGAGAGAGAGAGAAAGAGGAAGGAAGGAAGGAAGGAAGGAAGGAAGGAAGGAAGGAAGGAAGGAAAAGGAAAGGGAAAGAAAAGAAAAAAAGAAAAGAAAAGAAAAGAAAAGAAAAGAAAAGAAAGGAAAGAAAAGAAAAGAATGTTATGAAAGAAATCAAGAAAGAAATGTAAATGATGAACATTTTGAGAAAATATAAAGCCCAAGTAGTACGTCGGAAAAAAGTCAACAGATAGTTTTGCAGCTATTTTGCTGATATAACATAACACAGTACATGTTTTGGCTTTGGAGTCTCTACCCGTATCTAATGTTACATCATCACTCCTTGTACCATACATACAATGATAATGTATATTGTACAAATCAATGTATATTATACAAATCAATGACAAATGACAAGTGAAATAAAGGAGATAACATATGCAAAGTTCACAGCCCGGTCCCTACAACTCTTTAAAACAGAAATAGTAAAATAAGTTTGGTTTCTAATCAGAAAGCTATTTAGTAGAGGTTCAAACATTTAATGTCATTTATTACTTTTGCTGCTCTTGTATCTTTTTTTTAATGTGAGACTGAAAGAGAAATAGACATAGAAGGGACTTTATGTGAAGGGCCCCTCATTTATGCTGTCGCTGCTTTAATAGAAAGAAGACGAATGCAGTAGGAGTTTCACAAAGGTGGAATAAACCAATGGATTGAGAAGCCTGAGAAGCATTCTGGGAGTTACTTATGTCTCATCGAGACCGAGGCACGTTATCATGCATAATCTAATGCTAAGAAAGCTTTTAAACCGCTGGAAATTGAACCCAGAACGTATCGTTAAGCCAGCTTTTTCATCTTGACACCGAATCATAGCAGGAGCCAGCCTGTCAAGGATACTGCTGCTCCCTGGGCAGCCCTTGCATGTTGAAATAAAGAATAATGTTTTCGTGAAAGTTGTGTGCATTAAAGGAAAGCTAGCCATTTTATATATGACGATGTTAGTATCTTCTTAGATAGTCTGATAAATTATCAGATTAAACATTTTCGAGACTGGTACTATTCAGAAGTATTCATTAAACCCAAGCCCTTATACTCATCAATACGTTCACTACTAGCTATGAGAAATTCTTAAAATCATTTTATTTTCTGTCATTTTTTAAATGAATTCGTGTTGTAAATATATGGATATTATTTAATTCTAATGTTTTATATCTGTTTTAATGACATACTTAACTGTCACTTTTAAAATCTGTGAATAGGGCCCCTTTGAAATGTTTTGGACTCGGGAAATCTGATGGGTTTGGGTTTAGCTCCGGCTACAGATCACCTGTGGAGATTGGAACTGCCAAAAAAATTGCTTAAGCAGCCCTTTGAGTATTCTTAAATAGGGACATTTTCCAGAGCATTGGTTTCTAAAGCTTCCATTCCTTCGTGATGTTGAGCTTTCAGGATTTAAGTGCAATATTTACTCAACATCTAAGCTGCGTTTTTTATCAGACATATTTTTATACCTTTCATAATCAAATTGCTGATCATTGAAATATATATTTCGTTTCCACGACCCTGAAAGAATTCTCCTTGGTGTTCCTTTGATGTGCTTTTTGATGTGTGGACTATGAATTCAATTCAAGAATAACAGAGACGTTGCAAAGAAAAACTTAGAAAATCAGCTTTTCTTAATAGTCTGTCAGAACTGTCAGTTCGCAGGTATCAGCACTATTTTTCCAAAGGTGCCTTCTCTTCTCTGAAAAATCAGCTTTCAGTGTGAGGCCACCCGTGTGCTCCCATGGTGCCTGGGAAGATATGTGGCCTCAGGAACTGGCATGGGCTCTGGTTGGAAGAGCGGTCCTTAAGCCAGAATTGGGCTACTTCTTGGTTGCCTCATCGTAAGCAAATGGCAGAGAATGCTTTCCTCTCGCAGTGCTTGCTGCTGGATGTTAAACACACGAGTGGAGCTATCTCCGCAGGCAACTGGCTGGCCTCTCAGGCAGTGCCTCGCGGGAAGCCTGTGTTAAAGCATCTCCATTTGACCAGTGTCTGTCCCTCAGCTTTGGCTCAGCTCACATAGATTGGATTGTCCTACGAGAGAAAAGTCAAAATTAAAAGTTGCATCCAGAGAAGAGTACCCCTTCATTTATAGTAATTCCTCTACCTTTTCAAGACCTGGATACTTGAGTCTGCCAGAGTAACTGAGTTAACTGATTTTATGATCAAAGTTAGAGCATTAGGACAATGGTGTGGGATGGTTCTGAGGAGCATTTTCTTAGGGTTGTGGAAAAGCCGAAGAAATTATCGCTGCCTCAAAAGGGAGCTTACCACTCTAGAGGCTGAAAGGTAGGAGGTTTCCTTCTTAAGAGAGACAATCTTGTGCTCATTGCTTGCTCATTTCCCAGGCTTTCATGTAGATAGAAACCCTCTCTCATCTGAAGACACGCTTCCTTCAACTTGTTAATGTCAGGGAACTGAGTGTGTCTTTTACACATTTTCCTGAGTATCTACCTGCTTTTCCCATTTTGTCTCTGAAAATAATCTAACCTCCCTCCAAAGGAACTTCTTGAACTTTCTAAATCCATGCAGTTGCTGTTGACTTTTCCAGGTAAACTAGGAGGGTAATCTTTGTTTCAAATTCTTGAAGATCTTACTATGTCACTTCTTTGGATCGACCTTATTTAACTTACGATCTCTTGGTGTGGACTCAATAAACATGATAATGCAGGTGAAGAATCGTTATTAACTCTCTAGCACCAAATGTTGGCTGTTGTTTATAGTAGTAGCTTTAAGATGCCACTTGGTTTTTAAATCTTTCACCAAGTGTTGCTTGTGTGTAGATCTTTACTGTTTTGTGAGAAGTTTTCTGAACGGTAGGGCTTTAAACATCTAGTTCTTAAACCACATTGAAAAGCACAGTGGAAAGATTAAAAGAGATCGGCTGTGATCATTTGGGGTTGGGGGGGAGTGTTGCCAAGAGAATTTTGTAAGGTGACAAATCGGTTCTATCTCTTGGCTATGGTGATGGTTACATGACTATGCACTCGTCGAAACTTACAGAACTTTACACCAAAGGAGTGGACTTCATTATCTGTAAATTTGTTTGTTTGTTTACAAATGGTAACAGTTACAGGTTTATTTGGCAGTGAGATAGAATGATAGTAAAAAGGTCAGAGAGCATGCTTTTATCCTATATTCAGTCTCCATTCTAAATAAAAATGTCCTTGTTTTAAATAAGAGAAAGCTTTTTAATTGTTATTTTTCAGATCCACAGAGATTGAACTAAGTAAAGGCCTTAAAAATTTCATAGGAGAAAAACTAAAGCTTCAAATGGAAAGCCAGATGGAACAGAAGCACACATCATTCACCCTGGTGATACTAAGAAAAAAGTTACGTTAAAATCCATGTAGTAAAATACAAACAATACTGCAGCCAACAAAGATAGATTCTTTCTTAGTAATTACAAAATTCGGAGACGATAGTTGCAAAATTAAAAAGAAGAAACAAAAGCGATCAACCTCCATGTTTGAGAAAAATAGGCGGGTGCCTAAATAGTAGTGCCTGGTATAGACAGAACCATTTAACAATCCGTGTCATTTAAAGATCCTGAAATAAGTAGAGACTTGGAAAATTGAGTGTCAGAGAGGAATCTGTGCTCAAAGCTCAAGAAAAAGTGAATTTTAGCTAGATAAAGAAAAGATAAAGAAAACCACTATCAAACTTAAATGTCTTTTATAATTTGAGGAACATATTAAAAATAAATGTTCTTTAAAAGTCAATTGTTGGGGCGCCTGGGTGGCTCAGTCGGTTAAGCGTCCGACTTCAGCTCAGGTCACGATCTCGCGGTCCGTGAGTTCGAGCCCAGCATCGGGCTCTGGGCTGATGGCTCGGAGCCTGGAGCCTGTTTCCGATTCTGTGTCTCCCTCTCTCTCTGCCCCTCCCCCGTTCATGCTCTGTCTCTCTCTGTCTCAAAAATAAATAAACATTAAAAAAAAATTAAAAAAAATAAAAGTCAATTGTTTATTTTTCTTAGTAAATCCAATGTATGTGGATGGTTGATGGCTTTAGCAACCATTGACTAGTTCTTTTACCATGATTTTTTTGTAGTTCCGAGTCTTTGTTTAAATTCCGTGCAGTTAACGTACAGTAATATTAAACTACCTGTAAATTTAAAACACACATTTACTTTTTAGAAAGGAGATACCTAAGTATTGCTTATTGAATGGATCTCCAGATAAAAACACTTTTAATTTCATGTTTCAGCCTAGGTTTCATGCCATCCAGAAAGCCTTTTCCTGCTTGTCTTCACATACAGGTGACACTCAGTGATTTCCCCTTGGAGTTCTGAGTGCACATTAGATGAACCTCAGTCTTAGGACTTGTCATAGCAGACTGGAATTCTTTATTTTTATGGAGTAAAAGAAAGCGGTTGGGACCATTCACTTTTGTACTGATGGTGCCTTAAAAGTAGTTGACACATAGAAGACACTTAACTATGGATTTTTTGTTTATACCAAGGTTGATGATTGATTGATTGATTGATTTCACAGGTCCTACTCTCCACTGTAGTCTCTTAAGGCCCCTCTGCCTCGAAACCAATTCTTTCCCATCGTCCGTCAGCTCCTCTCCTTTTCTTACTCTATCTAGGTCCGCCCACTTCTTTTTGATCCCTTTGAAAGTTAAATTAGGTAATTTCTACTATTTTTCTTTAGTCATTGCTTCATAAAACAGCCTTTTCCCTCTGCTTATAACAGCTATTGAGACATTTACATATATTAAGAGCTTCTGATTGAGAGCTTGAATTTGAGCCACTCTCTGAGATTGGTTTTCAGACTTTACCATCTTTTACCTGTCTGACCTTGAACAAGTAGCTACAATATCTGATTCTATTTCCTCAGTTGTAAAATGGGGGAATAACTTTACCTAGCCCATGGGCGTTAGGTGAAGATTAAGTGAGAAATTGCTGATTCAGTGCTTAGCAACGTGTGTGGCACGTAGGGAGCCCCCTAAGACTATTAACTAGTGTCACATGTTTTCAATGAAATCCGTGTCTACATGTCCTTACATTATATGTCTTAGTGGCTTAATTTAGCATACGAAGAAAAGACTTTTTAAGTTAAATGATTTGCCATGAGACTGCAGAACTGGTGTTGATCAGCCATATCCTAGATGTTTTATCTAGGATAAACATATATATATATATATATATATATATATATATATATATTTAATGTACTATACAAAATATATAAATAAATATATATACATATATAAATATAAATAAATATAAATAAATATATAAAGTGTATTGCACAAATATAAATATACGCAAATATATGCAAAATGCATCGATATATGCATATTTTATGCATAAAATATATGCAAAATATATTGCATAAATATATATAAATATAGCACATTTCCCCACTCTTATTACCTTTTATCAAGTTTCACCATTCTGCAGAGAAACTTGTCACAGAATTCTGGTTCATCTATGTATTCTCAATAGCGCCTAACATATCCAGAAATATCCCTACCCCATTGTCCAGAAGTTATGGAGTAGAAATCCTCTAAAGACAAGGCTCAGAGTGGCCAGTTTTCCAAAGGGTAGGGATAATGATTACTGGTCTTTATTTTCATGAACTCCTAAGGTTCATTTCCCTAATGGTCACACATTGACTTTTAGCCTATAGTGAAGAGAGAGAAAAACCTGTCCACTCATTTTTAGAAAATAAGTCTCTCTTCATTCCAGTTGAACCAGTTTAGGACATGACACCCCTCTTAATCCAGTCACTAGGAAAATTCCAGCTCTGATGGACTTAGACTATGGAGGGGTGGGTGTCAGGACAGAAATTGCAACACAAAACACAGTATATCAGTAAGGAGAACCACCTACATTTTTTTAAAATACAAAGTAGTGGAAAAATGTATTAATTCTTTCATGATCTGTTATGTACTTTTCCTGATCATTAGGAAGGTAATGGTGGCCATTATAAGCAAGAATGCTTTATTGTTTTTTAACTTTTTTAATGTTTATTTATTTTTGAGAGAGAGAGAACACACAAGCAGGGGAAGGTCAGAGAGAGAGAGAGAGAGAGAGAGAAAGAGAGGGAGAAGGAGACAGAATCCAAAGCGGGCTCCAGGCTCCAAGCTATCAGCACAGAGCCCGATGCAGGGCTTGAACCCATAAACCAAGAGATCATGACCTAAGCCGAAATTAGACGCTTAACCGACTGAGCCACCCAGGCACCGCAAGGCGAGAATGCTTTATCATGACACTACTCTCTTAATGATTCTTAAAAATAAAAAAATTTGAAAGTGAATAGTGTATGAAATAAAATATCCGGTGAACCAAGAGAATTGTGATGAGCTTTGGAGGAATTTTGGTAATGTCCATGATGTGTGCAGAGTATTCCTTGTCAAGCAGCTGTGACTAGAGTTACAGGCTCCCTAAAGTTCTTTCTGTTTGTTTTTGTACGTTTTTGTCCTGAAGCTATTTTTACTCTGTATACCTAAACCTTTTTCTTTTCTTTTTCTTTTTTTTTTTTGGCATTGTAAATAATCAAAATTAGACCAATCCAATAGGCAGAAAACAATCTTAGTTATATTGTTGACACAAATAAGCATGTAAATTAGAGCACACTGTCACTATTCACATGCCTCTGTAGACTGCTTTGAGAAAGATTAGCCTCAAATACGGACATCTTTTCTATACTCCTACAGAGTCAAGGAAACAGGGCAGATAGTGTGGTTCCTTGTTAAATTGCGTGGAGTTGGTGGCTATATGCGGTGTTCAAAGGTGTTTATTATAAAAAAAGAGCTGTTTATTATTGTAATATCTCTGGCTTGACTGAACTTAAAAAATAAAATTCTGTATCAGCTATTCTGCAAAAAATTAAGAAAGATTAGCCTCAAATGAGGACGCAATTTCTATACTCCTAAAGAATCAAACAAACTGGGGTAACTATTCATATTAATACATCCACATTGATCATAATCTACATTTTCCCCCCCAAAAAAGATGCCAATAAATGTACACAGTTTTCATGTAAAAGTGTGAATCACCTGTATAATGGGGATAATCATGTTGACCAAAAGGCCCATTACAGGGATTAAAAATAATACATATGAGACACCCAACTTAGGATGTGCTTCAAAGCAACACTAAAAAGATGGAAACTATGATATTCTAGCATTTTAGACATCTATACTTTAAAAAAAAATTTACTAATGTACACATAGATGGAGAAACGTGAAGGTATCACATGCATATAACCCCATGTATTTTCACAAATATAACACAGCTATCTAATCAGCACCTCCTTTAATAAACAAAAAATAAGTAAATAAAGCATTCCAGAAGCCTGGCAGCTCCCTTTCCGTCATTAATCCTTCCAAGAGTAATCACTAATCTGATTTGTAATAGCATAGAATAGTTTTATCTTAGTATTTGTTTTGCTGAATCAGATCACATGTAATATTTTATGCCTGGTTTTTGGCTCCTTGCATTTGTGTGATTTATCCATTCTCTTGTGTGTAATTGTTGAACATTCGTTTTCAGGGCTGCATAATATTCCATTGGTGAATATAACAGTTCTGTTGTTATTATGAATAGTGTAGCTATGGACATTCTAATATGTATTTTATGCACAAATGTACATATTTTTGATGAGTATATGAGTTTTCCAGGTTTTAGGGTACATTATACACATTTAGTCTTAGTAGATATTGCCAGACATCATAAGTGCACAGTTGGTAAATTTAGTAATCTGTCCTTTTGCTACAGAAAAGTGACATTTGTAAGTGATGGTGTATATATGTACATATGTGTCTGTCTATATGTAATTTTGTTTAATATGTAATTATAAATATAATTATAGACAAATATTTATGCATATTTTCAGTGTACATTTCTTCACTTAAAATAAGTACGTATACTTGGGGCACCTGAGTGGCTCAGTCAGTTAGGCCTCCGACTTTGGCTTGGGTCATGATCTCACTGTCCGTGAGTTCGAGCCCCACGTCGGGCTCTGTGCTGACAGCTAAGAGTCTGGAGCCTGCTTCAGATTCTCCGTCTCCCTCTCTCTCTGCGCCTCCCCTGTTCATTCTCTCTCTCTCTCTCTCTCTCTCTCTCTCAAATCATTAAATATTAATAAATAAATAAATAAGCACATATACTGCAGTTAAACTCAGTTTGCAGAAGACTTGTCCACCCAGACGTGCGGCAAGTGCTATATCTCTTAGAATAATCTGGCCGCCTTTCTGGTGTATGTGGTCAAAATGATATCCCACTCAGGATGACTGCAAGCCCCTATGCATCGTTTGAGAAGCAGAAAATTATGGCCCTTCCTCTGGGAAGTTTTCACTGTCTGGGGCCAGTTTTCACTGCTTGAAAATTTCAGTTTCTCTTCCCCTCTCAGCAGGGTGCCTTGGTGGCCCTGTTATTAAATCTCTTCCCACCTCAAAGATCCCATTTCAGAGGATTGCTGTTGTTCTCTGAGTGCATTTATTGCTGTCTGAATTCCATATTCCCATTAGCAGATCAACTTCACTTATTAAAATAGCTTAACTTATTAAAACAACTTAAGTTAGATTCACTGGTCCATCTGGAAATGGACCTACTCTTTATCCTTTGGTTTTTTGATGGAAACATCTGCTATTCAAATTCACTCAAGACCATACCCTATTTATAAAGCAGATATTGTTTGTGTCTGTTAACTTTGATCTCAAATAGGTATCTTATTATTAATAAGATACTTATTTTTGAAAATAAGCCTTACCTATCTGCAGGTCTGCTTTTGGCATATGTCGAGTCTTTGTGTGAATTAGAAATGTCACCCCTTTTGGTTTGATGATTTAATAAAAACATGTGTCCTCTTTGGGCAAACACACTTAAAAAAGATACCCCATCCTCGGGCCTGGGGGTGATGGGATGCAGCCCTGAATCAAGGCACATGACCTAGAGAGGGAAATATGTATTGGCTTTCACATCCTTTGTCCTGCTGTGGGCTGGCTGTCTTTCTGTAGTACACAAACAGTTCAACATATGTGGCATCTCTGCTCATATGAAACACACACACACACACACACACACACACATACACTCATTCACTTAACTCAGTATATTGTCCCTTTTATTCATTATATCTTTCTTATTTTAATTAAATCAAGCTCCAAAGCCTTTTCATTAACCTAAGATGACTGTGAAAAATATTTAGGGTTCCACTATGTAAATTCAGAGATATTTATAGTTTGGTTTAAATATTAGAAAGAATCCATATTGACAAAATACAATCATAGACAAAAATAATATTCAGAATGTATAAGATTGAAGGTGGAAGTCGCAGCCCTATATGTGATGAATTTTGAAAAGAGAAAAAACATAGTTTTGTAAGTCTGATAGGAAGTGTAACCAAATAATTATGCATATATTTCAAATGCAAAGGTTCTGGGCCATCTATACCTGTAAAGTTACATGTGGCTGCCGTGGAGACTACAAGAGAAAAGTAGGCAGAAGTTAGAGATGAAATAATGGTCTGAGATGGCTTATTTCCTACATTTTGGATATTTGAGCCATCTTCAAGGATTTGGTTGAAAGAATGTAGTCACGTATTGAATTGTTTTGTGGAATGGGTCTGCTGTTTTGCTTTGTAAGATACTTCAATCCATGAGATGTCTCGGGGCCTCCTTCCGCAACACTATTTGTTTTTCCTTTTCTATCAAAAGCTTTTTGATTCAGGTGATCATCAGATTCATTAAAAAGGGGGATTTAGTTTAAATTCAAGGGTTACTAGTTAGAACCTGCCACCAACCGTGTTCATAAGATAATAGAAAAGGAATTAAGCAGAACTTTTTAAAATGTTATTATAAAAAAACAGAAGAAACCTTCTATTATTTTTTGCGATAAAATAGAGTGGTTTCTATACATTTCATCCAGGGTGGTAGCTTATACATTAAGAGGTGCTTAATAAATATTTGAGTAACTAAATGAGATAGCCTTTAGGAACATATGAATAAAATGGTATTTGCTTTAGATCTGATACTGGCTCCCATGCCTAAATCCTTCTGGGGAGTTCCTTTATTTCCCCTATTACAAAAAGCTGGTATAAATTAAAAACACCATTTAAGGGGCCATCTAGCACACTTAAAGCTTTCATTACCCATGTCGGGGAGGTATGACTTTGAGGGATCTTTTCTTAGGCCTTCAGGTCCTACAGGGTTTTTGAAAAGTAAGGTAGCCTGAAAATAGCTGAGTTCAGGATTAGTTGTAATTGCAAATAGAAATTCAGGTGGACAGAACTAGTTGGGGGAAGAGTAAAGAGAAAGAAATGCATGTTAACCTCAAGGGCTATTTTATAGAAAAGAGATGAAGACATAATTTTTGCTCAGAAAAGGACAAGTACAAGAAGTGAGTGGAAGTAACAAAGGAGTAGATTTCTTAGATTTCACCGAATAGAATACTTCTCTACCCCTAGAGTGCTGAAGTTGTTTTGGAAGAGGCTGAATGATTTGATGGAACTGTCCTAGGTGCCTGCTCTGTAATCCTCTACTAAAGCACCTAAAAACATGCATGATACAATTTCAAAGGGAGATAATGCACAGGAAATAATGTTATGGACTCTTCAGCTAGACTAATAAACACACCTTCTCCTAGCAGCCAAGCAAAAAGAGAAGTGATACAACATAATATTTATCTCCGTACTTTCTTTCAAATACTGGGTTGTGGGACAGGTCGGGTTCTTGGGGAAGCAGACTCTACAATTGGAGTTTAGCGTGCAGGATACTTTCCAGGGAGTGCCTTTTGGACCAACATGCTTGGAAGGCACAGGTAGAAAGCAGAAGTGGACGGAGAGAGAGGTTGAGCTCCAGCGCAGGCCCAACAAGAGCCTGGGTGCCAGGTAGGCTGAGATTTTCAGCCAGTAAGAAGACAGCCCAAATAGTCGAATAGCCAGCAAAAGCATAATCAGCACGATGTCCACTTCTTGCGTCGCTCCTTGCACGGGATGACACCTAACGGAAAGGGACCAGATGAAAGGCAACGCAAGTGGTGGGGCACTCCGTGGTTGAGAAGCTACTTTCACGCTACAACTAAGCAATGCCATACCTAAGGCTATACTTTGAAGGGAGATGACATAGAATGTCTCACGTCTTCCAGTAACCAGACAGGCAGGTGAGAGAATACCCTATGGCAGCCTCCCTCAAGAAAGGTACTTCTTCTTTCAAAATTGTATATCTTCCCATGTTCTGAGAGCATCACAGAGCACTCGCCAAGGCTTGGGTCAGTCGGAAGTTGAGCTCGCCTGTGTGGCCTCTGTGGATACCTGCAGTGTTGGCGGCCACGTCCACAGCACGGTCTCTTGGCCAACCACACTGGATGTTCTGGAGGCGGAACAGCCCCTCACAATGGTCCTGATATGGTCTGAGATTGTCGGGCCTTTATCCTCTTACATTAATCGGTGCTCCTTGGAAAAGGGTCATGACCTTGGGCAAAGAAGCTCACTGCAGCTGAGGCATCCCCTAAAAGGGACGGATAGCTGAAGGCAGTCTGCCAACAGTCCTCCCAGCTGCTGAGGCAACAAGTTCTTCACTGAAGGAGAATCAGAATAGTTCATCAGTGTCCACTACAGTAGTTAAGCGATTGTTCGTCCTTAGGACAACATTGCGCTTATTGCTAAGCCATCATTTTTCAGAACTTTTCAGGCCAAGTTTTAAAAATCACGCGTATTAATGGAAATTTCAAAAATTTAAAGAAACTTGCGCTTGAATTGTTACAGAAATGCACACACTGGAAGGGCTGGTTTCTTCTGGGTATTTACGTAATTTTATAAAAAAATATCAATCCATTTTTAATTAGCTGTTTTTAATAGGCAGTTATGCTAAGATATTATAAGCCATATATTAGGCTAATGGACATTTAGCAGCTGACTTAAGTTCTTTTAATGGAAATGCTGACAAACCTTTATCTGTAATTATAGCAACACTGTGATTACATACAGAAGGAGCTACCTCCCCTTGTTGTTTGCAACTCTAGAATTCCATACGCTTCTATGGAAAAAAGTCCATTATTAGCCAAACGGAAGTTAAACTTGGCACCAGGCATGACTCATCTCCTTGCTAGATTTGAGTCATAGTTTTAAAAATCAGGGTGCTAGCCAGTTAATAATGTACATTCTTCTTTTATTAAGAGATTAGCAGGAACAGTTCTCCAGTTTGTGGTGGCCTTTGTAGCCCCTGGCAGATCCTGGCCATTGTGACTTAGAATGAACACTTCTGAATGGAAATGTTCCTTGTCCTTACCCTCAGCAACTTTTCATTTATCGTGTCTCGTCAGTTGTTGGAGGGATTCGAATTCAGCATTCAACAAATGTTTATCATACATCTCTTGCAGGCCCCTCACTGGGGGCACTGGGCATACAGCAGTTAACAATCAAGATAAGGTTTGTGCTGTCATGGAGATTATATTCTCCTGTGGAAGATAGAAAACGAAAAATAATCGAGAAAAAATATGAAGAGACTTTAAAATAGGGCAAAATAATAGATGGTAACTGGGTGATTTAGACTGTCAAGGAAATAGTTTCTAAATTTCATCATTTAAACTGATACCTGACTGAGATGAGGGGGCCAGTTATGTGACAATCAAAAGGAACAGCGTGGTAGTTACTGGGAGTACTAATGCAGAGTATTTGGGGTGAAGATGAGTTGCCATATTCATGGAATGATAGCAACACAAAAGGCCAGTATCATTAAAACGCAGCGAGTAAGTGGGTCAGAGAAGTAGGCAGTGACCAGTTCGTGGTTGTTAATCATGGTAAATTGTTTAGTTTTTTTTGTAATGTCGACCTCAAGTGATTGGAGAGTGTTGACACCATTTTGACTGGTTTATAGACAATGGATGTGGACGGTGAAAGTGGACTAAAGTGATAGCTATTAAACTGAGTAGTCTGTGTGAGGTAGGGGCAGCTTGCACAAAGATGGCTGTGGCGGAGAGGCTGAAGAGACAGATTTCAGATTTGAAGTCACCAGTGCTTTGTTGGTGAGAGAAACGGAGAAACCAAGGATAACTCTCAGATATTTAACTTGAAAAATCATGAAGATGGCGATACCATTTACTGAGCAGGGGATATTTGAGGAAGAGCATATGGGGGGGGGGGCGGGGAATCAAGCATTCTCATTTGGACAAGTTAATTTTAGAATGTTTATTAGACATCCTAGCGCAGATGTTGAATAGGCAACCGAATATGAATTTGGACTTCAGGGAGGAGCTTGGGGCTGGAGATATAGATTAAGGAGCTCTATAAAGCCAAGGAACTAGAGATCTCCAAGAGTAAGTTTATAGATGAAGAAGACACACGGTCTCAGAATCAAGCCCTGAGGCACTCAGATATTTCAAAGTGGGACAGAAGAGGGGCATCCCACATAGAATACTGAAAATTAGGAGGAATTTCAGGAGAGTGTGATAATATAAAAAATACAAAAGGAAAGTATAAGAGCAGGAGGGAGTGACTAACAGCATGAAATGTTATGAGGAGCTCAATGCAATAACAAAAGAGAAGTAACCGTTGGTTCTGACAACATGCAGTTTTTGATGATCTGGACAAGAGTAGCCCCAGTGGAATGGTGAGATTGGAAGGCCCAGAGAGTGCTTTGAGTAGATAATATGTGATGAGAATATACATACAAAGATTATAGACAACTCTTTCAAGTTCCACCGTAAAGAGTCACAGCAGAATGAGACAATGGTACGGAATACAGTTTAGAATGGTGAATCTCAACCGGATGAGTTCTAATTGTTGGCAGGGAAATTGCAATAACTTATTTTTCCCCACTAACATGATCTGAAAATATTTTTGAGCATTTCTATCTTATATTCCATCATATCAAATATATTTAACTTTCAGAGAATTGAAAAGGATATAAAGTTGTTAGACCTTATGAGATTAATAAGACCATAGAGAATATTTTCCTTTAATTTAAATATACCCATTCAGCCTAAATTCTAGAACTTCTTATTGAACTATAATCTAATTCAGTAAAAAAGAATACATAATATAAAGGTACAGTTTGATCAGTTTTCCCAAACTGAGCATCCTTCTGTAACCGGCACTTAGCTTAAAAACAAAACCTTAATAACACCGCAGAGACTTCCTCCTGTCCCATTCCAGTCATTCATTGCTCCTCTCATGGAAAAGCAATATCATGACTTCTAACAGCATAGATTAATTTTGCCAGTTTTTGAACCTTATGTAAATGGAATCTATTTAACTTGACTTTAAATATCTAGAATTGACATTATAAGGCACTCACTGTCTTGCACTGACAATTATACTGCCTCTTTGCCTCCCTCCTCATTGCATCACCTAAGCCTTGCTTTCTCACTTCATTATTATAAAACCTATGTTTTTCACAGTATACCTTATTAGTATCCTTTCCTGTTCTACTTTTTGACACATACCCTAGATTAATCTTAAAGTGCAGTTTTCGGAACTCCTATAACAGAATCACCTAGGGAGCTTGATAATAATGCAGATCCCTGGACCCCTACCATGGTTTTTGAGTCTGAGAGTAAGGTAGATAACACCCTACTCCTTCATGCCTCTGTAATGCTGTAATGTCTTCCTAGAATGTTCTTTGTTGGACCACTTCTTGAGGAAGTCTTCTGTTTTCTTTATAGCCTGAGCCCAAAATTTCATGAAAGCCATCTGAAATTTTCCATCAGAGGTGATCTCTCTCTCCCCTGTCTAGCTCTATTAAAACATTTATCTCCATCTGCCTTGTATCATAGTTACTTGCATACCTGTCTGTCTTCCTACCCAGGTTATGATCCCCTGGAGCGCCATTACTTTGCATTCCTTTGTATCTCCCATAGCACCCAGCACGATGCCTCGCATATAGAGAGTGCTAAATAACTGTTTGTTGAACGGAATCCATAAATACTGGGAAGATATTATTTCCTTAGAATAATTGAGAGATTAAATGTGCATTCCCAAAGGACCCATTTTTTTTTTTTTTTGGTAGAGACATTATGGTGGCTAGAAGAATAGAAAAATTAAGTATCTGTAGGAACTTGGAAAATAAAGAGCAGTTTGGTAAGAAAGACCTTGTTAGAATTTTATTTTCTAATAATACCTCACAGTAAATAAGGCTTTGCCACATAATAAGCATTTGCAGGTTTTCTTTGCCCACCAATGGCCTAATTTGATTTGTTCATAGGAATGATTTTAGTGAAAGCATCAAAGTCTCTGTGTTCTTTTTGACTCTTTTTATTCCATTATTATTGTAGAACTTCTGCAAGGTCCCTTCCTGTTTGTGTGGTTTCTTCCTTTGAAAAACTCCATAAGTATAAGAGTTATTCTTGCAGTTCATGTTTAACTTTATAGCCTCTCTCTCTCTCTCTTTTTTATTTTAGAATGAGAGATTAACTGTTGGCTTGCCATTAAAACTTACCTATGCTTAGAGTTTGAAAGAAATGGGGCGGAAAAAAAAAGGAAGTGGCATTAACCTCTCTTCTCCAACTACATTTCCAATATTAGAGCTTTCTCTGAGCAGTTTTATTCCCCTACTCCCGTCTTCATTGCTTTTTCTCTCTACAGTTCATTCAGAAGTCCTCTGAGAGCAAAAAAGTCTCCTTCCTGTGATTTCATGGCAACATGAGGATGTGACCATGAATCCCTATGACGAAATTTCCAAAGGCATTTCCCCTTAGCTCTCCTCCCTTCTTCTTGTTTTTTTTTAATACTTTTTTTAGGGATTTTTAAAAATTTTAATTTTACTTAGTTAATATACAGTGCAGTATTGGTTTCAGGAGTCAAATTAGTGATTCATTCATCACTTACATATAACACCCAGTATTCATCACAGTTCCCCTCATTCCCCATCACCCATCTAGCTCATCCCTCACCCACCGCCTTCCATCAACCCTCAGTTTGTTCTCTTTTGTTAAGTGTCCCTTGTGGTTTGTTTCCCTTTCTTCTCCCTCCCTTCCCATATGTTCATCTGTTTTGTTTCTTAAATTCCACATGTGAGCGAAATCATATGATATTTGTATTTCTCTGATTGACTTATTTCGCTTAGCGTCACACATTGTAGCTCCATCCATGTGGTGGCAAATGGCAAAATTTCATTCTTTTTGATGGCCGAGTAATATTTCATTGTATATATACCACATTTTCTTTAGCCATTCACCAGTCAATGGACATTTGGGTTGTCTCCATAGTTTAGCTATTGTTGATAATGCTGCTATAAACATCGGGGTGCATGTACCCCATTGAATCTGTATTTGTGCATGCTTTGGGTAAATACAACATGTCGGATAAAGTACGCAAAAGGACTTATCAAACTCAACACCCAAAAAACAAACAAACCCGTTAGGAAGTGGGCAGAAGACATGAGCAGACAGTTTTCCAAACAACACATCCAGACAGCTAATAGGCACGTGAAAAGATGTTCAACATCACTCATCATTAAGGAACTTCAAATCAAAACCACCATGAGATACTACCTCATACCTGTCAGAGTGGCTAAAATCAACAACACAAGAAACAACAGGTGTTGGGGAGGGGACAGAGAAAGGGGAGCCTTCTCACATTGCTGGTGGGAATGCAAACTGGTGCAGCCATTCTGGAGAACATATGGAGGTTCCTCAATAAACTAAAAATAGAGCTACCCTATGGTCTGGCAATTATACTATTAGGCATTTACCCCAAGGATACAAAAATACAGATTCTCCTCCATTCTTTTGATTTTTTCCTTCACTTACCATATTTGAACTCTTGAGGTCCAACTAGAATCTGATTGTCCTTTTTTATTATTAACTTCTTATATATGCTTTCTCCTAAAACAAGAATCAACAGACTTTTCCTATAAGGGACCAGAAAGTAAATATTTCACTTTGCAGGTTCTCCAGCCTCTGCTGCAGCTATTGTATTGTGAAAGCAGGTCATAGACAATACATGAGTTTTGTTTCCATCAAACTTTATTTATGGTGTATGAGATTTGAATTTCATATCCTTATCATGCTGCCAAATATGATTATTCTTTTGATCCCACCCCTCAACTATTTAAAATGACAAAACCATTCTTAGCTTGTGTACCGTATATACAGAGGTGACAGGTGGGAGTTGCCTCACACGGGCTGTTGTTTGGTGACTCTGCGTCTTAAAGGAAATTATTATTCTCTTTTCAAAATAGCCCACCACTATTCCCTTTTATTCATCCCTTAGGTAGTGAATGCAATTTCTTTATTATCCCACATTTTTCAAAAACATATTATATGTTCTTCCGGTATACTAGATGCTGGGAAAAGTAGACGCTTAGACCTGCTCTTCATTGATTGTAAATTTCACTGGAAGCGGCAGGGTGTTATGAACAGATAAACAGCATCATAAAGTAAAATTGCATTATTATGATTATTGTTTAGAACTACAGCTCTTTTATTTTTTAATATATTTTTTAAGGTTTATTTATTTTTGAGAGAGAGAGAGAGAGAGAGAGAGCGAGCATGAGCAGGGAAGGATCAGAGAGAGAAGGAGAGACAGAATCTGAAGCAGGTTCCAGGCTCTGAGCGGTCAGCAAAGAACCCAATGTGGGTCTTAAACTCACGGACCGTGGATCATGACTTGAGCTGACGTCAGACGTTTAACTGACTGAGCCACTCAGGTGCCCCAGAACCACAGTTCTTTTAAATGACATGGTTTTTGCATGATAGGTTACATAACATTTTTCTGATTTATAAAAAGAAAAAGTATGAGAATTTTTATGTGCTTATTTCTTCCGTTATTTGGAGAAAAAAAGTTACTCTATAGGCTTTTATTTTAAAAATGTCCTTTGTCTTTCCTTATGGAGTATGATTATGACATTGTTTTATGTAATTAATTACTAAAAATAGTTTTAGAAATGTTCTCATATTTAGTAACTTTGTATTATAAGACATTAATTATGCCAGTTTATAGTTGGAAAGGATTTTATTTTGTCTCTCTCTCTTTTTTTTCTTTATTTTTCTAGTTAATGCTATACTCTTTCTTTGGAGATATGAAAACATGTCTCCACCAGAATTTTATATATGTGCCAACTCAAAACAATACTAGTTTATCATCTCAGCATAAATGTTCACAACTAATTCCATTCTGTTATGCTGTAAATTACAAAGTAAAATATCTTTGTTGTATTTTTTTAACATTTTGATTGTCATTGTTTGAGAACTTAACATACTATTGAGTAAGAGCAACGAATCAGATCTGTTCACAAGTGGAATGGTTGAGTTTCCTTTGTAGTCCTTCAGGAATTTTAGCCACAAATTGAAATGTAAATAAATACCATATATCCTTAGGCAAACTTTCAAAAATATGGACTTGTGAAATACTAGCATTCATGATTTTGTAGTCACAATATTTCTAATATAACAACATACATCTACTTGTTACTGAATGTAAGAAGTTTCTAATTTACCAGAAGGCAAAAGAATAAACCTGGAGACTCTCTCAGGGCATGTTCCAACTCTGTGATTTATTGCTCACATATAATAATTTGCCAAGTGACATCCTGGTGAACCAAAAGAATTAATGCCTCTTCCTACATTACTTTCACTGAGGAACTGGGAAAGTCTGCAGCTTTTTGCCAGTTAAGAAAGGAAACAATCTACATCTCGGAGTCAGGAGTGCTGGAAAAGGCAGACAAGAGGGTTGCTTTTTTTTTTATCCTTACTTCAAAAATCCCATCTATCCTGAATCTTTGTTGAAGAAATACTAAGTGAAGTCGTGAGTACCCTTTTGTAATACCTGAATTTAGCAGACTGGCCTTGTGATCTCATATTGTCATAACCATCAAATTTAGTTTTAACCATGTCATTTATTTGTGGTTGGTCTTGGGCTAATTCTGAAACCTTTTTAGCAGTCAACGTCAATAATAGCACTCCTGCCTATTTTAAAGACTGTCATGTTGGTACTTGGTAAACTATAAAGCTAAAAAAAATGATAGAAATATATGATACTAAAAGGTAGGAAATGGGGGCGCCTGGGTGGCTCAATTGTTTGAGCATCAGACTTCAGCTCAGCTCATGATCTCACAGTTCATGGGTTCGAGCCCCACATCGGGCTCTGTGCTGACAGCTTAGAGCCTGGAGTCCGTTTTGGATTCTGTGTCTTCTTCTCTCTCTCTGCCCCTCCCTCACTTGAGCTCTGTGTGTCTCTCTCTCTCAAAAATAAACATTTAAAAGAGTAGGAAATGACAAAATTATAAGACAATAAAGCTACATGTGAAAAGAAAAGGTATAACTAGAAAAGAAGCTCATTCTGCAGATATTCTTTCTCCAAGCCGTGTAAGATTTTGAAGAAAAAAAAAAAAAAAAAAGGGTAATTGTTCTTACATTTCTAGTAAGCAATTACCGGAGTATTGAGCACCCTGGGAAACTTCACCAGAAGATAGTTTGTCTGGAGTCCTAATGTATACATGATAATTAGTGACCACATCCTGGGTTATTTTACAGTGATTAAGGCATATTTGAAGCATTAACTTAGAAAAAAATGAGTAAGAAATTAAGAATTACTTAGAACTTTACTTGAAGTAACATTCAAGGAAATTATTAGTCAAAATCGCAGTGAATGTGGGCCTCTCTGGATTTTGGAATTTCTTCTCTAGGACACATTATTTTCTAATTAGGAGGCATTGTTATTATTAAAGGGAAAAAATAATTCTTATTCACTAGATCATTTCCTCCTAAAGGGGAAATTAATCTATATGAAATACTGTTATATAGAATAGCAATTTTAAAATCTCAAATAAAAGAGGAGAATTTTAAAGTATTTTGGGAAAATGTGAATCTATTGAATTTAAAATAAGAAAAGTATTTCATTGGAGGGCAAAGGGTTTTTAATATTACATTTATCACAAATATCAGGCCTCAACCTTTCAAGATACAGAGTAATTTATAAAAATCAAGTTGAGGGAAAATAGAATGCCACCTTGTCCATAAACTATATTTAATATAGCAAGCAAGAAAGATAAAGTCACTTGCACAAATAATGGGCTAGCCCATGGTAGTATAATTCATTTACAATGCGATTTATCTCATGGAGTTTTTAGATGGTGCTGTGAAATTTAAATAATGCTAGTAAATGCCAAGAGAATGGAGAAATCAATTTCAGAGCAACCACGAACAAGTTTTGGATTACTTTTCTAACTTTACATATTTCTCTTCATACTTATCATTGAAGAGAAAGTGGAGGCAGAAAATAAAAGATGAGGTAATATATTTGCTTTCTCCTACAGGATTTTTACAGTCTTCAAGGTTAAGTTTTATTCTTCTTCCTAGTCAGCGATCTGTTTGGGAAGCATGATATAAATGACACAGAGATTTACTTTTTAGACTGCACCCATTTATTTGTCTAGGCACTCCAAGTCTTTACCAGCTTGGGGTTACATGGCTAAGAAACCCTATATACATCTGAGAATTTGCCATTTCTACTAAGACTTCCCTCAGGGGCTACAATACTCTTGTTTATATCCGGAACCCATTTGGTTTTGTGTGTCCAGGACGCGCATATGGTATGCCAACTTCTTGACCCCACTTCAAAGATCCTCTGATAAACTGCATGATTTACATAATCCTATAGTGTTTTGGGGGTCTGACTGGTTCCTAGACATCTAATGTTGGTCTAGATAATTATAATTGCATTCATGAAACAAATTTTGTTCCAGATCATACCCATTGGATTGCATTCGTAGGTCTGACTTTGGGTCTGCTTTCCAGTTTCCCCTTTACATTCTGTGTCTGTACCCCTTGTGGTTACCTTACTACCCTGGTGCTGACTGATACACTAAACAAATAGCTCCCAATTAACACGCTTACATGTTTTTCCCCGTCTTGGCATATTGCCCTCCTCAGCAATTTAGGGTGAAAATGTAGCAACATTTTACTGATGGTTTAATTTATGAAATCCAGGTAATGAATGTGTTTTTGCTTATTAAAGACATCCTATCAGATGTCAAACTCAGAGAAACAGTGTTTAGAGGTCCTCAATTTAAGCCGGAGTAAAAAATTCATAGCTCCCTTGAACATAGGCAAAATGTACCCTGACAAGTCAACCGGATTGTCACAGATGGTCTGTAGGATTTGGAGGCTAATTTGATGAAATAAAACTGAATGAGTGAAATTGTATGCAGTCATTAATCTATCACACCACTACTTAAAATGCTTCGTTGAAATTGTTTTTACTGTTTCAAATGAAAAAAGATCCAAAAATATACAGAGAAAAGCATTCAAAACCCATATATAACACAGATAAAACTTGGTGTGGAGAGTTGTAGAACTTTCTCCCATGCTTTCAGTCAGTATGTTGTCCACAAGTATATTGCTATTAGAAAATGTTTTTTGTTTTTGTATCCATTCAATGCTCAACTCTACCATGACCATGTATGTGACAAAAAGTCCTTTAAATATAAAATGATCATCATTGACTTAAAAAAAAAAACAACCCAGTATGCTTTTTTATGCCATCATATCAAAATGAAATAAATTCAATTTCAAATTATAAGGGCAGTCATAATTTTATATACATAGATCTGAGGTCACCACAAAGCATAATGTTCAGATACTCTCTCCCAATTATTTTATGATAAGGGCTGGGTCCTTACTTGGTAATAGAAAGACCAAATGACTAAAATCTCTCAGAATAGTACTGATTGTAAATATTCTTCTGGTTTTCAGGTCAATGTGTCTCAACCTGGGGTTTGTAAAATTGTGATTCCCACCCAGTCTCACCTACTCTATTTCTACATGATGATGGCTTATGTCAAGTCATATTTAAGCTAATGTTTGCTTTTCGTGTAGATACGGCATGTAACCTAGCTTTTCAAGTTCATGCCGAAGTTGCCCTGCTTATCATAGAATTCAGTAGGAAGTTTTCAATTTTAGATTCAGTAATTTTTTTTTCAACTCTCTTAAAACTTCTATTTCATTAGGACATTGAACAGGTTTAAAATCTTATCAAGATGGCACGTGAATATTTACAGTTACTAAATGTATCAAATGTAGTGTAGGTAAAAATAAAAATTGAACGAGTGAGAAGAGTACTCTTTGTTGCAGGTCATGTCAGACATCATTTCCTGTTCACTCACAATATGAATTATTTTCCATTTTTGTGACCTGCGTTAAATAATCAGTCCAAGAGACTTCGGTATTTATTGAACTAATAATTATATATTCTGATAATATTTCATAAAGATAAAAATATTCCTGCTGAATCTCCATCTATCTAAAGTTTTTCACCTGTTTTTTTTCTGTTTTTTTTTTTTTTTTCCGTGAGAAAAGCATGCTAATGCTGATAATTGTAAGTTGTGGACTCTAAAAATTTATCTCGATTATTGTATTTAATCATCTTAATAAATATGAAATATAACTTATTTTAAAATTACATGCTCCATTTTCCATCACAGACAGTTTGTGTCAGTTCAGGAACTTTCCTTCTCTCATCCAGTTTTGTTTTAGAGCTCGAACTTTCTTAAGATTATGTAGCTAACCATCCACCATCCGTACCATCCACCGTTGGTACTGCTATATTGTAAATCAAACAAACAAAAAGATGTTAGCATGATCTTGTGCCCACAGAAGCAATTTCTGTTGCTATTTCATACGCTGAGTTATTTATTCTTTAAGTGCATTTGTTCCTGCTGGGTGTCCGTCATGCACCCGGATACCTGGGGGACTCGTAGTGACATGTACAGTGGAAGCAGAGGGTAGAGGAGCCTGCTCACGGCTACAGAAGTGAAGATGTCTCTGCAGCTGAGCTCCAGGTCTCAGTTATGCAAGTGTGGATGACATGAGGATTGGGTGCCACGTGAATGTAATACAAAACTGTTGATGTGTCGGCACGTAACGCAGGCATCACAAACTGCAGTGTACGCATGCGCGAGGCAGCTAACAGAAAAGCATGAAGTCGTAAAGGGCTAAGTAAGCAATGAGTGCTAAGCTGCCCCTGTACTGAATATTTAAACACTATGTGGGGCAAAAAAAAAAAAAAAAAAAAAATGGCCCTTAGAACAGTTCGGTTGCCAGTTTGAGTTTTTTGATCCCCCTCCCGGTCTCTGAGCACATTTGAAGCCACAGTTACCTATTTTTATTTGTTGTTGTGTATTTATCTCTAAGCTAATGTCCCTCTGATGGAATTTCTGTAGAGATGGTGGTTTGGAAAAGATGGGTTGTTGGGAGAAAGTTTGTATAGTGCGGTTGCCGTCGGTTCAAATCCTGTATAAAATTTGACCGCATGAAGCAGCTAGTAAACAACGAAAACAAACCATCGATGATGTTTCCATGAGTTTGTTTCAAACCACATGTATCAAGGGGAACTTAGGAAGAAAAATATGAAAATGGGAATTGAAGATACTCCTTCACGGGTGCTTGATATGTATGTATATGTCATAATTGGGACAGTTCTTAGACTGTGTAGACTTTTTTAAAAAAGAAGATTCACTCTGTTATGGAGACAAAAAGATATCTTGATTGTTGTAGAAAAGAATTTTTGTGAGGATGAGTAAAACACTACAAACAAGAAGCAGACTAGAATTTGCCATATATTCTGTTTCACTGTTTTAATTCATGATTCAAATGTTCAACATTTTTATATGAGTACTGTTTTCCACTTACCTTATTGTTCACTTTAAAAACACCTATGCTGACTTCTGTGTCCAAGGAATTTTAGCTTTTCACATTTTTCCTTAATGTGGTATTTGCTTTACACACACACACACACACACACACACACACACACCATGTGTTTAGTATTCTATCAAGGAAAGAATATATGTGTTATCAAATTAAACATTACTTTCAAACATTAGGAGAGGTTGACATTAGAATGTTACACCTGATTTTATTCCCTCATTTAAGCAAATTAGCTTAGTGTGAAGAAAGTAAATGTAGCAATTTTTTAATTTACATCACACTCAATTATTAGAACAAACCTTTTTTTATAGATTAGAATTAGTTTCGGTCACAGCCTTGGAATTATAATATGGCAAATTCTAAGCATAGAGAAATAGAGAGTTTAATAACAGTGTGTCTTTGGCCATAGCTTCTTTGAGAAAAAGAAAGCAATTATATATGTTCGCATAGCACTGACAAGGAGAAACACAACTTTGGATGGCAAAGAACTTGCATTAGTCTTTTTGACATGTTCCTGTGGTGTGATTTATTATGTAGACAATCAGCTCAACTTCTCAAGTTTGATATCTTTGGAATCATTTGAAATTTAAATTTTAATGAAAATTCATTAATTCCAAGGCCGAAAGAAGTGATTCTAATTGCTTTTGAGAACCAGACTCTGAAAGAATTCTTTGGCAAACTTGTACCGTCTTTTCTCCCGTTTATCATTGGTTGCTTTGTAGGTACTTAATTGAAGGTCCTCTGATTATCAGCATGGGTTGACATCAGTGCACTCCATGCATTTTAAACAGTAAGCCAGATGTTTAAAGGATCAGCCAAAGCATCAATAGCTTGCTAGTGTGAATAATAAAATTGTAATTATCTACAAGAACCAAATAAAAAGCATAAGCTTTTCCCCCGTTAGCCTGAAGGAGAAGATGAATGCCTAAATGGCATTTTACAAGCGGGTTGACTGCACTGTGGGAGAATTTGGTAGAAAACTCATAGTTAGCTAATGTTGACTCTGCCTCTTTAGCACACCAGGCACTTACACACACGAGTGAGCATACACAGACCAAGATAGAAATACACACACAGTCATTAAGGAATTTGAGATGGTCTGAAGAAATTTATTTGAGGAATAACAATATAAGCAAAATCCTTAAAGATGCTGGGTTAAAAGGGAAGAGGGGCAGGACATGATGGCTTGTGCTTAAATGAGTTACTGGTTTAATGTTTGCCACGGATTAAGTTAATGTAAGTGTTTTATGGCCAGAATGAATGACCTAGCAATTTGGAATGATTTGGAGATGTTTAATAGTATTTTGCACCTAGAAAACCTAGCAACTGACAGCATGTAAGAATTCAGGTAAATGTGTGCATTTCTCACATAGAAGAGAGAAATTATAAGTAGTCAGGATTGACTCTGCACACGCACACACATTTTTTTCTTTAATACTTCTTAAAATGTAGCAAATTTATACATAGCTTGTCTAAAAATGCACTTTATGTTATGTTTAATCTATTAATAAATAAATAAATTGGTCTTTTCTAAAAAAAATCCTTCGGGTTTTCATAACTTAAAAACAATTTATCCTTTATATCAAACAATGAACTGGTATCATTCTGGTATAAAGGTAAATGTTTATCTCCTATACATCAAAGTGGTCGATGATTGATTTTTGATTTGTTAATAGCGATAGATCAATTCTGTGGATCAAAACTCTTAACATCTGCTAGGAACTTTGAACTACTATTAGCTGGTTTCATATTATTTATGAAATTCCCTTAATTATTTTTATTTATATCTCTATTTAGTCCAGACATCTCACAAAATGAAAATGTCAACTTAAGTAATTTAATTTCTTTAGTATCCATCCAGAAACATCCATCACATGAAAAGAATTTACATAATATGGTTTGCAAAATTTTGCAGATATGATATTTAGTAACTCTTAAATGTCAAACATTTTAACTTCCAGGTAGTCTTTTTTTTTTTTTTTTTTTTTAGTTTTAATAGCCACAATCTTTGTATATTTGTTGAACGGACTCTAAGTAAGAAAGTAGGTGAACATCTTTCCAAAACTAGCTGATAGTTATCAACTATTCATGAATATCTGGAAAATATGAGAGGAGTAGTAATTTGTGGTTGTACCCTTTCATCCTTGGAATCCTGAGTTTTCACTTTGAGGGTCTAGACTTTTTAGAGGAAGGGAATAAACAACACAGAAATAACTAAGACTCCAGTCTTTAGGTTATCATTTTACTGCCTAAAGCAGAGATAACATTTTCAGTTTGTCTCAGCGACTGGGCCTAAAGTCTTGGCAGTAACTTCATTATAGAAAGAGGTCAACTTGGGGCACCTGGGTGGCTCAGTTGGTTAAGTGTCCAACTTCAGTGCAGGTCATGATCTCGTGGTTCGTGGGTTTGAGCCCCACGTCAGGCTCTTCGCTGACAGCTGGGAGCCTGCAGCCTGCTTCCAATTCTGTGTCTCCCTCTCTCTCTATCCTCCTCTGCTTGCACTCTATCTCTTTCTCTCAAAAATAAATAAACATTAAAAAAAAAAAAGGAGCTCTACTTTCCCTTCCAGCAGAACTTGGCAGGTCCGGTTTATTGACCATGCTGCAGTCGAGAGAGGATAAAACTCCCAGGAGTTCATCACTCCAAAGGATAGATTATGTCTTTGTTAAATTCAATGAAAAAAAAATTATAATGAAGGTATATTTGGATTTTGTTGAAGGATATGGATATATAACTGTGTGTGTATGTGTGAATTGTTAGTCATAATTAAAACATTCTTTGAATAGAAAATCCTACGGGCAAGTGAAATGGAAAAGTATAACATGCTGTGTCTACACTTGTTGGGCGTTTACCTGGTTTAAAGATCAAAATGTAATCAACTTAACGGAATGTTGAATGCTGCATAGTTACTTAGTAGTGACTCACTATTAAAACAACCTTCTCAAACTTTGAGTTAAAAAACAAACTCAGCTTAGTGTTGGGTTTACTAAAACAACAGATTTGATTTTACTGAATTCTTTGTTCCTTTAAGTCACCACTTTCTAATCCAGAAGGTAAATATCACGTGCAACTCTACGTTGAGTTTCTCATTTATTTGTTTTTTGACTGCTTTTGTTCTGTATCCCACTGAACACCTATTTTTGTAACATAAAGCCATTAGTGTGCAGGTTGAACTCTACTGAAGGTTTTAACCTATTTAAAATATCTATCCAGAAGGATTAGTATGAATTCACATGACAAGCTGCTTGTTTAAAATGATCCATTTATTCTAAAATTCTTCTTATTTAAACTTCTTAAGGAACGTATTTCTGAGTTGTATAAGTAACACATACTTATACCAACAAATTTAAAATATACAAACTTGTATAAAGAGCTAATAAATTTCTGCCTCGCTCTCATCTAATGCTGTTAAATGTTGGTGGGAATCATTCATTCACACCAATATTATCTGTGCTCATTTAAACATGTACAGATATGTGTATATGAATATGCATATTATAAATGAGTATGTATTATATATACATATATATATCATATATGCATAGTCGTATACATCTATAGTCTTTCATTTTTAAAATGGAAATGAGATTAAACTATATATTTACTCTGCATCTGCCTTTGGTCACTGAACAGTAATTCTAGAATGTATCTCTAGGTTAAAACCTATACTCCGTGTATCATGTGATGACTCATAACTCCCCTCTTTTCTCTACTCTAACTTGGGTTTGACGTTTCTTCATACAATACTGTGGGTTGTCATTTCATGTTCATTCTTTGAGAAGGTACAATGTTCATCCTCATCAACTTTCCACACTTTAATTGTTTGATACTAAACCAGTCTTTATCAACAAATCAAGGGAAACATTAGCTATCAGTCTCAGTTGGGCTGAATCACCCAGAGTATGTGTACAAATTTTTTAGAAGATTTTAAAATCAGAATTTCAAATGTGTAAACCCATGAGTAACAGTGGTATATATTGTTTAGCGGAGTAATTTTACTAAACGGTCGTAAGGCATCCCCCTCATGTGGACTTTGTATTTCATTAGTGTAAAAGTCTAATAAGTATCTGAAGGATTCAAGCTAACCTATTGGCCTGTATACTTTGGTTTGGTTTCTGAAATATGGGAGGCCTAACCCAGTTTTCCCCATGGGTTTCCTTCCTTTCTAGCTCATCATTTTACAGACAAAATACTCTTTCGTGGTATTGTGACTATAGAATTATTTCAGATTCCATGAGTTGTTCAACCAAGTGTGACAAATGCAACAGTCCCGACAAAGACAAAAGACCCACTAAGAATGACTGAGATGGTCTCAGGGAACAATGACACCTCCAGTTCCCTAATTCCAAGGTTGTAAACAGTGGTCCAGGCAAGTCTCAATTCTATATGCTGAATTGTCTTATAATTTCAAACCCTGTACTAGGAATTATTTACCACTATTGAAATCATGAATCAGACCCCACCAGGTATAGATGATATGCCTATAGCTAGAGTAAACTATAGAAAGGAAATAACATTTAATTTATAGAGGCATGATAATGGCTGTTGCACACCATTTTCAGAACTAGGAGTTGGCCTGCTCGGTAGTTTCTTGTCATTGTACTGAACATTTAAAATTTTTCCTTTTTACCAGCTGAGATGAGGAATAGGATCCCAGCGTGCAGATTAAATCGGTAAACAGAAGTCATTAAAATTTGGAATAAATTCTAGAGATCTGCGGTACAACATAGTGTTTATAGTTAACAATATGCTATTGAGCACTAAAATATGCTATTGAGCACTAAAATATGTTAAGAGGGATAGATCTCGCGTTAAAGTGCTTTTAATACACACGCATACATACATACGCGAAAGGAGACACAAAAGGACATAAGAAAAATTTTGTGAGTGACAAATATCTTTAGTACCTTGATGGCGATGATAGTATCATGGGTGTATGCCTATGTCTAAACTGACCAAACCATATAAATTACGCATGTGCAGTTCTACACAAATTATACCTCCATTAACCTTACAGAAATTGGAAGAGTCAGGACAGCGTTGGTCAAAATACTCTCAGGGTGGGAAGTCGACAGGTAAACAAGCACTAGCCTCATTTGCCTATCTCTCCTTTTAGACACTTTGATAATGTGGCACCCATTTTAAGGTGTCTGAAAACAAGCAAACAGATGTGGAGAATTATATATCTTGCCTTATTCTGCCTCTCGCCTGGGGTTATGACTGGCTGTTGGCTCCAGACCTTTTGGGGAAATTGTAGAAAAGTGTATCAAAAAGAATTCTTTGACCGTCTTCATAAAGATAATAGTGAGTTTTTATTGATGGATTCCTATGTGCCGGGCCCAGTGCTAAGCTGCATTTATTATTATCCTCATTTTATATGTGCAGAAACTGGAGCACAGAGAGACTCAATATTGTGTGTAGGTTGTCTCAGCTAATACACCGTGCAGTTGGGATTTGTGCCCAAACTAGCTTCCTTTAACCTCCATCCAACCCTGTTTCTTCACTGTTCAAAAAGAGTTTCAACTCTGAACCTACAACATTATAGGGAAGGAAATTCTAAATGGCAAGACTAGATTTTGGTCAATTACGAATTCTCTTCCTTCTCCTCTTCTTTGTCTCTTTCTCAAATACTCCAAGCTCTGATTAAAGTCGTCTTTCACTCTGAACACTGCAGAACTGCTGAGATAGAATTGTTAAAAGAACTAAATTCCAATTAACTTAGCCATTGATTATCGTGTGACTCTGGAAGGGTGTTCTTTCTTTCAGGTTAACTGGGACCTTATAGTGTCTCTCCAAGATTAAGACTAACACTGAAAAAAGTAGCAAACCAGGATCCCTCTCACGATTCATCTTTCACTCTCCTGTGCTTCAAATGAGGGTAAAGAATGGCTGTACACTGGTCCCTAAATTTTCAAAAGTCTTAGAAAGTACTGGTTTTTTGAAAAAGATCACCAGGTAGAGGATTCATTTAGGTTTTTCTAGAGGTCTTCGTAGAAAGTGATCACTTAAGCATAGAGTAACCACCTGAAGTTGAATTTATTATTAGTCTCCCTTAAGCGTTTCAATTTCTTAAAGGAGCTTTATGACTCTACAAAGCATTTGCACTCCTGTGTCACCATTTGAATTTTCTAGGGTCGTCAGTGAACCCAATGAAAAGAAACTAGCCTATGAATATAATGGACTCTCAAATTATGTTAGCATTCAGGTAATCACTGGATCTGGTATATATGACTTTTGAGCGGGCAGGTGAACTCTTTCAAACAAAGAAAAAAATAACAGCTTGAACACAAACATCAAATTAGTTATTCCCCACTCCATGGCATCACCCTTATAGAGTATGTATAAAATTACAATGTAACGCCATCAAGAGTTCTTTGTTTTCCTACTTTGGAGAATAACTGCCTAGGTTCCCTTTTGACTATCTGTGGCTATGTAACAGAACATTTTAGGGGTGCCTAGGTGGCTCAGTCGGTTAAGCCTCTGACTCTTGGTTGCGGCTCAGGTCATGGTCTCACGGTTCGTGAGTTCGAGCACCGCGTTCGGGCTCTGGGCTGACAGTGAGGATTCTCTCTCCCTCTCTCTCTGCCTCTTTCTCTCTCTGCCTCTCTCCCTCTCAAAAAAAAAAAAAATAAGTAAATAAACATTTTTTTTTAATTTGGAAAAATTGTTAAAAATTTAAAAAAACATTTTATGGGAAGTCTTTGAAAAAGTAAATATCAGATTTATAGTTAAAGTCTCAGCATCCCATACCAATTTACATACCTACTATTATCACCACCCCCCCCCTTGCCCTTGAGTGAACCCTTTGACCTATTCCTGTTCTGTCCCTACACAGGCTAGTCTGGTTTTGCTTTTGTTGCAAATGTCTGAATGGCCTCTCTCTTCCCTTCTTTCTCTTCATATCTCTGGATATTTAAAACCCAGCACAACTTACCTTAATTCAAGACACAAGCTACAGTATTCTAGTGATGTTTAGGGATGTTGAACACCTTTTCGTTCATGTGTATATATAGTGTTACTGTTTCTCTAGTATAAGGGACAAGCAACAAATCCATTCGAATCATAAGCTAATCTTTGTTTTATTGCTAAATACCCTCCGTTCCTTGGAGCTTTTCTCTTCTATCATGTTTCCTTTATAGCACTCCTCACAGTTTATAATTCTTCTCCTTCTCCTTTTCCTCTTCTTCTTCTTCTTCTTCTTCTTCTTCTTCTTCTTCTTCTTCTTCTTCTTTCCTCTACTTAAGTGAAAGCTTTATAAATGTAGAAACTGTTTTGTTTTGTTTGCTAATTTATCTTCAGAATAAAATACTGGGTTTCACATATGGAAGGAAGGAAGGAAGGAAAGAAGGAAGGAAGGATTAGTTAAGGTTTAGACAGGATGTAATTTAGACAGACTAGATTAATATTAGAAGAATAATTAGATACGCTTTTAATATTCAAGATCCGATTTTAGAATCCTTCTTTAAAATTAAGGTATATCTTCTTATACTAAATCAACTTTATATATAACATCGTTGTCTTTGGAAATCCTTGCCAAATCACCAGATTGTTGAATTTTCATAAATGTGTATGCTTTTTTTCCCCTTTTGGCCTTCCCTTTCAATATGAAATAAAGATCACACTACCCACCAAAGATCTGATGATACGTCACAAAATCAGAGAGAATGATTATCACTGTTAACTGTCACAAATGATAATAACGCAATGGAAAAGTGACAAAACCAAGTAAACATCATTAATGTAAAGTTGAGAACTATAAAAGAAAAACACTGCCATAAAAACAAAATCATTTCCAACTCTTTCAGGGACATCAAGTGAGCTCTATGCAGAATATGACTAATTTACCTGGTGCCTTTCAGAAATCAGGAAATGTGCTGTTTAGTTGTAAATTCTGTAACTTTAGAGAGGTGTGGGAAGTAAAGAGGCTACCAGAGGCTAGTCTCACAGATTAAAGGATAGAACCTATCGGGTCTATTGAAGTTGGAAGAAAAATCAGACTTAAGGATATCATAGCATCATACACATAGTAATAACCAACCATTCCATGCTTTCTCTTCCTGTGTGACCATTTGACTTTCACTTCCCTTAAATTAATCCATTCTCTGAGCTCATATTTATGATAGACCAATGTAGTGAAATGGAAAAGAAATTGTTTGGGCCTTGAAAATATACACACGCATCTCCCCCTACCCCCAATACAGACATACACATCCAGAAAGATCTTGCCTAGACTTTTACTTTGTTTTCTTTTTCTGATTCCACTTATAATTATGCCTCTGTTTCTTCTTCTTTCTAGCAGTAGAAATTGTCATTTTTGTAAGCACATTCCACTTCCTTTCCATTTCTGACTCTCTGCCACTTTCTCAAATTCTGCTTCACAAAAAAAAAAAAAAAAAAAAAAAACAAAAACAAAAAACCCAGAAAACGGTAAGGACACGATTCTCTTTAATAGTTACAAGGGCAAGGTTGTAAACAATCAAAAACTAATGATTTTTTAGCGTTGTGGCAAATGAATACAAATAAAGTACAAAAACACTTTTCCAAGCAATGTAAATTTCTTATTTGATTTAGCAAGTCACTAAACAGACTCTTTGGTTGAAGAGAAGACACTCTTTCAGGTTCCACAAAGAAAGAGAATTAGCAGCTAATAGAACTCACTCCGTCATTATACCCAACATTCTTTTTTGTTAAAATGGAGAAACTTGGGCCCAGAGACTAGGAAAGACTTCCTTGAGAGTTATACACAAAACTAAAGCCCAGTGTGGCAGCAGCCTAGGTTTCAAAGAATCGTGCTGCCTATGAGGTTTGCATTTTGCAGAAAAGCAATGAGTCAGTCCTCCAGAAACTGGCAAAGAAATCCTATAAAATTTTAAGCTCTTCCTTTGCCTCAGTAATGAAATTTGATGTTCCAAAAGTGACTGGGAAGATTTCCTGATAGCTTGTTTCAAGGTAGGCTGTTTTTACAGTATTTACTTTTCGAATACAGGTTTTCAGTTAAACTGAATGTCATCACTGTTTTGAAAATATCCTTAATTTTTGGTGAGCAGGCACCATCACAGATCTGTGTAATGTCATCAATTTAAATAAAAAGTTACTTTGGTTCATCTCCCGGAATGTGGAACCCTAGTCTTTTTCAAGTTAGAAGGGATTTTAGTGATCACCTGGTCCAAACTTCTTATTTTACAGATAGGAAATTGAGTCTGATATAAGTTAAGTGATTCTTTCCTGTGAGCAGCTTGTTAACATTAGCTCTGAGACTAAAACATACACAGTTGGGCTCTCAGGCCAGCATTTTTTTTCTACTCTGCAGCTGCCTTTAGTGTGGTTCGAAAATACCATTTTCCCCATGCTTCATTTTCTTCCACAGTCCTTCCCCCGCCCCCGCCCCCCCTTTTTTTTTTTGCACAGGTCAACTAGATTTTAGTAGAAGAAGGAACTATGCCTTAGTGTCTGGCTCATTTTCTTTGTCCTTTGGTCCCTCTGTTCTCTAGCTTTCTGGTGTCTCTGTCTCTGTCTCTCTCTTAATGGCACTGCAGAGAGGGTTGGCTATTAGAGCATACATTACACTGTCGCATTCCCTTTACATAGAGAAAGGAGTGGGCAAAGTGAAAAATGTTCCTCTGCAAGTGTCCACCATTCCATAGGCCATTTCCATAGTCTCAGCAATGTCCTATATGGGGCCTCAGGGATGTGTAAGCAAATCAGTGAGTAGTCAGCTAATTCTAGCTTTGGCAAACACTTTTCATGAATTCTTTGTGGAAAAACCACTTCCCCAAAGTGAAAAAAAAAATGCGCACAGGCAACTAGATCTTTTAAATAGAAAAAGGAAATATCTCTTCTATGGCTCTGGCTCATTTTCTTTGTCCCTCCATAATGTGTCTCTTTGTCTGTCTGTCTGCTCAGGTCCTCATCCCCACCATTCATTCATTCATTCATTCTCCCTCCCTCCCTCCCTCTGTGTGTGTGTGTGTGTGTGTGTGTGTGTGTGTGTGTGTGTGAGTCTCTCTCTCACACACACGCACACCCATGAACATACACACAAACAACTTCATTATGGATGTGTGTGAATAACGATAGCTTGCTACGCATGGGTTTATGAGTCTGACACCAAAAGTATTTTATTCCCTTGGTGCATTTAATCCTCTGTTTGGCTTGGGTATATCGTATTTAAAAAAAAGAATAGCAAATGATTAAGGGAGAATAAGGTATAGCTCTTGCCTTCAGGGTGTTCACAGAGCTGGGGAGCTGAGCATGGACAGAGATGTAAACAACTAACCATTTTAGGCAGAATAAAATGCAAGTTATGAAAGAAGCATATACTGATGTGTAGATGGCAGAAAAGGTGCTATTTAGGATGATATCACTGGAGAGATGCCATTAGAACCAAGGCTTAAAAGATGAGGACTTAATGAAGGTTAGAACACAGGGGATCACTGGCAGATGGAACAGAGTCACAGTGCCAAAAGTCAAGGTCACGTTCAGGAATGGAGAGTGCTTTGTGTGACTTCAACAGAGGGCAGGGACAACAATGCCTTTGTAATGGGACAGTAGTGCTTTGAGAGCTTTTGGCATCCATGCTAAGAAGTGGTTAAAGGAGCCAAAAGAGGGAGAAATGTACCTTCTCTTATGTATTTCTTTCTCTTATTCATAAACCTTTTGACGGAGAAATTTATTCAGTATTAATCTAGTCAGTTACAGTAGGACCAGATGATAAAATTTACAGGTAGTCTTGTTTCACCACGCTTTATGGCATAACTTCCCCATAGTTATTCCCCTTAGCGTTTCAAGCATAACAAAGCAGTGAGCTGAAACCCTCCCAGCCAAAAGTCACTTGCCATCTGTCAAGGTTGCCTACATGGAAATTCTTCATTTGATAGCTGGTTTGATTCATTGGCCACGTTGTTCCTATCTACTCTAAGATACATGAGTCTGTGATTCCGACTACTGTACCTTCTTGCAGTTTAATTCTCCGTTTCTTCTTTTCAATTAGGCATGTTCCTAAAACGGTTTATGAGTGCAACTCTGTCAGTGGTGTGGAGATGCTAAGAGAGAAGGGGGAAAGGCTCTAGGAAGCTAAAGTCACAATTTAGGACTCATTGCCTAAGGCTTCCCAAAGTGTTTCATCCAGAAAGAGACATTTTAACTCTCCTTTTGGGGTTTGTTTTTATTCTGAAGCAGTAATGTGTTGGTGGAGACATGCTTCAGTGCATAATTAAAGAACCCATTTCAATTACAGTTTATCCGCTGCTGCTCAAGGTACTGCAGATAGTTGGGTCTACTGCTGTCATCCATTTCCAATTAATGTCTGCCTTGGATTTATTCCAATATGCTATGTTATAAAACTTGATTGTTGTCGATCCCACCTTCCCACTTAACTTCCAGCAGGATTCTTGATGACCTGGTAAAACCAATGGAAAGCTAAATGAAAATATCGTTAGACCGTAGTATAATGCTACAGATTTTTTATGTTAGCCAAGTCACATTGGTGCCACAATTTTCATGTAATACCACAGGAAACATTCCTCTGTGGATCCTTTTCATTGATTTTGAATATCTAAATAAGAAGAACAGTAGAGTAGGCTGACGAATAGAAGGAAATACGGCTCCAAAGAGGTAGACGACTTGAGATCTGGATCGGATACATCAGTAAATTTTGTACTCCACCATAACAAGGAGATTTGGGCGGATGGTTGTGATACAAGGGAGATACTATAGTTTTTGAAGTGTTCCATTCATTTACTGTGATTGAATTCGGATCAAGGACCTAAATGTCATACCTCTGGGTTTAGGGATCTTATTTAAGAATAAGAAAATTAGGCTAAGTGAAATAAATCAGACAGAGACAAATAATGTATGATCCCACTTATATGTGGAATTTAGAAAACAAAACAAATGAACTAACAAAAGAAAACTCATGGAAATGGAGAACACAGTGGTGGTTGCTAGGGGGAGGGGGTTGGGGGGGACGGGTGAAATGGGTGAAGGGACTCAGGAGATATAGACTTCCAGTTTGAAATGAAGAGGTCAGGGGGATGTGGTGTGCAGCATGGTAACTATGGTCATGAGTGTTGCGTCACATATTTGGTTGCCGAGAGAGTGGATCTTGAAGGTTTTCATCACAAAGAAAGAAAATGTTTGTAACTTTGTATGGTGATGTATAGTGAGTACACTTGTGGTGTCATGTCACGGTGTATACGTCGTGTTCTACACCTAGAACTAATATAATCTATGTCAGTTTTACCTCAATAAAAAAAGAAAGAAAAGAAAAGATTATGAGCCTTGGTTGGTCCACCTAACAGCTATAGGAGAAAGAGTATATCCTTCTGGAGTTTAACTTCGATGAGTGAAGTGTATCTAAGGATGAGTTATAGTGGGAATTTATCTGCTTAGTTTAGACGCCTAGATGGCTACCTAGGTAAGAAACTTTATTTTGCTGGCCCCTCATCCTGTGTTTCATACTTTCGTGCTACACGTGCAGAAAAGAAAATGCTGCTTCCTGCGGCTGAAAGTCCCAAGAACAGTGTTTTTTTAATTTTTTTAACGTTTATTTATTTTTGAGAGAAAGAGACAGAGAGTGAGGGGGAGAGGGACAGAGACACAGGGCGACACATAATCCAAAGCAGGCTCCAGGCTCTGAGCTGTCAGCACAGAGCCCGATGTGGGGCTCGAACTCATGAACCGTGAGATCATGACCTGAGCTGAAGTCAGATGCTCAACCGACTGAGCCACCCAGGCGCCCCCCAAGAACAGTTTTTTTTCTACTTGTCCCAAACCATTTCAAAAAGCATGCTTAGGTTATTTCATAACTACCATTACAATGAGCCTATAGTCACAATGGATTTTGTCTTGTGAATACAAAGACCTTGAGTTTAAAGAGTAAGGAGTGATCACACCTTCCACCTAGGATTCCCTTGTGGCAGAGGGAGATCTGGTTCACTTGGGAAAATCAGTCTGCTGCCCCAAATGCCAGATATCAATACAATTCTTACTTACACTTGCGTCTCCTAACTTCTCCCCCTAGTTCCTAATCCCTTGATTATGCAAATGAGCGTGTGAAAATATTTTAGATAGATTTTAACTATCCTAGTTCACTTGAAAACTAGGCTTTAAATGTCAGTAGCCTCTCAATGTCAATATTGAACAGTTTGAAAGGAACTGATCTTCTGTATGTTCATTCATCCCAAGCATTCTGTGTATCTGCTGTGTGCCAAGAAAAAAATTAATTATTCTATAAATTCAACACTCTGTGTACTCGAAATCATAAGAAAATAGGGCATTTCTTTTGGTTTTCAAAATTATTTATTTAAAAATTAATCTACATTAAAATAAAATCATATCATTCTACAGCAGGAGATCTATTTTGTGCTTTTTTTTCCTTATGTAAAACATACAATTGAAATAAAAATTATGTCTAAGTTCCCAAGAGGCATTTTTGCTGTAAGAATGTACATCCATAAACGACGGGGTTGTTTCTTCATTACCTTTCATAGTATCAAGTTTGTGTCTCTTCATGATGATAGAGACAGAAAATAAACATAGAAGGGGATGTGAATGACCACTTTCAGATATTTCATTATGTGTGAATGTGTCTAACCTACACTTTAGTTTTAAAACTACTTCTCCATTTAAAAAAAGAGTATCAGTTATTGTGTGATCAAGAAGGCAGGCCAAGGCCATGTAGACAAAAGCTGTATCATGGCTCATATTATTCACGTGAAGATGTGTCAGAAAACATTGTAGGTACGTTCTATTACACTATTTTACCAGGATACCAAAAAATTCAGAGTGTTTTTATTTGAGGTAATTTAGAGAACCTACCTGATCTGTACTTTTCCTAATAGACACAAAGGTTTTAAAAAGTAGATTGAAAAAGTCCAGGTGGTGAAGCATTTTTGACAGGCTTAAAAACATCTAATTTATCTTTAACATTTTTTGATACTGTTGATTCTAACAGATTCTCTCCTTTAAAAAGTCATTCCTTATAGAATATAAGATTTGCTCTCATAGTCAGTAATTTCTATTCTTACTATATAAAACATTCACATATGAATAATACAGTTGCACATTTAGTAGGCCTAATTGTACGTTTTAATATAGCAGCAAGTTTAAAGCTCTAATATATTAACATTATTAGAATGATTTTAAATGAAGCACAGGTAACGTTGATTTGGATAAACGGCATATGTGGTGGTTACATTTTATTTTCAATTGTGTAGTAATTCCGGAACTTAGGCACGGTACTTTGTAAAATTTGTCTTTTCTTATCGTAATAGACTTCCACTCACTTGGCATAAAGGGAAACTAGAATTTTCTATAAACTGAAGTATCTCCTTAGAAGCCTGTTTTAGACTCTGAATATTTGGTTTAAGCAGAAAAAAACGCACATGTCGTATTCAAGATTGAAAATGACTGGTCACTTTTGGTACTCTACTAAAGGTTAAATATAATCAAGACTCCAGAGATATTTTTGGACCCACACCTTTGTTTTATTAAAATGTATAATTTTTGTCATGTATCTTTTCAGTGTTTTTATTTTTTTAAGTTTTTGTTTTAATTCCAGTTAGTTAACATACAGTGTTTCATTAGTTTCAGGTGTACAATATAGTAATTAAACACTTGCATACATCACCTTGTGCTCATCGTGACAAGTGCACTCCTTGATCCCCATCACCTATTTGGTATGTTTCTTTTTGTTCATCCTGTAATGATTTTAATTAAAAGTGGAAATGCTCTTCTTTTATTAATAAACTAGCAGAATCTGATTTGGGGAAATACACTTAAGTAGGAAAGTAATTACCTATTTTTTTTTTTTTTTTTGGTAATTACCTATTTGAAGAAGAGTTTAATAGAGAAACCTGGTGTATTGCCAGTTCATGGCAAGGTACCGAGTATATCTCTGAGTGAGTGAATAGCATATTGTATGGAATTCCTTGGTAAGAATACAAACATTACTGAAAAATATTTTTTCTTTCTGGAAACCTGAGTGTTGTCCAAGTGCCAAATCTCACCCGATTAATTCTCAATGATTACTAAAGCCCAGCGCCTTCCGGTTTACAGTTCATTCAAGTAGCATTTTGGGGTCCTTAGGCTGGAAGATGTAAACAGCTGTGAAAACTCTTAAAGGTGTCTGATGTGAACTGTGGACCACTTTCACCCATCAGTTTTACTTCTGGACCTTGCATATATTCCGACTGCTATGGGGGGGGTCATCTGTGTTCAAGATGTGTGCTTGCGGAGGGGGATCATTTACAGAAAATGGAGAATCTGGAGGAATAAGGAAATGGTATATCGCTTCAGGGCTTTTGTTTTACCTTGGGAGTCAGAAAGCCTTTTCCTGTCAAGCTTGTCCAACCATTTCCATTTGGAAATTATATATGTACTAGCATGTATCCCTGCTTGCCTCTTTATGCCCATTTCTTTGGAGTTATGGCTGTGCATGCATACCAACTTATCCCGTCTTTTGTCTCCAATAGGGAAAAAAAAACGGTTCAGAAAACTTTCTGTATTTATTTTCAGTAAGGGTAAGAATTTTAAACATAGGGGCGGGAGTCAGTTGAACATAGTGTTCCTCTTTGTGAGAATTCAAAGTCAATGCTTACTGTTTGTCTCAAGTCCCAATTAGATCTGGCTTTGAGATCCCTTCACCACCAGTCATGCTTGTGCCCAAGTATCTCATAGATGACTCTATTTTCTTGATCACTCTGTTCTTTCAGAACTTCAAAATCCAGCTTAGGTAGTTTTGTGTGTGTGTGTTTTTTTTTCCTAAAGTGTCTACATTTCACCAAAGAAAAAAAAGTATTATTATTATTTTTTTTTTTTACAATACTCCCTGAGACCCCCATCAGCCTCTGTCCATATGGTTCCCCGCATTTATGGACTTGTGTTAAGTATCTCAAGATTTGAAATCTTTAAGGTAAATCTCAATGGTCATTCATTTTGGTTCTCATTCTACCAGTATTCGTTGACCTGCTCTGTGCTAGGTTTTGTTGTAACCTTGAGCAAAACAATGTCTCTTTCTTGTGGAATTTACATTTTAACAGGGGAAGCAAACAATAACCAAACAAATACATGATGAAATATATATTAAAAGTGATTTAAAAATAATTGGGGTATGAGGTGCCTGGATGGCTCAATCAGTTAGACGTCTGACTCTTGGTTTCGGCTCAGGTCATAATTTCACGTTCGTGAGTTGGAGCCCCGCGTCGGGCTCTGTGCTGACAGCTCAGAGCCTGGAGCCCGCTTCAGATTCTGTGTCTCCCTCTGTCTCTCCACCCCTCCCTCGCTCACATTCTGTCTCTCTCAAAAATAAATAAACATTAAAAACTTAAAAACAAATAATTGGGGTAAAGGAGAAAAGGAAGTGATGTTTTAGACAAAGTGGTTAGGGAAGGAGGCTGAGAGTGTGGCATCTAAGCAGAGATATAATGAAGTGAAGAAACATGCTAGTATCTAGAGGAAGCAAAACACGATGAGGGACCAGTAAGTGCCAAGGCCCTGAGATGGAAATATGCTGTTCCAAGAATAGCAAGGAGAGTGCTCTCCTCACCGGAACTTGAGCATTGGTTGGTGTGATATGATAAATGAGAAGGAATCTTATGATAACAAGTAAAATCTGTCATTAGGGGAAAAAAAGCATACACGACAGCAGACGCCTCAGTATGAAAAGACACAGTTCAAATATTTGCTCATGTATTTAGTTTCCTGTATGATCTTGGGCAACGTGTTAGCTTTTTCTAAACCTCATCTTCCTCATTTGGAAAATGAGCGTAATGACATCTACCTCCTAGATTTGTTGTGAGGAGTATATGTGAGATGCCTGGCATTACATAATACCCTTAATAAATGATAGTTATGTTGACTTACTCATTATTGTTTTTATCATCATTTACATGCGTGGACATGTTCTTAAGATGAATGAGGCCCAAACTGAAGATGTTATCAGGAGTTGGGATCACTCAATTCAATGTATTTGCTTTAATGCAATCAGCAAATGTGTGAGGGTACCAGTAATTAAATTTCAGTACGTTCTTCCATTTTACTTGTTTTTATAAACTGATGAAATATCAGAATGTAAGTGAATAAATTGCATACTCAGTCTTAACCACTGATATGAAAAATTGTATGTAAAATTAGCCCTCAGCCTTCCAATTTCTTATTGCATCCCATAGACGTGCATAATCTTTAAGCTTCCATTTTAAAGGTCTGCAGAACTGCCTAATGTAGGGTCTTGGTGACTATCTCATGTCTGTCCTCCAGAGGTAGTGGATTAAAGTGCCAGTTGATGAACAATCTGTCTTTACTAACCACGTGCAAGGGACAAAGAACAAAATGGCCCACAAAATACGACAAAACTAAAGCATATTCCAAAATTAAATACACTTATTTGTTTTATTCTAGGTAATGTTTGCTAGTCTATTTCCAATATCAACGAATATTTTAGGAATGTCTTAATACCTACCCACCTATATATTTTAAATTCAGTCACATGTCATTTCCAAGCCTAAATCTTACCTCTAATAATAAGGTGTTTGTTAGGGTGAGAGAAAGAATTTATTACACTCAAGGTAAAAATCTATCTATCTATTTATGTATCTCTCTATCTTCCTACCTATCATCTATCTTTGCATGCATCCGTGTATCAACCTATCTATGTAGACTCCTATTCAACAAATCATGGTAATTGTTAGTAGTAGAAAAATTAACAATGTTAGAAGGAAAGAATATTTAGGGAAGAAATGTTCTGAGGCATAAGGTCATTTGTTGCTCTCTTTTTGGCATATGAAGCCTAAAAATCTCAGTTCCAATAATGTGATCATAAAGATTGTTATTGCTAGAAGGTTTATGTTTGATAATTTGTATGGTCTTACAAATATATGAACTTTAAGCATTTCAATATGCCAGCTATTGATTAAGCAAGCATTATCTTATAGACTCCTTTTTCTCAGTATGTAAAAAACAAAGACTGGAGTTATTATGATAATTGTAGTAGATGGGCAGTAGGGAATTATGCAAAATAATTTGTAAATTTAATATGAAACCAAAACATCTGTTCAAGTCAATTTCCCACAGGTAATGTGACAGAGACTGAGTTTCAGAGAGAGGAAGAGAAAAGGTTCTTTTTCCACAGGGAAAGATACTGAATATAACAAACATAATTTTTCTTTTTAATCTAAATATTATTTAAAAGAAAAACTTCTGCCATTAAGTCTACCTTTCTTGCCTCTCTTATCAACACTGCCTTCCCTTTCACCTCTTGCATCAAGCCCCAAGCATTGGGATTTTTGTTTTGGCTTCTTACAGTAATATAACTAAAATAGGGAAATCGTAAATATGAAAGTCTTCAAGGAGTTTAGCAGCTTTTTTCTTACTTTTTCCCTTATTTGTTTTTTGGAAAGGTAGATTTAAAACTTAAAGGCCAAATATACAGAATGCAATTAACTCAAGAAGATAGTGTTGAACTTCTAATGCAAAAAAGGAACAGGACAAAATGAAACAAAACTCTCTACAAAGAGACTTTTCAATGTTTTTAACTTTCCGTGGGAGGAGAAGGGTAATGAATGGGGGAACATTAATGGGATTCACGCTCCTCCGGCAATGTCAAGGGTTAAACTGACAAGGAAATGATCACTTTCTACCCATTCCATTATATTAGTCTTAAGTGGCCAACGGACATCCTATCTGACGCTGGTTTCCAAGGCATAAACGTAGGTAAACACTCTCCTATGTATGCTGCCATTTATCAGGAAAAGATTCTATTCACCTAATTCTCGTTTAGGTAAATTATTCTGTCATTAGCGAGAGAAATGACCCACAGGCCTTTCATTATCCACCCTAGAGTATACAGCTTTCACCGTTTGTGGGTAGCTTCTGTTTATTTTGCTTGCCTCTCCTACAGCATGAACAGAGACGAGTTGAGATCCGTACATTTGAGGAGCCATGAATGAATGAATAAATGAATACAAGGAATTAACTGTCACTCAATTCATCCAAGTGTTCAGTCAGTTGCCAATAATTTTATCTCTTCTGTAAGATTACGCAGAGGGTATAGTTTAGAAATTATTTTTGGAAAATCTTGAAAATCTTTATATATGTCACTCTGGTAACTAAGGACAAAAAAAAAGCACTCCATTTTCATCTTTTTTGGTTTTTTAATATTTATCTTATTTTTTATTTTGTTTTGTTTTTTGTTTTGTTTTGTTTTTAGGCCCTCGTGTCAAGGGCTGCCTTCCAATAGGTCACAGCGAGGGAGCTACTCTGCCATGTACAAAATCCTGACCCAGAAGCAGATCATCTAGAAATGATTTAGCACCAGGTTCCTCATCATATCATTTTCTTATGATTCAGATATTAGATATTATGGGTATATAAAATTATTTACAAATAATTAACTTCTTCTGAATTAAACAATGTGTTCTATACCAACAAACTCAAGCCTGATTTTGAGTTTTCCTTTTAAATTTACTTGAACACTTATATCAAAGAGCTTAGAGGGCTGTGATTTGAATTTTTGAAGCAAAGATCATTTCTCTTTCTTAACATGAAAGTAAAACACAGAGTAGATGCGGTTGGAATGAAAGCCGTTGGAGAAACAAGAATAGCAAAGATAGATGGGATGAGTGAGCCCATTTCCAGGTGCCCATCAACCTGCCCACATTCAAAACATCCTGCCCAAGTTACTGACTTTTCATATCATTTCTACCTTTTTTTTTTAAAATATGAACACAAGAAGATGAAAGAATACCGTTTCTACCTGAAAGCCAGTGGATGGCATATTAGCATTGAAATAACAGTGATTATAATAATAACAGTAACAATAATTGCAATAGTAAAAGACATCGAAGGCTTTTTTTTTTTAGTTTTTTGGTGTGTGTTGTTGTTGTTGTTTCTGGATTTGGTTTTTTGTTTGTTTTTTGGGGTTTTTTTGTTTGTTTGTTTGTTTTTGAGTAAGCTGCTAACCGACTGTGTGACTTCAGGCAAATCCCTAAACATCCTGGTCCTCAACCATCTCCTACTGAAAGCAAAAGTCTTAAGTTGAACTTCTTAGGACCACCATTTTCTTATTGTATTTGCAGGGCATGATAGCCACCTACGCGTTTGTTGAACTGTGACTTAGGTAACTTTGGAACTATTCCCATGTTCCTTTATGTACTTCTTTAATGTTGAAAACTTAATGTTAAGCAAAATTGCCCCTTTGGTCATTTTTAGATTCTTCATATTTGTTTCCTTAAGCTGGCCAATATTATCTCCAAATTCTGCAAAGTTAAATACTACGTTGGTTAGTGTGAACTTTAATGTAGGCATTTCACAGGAAGCCTACTCATCCAGTCTGCTAAAATACTCTACCTGTGACAATGTCATATTATTACTCACTGACTTGTTTAACACTTTTATTATAAGTTGTTAACATTTGTATAAGAACCACAAGAATATCAAGCAACATTTTCTAGAAAAATATCAGTCTCTTTCAAAATTCATATCAGCGGTAGGTAGACGTAGAAATCTGATATTGTGATTTAAATACTTGGGCTTTGGGCACACTGCCTAGGTAAACATCTGGGATCATCACTGTCAGTATGACTTAGGGATAGTTAACATATTTATACCCCAGTTTTTTTTTTTCCTCTAAAATGGCTCTAATAATTATCCTTAGGATTAGGACTGTGAGATGATGACCTGAGCCTAATTCAAGAGTCAAACACTTAACTGACTGAGCCATCCAGGTACCCTCTAGGCTTATTTCGATGATTAGATAATTCAGTGTATATAGCACACTTAGCACAGTGTCTGACATCTAGTAAATGTCTTTATTATTTTTTCTTTCTATTATAATAATTTATGGAAGAGGAACGGTCACACATTGAATCAACTAAAATAAAATGCTTCTGTGTTCATTTCCAAAGGAAATGGGCAGATATTTCATTCACCTTCTAGGTACCTTTTAGAGTAGGGCACTGCATGGTTAGTTTGTGTAAAAGTTCAATGAACTTTCTCATAATGATTTTTTATTGAACATATGGAAACCATTAAGCGTTAGCAGAAGTCACTATCCACTGAGCTGTATCCAGAGGCTGACAGTTATGTCTATCTCTTGCAAAAATAAACACATGAATAAGTGTACTAAGAAATATATTACCTGTCATTTTCATCTCTAAGGGCATTTCGGCAAACAATATCTGCATGCTAAATATACCCATTCTAGTCTTGGTATGAGAAATTTCTTTTTTCCTCTAGAATGTACTATGACACATCTATGGGGAAAATGTAGTAATCTAATCGAGGCCATTTCCTCTCATTTTATATTTAAAAGATTGTGCTGTATCAATTTGTGTACTTGTGTAGCCGTAGGCAACCTCTGAAATATTTAAACTTCTTAAATATCGCGTTATTTCAGTTAATATTGAGATTATATAGTTGGTTTTGGTGAATGTGATCATCTATCAAATATAACACACATATTCTCTCTTTTTAATACAATGCTTACAAATAATAATACATGATAATTATATATTATATAATTTTGATTATGTACAATTATAAGTTATACTTAAATTTATAATTATATGTAATTATCATGCATTCTATATTATAACCATTGACCTATTCAGATATTAGATATTATGGGTATATAAAATTATTTACAAATAATTAACTTCTTATGAATTGAACAATGTGTTCTATACCAACAAACCACAGCGGAAACACTTTTATTCTATAAAATAATTAAGTCTTTAATTAGAACTTGTTAGAATCAGTGGTGTGCAGCAATTCAGAGTATGTGCATTGAGACAGAGTTGGCTTTCTAATTCCTGGTCCCGGTACCTACCATCATCGTGACATTTTGCCAATTACTTGGTTCTCTGTGACTCCATTTCTTAATTTTCAAAAAGAGAATGTGAATATCTGTGCCACAAAATTATTTAAAAAATTATTACAAAGATCCACCAAGATAATTAATGTAAGCGCTTAGCACATTGCTTAACATATAGCACAAACCCAATAGATAGCGACCCCATATTATTATTATTATTATTAATTTAGTGTGGGTTTTTGTTTCCGTAGGTAAAAATAAGACTGGCTCCCACCATAGACTTTTTGCCACTCTTCCATCACCAACACCACCCAGCCACAGAGGTGATGTTAACAGTTGGGCACTGATTTGTTATGTGAACTGATGTCTTCTTCCTTAGTTATAAAACATTTTATCAGGACTGTTAACTTAATTGTGGCTAATGTAAAGACTGCAAATTTGCAAGTGTTGGAAACTAGAGGCCTATCATAATATTGAAAGATAGATATAAAACATGTAAATGATGAGACAGTGATGAATGTCGTAGCTGCATATGATGTGCATCATTTGACACGAGAGGTGATGCTCAAGGACAGACAAGACACATCAATGTGTGGAGAATGTGCTGCACTTACAGTGATCCACAGGTCAGGAGGAAAACTGAGAAAATGCTAAAGGGTCAAAAATCAACACACACAAAAAACCAAAACTCAAAAATTTGAAAACCAACAGTACTGGATGTCAAAAAGCCCAACATTAACTCAGGAGGAGGCAGAAGAGTTGTTCTTCAAGAATTTGGGGAACCATGTGGCTGATGTCACTTAGGTTTTAAGCCACAGATGCCTCATGGGCTCTGGGCCCATTTGAATCTGCACCACCTGGCAGTAGGTGGGGAGGTCCAGGACTGCCAGGGCATCCCTTCCAATACTGTGGAGATCACTAGGAAAGGGGGAGAGACCTGCCTTGACAGATTTTCAACGTGGGCGAAACTGGTCTATTTTGAGAAAAGATGTTCAATAGAACATATGTCAGCAAGGAAGAGAAGATTATGCTAGTTTTAAAGCTCAAAAGGACTGGCTTACACTCTAATTTGGGGGAATGCTTCCAGGGAATACAAGCCGCATCTCTTAGTCATTCTTCTGAACAGATGGGTTGTGCCCCTTTTTACTTGAGGGTAGAAAACTTAACCATGTCAATCCCTGGTTTTCCACATCAATTTCAGATTAAGATTCTTTCTCCTTTTCTCCTTCCATTGCTAGCATCCATGTTCCCAAGAGTCCATGAAGCATGCATGGTCCTCAGAGGATATGTCTATATACACTATTAACTTTGGATGCACAACCTTGTCTCTTCCATGGGTCTGGATGTCTTTCCTCTTGACCATCTGCTGATACATCCACTTCCCAGTCTATTTTAAGGCCATATGGTCCATGCTCCTTTTCACTCACTGACTCATGACTGGCACTCTTTGTCCACTAACTCTCACACTCCTATCAGGGACAAGAAAATTTTGGCCATTGTCTTGCTGTACTTCAGGGCATCAAGAGATTTGATGAGACTGCCTCTGCAATTCCATTTCATGAAACACTGCCACACCAGGACCTCTCCTCAGAAATCCACCAGCATCTAATTTTCTTGCTTCCTCTCCAAGTCTCTTTTACTTGCCTTTCCCAAAGAGTTCTTATCTTTACTGTGATGAGGAAAACTCATTCTTAAAATCTTCATTTTCCAAATATTTCCTTGGCTTTTACTTAAACTGAGGCATTTTTAAAAAACAACCAAAGGGAGGCACCTGCGTGGTTCAGTCAGCTGAGGGTCTGATTTCGGGTCAGGTCATGATCTTGTGGTTCATGAGTTTGAGCCCCCCCATCAGGCTGTGTTGTCAGCACAGAGCCCACTTCAAATCCTCTGTCCGCCTCTCTCTGCCCCTCCTCTACTTGCTCTCTCACCCTCTCTCTCTCTCAAAAATTAATAAACATTTAATAAATATATAAATAAATTAAAAATAAATAAATAAAAACAACCAAAGGCCCAAATTTTGATGAAATGAATTCCTTCTTCCACAGAGCAAACACCCCTTTGGAGCAAAAGGTCTAGTGATCCCACTAGAGAAGTGTCTCAAGGAACAGGAGTGAAGAGAGATAGAAAAAAGGAATAAAGAATTGTTGGTTCCCCCACGAGATTACAATCTAGTGGGGAGGAAGACAAACATGCCACACACACATCCACACATACACACACACACAAACGGGCCAGGTTATGGAAGAGTTTGTCGTTCCAATGACATTGGAGTTGATTCTCTAGGTCAGTTACCATAAAAGTAGGGCATATATGCCCCAGGAGGATGTGTGCTGAACAGTTGGGTTGTGAGAAAAAAATAATAATATTTTGATTTATATTTATCCATTTTATTCTTTAAAAATAACTGTTTTGAGTATTGTGTTATTATATACATACTATGTTAGTTATAGCTACATGAATAAATTGTGTCGGTGTAATTTCAAATTGCCTATGTTGGTGCGTACATATTTATATAGGGTAGAGGCTTAAGATGTTTTACTGATGAGGTACAGGAATGTTTTGAGACCCTCACTGTAGGTAAAAGGTAATCATTTCTTTCTCTTACATATTTGAATATGAGTTGTGATCTGCCAAATCTTTATTTAGATCCTGCTAATCCATATCTAGATTTATGGCATTACTTTTCTACTTATTATAGATATCCTGCTTATAGACAGATGCTCTGGATTCTTGGACTTCGGGTACTCACGAGTTGAGAGAATGAGATCTTAGGACACAGATCTATCATTGAGTTTATCTTCGTGACAGCGTAATGGGTTTGACTTGTTTCATGAACACAGCGTGCATTTTAGAAAGTGGAAAGACTTGGAATCAGGAGATATTTTTGAGCTCAAGCTTTGCTAATTACTAGCTGTGTGATTTGAAGCAAGAAATTGACTTTCCTGTGTCTCTGTGTCTATACCCATAAAATGGGGAAGTGAGGATCCAATTCTTCTCAAAAGATTTTTGTGAGGATCTAATGGGATAAGACTTTGAAACAGCTTTGAAAATTTTAACACACACTGTCGATACGGATTCGAAAATATCTTGATATTTGGCACATACCAGATTTTCATGTGCTACTCGTTTCTGGTTTTCCACTCCAGAATGACCTGCAAAAATTCAAAGGGCCTTTCCTTTCAAGATAAATAGAAGGGCAGAGGGTTGACTTAACATGCATTATAGCAACAACAGCCATAGTAATTCTCAATTCTTGAAGGTCTATTACATACTTTGTTGGCACTGTATATGCTGTTTCTGTTTCCCTCGTTCATTTCACCTGGAATGGATTTCCCTCCTCCTGTCTTCTGGATTACTCTAATTCATGCTGCTAGGAATGCTCTGTGGTTCTCATTTTCAGCTGAGAAATAGGACACTTGGAGAGGATCCATAACTTATGTAAAACACACACACATACATGCACATGCACACACAATACACATACACACATCTATGCATATTAGGCTTTATGTATTTCCTCCATTCAGGAGCTCCCTGTGCTGCCTCCTTTTCTGATTATGACATTCTGGGCAAAACAATCCAAGTGACATGGTTACAGGCAGATTGTAAACCCTCTAGGGGCAGAGGCTCTCTATCAGTGTCTAAAGTTTTGCTTTCATTTGCTTTAATTCTAGTCATCCTGTGACTATGCAGTGACTACAAGTGAGTTTGACTTGCTGTGCATATTTCAAATGCTGGACAAAGTAGATATTTAACGATCGAATTTGATTTTTCCATTGGCATTGTTCTCTGTGTAGCGGTATGTCATCTGGATTGAGATTCAGGAATCCTCCAAGGGCACCTCTTTACTTTCCAAATAGTTCAGATGCCTTAGCCTGAACAACAAGAGCCCTGACACTTGGAGCCCTGTCTACCCCTCTAATTGATTTTGTCTCTGATGACCACGCTACTCAGAGGTGTCCTGCATCACACCCCTGCTCAGCTGCTAGTGTTTCTCTTATACCCCATCCTGGCATTTCCTTTGTTCTCTTCCTAAGAATCCATTTCCCACACCCAAACAGCGGTTCTTTCCTAACAGTCTTTTGCCCCATTTTACAGGATCTTTATTAGTTAATTTACTTGGAGAGTGAGAGGGACAAGATACGTACTGAGACAACAGGTACATGCACATCAGAACTGTATTGAGGAGGGCACCTTTTGGGATGAGCACTGGGTGTTGTATGGAAACCAATTTGACAGTAAATTTCATATATTAAAAAATAAATAAATAAATAAATAAAAAATAAATAAAAAATAAAAATAAAAAAGAACTGTCCCCGACAAACCCTGATGCATGATCTCCCTAGTCCGACATCATGGCCTTAGGAAGTCTGTGCTGGCCAAACCAGGCAATTGATACATCTACCCCCATGACCTTGTTGAGTTTTATAACGTTACTATATAATGTTTTATTTCTGTCTGAATTCTTTCCCAGACTAACCCTAAAGGGCAATGGCTATTTATTACTTATTCCCCTTTGTATCTCTCAGATCCGGTGTAGACCCTGACATATGTCCTAGGTAATGAGAAGATGTTTGTCGAATAAACAAGTAACTCAACAAATGACCCTGTGCTCTACCATGATACTCTCAGTTCTGCCTTGATTTGGACATGCGGTTGCCAAACTAAAACTGTAGCCTAAGAAATACAGTTAGAAAATGCCTACAGAACAAGGAAAATTTGAATAATTATCTCCTCATGAAATTATAGTAGTTTAAGATAAATGATGAAACAGAGAGGGAGGCAAACCATAGGAGACTCATAAATACAGAGAACAAACTGAGGGTTGATGGGGGGTAGAGGGGGAGGGGAAAATGAGTGATGGGAATTGGGGAGGGAACTTGTTGGGATGAACACTGGGTGTTGCATGTAAGCGATGAATCATGGGAATCTACTCCCGAAGCCAAGAGCACACTGTAGACACTGTATGTCAACTAACTTGACAACAAATTATATTTAAAAAATAAGTAATAAAATTAATTTAATTTAAAAAATAAATGATGAGTAGTTTATTCCATATATGAACATAAGCCAGAACTAAAGAATTTCTAGAAATCTGAAGATTCAAGAGTAGCCTCCTTGAAGCAAAGTGAATAAAAGACAGGGTCTAGTGTAGGTGCTCCTTAATTTACCAGATATTGACTGTGTGTATGGCACTATTAAGGGTATTATGGATACTTGCAAAGAGAGGTGTCTGATGAGATGTTCTATGGAAAAATCTAACAGTACCAATAAAATGGAGCATTTCCAGAGACTGATATTCCTCAAAGCTTGGCATTATTTATGCACTGTTAACACTGTCGGTGTCATTTGTTTGAATCAATGGAAGGGGGCTCTAACTGAAAATTATTTTCGTTAGTGCATTATATCTTTGATAATAAGAGCTTCAAGAATCTATCATTAGATATAATTACTCCTCGATTTATAACTCCCAACATTTATACAAATAAATGCTCTGTCTCTATCAGTCTGTCTTTCCCATGGAGATTTAGTAAAGCATACCGGTTTTACAAACGTAATTTTAGAGATGGTAATTAATTTGTAAAATATTTTATGTTAACACTTCAGTGAATATGTTCTGTGGGAATATACTGTCACCACGTTGCTGGCTCATGAAGACATGTGATATATGCAGTTGGTCTATGTTAATGGCATCCTATCAGCATCTTGAAAATAGATCACATATTCTCTGAGCACGTACACATCCCTATAGTATTTTCCAACATTAAAACAACCCTTCAATTCTATGTCCTGCACTAGTTATTTCTCTTTGACTCTCCTTTACAGACAGATCTTGTGAAAAATGTATCTGCATTTGCTCTCTCCGCTTCATGCTCCTAACCATGCTTGAACACAACGCACACTGACTTCTACCAGTGATGCTTCATGAGAGGGGCTCTCACCAAGGACACTGATGGTCCTTCTGTTGCTAAATTTGGTGGCTCCTTTGCAGTCTTTATCTTATTTCCCCTCATTAGGGACCATTGTCAACTCTATCCTGCCTACTGTATTCCTAATTAATACGACTTCACACTCTTATCTTCTTTGTGCCTCTCTCGTCTGCCCTTTGTTTAAGTAGCAATGTTTTTCAACATTTTTCCCCCGGGACCTCTTTTTCTCTTACTTGAAGTTCTTTTTCTGGGTAATCTCCTCTGTGAATAGAATTACCATTCTTACACTGATGACCCTTCAGCTGTTAACTCCAGCCCAGATACTTTTCCAGAGTACTCGAGAAGAATAAACAGGAGTCTACTAGATTTCTCTATTTGGATTTCCCACAGATACTTAAGCTTAAAATACTCAAACCTGAGCTCACGGCATCCCACCGACCCTGATCTCGTGCTTAGGTATTAAAACATTCCTTGCCTAGATTCTGGAATCCCACCCTTGCTGTCCTCCAGTCTATTTCTACACACAACCTAAAGTAATTTTCCTAAAACAAAAATCTGATTATGCTCATTTTCTGCCGAAAAGCTTTCAGTAATCCTTCTGTTCTTCCATGGGTAAAGTCAGAACTTTGAGATGTGGTCTATTAACCATGTCTTAATGTAACTGCAGATTACTTCCTTCGTTGTCCTCCCCTACCACACTTCACCATCACCTCCACATTTCTCCCCTCCCCCTTCCCCTCCCAGATAGGGTCCAGTCCTTTTAGCTTCCAAAATGCTTCCTCCTCTAGTCTCTTTTGTCACTTTTTCTGGGGGTCCCCAAAACTAGTGAGGTTTACAAAAGGAAGAATGTCTGCACAAATTCTCAGGGCCAGCGACCCTCACATTTCACACTTCTTTTTCCCCTGTGGGGACTGGAACTCACTCCCAGGGGCCCTAACCTTTACCACTGCCCACTGCTCCCCTTTCTGCTTTCCCTCATTAGCTTGTACATATTCTTCAAGACTTAGGTAAAATATTTTTTCTGACCAGAAATCTTTACTGGCCTTGCCATCGCACCACCTGTCCCCCACCTCTGATTAGGTGTATTTCTTTGTATTCTTTAAAAGCCTGGACTTCCGGGGTGCCTGGGTGGCTCAGTCGGTTAAGCGGCCGACTTCAGCTCAGGTCATGATCTCGCGGTCCGTGAGTTCAAGCCCCATGTCGGGCTCTGTGCTGACAGCTCAGAGCCTGGAGCCTGTTTCAGATTCTGTGTCTCCCTCTCTCTGACCCTCCCCCATTCATGCTCTGTCTCTCTCTGTCTCAAAAATAAATAAACGTTAAAAAAAATTTAAAAAAAATAAAAAATAAAAAAATAAAAGCCTGGACTTCCACCATCGCAGATCTTCCTTCAGTGTCATACAATAGCCCATAGGATGTAAGTCATGAGAGAGAGAGTGAGGACTGTGTTCCTCTATGACATCACACGTTCATGCCTGGGACCTAGCGCCCTATCTGACATATAGCAAGTGTTTGATCATTGTTCTTTCCAAATAGTTTTAACAAACCAGGAAGGTTAAATAAGAAGTAACTGTGAGTCTGAACTGAGTAATGTTTACACCACTGGCAATTTCCCTTTCCCTCTTCCAATCATTTGTTTTAAATTTTTAAATCAAATGTTCCTTAGAACTCAGGATCGGTTGAATAGAAAGATGCTTTTCTCATCTTTTGGAAAACAACTGTATCTTGAATTCTTGCTGGAGATATTATGAACAAGCTTAAAACGGTAGCTTTAGTCTTGAGATGAAGTACCTCCTAACTTATGGCTAATGGTTAGCAATAAAATCTCATTCGTTTGTGTACCCAATTCTAACACAGCGTCTGGCTGACAGGCACCTATCAGTAAATATTTGTTGAACAGTATTGAAAAGTAGGTAGAAAATAAATTATTTGCACCTGCAAAGCAAGAAATCACGTTTTTTCCATTATAGTTCCTTAAGAAGAGAATTAATTTTTAGTTTGTAAATGTTAAGGGTTTATTTTTGTGTCCTATTTTCATGGTTTTTCCCCATGAAAATTAATTTCTGAAAAATAGCCTACATCTCTTCCCTTAGCAGAACATTTATATTTTGAGAACTGAGTCTGGATTTGTGTTTAAAAAGCAAAAATAAGTGTGAAATTCATGGTTGAGTTTATTTCAGTGTTTATTTCCATGTATTAAATTTCCATTTTAAGTCTTCTTTGAAATATGCTATTTTTGACCCCCACGAAACTGTATTAGATCTTAGCGTGTTAAAGATGGTTAGCAGATTTAGAGCCATAATTATTTTAATGGCTACTTTCAGCATATACATTTTCCATAGGACAAACAATCTCAGGAACATAAAAAGTATAGTATATATTTTTGGCCTGAAAATTATAAATTTGAGATAAAATAACATATTTTTAATTTGTCAGAAAACAGAAGCTAGTAGATAATTTCTAATGAGACTCAGTGTTTAAAGACTTATAATCCTACTGTCAAATTTATATTTACAGGACTTGAGGCTATTCACTTGCATTTAAAATAATTCATTTAGAAAATGTGACCAAATTAACAAATCCTACCTCTCCTTTTAAAGAGCTATATATGTTGTTTAGAGCTTTTTTCCTTCTAAAATGCTAATGAACTATCGATTTAATTATTGAGCTCGGAGAATCTTAATTATAGAGCCACAGATAAAGAAGGAAATGGATCCCAAAAGATTCACACAATAGGAATGTATACCAGGGAAATGCTTTTGAATGTGTTTGTGGCTTTGCTTATGGTTCATGTTGTGTCTGGCTTCCCTCCCCCAAGAAAATTTTAGTGCCTCTGAGAGGCACTAAACTGTAAAAGTTATGCCTTGTTGTTTAAAGGACCTTCTCACCTCTTGCACAAACTTAGTCCAGGAAGTGAAAGAACTTAGGTCATTTGCTATTTTTTCTATATTACTGAGTTTTTTGAGTAGTTACATGAGATCAGAACTGCCCTATAAGTTTGGTGGGACCTCGGGTAAGAGTACAAATGGCCACCTGCATACCATCTCTTTAATATTTATAAGGTATAAGTCAAGTCAACTGACTGTTAAATAAAATGCCTTATATCTCTCTTCCTTAACAAACATACCATCATGGTGACCTGGAAGTCAAGATTCAACTTAGGACTCTTAGAATCCGTCAAGTTCTGTGCTGGAATGAGGCAGCTTGAGAAGAGCTGACTGTAAGCATTTTGCCAGGAACCTACTGCCTTTTTGTACCCACCTCCTTCCCTCCATCCTGTGCTGTGAAGAAACTTGTGCACACAGGTGTGGCCACCCCAACCCACGCCCAAACGTTCAAGTTCTGCCCTCTAACTCCAGGGAGAGACTTAACCCTTGGCCATACTTAGAAGCTGACTCGGAGCCAGTTGGCTAGGGAATTCAGGGGTCCTGGGTGCCCAGAACATGAGAATGTAAGGTCCTGATGGGCGCGTTGGCTTTGCCTTGCAAACATCTCATGTCTAGAGAATCATCAGAAGTGGGGCCTTTAAAGCGAAAGGGTAGGGGCCCCTCTAGTCAGGGTCTAAACTTTTCCCAGCCTAACAACATTGAGCTTTTGTGCTAGTGGCCTAAACTGGGATAACCCAGAGGCAGTAGCAATAAGGTAGTTTATATTTAAATATTTTCCACATACTTCTTTCCCTATTTCTGTTACGAATTTTTTAAATCTACTTTAAATTTACATATTAATAAACAGTTACCATGCACATTTCAGACCGAATGTATGAAGGACATTGAAAATATTTGGTGACCAAATAACTATAAAATAGTCTAAAAATGAGAGTGCCTATCCCAACTCAACATGTGTGAAATAGAGGCGGTATAGATCTGAAACCGTAGCACTTGGGAAGTATTATTTAAAATAAGAATAAAATACATCCTAAATCAATTTATTTTCATTTCACTTGTATAAAAATCTCTCAGTCTACCTTAACCTTACTGGAACACTGGATAGAAACATTAAATATATGTGTGTGTATAAATACACATTTGTATGTTCCCCCTAAAGAGGATGCAGTTCATAAGAGATTATGCACTGAACACAGATAACACTAGGTTAAAAAAAGACCTCCACCAAATTGACAACAGAATGTTCAAAATATCGCTTCTTTCTAGTAGCAATAATAAGATAATTCTGTACTGACTTATGCTTGAAGTATTAGCTGTTTAAAGATTTTTGGTGAATGGATGGTAGCTGAAAAGTAAATTTTAAAGGGCAAAAAAATGAGGAAGTCAGAAACAATATTTGATTTGGGGGAGATGAATAAGGTTCCCGTAAAAATGAACTGTATAGTGTTAAACAGATTGTGTATGAAATATTAATGGCATATTGTCCCGAGCTCCCCTTCTGCTGTTTCCGTGTAGATGACTGAATTTCAAAGAGAAATATGCCAGGAACAGTTATGGGAGTGAGTGTTACTACTTGGAATTGTTTAAAAAGTGTTTCTTCTTTTACCATGTGTTTGTTCTTTTGTCATTTCACTGCAGTCAGAAAACATTATGGACAAATATGTGAGAACGGCTTAATGTGCTTTGGAGACATTAATTAGCTCATTTAACAGAAATGTATCGGTCGTGTGGCAGACATTCCTTGGGTGAATATGCGGATCATTGTTCTGGTGAGAACTCTCCTCCGGAGACCGACTTTGATTGCTCTAGCGACACACATGTAGCCCAGGTCTGGACAGACCAATCTAATCCAAATAGGCTCAAGGATGAGCACGTGACCTATCGAGAGTGAATGAGGTTCAAGGGGACATACCGCGAAGGCTTCTGAGGAATTCTTTGTGTCTTGCTCTGGACTAAGTTATAGAGAGATGTCTTACTTGGAGCTTCTGCAGCCATCCCAGCACCCTGAGAGAAGGTAACGTGAAACAAACTTGACACACCAGAAGGAGTCTGAGAAAACCGAGATACGGAGCAGGATTCTTGATTGCACTTCACCTGCAGCCCGCCTCTGCACTTTTCACTGAAGGGGACCAGGGCGTCCCCTTTGTGTTTTGTGAATTTGACTTCAGTTTTCTGTCCTGGGAAACTGCTAGCGTCCTCACTGTCACAGATACCCTCTCTGTGGCAGGCGCCGTGTGATGTAGAATAAAGCAGCCCACACAGGAGAGCAAGCGAAGGGGGCGGGCCCCGCGATTAGACTACCTGGGTTTGAAGTCTGTCTCTTCCACTTGCTAACTTTGTAACTACTTAAGTCATTTAACCTCCCTGTAATGACAGCTACCTTGCAGATTTGTTGTGACAATTAAAGTACAACAGTGCTGCCATAAAACAAGTGCGCAGTAAAGCTTAGCTACTATTTTTATTAGATGGCACTGTGTCGTTTCATTCAAATCTTATAACCATGTTGTAAAGTGGTATCATCCTCGATCTGTGGATAACACGGCCAAAGTTTTGGCTGAGCGGCTTTCCCAAGGTCATATAGCTAGGAAATAATGGTGCCCGGTTTCAAGCCAAAGCTCTTTAATTGCAAATTTTCTTCATCTCCCCTCACTTGAAATGCAAGATTCACATGAGGAGGAGTGTTTCACTGAACACTGCTAACTCCCCATCACGTAGAACAGTCTATGGTCCATAGTATATGTTGAATAGATATTATTAGAGTCAATAATTTCCCTCACAGACTCCACAATCTGGTAAAGGAGACAGATGCGTTAAGAAAAGTATTTAAGAATTCTGCAGAGTAGGGGTGCCTGGGTGGCTCATTTGGTTAGACATCCAACTCTTGATTTGGGCTCAGGTCTCTCTCTCTCTCTCTCTCTCCCTCTCTCAATAAATATATAAATAAACATTAAAAGAATTCTGCCAATTATGTTTTAACAAAGTCGTGTATAGGTCGGGGGGGTGGATGCGTCTCCCTCAGAGAAATGCTATGGCTATTGTAGTAAGTCCTGTCTGTGGTTTGAGGACTATGGTACGTGGTAGGTGAGAATTCTACCACTGAACCACCCATGCAAGCAATAAGTGTAGATCACAAAACAAATAACAATTAGTTAACGGGCTGTTGGGAAGAGGTGAGGGTGGGTGTTTGGCATAAACATTTCTCAAAGTCCCATGTCAGGTGTTTGACTTCCCAATATCCTATGTCTTTGACTTTTATTTTCTCTGTATTTTTGCATTTTAACTGCCAGGATTATGAAGTCTGCAAGCATACATTTCAACCCCTAGCATTGTAGCATCTCTCATGTTCTCTTAGGCATTAGAAAAAGTTCTGATACTTGAATTGGTAGCCAAGTAGTTTCCTCGTGGCATTTATATCTCTGGGACCAAGGTCAGGTTGCTAACCCTGTAGGCACAGAAATGAATTTCATCAACTGAACCCAATCTACTGGTGGACAATGATGATAATGTCAATGTGGTTATTTATAATGGAAGAAAGGTGACCTGAAAATAGTATGCTATCATCCCCAAGGACTAACCTTTTCCCCATGACTAAGTTCACTTAGCAAAACAAATTAAAGAACAGAAGTTTGTTTGGCAGCATAGAATAGGAGGAAGGCAAGCAGATGGTTATAAGGAACATTTATCCAAACTATGCCAGAACCAAGAGAAATTAAATTCACTCTGTAAGAATTGTCTAGAATAAGAGAATCCATTTTTTGTGTGTCAGCACTAACCAAGTTCTTGTTATGCTACCCTGAGTTCAATTCCAACAATTTTTGCATGATTTCTGTAAGCTGAATTGTATCCTATGAGGGCTTCCTTCTAGGAACTGACTGCTGTCTTCTAGATTAATTTATTTCTGTCTCTCTACCTCATTTCTGATTCCAATGTCTTCCTTATTTCCTAGTATCTCCCTCCCTCCCCCCAGCAGAAATGGAGGCAAGAAGGTGTCTACATTAATGTCTCTGGCGTTTATTATTTGCCTCAGTTTTTTTTCTTAAGTTTGACCTTTACCTAAGTAAATTACAGTTTAAAGCGTTTCTTGAATTGATTTATTCAATATTCTCTGAGAACTTTGTCTGAGACAAGTCAGGTTTAATCAGACATTAGGAAATAATAAAAATCTGTAGATTGGTACTTTTGGAGCTTGAAGGAAGAAGGAAATGGAATGTTAAATGAGGAGGAAAGAGCTAGGAGAAGTCGAGAAAAGCTACTCCAAATCAGTTTCCCACCTGTTTGATCTCTGGCATATAACTTATGATCCTTGAACTTCAGCTTGTTTTCTCTTCCAAAAAGAATGCAGGTTTGTGGCGAGAAATAAGGCAGTTCCTAGACCTTAATGTGTCCAATAAAGAGCATTAATTATTCACATCATTATATTCTTTAGATTACTTATACCTCCTTGCTTTTTGGCAAGACATATTTAGGAGTACTAACTAAAATCCATGTTGACTTTCTGAAAGAAAAAATGCATACATGAGTATGGGGAAAAGAAAACAAATGGTGTTTTGTCTGGTAATACAACATTATAGCATCACACGGCAACGTAATCGGTATGCGTAGTAACTACCATCGCTTGCTTGTAATGCAACTTTGGGATCTCATTAAGAAGACACTTCTTCAGAAACTTTAGTGCTCAGTAAATTTCAGTTCCTTTCTTTCTTTCAGTTCAGTTCGGGGAGGCCCAGCCCCAGCTTCTTTGTTGCCAAACCTGGAAAAAATATTTATTTTCGAGCATTCTTTAGCAGAGCCTGTGGATGGAAATGCTCTCCTTTGGAGAATTTAACTTACGTGACAACACATTTTCCTTGTCCTTGTAATACTTTGGCCTTACAAATCCCTACTTTTTGATCCCATTTGCTGGAATCTCTCCCTGTAGACATCCGTAAGTTGCTGTTCCTCGAGGTTTATTTCAGACTCTTTATGCTATAGAGTCTCTTTTGGTCGTTCTTATCCATTCCATGGTTTCAACCGCCATTTTTCATTCCAGCCTGACTCTTCTTCCTTCTAGACTTGTGTATCCAGCTGCTCCCGTTCGAGTCTTCGTGTACCTTTTAAATTGTACATATTCAAAGCCCGAGTTCATAATTCGCCCTCTACCATTAAGCATGTTCCTCTTGTTTGCTTATTTCAGACACTGGTGCCACTGTCCCCCAGCCAAGCACATTCATTCCTCAGGTCCTGCCATATCTACAATCAGTCATGTCTTGAATATCCGCTTCTTTCCATTCTCAGTCACTGCTTTACCTGGGTAGGATGTATCTCCCACCTGCACGGATGCAGCAGCCTGTGTACCGTGTGTCCTCCCAGCCTCTACTCTTGCCCCTCCGGTTTCTTGTCCACTCGGCAGAGTGGTTTTTATAAATGCAAACATGACCTTGGAACTTTCTTGCTTAAGGACTCTTTCATGTTTGCCTTTGTGCTTGCAATTTCAAGCCCAGAGGTTGAACGTGGCAGGTGCTCGGTAAGTCCATGTGGAACGAATGAATGAACTGTGTGAATACTGGAGGATCTGCCACGCACCCTCTTGGGTCAAGCAGGATCTCTTGCGGTCAGGGAAGATGGGGCATTTGGTCTTTTGTAGGCGTTTGATAGTCTTTAAGACATGATAGACGTTTCTATTCTCTACTCGAGGTGACTCAGTTTTAGGGACATCAGGGGCTGTCACAGTCATCCAAGGAATAGCCTAAGGGCAAGGGGCTCCACAGTCTTTTTCCAAAGCTAACAGTCTAACGGGTTCAGTCTTGGAATTTTTTTTTTTTTTTCAGATCGTAGTTCAGGGTGCCTGTAGTGGGCTGTAACTCTGAGTGACATCCTGCTTTACTTCATGTCGAGAATAAGGACTACAGCCTAGGGTGTTAAGAAAGAGTCCACAAGTGTCAGGGAGAGCAATAAAAACTGAATGTGTAAAGATCTCCAATCTTCCCATCTTAGGGACTCCCTGCCTTCTTTACGCCAAGCTTTCTTTCTCTGCCGGGATTCCTTCCATCTTTTACTTGTTTCTGGGAGGGGGAGGAGTTAAAAGTTAAAAGGAAGAGTTAAAAGGAGTTAAAAGGTACCACCTTTCTCTTTTCACTGAGAAGTTAGAGAACAGAACCAAAGATAGGAAAGATCTCAAGTGGTTTCCTTTTTGTTTCAATAGCATTCGGCTCTTCACACCTCTGGTCTCTCAAACCTACACCATGGCGCGGGCAGCTAAATGTCTATCAAAATTTGTGCTCCAGCGTTCATAGTGCAGAGTTCTTGTGAGGATCAGCCATCAAGCCCACAACTGCATTTCCCAGTCCCTCTTGCTTTTCTAGTTAGAGCCACGTAACTAGTTCTTACCAGTGGAATCCGAGTGGGGGTTACGTTGCAGGCGTGCCTTCTCCACCTCCCTCTCTCCAGCTGCTGACCTTATGGAAAAGACTCCAAAGCCCGAGGAGATGAAGAAGCATGAGGTGGAAGGACCCAGAGTCCCTGAATCAGTCTGTGGAGAAGAGCTGTGTACCGACAGGAATGCTCACTTTAGAGTGTGCTTTTTTTATTCCCCTTGGGTCACTGAAATTGTCAGATCTGTTTGTTACAGCAACTAGCATTAACCTCACTAACACGCATGCATACTTCTGTGTGCTCCAAAGAGAAACATGTGCATTCTTTAATAGTAGAAAGAGGAGGAAAAAACATATAGAGGAGGGAGCTTTTCAGATTCTCTGTTCAGTTTTAAAACAGTGTGTAATGAGTGATACTGTATGTTTTAGAAGAATGTTAAAATCTTGAACAGCTGAATTACATTAATTTTCAATTATACATACATATATATATATATATATGTCTTCAAGCTTTAGTATCGCTGATATATACCAGTTTATTTGTTTCTTTTAATTTCCAAATTTAAATGTGTAAGTTTGCCTTCTAGGCAGAAATTAAGTCCCATTGTAGAATGAGATTAAATCAACACTTCACAAAGATCATTTCAGTTCTTTGTAACCTTAAATGAAGTAAGCTAATAAACCATTAAATTAGCATGTTGTAAAACTTCCTGAAGTTTTAATATGCTCTTAAGTGGCAGCTCTGAGCTTATTATCTCTCAAGCTAAAGTCAAAATCAATGTCTTTCAGTTGATAAAATGGAGATGAGGCATCATTTTATCAAATGTAACAAAATATTCTGCTTCACATCTAGAAAATACACATTACCAGATAATTCCCATATAAATGTATTTACCCAGAAATGCATTTTTTCTCTAATCAGTAGCCCTGGAGTCTTTGGACCATAAGTATGTTTTTTTTTTTTTCTCAAATGCTTTAACTGTGACATTTTCCTTCAGACTAGCTCAACTGTTTCTACAGAAATTATACACTTCATTCACATTCAGCCAAGCGAAAATGTAGAAATGATTATAATGATAACTAGCATTTGTTTTGGGTTCCGAAGTTTACAGAGGGCTTTTGTATTCACATTCTCACTTGTCCCTCATAAATCCTTTAGGTAGATAACTATCATTACACCTGTGTTACTGGATGCCCTGAGACCTAAGACTGCCCGATCTCCTCAAGGTCATGCAGATGCTAACGCGTGACAGTTGTTTTTCCTACTCTTCTGTATTTAGCATATAAAAACCATATTGTAGGAAATTTAAGAGAAGGACTTAAGAAAATAAAATCCTCCAGAAAATTAAATTTGAATTGTTTCATTATCTGCAGTGAATTTAATGAAAGGAAAAGTATTCCCCAACCTGTGTAGTATTTTACTATTGCTTATAGTAATGTTTTATACACCAAATATTGGGAGTATAATTTTCCACATAGTGACATGTTCTAAATCAGTGCCATCCAATAGAAGTTTGCCTGATGATGGAGATTTTCTGTCGCTGTGCTGTCCAGTACCGTAGCCACAAGCCATGCGTGGCTGTTGAACACTGGTAATATCACCAGGGAAGCTAAGAAATTTGAGTTTTATTTTAGTTCAAATTTAAATTTCAAGAGCCACGTGTGACTAGTGGTTACCATGTTGGAGTGTAGTTACTGAAAATTGACATTATTTAAATGTTACATCTATTGTTAAGTGTTAATTTTCTGGTTAAAATATATATTTCAGGGGCACCTGGGTGGCTCAGTGGAGCATCCAACTCTTGGTTTGGGCTCAGGTCATGATCTCATGGTTCATGAGTTTTAGCCCTGCTTCGGGCTCCCAAAATAAATAAGTAAACTTTAAAAATATGTCTTTCAAAGTGCTTTTATCTGGTATTATTTAAGTCAAATGTAAGATTTCTATTGCTATCAGTCCTTAAAATCCAGAGATAGTCTTCAAGTGTCCTTATATATTTTCTTTGTTGCTTTATTATAGTTTGTTTTTTTAACTGCTTTATTTTTTTTACGTTTGAGAGAGCAAGAGTGTGTGCATCAACGGGGAAGGGTCATGGAGAGAGGGAGAGAGAGAGAGAGAGAGAGAGAGAGAATCCCAAGTAGGCTCTGCTCTGTGAGCACAGAGCCCAATGTGGGGCTCGAACTCACAAACCATGAGGTCATGACTTGAGTCAAAATCAAGAGTTGGCCGCTTAACCGACTGAACCACCCAGGTGCCTCTAGCCGCTTAATCGACTGAACCACGCACGTGCCCTTATTTTTTAACTACTCTAAATGCCCATATTCCACTTGGCTTTGACTCACTGCAGACACGACTAAGTAGGGTAAATAGAAATACGCAGAATCAGGACTTGAGGCTCCCAATCTGGTTCAACCCAATCTACTCTGATTTCACTTCAATATTGGGGTCCCCTATGACATTTATTAGACGAAGAAAAAGGAATTTTGCAACCAAAAAAAGGCGATTGAGAGAAATTGCATTTGTTGGACATCTGATCACTAAATAAGTGGGGATTTTCTGCATAGCGACCTAATTTCTGTTCACATGCTCTTCAGGAACACTAGTGATGATGATGATGATGATGATGATGATGATGATGATATCATCGATACCTAAGAATTACGGTAATGTTTCTTAGGTGTCAGACACTAGACTAAGCACTTTCTATACATTAATTTAAGCAATCATCACAACAATCCTATAAGGGAGGTTCTATTAATATGGTGATTTAGCAAATGAAGAAACTAAGTTAAATTACTTGCCCAAGGTTGTGCTCACTTCAGCAGCACATATACTAAATTACCTGCCAACGTTATACAGCCAGGACAGGGCTGTAGAGCCAGTGTCACTGCTCCTAACCATATACTCTACTGCCCATCTAGAGCTGAACCTAGAGTTTAAATGTTTTTCTCTTTCTGAATATTAGAACGTTATATTCCTTTTGTATATTCAAAGACGAAGAGTATTTCCCCATTGCTATTTTGAGAAGATGTTCATGTCAGGTTTCCTGAAATTTAGCTTCCTCCGCTTTTCAGGTCCACCATTCTCTTCCTTTAGCATTTTGAATAAAATGGCTTTTGTTTTTCTGTTTTAATCCGTGTAGTTTTGTTAACTGAGAGGGATATGCAGATACTGATATTACTGCTGGATTAAAGTCTTGTATTAATTCACTCAAATGTGGATTATCAAACACTGTCAGGGAGGAGGACAGAACAGTAGAACTAATGCTGCTTCCCCTCTTTGACCCTCCTTGGTGATAGGGAAAGAGGATAATACTGCGGAGGTAGTGGCCATTTGCAAAATGCCAGGCACCATGCATTTCAAATATTCCTGGGAATCGTTCAAAGTGGTAAGATTGTCAGTATACAGTAGTTGAGTTGAGCAAAGTAAGGATTTTAGCAATTTCCTCAAAGTTGCAAAGAGAACGAAAGGAGGGAGGCAAACCAAGGTTTCATTGACTCCAGTCCCCCTTCTTTTTTTGCAATAGAGCACACTCTTTCAGTATTTGTCCCAACCATTCTGTGTATCCCCCATTCTGTGGGCTGGTCGGAATTCCCTGTCCGATTCTGAACTTCCTTTCGTACTCAATGTATATAATTGATAAATATGGAGGAAATACGCATACACACATATAATACGTGTTATAAAATGTTATATATATTAAATAATATGTAATATATGTGTCTTATGTGTGTACATGTTTCTATACTAGTGACAACTAATTCAAGTAAAATTTTAATTCAGTGTACCAACCGCCTTGTAATTTGCTTTTCCTCTTACAAATCCTATTTGGCTTATACGTGACGTTCTGCTGCTAGTAGAAATTAGAAAACAGAGAAGCTGGTAGATATTCACACCTCATCTCTTCAGATGAAGTATTGGTATTTGAACAGTAAGATGATATTTCTTCTTTGTAAACTGAGTGGTCCGATCGAGTTCCACAAAGGAGAGATACTTAATATTGGCTTTCTGTAGCTTCTCAAATAATCAACTTAATTTAGAAGAAGTCTCTAAGTTTTGTAGTTGCTACAGTCAACTTTTTTATACTGATCCGTATAGGATTTTATTGAATTTCCGTTCCTTTCTCAGCAACTGGCCGATAATTCAATATATCAACTAATCATGCAAATTTAGTTTGGTGAAAATCCTGGGCATTTTTTCTAGATTTATTTATTTTATTTATTTATTTTTAGATTTTTAAAGCATATTATCAAGAACTCTGTGTGTGTGTGTGTGTGTGTGTGTGTTCAATTTAATAACATTCCATTATTTGGGGATTGTTGAAGTAATGTGTAACTACTACCTCCAAAGAAAGACTTAGAAGATTAACTGGATATGCTACCTTGAACTTCTTTACAGTGTGTTTGGAAAGTAAAACCACTTGTTCTTATGTCCTTAATGATGAAAAAGTGGATATTATTAACTAACACCGACATACAGTTAAAATGTTTACCATGAAATATATTATATACACTTGAATGTAAAATTTACAGAGAGGATCCAAAGCAGTGTTGGCCAATAGACATATAATGTGAGCCATGTATGTTCTTAGATGCATTAGAAAAAGTAAGAAGCAGAGAAACTAACTTAATAGTATCTTTGTTTAATCCAGCCTATTTCAAAATATCGTTTAAACATGCCAACTACATAAAAACTATTAACTATATGCTTAACGTTTTCATGACCTAAGTCTCTGAAATCTAGTGTGTATTTTACACCTCCAATCCATTTCAATTTGCAGGAGTCACGAGTGCCAGTGGCTTACACATTGGACAACATAGTTTTAAAAACAGACATGTCTGGGTTCCAACCTCCTGGGTTCGAAAAATAGAACATTATCAGTATCTTGGAAGCCCCCTGTTTCCCTCTCCTAATCACCACCTTTTCTCCCATTCTAAAAGTAATCACTATTTTGATTTTTGAATGTCATTCTCATGTCTATTTGTTTGCTTATATATTTTTAATACCTACATTTCTGTTTTTCAACAGATAGTTTTGCATGGATTTGAACTTTTTATTAGTAGAATCTCTTTGTAGTCTTCTCCATGACTTTTTTCTCTCAACATTATATTTCTGAATTTATGTTGATCAATGCGCATCCCATTGTAGAAATATAACAGAATCTATGTATTTCACATGATGATAGACATTTGGGATTTTTATTGCTTTTTTTTCTTAATCACAAGTCATACTACATGTGCTTCTTATATATGTTTTCTGGTGTATTTGTAAGCATATCTCAAGGAGATTTTATATATATATAATATAGAAATATAAATATATTTATATTTTTATATTTATATTAAATTTATATTTATTATATTTATTTATATTTATATAATATATATTATTTATATTATGTTTATTATAAAATTATATTTATATTAAACATATATATATACATATATATATACACACATATATATATACACACGCACTTGTTAATAGAATTGCCAGGTCATAGGGTATACACACAGAAATAGATTGATTTACTGCAATTTGTAGTGCACACACATTTGCTATTTTCACTAAATCACATTTAAGACTGATTGAATTAAAAACAGTTTTTTGGAGCCAATTAAAGTGAGGTGAGTTTGTGTTTGTTTAAACACAGCCCAAACAAAGTAAGTCTGCTTTCCCGGACCAATTCAGTTGGTTAAGTTTACAGCAAGCTTTTAATGTTATATAGAAGCATATCTGTAGCTAGTCATTAAATATAGTTATTAATTATAGTTAAGTTTTGTCTGTATATAAAAAATTCAAACCATCCAAGGCTTAAACAAGATACAAGTTTATAATACTCAGGAAAAAGAGGTTATAGTGAGCACTCAAGGGAACGGATCTATTTGATCCTTCTACTCTTCAGTCTTGGCCTATAGCTTCCCTCCTGAAATTTACCTCATATTCCAAGATACTTTCCAGAGTTCTTGTCGTCAGGTCTGTCACAGACTAAGTCTGGAGTTCTCTCTTGTCTAGCAAGAGAGAGGACACAGAATTGAATACGAGACAGGTTAATGTCCGGGAGGAGACAAGAGCCCCAAACACACCTTTCGTCTCTGTATTTATTAAACTCAAAAGATGTTACACACGTGGTGAACGTGATGAAAACAATCAGACAGTAATTGTTTACTTGTGTGTGTAAGAAGCAACGGGTTCTGGTGGGAGGGGGGCAAGTGGCGTCTGTGATCAAAGTACAATAGTATATTGAAGTCAGATGGAAAATAACTTCCTGCAGGTGATATAACAAGTTACTCATGATCCCATTACAATCTCGGGCTAGCTAACCTCGGGCACTTTCACTTTCACCCCATGGTGGCAGTTTTCTGCCCTAAGCTTCTTTCTAGCCCATTTATGTAAGTGGAACCTATTTCCCCACGCAAGTCTATATTCCATTGCAGACCTAAAAATGTGTGAAGGCCAAGGGTCACATTTCCTAGCCGAATCAAAGAGTAGCTCTGCATGTCCTACGTAACAATTCTATTTACATCATATTAGCCTTAACGTGTGGTGTTAATCATCATATCACGTAGTATTTTGAAACTTAGTTTTGGATTAATGAGTCTCGGGGTATTTACAACATCGCTATGCCTAGCTGCAGAACAGGCAAGAAGTAACTGAGTTATTTGTTGGCTGGTCAGTCATTTATAAGACAAGGGTAAAAAAAAAAAAAACAAGTGTTAATATTCAGTATATTGATTTTGGTTTTACAACCCAATCATGCCAAAAAAGAATTCTATTAGTTGTTCAGGAGAATTAAATCAGTTTTAACTTGACACACTATGGCATGAGCATTTTCAAAGTAAAAAAAGAAAAGGAATTTTGTCTCCAAACCCCTTGGTGTTCCAATAACCTTCCCCTCATGTTGACTTCAGTTTATAAAGACTAGAGAAATTCAAAGCAACTGACACATTTTGGAATGAACTTCATATATTGTCAATAGTTTTATTGAGGTGTATCACCCATTTAAAGTGAACAACTCAGTGCTTTTTAGTATATTCAGAGCTGTGCAATCGTCACTAACAAACAATTTTAGAATATTTCATCTCCCCCCCCACACCAGAGAAATCCTATACCCATTAAAGGTTACTCCTCATTTACCCCTCTCACCTTCTTAAGGCAAAAATACATCTAATTTCCATCCGTATAGATTTGCCTGTTCTGGACATTTCATGTAAATGGAATCACACAGTATTTGGTCTTTTATGATTGACTTCTTTCACTTAGCATAATGTTTTTATAGTTCATCCATATTATACCATACAGCAATACCGAATTCCTTTTCATGGCCAAATTATATTCCACGCTGTGGACACGCCACCTTCTGTTTAGCCCTTCATCAGTTGATGGACATTCGGGTGGTTTCCACTACATAATACTGCCATGAGCATTTGTGTATAAGCTTTTGTGGGGAAATATGTTTTTATTTAGTATGAGTGGAATCGCTGGGCTGTATGATAACTTTATGTGTAACTGTCTTGGGAACTGCGTACCAAATTGCTTTCAAAAACAATTCGCCGTTTTATATTCCTACCAGCAATGTATGAGAATTCTAATTTCTCCAAATCCTCACCAACACTTGTTATTTTACGAGGTTTTAAATTTCTTATGGCCATTCTACCGAGTGTGAGTGTGGTTTTAATTTTCATTTCCCTGGTGATTAATGATGTTGAGTGTCTCTTCATGTTCTTATTGGCTATTTATTTATATATCTTCTTTGGAGAAAGGTCTATTCAGAAACACTGACTGTTTTTAACTGGGTTATTGGATTTTTATTTTTGATTTATGAGGGGTTTTTGTGTATTCTAGATACAAGTCCCTTATCAGGTATATGATTTGCAGGCATTTTCTCCCATTCTGGGGTTGTCTTTTCACTGCCTTCGTGGAGTCTTTTAAAACACACAAGTTTTTCATTTTGAGGAAGTTCAGTTTCTCCCTTTGTGCCTTTATCTATGTGCTTTTGATGTCATATCTAAGAAGGCTTAACCTGATCCAAGATTATAAAGATTTACTCCTATGTTTTCTTTTAAGAGTTTCACTATTAAAATTGCAGTTGAATATATAAAATTAATAAGTAAATAATTATTAAATTTAATTATTTATTTAATTAAAAAATACATAAAATTGAAATTCTTACATTTTCTTCTGCTATCCATTTGAGGTTAATTTTTGTGTGTGGCTTGAGGAAAGGATCCAATTTAATTCTTTTGCATGTGAATATCCAATTGTCCCAACACCATTTGTTAAAAATATTATTCTTTCCTCATTAAATTTTCTTGGAACTCTTGTCAGACATTAGTTGACCATCTCTTTTATCTCATTTCTCTCCAGACTCTCAATTCTATCCCACTGATCTTTGTCTACTTTTTTGCCAGTACTTCATGCATATTTTGATAGTATATGCATCCGTACAGTACATTTGTATGTGTACATACACACACACACACAATAGGTATTATACGTGTGTGTGTGTGTGTGTGTGTGTGTGTGTGTGTTATACATGTAATCTGTAAGTGGTGGTAAAGAGTTTGATTTTGAAATTGACTTCTGGTACTAGTCTGGATGTTTTGAAATCACAGCTACATCAAATACCAGCTGTGTCACTTAGAGCAAGTTCCTTTAACCATGGAACTCGCCTCACTTAGGAAGTGGGATAAGAATACTGCCAGACTGATAGGGTTGTTGTGAGAATCCAATAATTCCTATGAAAGCTCTAAATCTAGTACGTGATTCAGTAGTTGATGACTATATTTTTTGCCGCTGTTATTATTGATTCAGTGTCGTTATTATACAATTTCCTGTAAGTAAAAGCTGTTCCTTAATTACATTATAAATTGTGCTCATCAAGTCATATTTCTCTTGAGAGGAAGTTCAGCAAGATAACATGTAGGTGCTATGAATCGAAGGGACGAGAGATAGAATGCTGAAGTTGATCATATGTTTTAGGACTACGAGGACAGTGCCAATCCCATATATTTTGTTTTCTTGTGCATTCATGTGTCAGGCCATGTGTGCCAAGTCCTGGTTTGGAAAAGAAGATGACCTTTGGAGCAGGCTCTGAAATGTCATGAGGTAATGAGTTACGCGTGTGGCTTTGGGTCTCTTCCAACCTTGTTTTAAAGGAACCTCTTGTTTACTTGTAGAAATCTATCAACGCTTACCCACTCAAAGACATGTTCCCCTTTTAACAACTCACTCCTTCTGTATCCTCATCTTTTATGTGGTTAATTAATTTAATTATTTATAATACATGAAAATAATTATAATTAATATATATAAATAATTAACCTAATTATATTTTCTCCAACCTAGGTATTTCTCTCTGTTGCTTAAATATTTGTTTGGAGGGTATACCTTCCCAGGTGCGTTGTCAGTGTCCTGAGAAGAGGCGAGGGTGTTCGTATGAGTTTTCTAACGCCACCGTACAAAATAACACAAACCGAGGGGCTTAAACAACAGAAATTTTTTCTCACAGATCTAGGTGCCAGGAGTCCAAGATCAAGGTGTTGGCTTGCAGACGTCCATCTTCTTGCTTTGTCCTCGTATAGCCTTTCCTCTGTGCACACACATACCCGGTATCTCTTCCTCTTCTTATAAGGACGCTAGTCATATTGGATTAGAGCCCTACTTTTATGACCTCATTTAACTTTAATTATCTCTTTAAAGGCCCTGTCTCCACATACAGTCATATTGGGAGCTTGGGTTTCAACATATGAATTTGCAAGGGACGAGGGGCACAATTCAGCCCCTAAGTGTTTGTATTCTAAAGATAGACCTTAATTAGTTAATTAATTAATTCCAGTTTACTGAGAATGTCTTTTGTAGGGGGGAAATAAACAAAGGATATGGAAGGGGCTGGTGATTTTCTCTCAAGTGTGAAATTGGTCTGGCCCAGCATGATTTTCAATCAAATGCTCTTTGGGGACAAGTAGGTTGAATCACTAGGAGAGGAGGTTTAAAAGAAAACAAGTTGTAACAGCAACTCTTAATTAAAAGAAAACCGGGCTTTGTTGACATGCCAGCAAGACAAATAACCGGTTTAATAGTAAGGCAGCAGACTCCATCCACCATTATCACGACCTACTGGAAAATCTCAACGGCTTACCCATTAGAACTACAAGCCCTTTCTTTGCCCACATTTGAGGTGGGTCAATGGAGAAAACCAACTTGCACACACACGAAAATACCACTGTGTTTCAGAATTAGTGCCAAGCCCTTCATGTCTGTAATTTCTCCAAACCATCACAGCTTAAGATGTGAGTCAAACTGACACCGTGTGTCAGATAAGCATTCTAAAATAATTTCTATAAATACAGACAAGTAGAAAAACTGGAAATATTCTATATTAATGCAATTTTTTAAAGTAGAATTAAAATTTGAGGAGTTAGTGTTGAAAATACGACTTTGGAAAACGCTGATGTATAGAATTTCACTGAGGTGAGACAAATTGCTGTGTGTCACAGAAAGAAATTTTAAATAAAATAATTATCAAAAAAGATTTTAAACATGTAAGAAGAATATGAAAAAGATTATAATCATAATCGACCAAAATATAAGAAATACTGTAGAAATTGGAAAGCAGTTACATTACAAATACATAATTTTGAATATTTAGAATAATGCTTTGGGAGAACATTTTAACATTTTAGAATTAGAATTTTAACACTGTCTTTTAAAAAATAATATATTTCTTTTTACAATAAAACATCAGGGGGCACCTGGGTGGCTCAGTCAGTTAAGCGTCCGACTTCGGCTCAGGTCATGATCTCACACACAGTTCGTGAGTTCGAGCCCCGCGTCGGGCTGCATGCTGACAGCTCAGAGCTTGGAGCCTGCTTCGGATTCTGTGTCTCCCTCTCTCTCTGATCCTTATGGGCTCATACTCTGTCCCTCTCTCCTTCAAAAATAAATAAACATTAAAAAAATTAAATAAAACATCAGCTTGTAAATCTTGACAAATATCAAGTAGATTTATTGAAATAATATAAAATTATGCAAAAAGTCACCTTAAAGAAAAATAGATCATATAGCTCGATACTCAGTTTTTCAGATGTTTGGTTTTAGAAATACATGCATTTTGATACAGTGCGTGGTAATCTAGTGAGCCCAGAAAAAGCAGTCAGTGTTTCTTTCCATCAAAGGGAGCAACCTAATATCTGTTCACGTTGCTTAAATAAAATTTTTAATATGCTTTTTCATCAAAAGAGAATCTATATAGTAATTTTTGCACTTTATTTTATAAGTAGAAAATGTCCTTCACTGTAAATATGCCACAAAGCAGAAATAAATGATTTATTATGTCTTCAGAAGCAATGTTAATACAGTTTCACAATTATCTTACCTACATTTAGGCTAATATTTTTCAAGATGGCACATTAAAAACTAGATCTTGCAAGAACAGACAAGCCTCCTTTTGAATAGAAAGAGTCACTCGGAGGTTTCATGTATTCATTCAGATCTAAAGCTACTATTATGAAGTTATTACTAGAGAGACTAAAAAAGTTAAATCTACATCACAAAGTCCCTGGATAATAGACTCGTCTCCTTTAGAGTCCGTTTTCTCGTTGGAGAGATCAGGTTTCCATCCACAAAACAGGTAACACTCCAAAGTTCTGGGGCTATCCATGTGAAAAGAAATGGGACAGAAAGCATTATAGTGTTGTCGTAGTTTAAAGGATGAAGAGATCATGATGTGAAGCAATAGTTGAGGAATGCTTTCTAGAAGGTGCCGGATCTGATTTGGCCTTGGGTTGCGAGCAGAGTTTAAAGACAGAGAAAGCAGTGTTATACCAGAACCGCTCAAGGGCCTTGAAAATACAAACTGTAAGTCCCTTCCCAAATGTGCCTTCAGCTGAAATGAAACAAAATGCCTTGAGCTCCCATGCCACCCATGCCAAGCCTACAGGTGGTATGCTTGGTGGCCAAGCAGTGACTAGAGGGGCAAGTCCATGTGGAGGGTTAAGGGAGTGCAGTTAGGAAGGATGAGGACAAAGTTGCAGTGGGACAGGTTGCTAAAGAGTTTGGACGTGAATCAGTGGCAAAAAAAGAGCCGTGAAATGCTTCTGTAAAGACCCTGATGGAAAGAAAGTGATGGTCTTAGAAAGATTGGATCTGTAGTAGACTTTCTTGCAATGTATTTAGTTGCGCACCCTGAGAGCGACGAGTCAGGGCCAAGTATGTCTACCTGGGACAACATAAGAAGCCAAACTGTCATTCTTACTAGACTAGAAATTCTGTGATGATAGACTGCCATGTTCATGGTTGTAGTCTCAGTACTTAGTGCACAGAACAGATGCTAAACAGATATTTGTGGAATGGATGGATTTCTGTATAAAAGCAAATATTGTATAGAATTAGAAAGGGGAGAAAAGCGTGGTATTACGTTAGCAAAAATGGCATTTGATAGTGAGGCTGAAGAAAGTTTAAAGATTGTGCAGAGCCAGCCACGCGAGGAAACATTCAGCCACTTTCCAAAACTGCTGAAAGAAGGGTGCCTGTTTCTACCCTGGCAACACAATGGGCCGAGTGCGATCAAGAAGACATAGGCAACACAACAAAGGTTTTCTGGAAGACACTATTTCAGGGAGTCAATCTACCTTTGTTTGAGCCTCTCCTCTTGAAATATGGTGCTGGCAACCCCTTCGGGGCCAGTTCCTGTTGGGTCCAATAGCTCACGTGTGACACCTCTTCATAACGCGAATCCAGATCGTGACGGAACATGTCAGTACTGACCTGAATATTCTGTTTAAGAAATTAGATCCGTGTGTAATGTGTTTCTTAGGAGCCCTCGTGTTGCAGAAAGAGTTAAAATTAAAACGCTGGCACACTCGGTGTCAGACCTCACCTAGCTGGAAAATGGTAGTATCTGAGAGACACGGATGGCCGATTGTGCTGTAGTAGGCAACTGATACTGAAATGCGAGCTCCCTTTTCATTTTACAGTGTTTTAAATTCATGAGGATGTCCCCTCTCCATTTTTTTGGCACCATGTATGGGTATGCTTCATTAAAGAGGCGAAAGGCACAGAATTAGGGATTGACTTAATCACTTTGCCACGGTTAACATATTTTAGCAGAATGTAGGTTTTAAGGATGAGAGGGAAGTAAATGGTGTTTCGACAAAGTGTTTTTGACCCGTACCCCCGGTCTCCCCTCAGCTGTCTCTAAAATCTTAATTTGCCTCTAAACTTCTCTCTCCATTTACGTCCTTTTCCGTAAAATGTAATAACAGTGACAGTGTTTGTTGACCTGAAATATGTCATAAACATCAATACGGTTTTGAGCAGTGCTTTTACACTCTTAGTTGTCTCTTCCATCTCCTTGTGTCCCTTTTCGAAGGCAGTGCAATACTTTTAGTCCATTGTATAATGCTTCCACGTTCTTTAAAAATGAGTCATCCCATCCCCCTTTTACTCATCATTGCTAATTACAGCAGGTGTTTGCTTAAACAACAACCAGTCGAAAGATAAGAAGAAGAATTCAGATATATCTCAGGGAAAACTCTTTGCAGAAAGCAGGTGAATGACCTGGGAATTCGAACCAAAGAGACTCCAAAGGAAACACTAAATAGTTGCTAAATGCAAAAATATTCTCATTGCTCACCAAACTTTATAACAATACCTTCAGTGACTTACTCTGTTGACATATTTGGCAGGCTCTAAGTTAATATTTATAGCTACTTATCCCTGTTATTTATTTTACTGAGGAGTTGAGTTTTTTTTTTTTTCTTTCGACATCCATATTGAAAGAAAAATTTTGGAAAGCATTCAGTTTTCTTCTGAGTCCAGGGCTGAGGACCCTAGCCACTGGCCGCTACATCGTGCATGTAACAGACAGGAAGCAGTGATCTGCGTCCCGAGCCAGCTTCCCCCAGCCTGAGGCAGGTGCTGTTATATAGAACAAGTCTGTGAGCTCCTTGACTGAGATAAATACAGGTTTCAAAGTCACACTCTATTAGATCCAGACTTGGGCTCTGCCACTTATTAGCTGGGTAATCTAGTTCAAGTATCCTACCCTCTCTGTGTCTTTGAAATTCTCATCTGTAAAATGAGGAAAACAATATCTCTCATCTCTTAAGGCTACTGTGAAAACTGAATAGCATATGGTTTCTGGTGCCTCACATAGTGGCTGGGATATCATAGTCACCACAACTGCCAGAAGCCTTCTTCCCTGAAATAAATGAAGGGACGCATGTCCGCCCCCGTCAACCCTGAGGATCTGAAGGTGGAACATGTCTCACAGCTGCTTGTTCCATTGTCCACTCATCTCAGTCTTACGCAACCTACTGTTTCCACTTTTTTTTTCTACAAAGGATCGAAAACGTTTCACAGTTGGCTGTATACTAAAGGTCACCGCTCACCAGCAGTTTTGTCCATCACCAAGTAAATTATGAGCTTCTTCACCGTATCTGTGTTGCCGTAAATCTCACTGTATCCCAGCACCTAGCAGGGCACTTTGGTTTGTGAACATTTTCAGTACAGCTTTTTAGAAATGATTTTCCCGAGGGGCACCTGGGTGGCTCAGTCGGTTAAACGTCCGGCTCTTGATTTCAGGTCAGGTCATGATCTCACCAGTTCGTGGGACTGAGCCCCTGCTTGGGATTCTCTCTCTCCCTCTCTCTCTGCCTCTCCCCTGCTCACCCTCTTTCTCTCTTTCTCTCTCTCTCTCTCAAAATAAATAAACATTTTTTAAGATTAAAAAAAATGATTTTCCAGAAAGGTTTCCCACGTTCTCCTGTTCAAATGCAAAAATATATGTGATCTCAGGATCCAAGGATATTTTCTGGATGTCATTTCTGGGTTATGGTCTCTCCTCCTCCCCTTTGCTCTCTCCCTTTCTCAACTGTCTATCCTGTTAACCCGCACTGTTTTCACCTGTGCAGTTACCACCAGCTAAGAAGGTGTGCTCTATTGTATTTTTTACTGTGAATGTATTTGTGCAGGGACCAGGGCTCACGCACTGCCATATTGCCAGCCCCACCACTTTTCTAGGAACTCAATAAATATTTGCCGAATGAATGGATGCAAAGTAAAATGTTCTTTTGCATCTGCCATTGGAGATTTGCTACTTCCTTTGGTGCTGTACCACATCGGGCAATAATTGCAATTTGCCTATTTTAGAACTAGAGAAAGTCAGAAATGGAAATAAGAATATGAATAACAGAGGCTTTAATGAGTGTTTATTGTGTGTCAGGCACCGGTCCAAATGCTTCTCATTTAACCCTCATGGCAGCCGTAAATGACAGATACTATTATTATTCTTATGCTACAGGCGAGGATATCGAGGAGCAATTAGTTGAAGTAACTTGAGAAAAACATGCGAAATCACATAGTCCAGCTCCTCATTTCAGAGGAAAGGAAACTGAGGGCCAGAGACTAAATGTACTTGTCTAGAGCCACCCAGCAAGATGATGTGAGATCTAGAATTTGAATCTGGGTTGCCTGAACATGATCCCAAGCCCCTTCCTGTACCATTTGTATCATACGCGTGTTATGGATGACTCAGTCCCCGGTATATTTTACTTGAAAGTGGCACAGTGACTGTAGGAGGGGTTTTCGGAAGGCAAACGGTGCAAAATACATCCCGACCATATTATTAAATAGTACCTATTGGAATGCTCATTTTTTTCTAGTTAAGAATAAGCAAAATTTATTCAGCCACACAGATGGAATTTGAACTTCAGAAACTTAGCCTAATACTATCCATAAACCAGTTTAACAGCCTGTTTTACAGAGACACCGGAACAAAGTGCTGATGGTAGAACTGTAAACAAAATAGATTCTCATCAGGCTCACGGTCAGGGCTAGCTCGCAGACATGTGAAAGATCCGTGAAAATCAGAGGCATAAGCTCTGCATTTGGGAAGAGCACAGAGAGATTGGGAAGCATCTACGAGACTCCCAAGACAACAGAAGGTGAGGATCAGTGCTTCCAAGAACTTCTCATGAGAGATGTTAACTAAGGACCTCCCTCCTGCCAAGCACTGCTGCAGGTGCCGGAGAGAGAGAGGTGGGTGAGGCACTGCCTCTGTCGTCAGTGTTTCTGCCATCTGGGGAGGAGAGCTGGGTGATATCCAGGTCTCATACGGTGAAATAAGCACAGTAATAGACATATAAACCACAAACTAGGCAGCACGGAGGCAGGCACGGTGACTGGACACAGGACGTTAGGAAGGACCTCACTCAGGTGGTGATATCTCAATCGAGATCTGAAAATAGATGAGTAAGGGTGATCCAGAAGCAGGAGGGAAATAGAGACTCTTTCAGAACAAGTCCAAAGACGTTTAGATGAGATAGAACCTGGTAGATTCTCCATAACCTTGAGTTATTGCTACTCCTTAGGCTAAAAGGAACGTGCTCTCCTTCGTCTAACACCTCAGTGCCGCAGATTGTCTAACAGAAGGTCATTTATTGGATCTCAAACTTGAGGCATTCGTGAATTAAATCACAAAATACCCGCGATGGTCAAAAGAACCACCGCCTCCTCATGCCAACATTACTCACAGCACCGGCACCTGCTGTTCGGCCACCTGGACGGTTGGGTGTTGCTGCCTAAGTGATGCTTACCAACCGATGCCCTGCCACAAGTAGGTTTTGCCAGGTTCCACAAACAAAATCTTAATGTTCCATCAGCAACTAATGAGAATTGCAGTCATCAGTTAAATAGAAGAACCAGTAGGTAAGGAACAGAACAGACGACACACAATCCATCAACTGGGTGAATGTTGTCAGGTAGTTTCTAGGTTCCAGGCATCTGTGCATCCAAGTAGACAGAATATTTATGTCCTGTCCCTTATGTACTCACGTGTCTAATCCAAGGGTGATAACATAAACTACTATTTAAAAAAAGGCTTTGCAGGTGAAGATGTCTTGAAATCCAGTAGGGAATGAAAAGGAAGTATTTAAAATGTAAATAAATCTTTTTTTAAACGTTTTTATTTATTTTTGAGACAGAGAGAGACAGAGCATGAGCAGGGGAGGGGCAGAGAGAGAGGGAGACACAGAATCGGAAGCAGGCTCCAGGCTCCGAGCTGTCAGCACAGAGCCCGATGCGGGGCTCGAACTCAGAGACTGTGAGATCATGTCCCGAGCCGAAGTCGGATGCTCAACCGACTGAGCCACCCAGGCGCCCCGAAAATGTAAATAAATCTTGAGTAAATTGTAAATAAAGCAAATAAATTGCTTTATATCTCGAGTAGCGACTCTCGAAGTAAGGTCCCTGAACCATCACCATTAGCTTCACCTGGGAATTTAATGGACCTGCATGAAACCCTCCGTTCCCAGGTCATTTGAATTGGAAACTCTGGGGGTGGGGCCCAGCAGTTACATGTGGACCGGGACGCCAGGGGATTGTGATGCAGGCTGGCGTCCGAGAACTGCTGAACCCGACCACTGCTCCTCATGAGCCCGCGTGGTCAGTATCACCTGAAAGCTTGTTAGACGTGCGAGGCTTTGAACGTGTTAACTACTCCAGGCCCAGGTCACATACTGGACCAATTAAATCAGAATCTGTGGAGGTGGGACCCCTGCACCTTACTTACTCTTCAAGTGAGGTAGATAAGGCTGAGAAACACTGATCTAGACCTGAAGTAGTTAAGGTATTTGAAGCTACCCGAAGAGCTTAGTCAAACCACGGGAGCGTGAAGTACAACCACCTCCGGGAAAGGAAAAGAGAAGTCAGGTATGCTGGCCCCTGTGCTTTGATTTCAGCTTCGGCGTTCTTATTTCCGTTATTCTGAGTGTGCGTAGTAGTAGTAGTATTGAGTCTTATTACTGATTTACCACGTTAAATTTTGCCTTTCCATGAAGGAGCTCTAAACTTTTCATCCCGGCCTCCGCAGTGCTTTACTCTCTGGCCCCGCTGACATTTTGCCCGTCATTTTGTTAATACTTCCCCCTGCCTTGCCTTCTGATCCCCGCTTGTGCTGCTTATTTTCGGCAGGCTTGACGTGTACATTATCACCCCGTGAATGTTTTCTTCAGATAGTTCTTTCCCCCGACATGATCTCCTTGACCCCCTTTTGATTTAGGGAGAGGCTCCTCCTTCCTTGAGAGCCATGGCCCTCAGCCTTGACCACACAACAGATTCATGTGGGGAGCTTGGAAAAATACTGATGCCTGAATCCCATCTTTGAAAGTTCTGGTGTTCTGTGATGAAGTCAAGGTGTGGGCATTTTTTTGAGTCTTCCAGGGTGATTTTAATAGGCAGTATGAGAACCGCTACAGTAAGGGAAATCTCAAACACTTCCTCCTTACAACAACTTATCAATTCCATGTGGCGATTATAAATTACCCCATCTCTGAATCTGTGTAGTAAATCATTGGCAGCATCTAATTTAGCAACGCTGTGTAGTTTTTATTTTAGTTTGCTAATTGTTTCAGTGTGTTTATTTGTAATCACAACCTAAATTCCTTAAGAGCTGAGGCCTCGTCAGATTCCTTTGCCTAGGTAATGACTAGCACAGTTGTTAACTAATAAGGTTGCTTGTGGTTTGACTATTAAACTGAAGAGATCTATGAGATCATACAGGATGCTGCATGTATTACAATGAGAATAATAGCCACTGTTATTAAATAATTACTATGTATCACACTCCAATGGGCTTTTGATGATCGCATGGGTTCCGGGAGGCAGGTGACGATCCTCCTTGATTAGCAAATGAGAAAATTGTGTTGTGTAGAGCTTAAGCAACTGGCCTAAGGTCGTATGTGGCACCTTAAAGGGGCATCGTTCAGGGACAAAAATGAATCCACTATAGTTGTAATAAAAGGTCCATATTTGCCTTGTATCCCTGATTTGGAGGAGACCTAGCGAGTCAATTTTCAATGCTTGAATTCCTAGATATGCACAGTTATTTTAAAAAAACTACCCTCAAAGAAAATCTACTCTGGCTCCTACACCTAAAGTATTATGTAACTTAATTTGTATTTTTTTAAATTTTTTAATTTTTAATTATTTTTGAGACAGAGACAGAGACAGATCATGAGGAGGGGAGGGGCAGTGAGCGATGGAGATACAGAATCAGAAGCAGGCTCCAGGCTCTGAGCTGTCAGCGCACAGCAAACGGGGCTCAAACTCGTGAACTGCGAGATCGTGACCTGAGCTGAAGTCGGACATTTCACCGACTGAGCCACCCAAGTTTCCCACTTAATCTGTATTTTGAGAGAGAAAAGAATCCTGGGTAGAGTACAATTAAAAACAAGATGGCACTTCCTATTTACTGAAATTATCTGACGTAATATCCAATGACCCGTGTTGAAGAGGGCTATAAAGCTTCTCAAATACAAATGAAAGTTTACTCTTGAGCTGCTCTTTCTATAACAATTAAAATCTTCTCTAAAATATCAGAACTTTTCATTAGGAGGCACTTTAAAAAATAGCAAGACTGATACGCATTGTGATTTCTGTATAGATTAAATTGAACTTGTAAATGATTTTATAGAATACATTATAGAAACCAAGAGATACTCAATTTAGATATCTGTCAGAATAAATTGTGTGTGTGTGTTCAAACATATACCTATTGAAAAATAGATTTATTCTTTTCCCTTTCAATTATCTGTGATTTCTTGTCTATCTCTTCAGGAACAAAATGTCCTCACTCTGATTTGTTTCCCGTTAAACCTTCTTCAGACCATGTAAATATGGTACCTTCAATCTTCTCATTTCTGTCTATCTTACCACTATTCTAATCTAGACATGATCAATGTCTGATCTTTTCTGCGTTTTGTAGGCATTTGGATTCAGAATAATTGGATGAACTTGAGACAACAACGGCAAGAGTGATGATTTCAGTACCTAGCAATCACTCATATAATGAATATTCATTGGCCACTGACTATGAGCAAAATACTACTTAGGCAATGTGGAATATAAAAAAAAAATGTATTAACATAGCTCATGCCTTCTAGGAGGTTACACCTGGTAGTCAAGAGAAGGCACGTGCATAAATAGAATGTAGGATAGAAAACACAGGTCCTAGAATGTATAGTTTCAATGCAATTTTAAGTGAATAAAAAGACTAACTCTCTGGTAGACAAATCAGGGAAGGCTTCATGACAAAACAGACATTTGAATGCACACGTAAAGTATCAAGAGGATCAAGTCAGGGTGGGGGCAGAGTGAATGGCTTTCCACGTTAAAAAGAGATATTCAGGAACAATTTGAAGAACAGTAGAAAAATCGATCAGTGGAAATACACCCAATTTACAATGTCTGCCTGGAGTATTTTATAAATATGGTGACAGTAAGTTGCAGCTTGCTCAGAAAGAAATGTCAGTTTATGTTCATCTTTCCTGTGTAATTATTTATTGTGCCCTCTGTCACTCTCAAAAGTTCCCTGGTTCGGATGATAAATTTAATGATCACTCTATTTCTAAGGGAACTGCCCTGTGTCTGGGCCCTGTGCAAGGGTGAGTTCAGGTCCCACATAACTCTGCCCGCTTTTTGTTTGATGAGACCCAGAGCTCGGCCTCAAAAGAGAAGTTGCTTAATCAGATCTCTATCTCTTTGTAGAAATAGGAAACCCAAGAACCTCACAACAGGTACAGAAGCTACATTGCTTCAATTACGTGGCAGGGGTGTAGCCATGAAAGTTATGTATAAGTCAATTATGAGGGAGCAGAAACCGAATAAGCTACAGCAGTCAGACATAGAACCAAATGAGACCGACACCTAGAGGGTAGGTGAGCCACAATAATGAGAAAAAACTGCAGTGCAAGTGTGCAAACTATTACTGGTAGGGTTCCTACTGATGCCTTGAAGCCGGGACCACCTTCCTATCCAGTCTCCGTGATGCCCAGCCTTAAGACAGCTGCTCTTAGTGAATTTCCCTTATTGTTTCGCCTGAAGCCTTAATGTAATCCCGTCTATGTTTCCGTCCATCCAAACTACCTCCAGTAGGCCCTGGGCTCCTTGTTCTTGCTGAAATAGAAGGGGAAGAGGCTGAGAGCAGAGGGTCCAAATGCAGGATGCCGCAGTATTTCTGGGAAGAAGCAACGGTATTTCAGTCTGAAGAATGGGAATGGAAAGGAGGGAGGATAACAGAAGTGGAATGTATGAAGCTTGGCAACAGATCGGATTTAAGGGGTGAGATGAAATAAGCCAAAGATGATTCAGAATTGTAAATTTTCATCACCTAATAAAACACCGATGCCGTGAAGAAAAATAGATGATCCTGAACCAACAACAATAATAAAGGAAACTGCTCTAAATAATTCCAAGGTGGGGGGGGGGGGGAGTTCTTAATAGTGGCAGCGAGTTACACAGGTGATAGAAGACCTTAGAAGCCAAAAAAGTGGTAAAGCAACCTAGAGATGAGGAATAGCAGAAAGCCTATCTCACCTCTGTGGCTGAGGATTTAAACACCAGGTGGTAATACTAGATTTTGCAAGTCTAGGTCATGTGGAGGGAGTTATAATCGGGTGAGGACTGCCCGGCAGGAGCTAGCTGCAAAAAAAAAGGAGGAGGGTGTGTCCTGTAGAGATCCAGGAAGCTGGAATACCAAAGGAGATTCAGTGGCTGCCAGAAAATACCCTCCAGAGCAGGAAGAGAGAGAAAAACTCCGAATCTTCCCTTTTTCCCACCATTTAATCTCCTCGCCAGTGCCTCACATTTTCCGAATGCATCCACAAGTTAATTGGCAAATTAGTCTGGGAAATGTAGTTTGTAGTAGGACATGAAATGGATCTTAAGGGACATAGATAATGACTGGTACAACATCTGAGCCGTGTGAAGCAAGAGTGACGAGTAGGAAGAATACAGTTTTGCCTAGAATGCTTCATGCACAAAGACGCAAAAGAAAAAAAAAAAAAATGTTTGCTTAGTAAGCCGTTCTGACCGGCCCTGTGGGCATCTGTCCTATGAATAAGATTTTTAGACCAAACAGATGACTTCAAATGTCACTGTTACATAGTCACAATAAATTTACCAGACAGGAATTAATATTGACTTGATCTGTCACAGTCATCAACTATTTGTTTTTAAACCAGTGATCTTCCATGAAAATGTCCGTGAAAATTGCCAGCAGCATCAGGACTAATTGTCTAGATTAGCGTAGTAGATTCCCCCACTAACATTCAGAAATTTATGTCAGGCGCAGAGTGCCTGTGTAGGAGTGGTTACGCTCTACTTACTATATTTCTTGGACTAACAATCCAGTTAAATTTCCTGTATTGCTAGCATGTGAAAAGCCAAACTGGGTTTATTTAGTTGTTCATAGAACTCTCATTCATTGAGTACCTCCTCTGGGAGCAAGGTCCAGAGACTGTAACTGTGAATAAGAGAGTCCTTGTGCTCCCAAGAGCGCTCTATACAAATAAGCAATTATTATAACACGTTGGGGTAATATTGTGGTGGTAACTATTGGATGATAAACACCTCGAAGAGGTACCTGCGTCTGACTTGGAGGAATCAGCGTTCGTTTTTAAGGGTATAACATCTGAGTTAAAGTTAGCTGTGATGGGATTTCTGGGAGGAAAGTACTTCAAGCCAAGATGGTGGTCGGGCAGTGACCCAGAGAGCCTGCCTTGTTGGTGCGATTGCAAGTATTTCCATTGTAGAGGAGACATAGTCAGCATAGGCCAAATGACAAAGATGGGAAAAAGTGGTATGCTGGTCAGTGTTGAACAACTGGGTCTTGGGTGTGAGGGTCTGATTTGTGGCTTTTGCCAAGTTGTGTGGCACACATACTCCAACGTGGCCAATTTCGAGCTACCAATGTGACATCTTTGACTGTAGAGTTGGCAAGAGATGGGCAGTAGTACAACATTAAATAGTTTTTTTCCATCATAGGTACAGTAGATAAAACTTCTAAACCTAGGTGCTTCATTTTACCAAATACTTGAAATATAAATATTCATTTATCCATCCATTCATTCATCAGAAGATATTTTGAGCCCTTACTATCTGTCGAGCGTGTTTCCAGTTGTTGGCAGTTCATCACGGAGGAAGAAATGGAACAACCTCTTTCTCCTCGCTGGGCTAAAATAAACATTATTATGCCCAATTTAGAGGTGAGAACTGGCTTATGAAGATTAAATACCATGGTTAAGATCACACTATTAGTATGTGGAGGAACCAAAGGAGAAAATCATTCCCCTAATTCTAAATTCACCAGGTCATTTCTACTATATCATGCTACCCACACACTTGAGCCGGATTTTATCAGAGCATCTGTATTTTTATCGCCATGCAGTTGGATAAGTAAAATAAATTTCTGTGACCTTTCAAATAAATTTAGGTCCTTTTCCTTGGAAGCTTATCTGGTGTGAACTTTAAAATGCTGCAATTAATAATGATTATAATACCCTGGAACTCTGTAGCAACTTCTTTCGAAGAACTCCTAGGAGCCTCTAGATGTATTAAACTAAGTTCTTCAAGCTAATTAGTTATCCTCCAAGAGTAAGATAGATGTTTAAAATTACATTAATTGTATTAACACTTTGAGGCCCATAGACTTGTGTCTTGCTTTCTCCCAAAGAAAAATATTCCTTGCAATTTTCTCTTGAGAATAAGAACCTCCTTTTCAGTGGATATGTTGTCAACAGAAATAACTCAATCATGAAACAGCTTTCAAACATTTATGATCTAAATATTTAAACATACGTGTAGATTCCAGTGATTTAAAAATGTTTATTTTTTGCTCTGTGTCTTGTAAAAGAAAATTATGATGAAATGGTATGCTATGGAAAAAAAAAAAACACTGACTATAATGGAGGTACTTAAAAAGCCAAAAATCTGGAAAACTCCTTGTTTGCCAGAGAACCCCCAACAATAGTAACCAAAACTTTGACTAAATTATCTCAACTCTCATCCTTAAGACACTCTTTTCCCCTTCTGATGCTTTTCCAGCCATGTGAAATCTTGTTGATATCTCTTCCTTCCATTCATTATTTTCCACCTCCACTGTTCCTATCTGTATTTAGGAATCCATCCTCTGGATTGATTATCAGGTTAGTTAGCCTCTCATCTCCACCTTTCCAATCTGACTACCTTATTTTATGAACCTTCCTAAGATAGATCGATCTAGACATAGATCTAGATATAGAAATAGATATATAGATTAGGTTCGTTGTATCAGTTAACCAACCACAAAAATATCGATGGCTTTCCAATCCTCAAAGACTCATGTTCACCCTTGTAATCGGATTTTCACATTCTCGGTTCAAGCACCTTCCCCCTCCTAGTCCCTTAGGAGACCCTTCAGTTTCCATCTTTCTCCTTCATGCCAGAAGACCTCCTGCCTCTTTCCCCACACAAAACTGTGATACCTGGACTTTCTTTTCATCCTCCAAAGCCAGCTCAAAGCCTCACACCTCTACGAAAACTTGTGATTTTTTCCTCCCCCCATCTCTGACCTCCTGTAGCACTTAGTTTTCATATATCACGTTTGGCACTTAATTAAATCTACACTTTAAAAAATTACGTTTTCCTTTCTTGTTCATACCAAAGCTTTGAAGCCTCTTCATCTCGCACAGCTACATGAACTAATTCTGTTAGGTACATTAACATCTAGTTAACTACCTTAACTAATCCGAAAGGTCCTTTAGGTCAGAGAGGCCAAGAGGGGGGAAGAGCACAGTAAATCTGCTCATAATGGGTAAGTCCAAGCAAGTCATTTGACCCCGAGGAGCCTTGAGTGCTTCATCTGTAAAATAGGATGCTACCACTTACCTTACAGAATTATTAGAATTAAAGATGTGTACGATAAGGGGTTGTGTTTGGCACATCGTAGGTACTTGGGAAACACTAGTTATTAGTCTTTTTCTTTGAAGGTCCATGGTTATGTGTGTATATTACTCTTTCTATCCTTTGTAAAAACGCATCCTATTTCAACTCCTCCCACCTCCTCTCCTTTGTCTTAAAAGGCTACCTCTCCCCTCCTCTTGTGTTGCCGTGTCTTCTGCCTGAAATCTTCACCATTAGTCAATCTTTGGAGTTAAGGGTCACCAGCTTTTGTTGGCATCCTTGACTAAAATTTACATATGCCTCGGTCGTGAATGGGTGCCGAAAACAAACTTTTTATTTTTTAATTTTTTTAGCATTTTACCATTTTTTTAATATGAAATTTATTGTCACATTGGTTTCCATACAACACCCAGTGCTCCTCCCAACAGGTGCCCTCCTCAATACCCCTCACCCACCCTCCCCTCCCTCCTACCCCCCATCAACCCTCAGTTTGTTCTCAGTTTTTGAGAGTCTCTTATGTTTTGGCTCCCTCCCTCTCTAACCCTTTTTTTTTCCTTCCCCTCCCCCATGGTCCTCTGTTAAGTTTCTCAGGATCTGCATAGGAGTGAAAAGATAGGGTATCTGTCTTTCTCTGTATGACTCAATTCACTTAGCATAACACTCTTCAGTTCCCTCCACATTGCTACAAAAGGCCGTATTCCATTCTTTCTCATTGCCAAGTAGTATTCCATTGTGGATATAAACCACAATTTCTTTATCCATTCATCAGTTGATGGACAGTTAGGCTCTTTCCATAGTTTGGCTATTGTTGAAAATGCTGCTCTAAACATTGGGGTACAAGTGCCCCTATGCACCAGCACTCCTGTATCCCTTGGGTCAATTCCTAGCCCCGCTGAAAACAAACTTTTTAAATACTTGCGATTTAGGATAGCAGCAACTGTGTTCCCAATAGTAGTTTCCTAGGGCTGCTGTAACAAATTACCACAAACTTGATCCCTTAACAGCAATTTATTCTCTCACAATTCTGGAGGCTAGTAGTTTAAGACCAAGGTCAACAGGCTCTCTGAAGGCTCTAGGAAAGAACTTCCCTTGCCTCCTCCCTATTCTAGTGGCCCCAGGCATTCCTTGGCTTGTAGCAGCATAACTCCAACATCTGCCTTCCTCTTCACATGGGCATCTTCTTTGTCTTCTAAGGACACAAGTCAATGGATTTAGAGGTTACCCTAAATCTGAGATGGTTGCATCTCCAAAACCTTAACTAACGATATCTATGAAGACCCTGCTTACACATAAGATAACATTGTGAGATTCTAGGTAGCTGTTACTTCTGGAGAAAAATGATTCAACCTGTCATACTTTCCTTGACGATTCCGAAGAATGTAATAACAAAGACATCTGATGAATTAATGTAGGGAGAATTCCCATTTATAGATTACTAGAAAGTGTTATCACATGGCCTTAAACAGAAGGACTTCTAAAAGAAATACTTACTTGATTAAAACTACAAATCTAACATTTGTTTTTCTGTTTATTAGTTTTAGACTTAGAAGGACTATTTTGTGTAAATTTATCATTGTTTTGTATGTCCATGCTACTTAATAAATATTTGAGGGGAAGTCATTTAGACTAAAATTCATCTTGGTAGTAGCATTCTAACGGCTTCAGGAAATAACCATAGGAACAAAATCCTCTTAGAAAAAGTGCTCCCCCCCACACGCAATATTGTGGAGTAGATTCCAGATAAATATATTTGTTAGGAGTTGACAGGGAGGGAGAGATCCTCTGATAGAGAAATGGTAGAGTGTTATCGAGCCGACTTTATAGTAACATCATTCAGAACTTGCCTTACTGTCTCTGGAAAAGTTATGCAAGATTCATATATTTATGTTAAAATTGAACCACCTCTGCCCCCTCCCCAAAAGCCAAGTTTTATCGGAAGATTGAAGTAATCAAAATCTTGAGAATGTTTGGGAGTCTGGCACCTCGACCACGTCATTAAAATAGAGAGTATCACGCTTGTTAGCAAGTCTTCTGGAGTACGATGTGTATGAGTATTTAAGACCATTTAGTGATGACGTTCCACACTAGCCAGTCAAATGGAGATGTCAGTCACAGAATATGACCGTGAGTTTTGATATCACTATGTACAAAAATGCCATTTTTGCTTTAGAACAATGCTATTTGATACTATAAAAAGGAAAGGGGGCAAATGTTGTTAATTTTTAAACTTTACCCAGTTCTGTCATCAATCCTACTCATCTCTCTATCCAACCAACGAGCGGTCCGCAATAGTCAGGGAATGTCTCCTTGAATCAGCGGTATCGATGTTTCTTCACATTTCAGGACAAAAAGAGCCGTGCTAAATCCTAGCCTGTTTAATTCTCAACCCTCATTATCCTAATAACACATCCATCCCAAGAAAGAATTCATCAAGACCAGAGGGGGAGTACATAAAATTTTTGTATAGTACAGTATTTAAAATGAAACTGCTTTTGGCCTGTGTGGTCTCAGTGGGTGCAAGGCGAAATTGAGGATGCTAGCTCATCTCACACCGAGTTTAATAAAGGGTGTCCTATAAAAAGCTAATTTCTTGCTGCTAAATTGCTTTTTAAGTAATGCTTGCTGTTGCAAGAGACCCTTTCAGAGCACTGACTCTGGGAGCCATGTTTGAAAGGCTAGATGTGCTTTGTGAGATAAGGTAGGATCCAGGTGGAATTCTTCTCCTTATGGGATGACAATGTATATAACTAATATTGTCCTTTGAGACTAGTTTGCGTGCAGTTGCTGGTATGGCACCTGCTCAGCAGCCTGCTGCAGATAAGAATGAGTGATGATGCCCTAGATTTTAATGGAACTTTTCGAGTGCATGCAGCAGTGGGGTGCAGTCTTCAGCAAAGAAAAACGAGCTGACTTGCAGGCATGAGAGGTCATCAAGAAAGACGTAGAAATAGGACATCCACTCTAGGCTAGGCAAGGCTTTTTAGAGGATATTATGGAAATGAGCAGGAACCAATTTAATTTTTATAATGCCACTCCATTTAACTTTTTTTTTTTTTCATTTAACTTTAAAATACAAGGTCAAGGTATGGTGTTTTTCATAATGATTAAAGATTTGGAACGCTCTTTCTGTTGAACCCTACTGTATTTGTTTGGCACAAAAGGAATATGACAAGGAATAAAACTGGGATCGGAAAATAGAAATATGGTTGTCAACTGTCCAACACGGGTTTAAAATGAAAAGAAAAAAAACCTGATGGACAGATTCATCCTTAGGCTGACAGAGGGATTTCTTTTCCTAAGGTTCTATTCTTTAGAGTTAGTTTGATCCCAGGATTGTAACATAGCTCTTTTTTTATGAAAAAAAAAAATGTATGAATGAGATCAGCGGAGAATCACATATCCATGGATCAAACAGCAGAGTCCTTCTTCGGACTGAAAGTTTGTTTTCACCATCATCTGATAAACCGTTCGTCGTTTGATATTCGGAGTTACACAGATAGGGTAAAACAATTGCAGTTTGCATCGCGTAGGTTTTGTCACTTTGATACTCTACCTTGAAAGATTTAGTGTGGGCATGAGGAATTTTATTCACTATGCTAAAGAGAAAAAAACTGAGAAAATGAAGATGGTGAGAAAGAACGGAGTTGATCTGAATACAGGACTATAAACCTTTAAAATGGAAGCAAATGTGAGGTCAACTGATCTGACTTTTTTTTCCCCTCACAAAAGGGTTTAGGTAACTTAAAAATTGTTGAGGTAAACAGGGTAGGCAGTCTCGTTCTGTTTCAAGTCTAAGGATTCACCATTATTCATTCAGCAATTACATACTAGGTAGATCCTTCAGATGCCATGACTAGATTAGTCAAGGCAAAGTTTTGCTTTGAAGAGCCTCTGTTTTCCAGCACTGTCCGTTGTAACATTAAAACGGTAGCTTGTGAGAGAGTGGAGAGATTAGGTGTCTTATACTTCGATCGCCTCACTTAACCAAGACATTGAGCTCCAGTTTTTCAATTCAGTTATCTGGTTGAAGATACATAATAGCAGAGCAAAGTCAAGTACCTCTTGGGGTTAGAGTTTTTGTTTATGCATGACTTTGTTTTGGAATTGAAAACAGTGCCTGTTGGCTAAGTTACATTGAAATTTTTGCTTTGCCCTGGAGGGGAAAAAAAACCAACCCCCAAAATAGACTTAACTTCCAAACTGTGGGTCACAACAAGCTAAATAAATAATTTCTGTAAAAATAGTGTAACGCATTGTATATAGTCAGAAAGGTTGGATGAGGAAGAAGATGAAAACTGCCTTAGGGGCTTAGTGTATGCATGGAGAAGGCTGGATGAATGAACCGGTCATAAGAGAGCAAAGCTTAATAGTAACAATAATGCTAATAGTAAAGCTCTCGCTTATTAATTGCTCTTTATGGGCACAGTGACCAGGTGCTTTATACCTGCTTTCTCATTCCATCCTCAGTTTGAATCACCTCTAGGACAGATCACCTCTTCCCTGAGAGGTCAATGAATGGAAGGCACACGCATGGGCAAACTAAATTTAGGCGTATTATGTCCACCACATGGAACGTTGATATCTACAGGACTAGGGCTCAGTCCATTGTGGAAGACAAACAGAATTATCATCCCCATTCTCAAAACAAAAAACAAAACACCCAGGCCCCAGACATACCTGTGCTGCTTATAGCCTGGAATATGAAAGAAAAGGACACAGGTTTTCATCATGGGTTTACCAAAAGGAGAGGTTTTGTGTTTTTTTTTTTTAAATTTTGAGATTGGGGAGTTTGATAACTTGAGTGTTGTTCACTAATAGTTAGAAAGATCATATGTTACCTACTGTGACCTTGATGAGGGAAAATCTGTGGATGATCGTGAAGAGCGCCATTCTTTTGGAAAGAGACTCAAATCCCTCAATGCCCTTTTCAGAATTTACTCAATATTCACCAAGAAAAGTAGATGGGGTCGTTTTTGCAGATCCTTCTAAGGATAATTTATCCTTATGGGCAGAGACATACCTTTTAGTGTATAAATTGTTCCCTTCGTGCCTTTTGGGATAAACATCACTGTGGAAAACAAACAGGAGGTAATGACATTGAATTAAAAGACACCAGAGAGGCGACAGTGACCCACATTTATTACAGCGAATAGACAGTGTAAACGGATGTGCTTTGCATTCTGCTCTGGAGATTAACAGGCAGGGTCAGGCTTTGACCATCGTGGTGGGCAGGAGGTTCTTCAAGTGGAAATCCCCAGTCAAGTTGCTGGTACACCATAAAGAACAGCTTGCAGAAATCTCCTCTTTCCTTGCACATGTCAAGCTACTTGCCATATTTTATCACAAGCTTTAGTTTCAAGAAATCATGATCTCAATTCCTAATTGAGACTCAGAATTTCTCAAAATGGTAGGTGAATGGCACTCTCCACTTTTGTACACTGTGGAAATGAGAATCAATCACATAATATTTCTCAAGCCAGTGTTTTAGATTCATATAATATCACCAAAACCGTGTCCTACTAGTATAGCTCTGTGTTTATGCTTCCCAAATAAGTACTTAATAAATAGTGGATTAGATCAACAGAATTGATTTTTTTTTCCCCTCTGATGATTTCAGAAATAACATCCAAGACAAGCTTATTGAAGTTAACACTGTTCTTTCTGAACCTTTGTTGTGCCAGGAGTAACAGATGGCACAATGAAAAATGATTTAGAGAATCAGTGAGATCGGGGCGGGGGAGGGGGCTGCCCAGTGAGACCCACTGGTGTTTTTCCTGAGCAGTATGGAAACCCATGACGATTTTAGAAATCTGGACCCCTAAATGGCTTAACATTTAGGGGCACACCTGATGCTTCCTACTCTGTTTTTCCAGTCTACTTCACTGTTGCTTTTTCCGCCGTATGCTCTGCTCTGCTCACTCCAAAACTCAAGGACCAAATTTGAAAATGCAAATAAAAGCACCTTTTTCTCCCTCTCCAATTTTTTGTTTATTGAAGTATGATTTGTGTGCAATAAAACTCGCCCTTTTTAAAGGTACGCTTGGAGCTTTGACAAACACGGTTTTCTGTAACCACTGCCACCATCAAGATAGAGATTTTTTTTATCACCTCAGAAAGTTTCCCCACACCTCCGTTGCAGTGGGCCCCCTCCCTCCCCAGCCCCTGGCAAACACTAACATGTGAAAGCACTTCTAATCTGAAAAGCATAATGTACGTGGATGTGCCTGATAGTTATCAGTGAAAACAATAACAAGATCTCCTGATTGGCTCTCTAGGTTTAAGTATGTGCACATGCTAGTCTGGGTGTACTAGAGCCCCCAGAGCCCCTCCCCTCAAGAGGTAAACTTGTGGATTACACAAATGAGCAGTGTCATACCAGCTCTGTCTGATAAAACATTCTGCTAAGTTAGAAATGCTCTTTAATGCAGCTGTCGAGCACTCACAATGTGCCCAGTGGGAATGAAGAACTGAACGTTTAACTTTATTTAATTTTAATTAATTTAAATTTATAGAGCCACAAGCGGCTATTGGGTGATTTCTGGGGAAACACGGTTTTTATCCAATGGGATAATGTGATAGGTTCTAAAGCAGGGATTTAGCCAAGGGCTCAAATTTGCACAACATCAGGGTTATTGGTTGACCTTATATAAAGTAACTTTATAAGAGAAAAAAAATAGCTTTATAAATAGAGACCTGAGAAAGCGTTCTTAAGGGAATACACGTTGACTCTTAAATTCAGAATATGTAAGAACTGGCCTTTAAGGGTAATCCCTGAGAGTTTCCTTTGGGTTTCTCATGCATGCTCTGTACATAAATGTCTAATTTTAGGTGTAAACTTATAGACTGCTGTTTTATGTGGTTCAGCACTTCACGTAGTTTAACCTATTCTGTCCTAGATTAAGTAGAATTTCTCTAAACTGTCAGAGTGAGTTTTGCCTTCATAGTATAGAAGGCATTTTCAGTGTTATAAATGTTCACTTTTATAACAGGTCTGAAGTATTGTGCAACTCTGGCTCTCATAGTCTACCAATCATGCATACAAAAGCCATTTTTATGTCTGTTTCTAATTGCACATGGGTTTTTCTAGATACCCAATTGGAAGTTGCATTCTGGTTATCTGTTCAAAGAGGTTTTAACCATCTGGTCATTTTGAGGTCACATAATGTGAAGATACCTTTAAGCCATCAAGGATTTGTTCTAAATTTGTAAGTTTTTTTCTGAGGGGAAAAATGTGCAATTCTGGATTTTGAATACCCATTATCCGTATAATTATGGTGAGAATTTGCATCAGATAGGAAAATGTTCTAGGGAGGAACCAATTGAAAAGGAACTTGGTTCTGAGTCAAATTCTACCTTAGGCCCTGTTGCTGTTGAAACCATCATTGCAGTCTATCTCCTGCGATCCCTGGGGCGTTTCACAACGAATTTTTTGTGTGTTTATTTATTTTTGAGAGAGACAGAGACAGAGTACAAGCAGAGGAGGGGCAGAGAGAGAGGGAGACACAGAATCCCAAAGCAGGCTCCAGGCTCTGAGTTGCCAGCACAGAGCCTGACGCAGGACTTGAACTCAGGAATCGTAAGATCGTGACCTGAGCCAAAGTTGGCCACTTAACTGACGGAGCCACCCAGGCGCCCCTCAGAGCTGCTTTTTTATCCATTAGAAACTCATTCCACTTATCGGCCCGTTCACTCTCACAATAGAATATAGAACGCTATTGGAGTTCAAGAAGTAACTGATTAGGGATAGAGCTTTGCCTTTACAAATTCCTTCTTTTCCTGGATACAGCAAAAAGGATTGCATTAAAATTGTCTAGTCCGTCCCTAGAATTACTCTAGAAAAGTAGAGCTAACAGTAAGGTCATAGTTTTCTCCTGTCTTTCGTTTTTACAAATGAGCAGTCGTTTACCTTAAAATGATATGGACGCTTTTTCTTTTACCTTTTTTTTCTCTTTTGAAGCTAGTGTTCATTCAGTTATTATGATTAGGCATCCTAAAAAGGGTAAGTCCACATTCAAATGGTATTCTATTTTTTATTTTTATGCAATGCTTTATATATTTAAACTACATGAAAACATTAGATGGTATTGCTTGCTATTAATTGCAGTCAGGATACATTTCTCAGGGAAAAGTTTGTTGGATATAGGTAAACAACACATTATACAAAAATAAAGATACATTTAAGAGATTGTCCATTTGTTTGATAGCATTGTAAACTCCAAGAGATTTGATGCTAAATCTAACAAACTACTTGAACGGAGAAAGTGTGGAGTCAGCAATTAGTATTAGAGTTTGCCTAGAAAGATAAACATTAAAGCATCTTACCATTGGTTTGTTGATGTCTTTGTCTGCACTTCATTGAATAGAGTTGATTTTTTTTTAATTTATATTGATAATCATCAGTCAACTCCTGCTTTGAGGCAGGAAATATTTACCGGTAATTCCCCCGTGAGCAAAGCAAGGAGATGAATTGAGCGTGTCTCAGATGTGCACGTAATGTCAAAATGGACACAAAATGTCTTTGAGGGAGAACCATTGTCCTTATACTCTTCTTCTGTTAGTGTAGTATGACTATGTGGAAAGATAAATAATGTATTTACCAAATTCTTTGTTTTTAAAATAAAAGGAGACTTCACAGTTTGTGCATTGTAGAATGTATAAGTATTCTTTTGTGCCTTTCAGTTTGCCAGTGAAAGTTTTATGAGGGCAGAACTTTTTATCTGTTTGAATGAAATTGTAAGCCTTCTGTGAATTCTTTTATTAATTTTATTCTGGAGGAAATCTGACCAGGTTAAGGAAATCAGGTCAGGTTAAGACGTGATCCCAGCAGGAAAGCTCAAGTACAGAGTGTGATTTAAAATAGGAAAAAAGATACTGACTTTTTTTCTTTAACTTTATATCAGCCTTTTTCTTTTTAACTGCTGTGCTATCTGTATATCTTCTCCATTCCTTCAAAATGTGTTTACAGGTATGCATTTAATTAATTTCCTTGTGATGATATTAAAATTAACTTCATCTGTCAGGCTGTCTGGGATGAAAGTACATAGTCCTATTTTAGTAACAGTTAAGTCTATGTAAATATGCCCACACCTACTGATAATGTTTACCATTAATCGTGAATGAACAGCAATGTAAATATTGTTTGTTCTACTAAGGAAGTCCCACGTTTTAATTAAAATTTGTATTTGTATAATGCTAGAGCATCTGGAATTTTTTAAGTTACAGATACTATTTTATTTATTCATTTATTTATTTATTTATTTATTTATTTTAAGTGCTGGAGTACTTGAAATCAATGGTGGGTGGGGAATAACAGCTGATTTAGCAAATTTCTTCCCCTTTGTTTTGACGTATTAAAATGTAATTTTTGGCACAGACTGAATAGTGGTATACGATATAACCCCTGCATTTTGCATTGTAGTGCTGAGTTTATTCTCATCTTCTCGCTGTCCGCTGCCTTCTCATGGATACAGTGTGAACATTAATTAGACGAATTCCATAAAGTGCTTTAAGCTCTTTGGAGAAAGATAGTCTCTGAATAATTATTCTTAACTCCCATATGCTCTTATGATATAAACTATTCTGCCAAGAAATCCTTTTTAGGGATTATCGCTTAAAATGAAATTTTCATTATTAAAAGCAGGAAGAATACACATCCACTGACAGGCTAAAATATGCTTTAGGCAACTGCTATTAAATAGGCAGAAATCTTGAACTATGGAGCCATCCATGCCCGAAAATACTAAGCAATACTGGTAACTGGTGGCAAATTTGGAATATTAATCATTGCATTAGGTTGTGATTAAAAAAAAAAAAAAGACACCTGCTCTTTAAAAATAGGTGCACATATCTTTACTCCAGAGATGTATAACTTGAGGCACAAGAAAGTACAAATGGCTCTCAAATTAAAGTATACTTAATATACGTTATTAGTATCCCTGGTGGACAGCAATGAGTCTTTAAAGAAGTCGTTCTCAATCTAAGCTACGTGTTGGGAATCACCTAGGAAGCACCTTTTTTTTAATGATGCCGAGGGCCCACTTGGAGAAATTCTGATTTAATTTGTTGGTGTGAGACCTGGGAATGAGAAGTTTTTAAATTTTCCTATAGTAAGTCTAGTGTGCAGCCTCAGTTGACCTAAGTTAAACCTAAGAACATGAAGGAACCAACAGTCACCTGATCCCATACCTGGATTTTATGGATGAGAACTGTATGACCCAGGAAGGCAAACTGACCAGTCTAAGAATGAATGTGCAAATGATGCAATATCCAGTATAAAGGAAGGCTTGTTGATTGGAGCCAATGCAGGCATTAGAATGATCTTCGGAGTTCACCGAATTGCAGGCACTTCTTCGTATCAGTACCTGATTGAGATTCGTAGAATTGGATAACCGTAAGAGCAAAAAAAAAAAAAAAAAAGGCTAATTGAAAAGAATTGAATCTGCACTGTGGGATGGAAGATGAACAGTTTACAAGTTACAAATGATGAATATCCGTGGGAGTGTACTACCCTCTCTTTTCCCTTGGTATTGATGACATCATTTTATTAATGTAGTTAGGGTCGGTTGTTTCTTGGTGTTGATGCTGCCTTGGAGACAGTTCATTATTTATTATCCTGGCTCATTATCTATATTCATTTAGGCACCGACTCACAGATTCAACACATTTTTATGGTTTGGGGTCTGCTACATACTACAACTGTATTTGCTACTAAGCGTACTGCAGTGAACCATAAAAGTCCTGAAGTTTAAGGAATCAGGTCTTCTAATTACCATCTTTTATCACAGCTGATAGAAAATTGAAGGCTCACTTATTATCTTTGTTAGTAATTGCTTAAAATTAAGTACTTAAAATAAGGAATTTTGATTCAGCTCGAGAAAGTTCTGCAACTTTGTTTCCATTGACCTTGCTGGTTTTGTTCCTAATTCTCAATATATAAATCTACACAACTTAGAGCTTGAGAAAGGTGTGATGTTCCCTGTATTTTCCCTTTTGAATGGCGTTTGGAGTTCTCCCTCAAAGTGTGGAGTGATGACCACTAAATAAGGAATGTTTGAGAACTAAGTTGTTTCTAGAAGATTTTCTCAAATTCTCTACAGTTGTTTTCCCTGTAGAAGTTTCTGGATAGTGATTTTAATCCCTTGAGTAGAAAGATGTCCAGGAGACTCACTGTACCTCATAGAAGCACTGGTATTTCAAACATTGACACTCAATCTGCAATGATTACATTAGCACAAGCACTCTTGACAAAATTCTATTTCACATTATTTTCCTTTTTCCGATTCTTTTTATACCATCACTGTGTTATTTGGCAGTCATAAAACCATGGTCAATTCAGTTTTGTTAAATATCTCTGCCAGTAATGTTTGTAAATTTTTTAATGTGATTTGAAGTTCTTTATTTGTCCCTCATGTTTTCCAGCTTCTCAGCAAGGAAAATTTAGACAAAAGAAGAAATAGTAATCAAATACTGTGTGTACTACTGTAGGTGTCATTAGTGGGATGGGGAGAAATAGAAAATAGTTGCATAGGTGCACTTAAAAAGTAAATGAGATCTTTAGGTTGACTGTGAATGGTGCCTCTTCTATAAAAGGTAGTTAACACATAAATGCAAAGTCATACTTTATCAGTTTGGCTGTAACCTTTAGCTAATATGGAAATATGGAGCTGTGTTGTGAGATGCACAAAAAAGAAAAGTCATTTTTCTTAATTATCATCAATTAACATTTACTGAGCGACTACCCATGAAGCAAACTTAGTTTGCGCTTGAACAGAGGTAGTTATTTGCATTATTATTCTTCCATTGGTCCTCCTTCTCTGCCACTTTTCCTGCCTTCCATTCAACATAGAAAAATGTATACGGCACTTTCTCGTTAGCCAGTGTTGAACTTTAATGTAAAATCCCCAGAGTGCTAGAAATTATCCACAGAATGCATACTTTTTTTTTCCATTTCTGCTTGCCTTTTTATTTTTTTTATTAGAAAACGAGATATTTTGTCACTGGAGAATTTGGAAAAAATGGGAAAGCCTACCAAAGAAAAAAAATTAGCCATAACCCTACAAAGGTCCTTAGATTCTCATATAGTTCTTTCTGGTTTCTAGTGTATTTGTTACACTAAGGCATCTCTTCAGCTGTGAGAGTATTCACAGGCAATTTTCCAATGTTCCTGTTTGTTGTCCACTCTCTGGACTTGAACCACTCTTGCCCCTCTGCCATAAATGAATACACAAATATTTCAGTTAATAAAAACAAATTTCATAGCTTACACATGCACTTTGGAGCTTCAAAACTGCCATCCCCTCCCCACCATCACAAATGAGTTGAGAAGCACTGTAAGGAAAGTTTCCAGTGGTATTGCTCACAATTTCTCATCATTTCCAAAGAACTGCTTGGAATTTGGAAGAAATGTCCATGACCCCTTTGAATTCCTTAACTTGTCTTGAGTTCACTTTGAGAACCAGGTACCAAGTAAATGTCCCGACTTTGCCTTTTGAACCCGGTAGAATAGTTCCCCTGAAGTCTTGTGGGCACAAGATGACAACGAAGAGATCAAGAGAGAGAAGTTCACTTTCCTGTATGTGTGCAGTTAGTCTGCTGCAGCAAGGTCAGATATAAAACAAGTGCCTGCTACGGTGTGTCTCGAAGTCCAACAGTGTCTGAGTGCTGATGACGTCCCAGCATTGTTGTGCAAATGACTTATATACCACTTCAGGTCCATTTTTCTCGAGTTGGTCTGTGTCTGTGGAAATCGCATCTCTGGGGGAGCAGCCCCATGCCTCGTCAGGTGCTGGGCCCACAGAAGGTTAATGAGAAAAGAAGGCCTCTTGCCAGACTGTTCTCCAGATGATACATGCTATTATTAGTTTTGGCTCCGTAAGAAGATTTTTCTCAACTGTCCTACCAACTTAAGTGTGTTTTATCGATGACAGAAGGTTTTAATGGGAAAGTAAAATACTTCAGGGAAAAGGAACAGCATTCGTGGGAATTTTACATCTCTTACTTTTGTATCTTTAGCTCACTTGGTAGTCATTTTACTTCTTGTGTTCTCAACTGCATTTTCTTTGCATACAATGGCACAAAATTTTTCCTTCAGACCTGTCCACCCCTATTTTTAACATGATTGGGCAAAAACGGAAGCACTTTCGTTGTCTTCCTTATCCAGTTTAAGTGCTGCAAAATCTCCCAGACGATGTCATGGGAAACTGAGGGATAAAATCTGAGATTTAAAGGGGACAGGTTTCCCACGCGTTTAACAGTTGTCAGTTTGCGTGTATAAAATCTCTCAGCTTTCTTCTTTAGTTTATGGAGTTTCATGGTGGTAATAGCAGGTTTTTAGCTAAAATTATTATGCTGTTGAGTTGGGTCTCTAGTGCATCCTGAAGATTTTGCATTATTTACAGAGGCCGGGCTGTCATTTTAAATCCTGTTGCTTCTATGCCCATTACCATCCTTGACAAACTCTTCTAGCCTGTGGTCTGTTTTCCTCTGCTTGCTTCCATTTATTCTCCCGAAAAACCAGCTGAGCAAAGATTTACATAGCTTTTGTTTAAACAAACCCTGTACAGTTCACTCTTCAGCCAATATCACAAACACCTGCGAGACACAGTTACATTTTCCTATTTTAGTCCCAGATTCTGTTTATTTGCTATAATTTTTTGTGCCCACATGCCTGCTTTTGTGAAGTCTCTTACAGACTCAGATGAAAACCCAGCAACCATGGCTACGCAAAAGTCATTAATAATGAGATTTTTAGCTACTGTTTCTGCTTGTAAATTCTTCATTTCACATAATAAAGTCTCAAAAGACCACAGAGAATTTAGCCTTGCTTATCTCTGTGTTGCAGATGATGGTTTCTAGTCTTACCCGATCCCAGTGCAGCTTGCTTTGGCCATCCAGGAGTCGATTTTGTTTCCATCTGACATTAGCGTCTTAAAAAGATGGGAGATTGACAAGCAACAGTGTTCTTATTAGAAAAGTAATCAAGGTTTAGAGCCTGTGTGTTATGAAACACTAGCATCTGAAAACACCAAGGGATTGGCTACCAGTGACCCAAGCACCTATTTAAGATTCTCCCCCATGATAAGGGGAACTAAAGTGATTAACATACTGATAAGATTTTCCTAAAATAATGTAATTATTTCAGAATTATTCTTTCAACTCTTAATTACAATCTTTTAGTTTTCCCAGGGTCTTCTTTCTACCTCTGCAACACATTTAATTACCTATATTCCCCAACCTGTACCATATTAAATTTTTTATGGAACTTTTATGGGGTAATTTATTGGAAGGATGGCCTTGAGTGCCATTATGTTCCATGAATGCCCTATTTTGACAAAGGGATTGCTAAATTATATTGAAATCTTTTTAATCCACTGTGCTTCTGCTCAGATGTAAATGCAAATCTGTTCTCTACATTTGTGATTGAATTGAACTTGAGAAGTACTACCATATTGATTCCTTCTGCAAATAAAATATAATGAGATTCCCCCAAACTTTCTACATTCTCCCAACGGATTGGCTGGTTTTATATTGTAGACTTCTGGTGAACATGAAGGACAGTGCCTGGTAAGATTTCTTTTTACAACAGTGAAGAATTTTAATTTATTTCCAGTGTTATTTGCATTCATACTCATCTTCTCTGCCTGAGTAAAGTATACGATTTAAGAAAAGACGGGGGGAAAGCATAACGATAGCTTATAATCATTCTAATAATACCTATCTCAATGTTATAAATTTTTTATGGCTATACAATGAAGGCTAGCTACTCAAGTATCAATCTCTTTCCATTTCTCGTATTGGAGTACTTTTGTTAATCACCAGTATCAGATTAACACCCACCCAAATCTTAAACATGAAAGAAATTCTCAAGAAACCTATGAGTATAGCAAGAATTTTCTAAAAGTGGAAGTATTTTCTTCTGTTGGTTTCCTAAAAAATGTATCAAAATTGGTATTTTAAAATAAATATTATAGGTATCAAGAAGTCAATTTGTGTGTTTTTGTCTCATATGAGAAAAACTCTCTAAGCTTATATGAGGAAAAAAATTATTAGACATGCTTTCTCCTCAAGAAAGTGCTGTCTAAAAAAGTGATAGGGCATACAGTGTGCAGATAATCATTATATAGTACACTGACAGTCTTGATGCTAGGAAGATTTTTTTATTATTAAACATAGTATGTGATATTTAGGTTGACCTTGGAGTTTAGGAATATGAAAAGATGGCCTTTCATACAGGGTAAGAGTGAAAACCAACGTAGAGATGGAAAAGTACCGTGTACAACCTACTTCCTGTGACCCCACCTATAAAATTAAATTACCGGTACATTTGTGGGATATGTGTGCGAGGATAGCTCTTGCATCATTGTCCATAATGGAAAATAAAAAAGAAAACATTGAGAGAAACAAAGAATAACTTGCAATAGGAGAATCATTGAATAGATTTTAGAACCTTTAAGCATAGACCCTTAAGCAACTGTGGATGAGTTTGAGGTATACTTAGTGACTAGGAAATGTTAACACAGCACAACATAGATTACAAAAATCACATGCATGAAAGTAAATACCATAACTTAACAATTGTATTTTAAAATACAATCCTGTGCAGATATGTACCTTCATATGTGTATAAGTATGTTTTATATGATCATATAAATTGGGGGGAATATTCGGTGTAAAACATACAGAAATACAGAATTACAGAAGAGTAAGACAAAAGATAGATTGTATCAGATCATATTTATACAGCTACTTTGTGATACATATTTAAGAATCCTGTAAAATAAAATTTAAAATAAAAATGCCTATTCATAGGCAGTGAGGAAGGATAAATTTAGAAAGGTAGCACCATTGTCTAAGAATTTTTCATGGTCTTTTTGACATTTACAGACACTTTTAATGACCTGGCCTTGGAGGAGTTGCCCTCATTTTAGCACATCTCTTCGCTACTGTGATTTCTTTTGGTTCCTTTTAAATGTCTTCAACTTGTTTCACTACTGGTTCTTTATTAAGAGGACATACGAATTTATTTTTTTAATAAGGTACTTTTTGTTTTTGAGTAGATATTCAAAACTCTAATTGATTCCAGCGTAAATTGTTCACCATCTTTTCTCTGTGAATTTGGTTTTGACTCCTCCCATTGAAATTCAACCTTCTTCAGATATCTCGGGTCTCACTCCCTCACTTCCTGTGGGAGGGTCTATGAGCTCTCATTACCATGAGCACCATAATGCCCTCCAATCCCCACTTCTCATCCCCTCACAGTGTTCTGTTTCTTCATGTTCTTTGTCACGTTGGAGTATTACAAGTCTATTACCTTAGTTGTTTATTGTCTGCTTCCTTTATGTAAGCCGCATGAAAGCTCACTGTTCTCACCTCTGCACCTAGAATACTACCTGGTACGTAGTAGATATTCTTTAAATAGCTGACCAAGGAATTTTCAAAATTAATGCAAATCTAATTGACAAATCCTTTGACCTCTTTGCCATTTGATCTCGTTCTGTAACACCCCTTCTCCTCCTCTTTTTTTTTTTTTTAATTCAGAAGCCCTTTAGCTGCTGTAATATTCCTATTTTTTATTTCTACCATATCCCTAAGTCCTTTCCTGGCAACTCTCTTCTCCCTCAACTTAAATATGCGCCCCCACTGGGTTTAGGCTTGGTGTTTTCGCCTTATCTTGCTAATCCGGACTTTGGTTTTATTTCAGTCTCTTGGTTTTGGCTATCCCATCAGTTGATCTCTATTCCAAACCTTACCTCCATTTCTACTACCTTTCTGTATTTGTAAACTCCTGACGGGCCTCGTGTTTGGGTATCCTGACGGTACTGTAGTTTTCATATACCTTCCAACAAAATCATCTCTACTTTCCCCTCTAAAGCCATCCCTCAGTTGACTTCCCTGTTTCTTCCCACCTCTCTTGGTTCAAACCCCTCTTTATTCCTCTCCGTGGGCCACACTTTTACTTTGCAGTACCACTGGATTTTTTCTAAGCTCTTCTTAGATAAAAAGTCACAGTGCCTTACAGTATAAGTGCCTCTAACCTGGTCCCTTTGCCTTTACATTCTCCTTTCCGATCCATCTGTAATACTGTGATAGGTCATAAAAATCACTTTTATCGTGTCATTTGTCTGCTCACATCTTCAGTAGCTCCCCTTTCTTTGCAGGATCTGGTATAAAAATCCCTGTTCCTGGTATTCAAGGCCCATTTGAATATGCTCTCAGAATGATGCTCTCATAAATCTACCTGTGTTTTCCCACTTCCTGGTTCTTGTATTTGCTGTCAAGCACGTCCTGTCAGTTTGCACTATATGTCTGATTTTCAAGAAAACTCACAAATCACTCCTTGTAGACCTTTGGTTTGCCATCCGTCCTTAAAAAGATCTCCCTCTCTCCTCTGAACTCTAAACACTGTTGTCTGCTTAATTAATTAATTTCTAAAATTTCGTCATGAACCTTTATTTAAAACTTTAACTTTTTAGGTGATTATATCTTGTTTCCTACCATACTGTTAAGCTTCTAGAGAGTAATGAACTAGTCTTAAATTTAGTTTACTTCAGATTTAGTAGAGAGCCTTGGACACGGTGGGAATTCAGTAAACACTTGCTGACCTGAGTTATTAACGTCTTTGTCTATTTAATCCGAGGAAATATTGGTGCTATTAAAACTGTACCACAAAGACTGGAATAATTGAGCCTTTCATTTTTTTAAATATACTGCTTCACTTACTATACGGTTTTCCCATAATCACAACTTAATTTTGTGCTTGTCGTGTATTATTTCTTATGAAATGCCAAACTCTGAAAGAAATGAAAGTAACACCTAGCATCACATATAAAGTGAGACCTTAACACTAGTATAGTCCCTCAGGAAGTATGGAGACTATGATGATGTGCAGTGACAAGCAGAAAAATGTACTTGCTGAGCCCACACTCACCTCCCGCTCTAGGATAATGTGTGGATAATAGAAGACACACTTTAGGAGAAAAATGCGTTATTTCAAAGCGATGCCTTAAGGTTGACTACAGGAGGAACTATTTGAATGAACTATCTAATAAAAGAACGTTTTAAATAATGTCAAATTCTTACCCCAAAGGACTGTGAAGGGTTTAGTTCAAAAAAGTAAAGATGGCAAAGATTTGTATACAAGTGGTTTTTTGCAGTATATTTTCCCATCTTTCGCTTAAATTATGAAGACATTCACTGCCAAAACATTTATTCAAAAACCATTTTTGTCCATGTCTCTTAATGAAAGCATGATGTCAAAATAACATTCATCATTGAAAACTCGTAGAGAAACTCTTTGGATACTTTTTCCTATAAGTATATCCCTAAGACTAAAGCAAGTTTTCATTGAGAAACAATGAAATACCTAACAAATACCTCTCGAGTTTCATTTTTCAAAGCTCAAATATACATATTTTTTGAAGTAGATTAGCTTCTTCTTTGTTGATAAGATTACGTCTGAGTTACGAATATTTCTTCTCCATGTTTTTCCCCTACATTACCATGTTTTTGTCCTATATGCCCCCTCTCAATGTTCACTGCCACAATCAGATAGAAATCATGAGGTCACTTTTCTTGTATCTGTAGTGGGAACCTTCGTGGAGATAGTAGCTGCTATAGGTCTGTCAGAAAGATGCATTTGAACTTTCGTCATACATTGATAAGGGTGAGATATATGAACTAAAGAAACTTACAGTCTTGCCAGTTTGCTTTCAGACCACTTGTGTAAGAAATTTAATATAGTATAAAGAAAAACTACATTGGGTTAGAGGTTGAAATACCTGGGTAATGGCAATCTCAACGTTATTGATTTAACTTAAACAAAACGAATTACTTAATTTCTGTGATGCATAATTTTGTGTGTCAATTTGACTCGGCCGTAGGGTGCCCAGACATTTGGTCCAATGTTATTCTGGGCATGTCTAGGAGGATGTTCATGGTTGGAAGTGTGTGTGTTTGTGTGTGTATTGTGTGTACACACACACCTATATGCGCACACACACCTATATGCATGCATATACACTTGCACACATATGAACACACACACACGCACCTGTATACATATGTATACGTGTGTGTGTGTGTGTGTGTGTGTGTGTGTGTGCGTGCGTGCATACATATTCCTTCTGTTGATTCTGTTAATGTCGAGAATCCTAATACGATTTCTCTGAACACGACTGGTCACTCTTTAGAAAAAGGTGTTTCTGATATTTCATAGGGTTTATGTGTGGAAGTTTTTCAAGCTAATTGATATGCTTTGTAAGCTGTAAAATACCATAGAAACTTAAGACATTGTCGTTCTTAATGTTGTTATTTTTAAATAGCATTTTTTTAGTAAATCATTTTTTTATGCTTATGCAGATCTTGTTGCCACTTTATTCTAGCTAATGTTCTAAGCCAAAGACAGTATCACGTTCTGTAAGCCAAAACTTCAGACAGACATCCTGGAAACTGCAGGTGCCTTAAAATTAACTACAAAGGAAAATTAACATTAAGCACTGCTTTCTCTGCCCACTGGACATCCGTACAAATAATACTCACTTTGCTCTCCCACCTTCAATATATGGACCCTGTTGACATCCTCTATTTTTCAACTAAAGTTACCAGCCAAAGTGCATACGTAGACCTCTCCATAGTTTTGATCCATTCCTGTACTGAAAAAATACCTCAGAGAACCTGGTCATATTGAATATGGAGATGTTATGGGAATACAGAAAGGAAAAAAAATAGGAGCAGGACGCTAGAACCTTTTGTACCTGAAAGTCACTAAGTTGCCGCCAATGTGTTTGTTGGGTACATTAAAGGTCAGCTGAATGGCCCAACACTGTTCCATTACAAGAGAGTTCTTTCAAAGCTAGACATGATTAAATAAACTCCAGATACTCTTTTGGCTGCTATTGTTTGTTGGGTTGATTGACTGATATTCGAATCTCCATAGTCACAAACCTATGATGAGAAACTTACTCTGACTATAACAGTAATTTGCTGTAACAAGGCAACCACTTTCAATGGGTTGAATGTTACCCAGGATAAATATATATCATCTGCTACAGCAGAAGCTGGGTCAATACACGCAGGCTCTGGCATTTGGCCTAGTTCTTGTTACCATTGCTTTTCTTTATTAAGGACACAAAGCAACTGCCTTGGTGCAGGGCTGAGTTTCCCTTTTTATATAATAGAGCAAATATTTTGCCATTACACAGGAGGAGGAAAAGGATTCAGAAATATTCCTTAGGCTTGTCAAAAACCCATTCACTGATAGCAGAGGCATGCACAAACATTTCTGATCCATGGCAAACGTGGATGAGGGGGAACAATTTAGTCTGAGGTGTTATTGGACAGATCAAAACCAAGCATTGGGTGGGTGCCCCGGTGGTTCAGTCAGTTGAGCGTTGGACTTCGGCTCAGATCATGATCTTGCGTTCATGGGTTCAGGCCCCACATCAGGCTCTGGGCTTAACAGCTCAGAGCCTGGAGCCTGCTTTGGATTCTCTCTCTCTCTCTCTCTCTCTCTCTCTCTCTGCGCCCCTCCCCCGCTCATGTCTCTCTCTCTCTCTCTCTCTCTCTCTTCCCCTCTCTCCTTCTCTCCCTCCTCCCCCCTCTCAAAAATGAACAAACATTAAAATATTTATTTTTAAAAAAACAAGCATTTTTTATTTGAAAGAAGGCTTATAAAACCTGGCTATATCAACATTTGTCATTCTCCTTGTTGGAACCAAATCTTTCAAAACTGATTATAAGGTAATGGGTACATTGGGTACAACGGGTACATTGCCATACTGGAGTGCACTGGCATCACCTCAGTAGTTATAAGGACAAGAGGGAATTATCACTTGTGATTTAAGACCGATTTACTACTCCCAGCGAATTCTGCCACTGTCTCACATTACAAAATAAAAACTCCTGAGAGCATATGTATAAATCAATTTTTAGAAGAGAATTTTTATCAGCAATGCCTAACGGAGCAGGGAAAAAAAAGAAATTAAAACGTTCAGGAGCAGGTGCTCACTCCTTGGGTCTCATTTTATCCTCATAACAACACGACGTGGTAGGTGCTAGTGTTATTATTTGTGAAATCTTACAAATGAATGACAATCAAGTGATTTGCTCAAAGTCACATAACTGATAAAAACACAAACTGTTTTGCCTTCTGATGCCTCTGGACTTTGTATCTAATCACCCACCTACCATTCTGTGATAAAACACCAATTTCTCTTCGATTTAGATAACTAAGTAATAAATCCTTTAGTCCGATTTTTCTATATAAGGGACTGTGTTCTCAAACAAGGCAGTAAATATCCGACTTTTAGAAGTTAGTTGTTTAGATGCATGCTAGGAAACAAACAGAGCTACTACTGAAACACTTTTTTTAAGGTACATACTTTAGTACTTTACTATTATTGTTACCTCTGTTAAAAAGAAACATGTTCTTGCATCATGGAAAATAGACAGCAGATATTTTTAGTAGAAGATGATGAGATTGGAATATGGTTATGATATTGTCATTCTTGCCCAATGACAAGAGAAGGCAAGCAAATGGATTGAGGAGCCGTGGTCAGTTAAATCTTATCATCAGCTAGGGATTTGAGGATTTCTCCTCTAATAGCCGTGACTACAAACAAAGGTGTTAATTGTTTTGCCGATCGTGATGAGCATCACAAGTGATTAAATGGTGATTTTTGATAACGATTTCATAGCAAATATTATTTTAGATGTTTTCTCCTCATGCTACTTGCACATATACTCGTACAGGTGCATGTTCTTCCCCTTTACACACATAGCTGTAGACACTCCATTTCTACCATAGTTAACAGTATTCAAACAGTTTGTCTCACTGAGTATTTTTCTCTACACGAACATACATATAAGAATACTAAGTTTCAGCTCTGTGTCCACGTGAGCTTATTTTTAAATAATGCCACTTTCGTGAATGATTGTCTTATTGATAGAAATAATAGTAACTTATCACCATGTCTATTCTTTTACATTGTTTCTACCTCTTATGGTGATCTTCAAAATTAAAAGATTTCTAAATACTCAGAAAATGAAATTATCATATGTCATTGGTTTTTATGGTATGCCATGTGGTTTGTTGATCTGTGATTATCCACATTATGACTTATTTCTACAAGAACTCAAATCATCCCACATTACTGTTGGCCTAGTGGATGTTGTATTGTTGAAGCAGCATCTCAGACGAGCATCAATCAATCTTCTATTTTTTTAATGTTTATTAATTTTTGAGAGAAAGGGAGAGAGAGAGAGAGAGAGAGAGAGGCAGAGAGAGATGGAGACACAGAATCCAAAGCAGGGCCGGAACTCACGAACCACAAGACCATGACCTGAGCCAAATTCGGACGCTCAACCAACTGAGCCACCCAGGCGACCCAATCTGTTATGTTTTTAAGTTCATTTATTTTGAGAGAGAGCATGCTTACACAAGTGGGGGAGGAGCAGAGAGAAGGAGAGAGAATCCCAAGCACACTTTGCACTGTCCACCCAGAACCCAACATGGGGATCCAGTTCATAAACTGGGAGATCATGACTTGAGCCATAATCAAGAGTTGGTCACTTAACCAACTGAGCCACTCAGATGTCCCCAATCTTCTATTTTTATAGAAAAGAGTTAAAGGTCGTATTTTCATTTCTGAAGATTGGCTAATATTATTTATTGAAAGATGCTAATTTAACACTTGCCCATCTGTATAGCACCTGGTCTGGCCACATAACCTCAAAAATACAAATATAAAAATAAAGCATCGCCCACCCTCTAGTATATATTTTGCCACCAAGTGCATCTGAAAGAAATTAGGGCCTTGTTTGTGTTTTTTCATCATGTGAATACAGGACCTTTCCATAAAAATAAATTACTTTTGAGCATGTTGGTTTGGACAACAAAAAGAGAACATCCATTTGATTGATAGCGGACAGAATTTTCATTAAGTTGAACAGCAAAAGTACCACAATTGCATCACTCACCTTCCTGTTTCAAAGGAAAACCGAAAATTAGATGCTGTAAACTCCTCACAAATGTTTACTATGCATATTTTAACCATTAAATACATTATCAGGAATCATGTCAGCATGACATTATAATAGAGTGACTTTACAGAAACATGTAATCTAATCTAGGAATGCTGTAGTCCTCCCTAAATCAGCTTCAAGCATACTCAGGGCTGATATTTCTCATTATTTTGGAATGAGAATTTTGTTTTCTTAAGAATGATGACGTGTAATTGAAAATGCAGACACTGTCAAAGTAGCCCAAATAGTTGTTTAATAGGAAAACCAGTAACAAGTTTTTTCTCCCAAGAAAAAGAGCTACAATAATGAAACACTTGGTTTTTTATTTTCAAAATTATTTCAGCATGTATGCAATTTGCCCAATTTTGTGTATTTTCTACTTTCCTTGTGTCTGCATCTCTCTGGAAAAACTAAGTACATGAATCAGAAAAGAGGCAGACTGAGGCCTGATTGACAAATATAAAATTATATATATTTAATGTATATACTGGGTGATTTTGGAGATAAGTGCGTATCCATGAAACTATCACTACAATCTATGCTATGAGCATATCCATCCTGTCCAATGTCTTATCTTTAACATGGGGATAACATAACTTTTGCTTATCTCATGGATGCGTATGGGTCCCAAATGAAATAATCATGGCACTTTGTAAGTTATGTAAGAATAAGATGTTATCACAATAATATCATTGTAATAATTCTCTTAGTGTAGTATTAATAATATCTTGGCCTGTTGGACACAGTCAGATTTTCTCTATGACAAATGCCATCCCTGGGTTGAACAACGGATCACACCAGGGCAGATGACGAGGTTGATACTTCAGTTGTTGCTGAGTCTAGAATGTATTGCAAATGTCACAGATTGACCTTCTTGCTTTTTTTTTTTTTAAATAACTTTCTTTTCACATTGAGAACGTGATACTCGCTTGAAATGTCGAAAACAAAACCTTATTTATTGTAACTGATAAAAACATCTCAAGTGCTTATTTAAAGGTGCAAATTGAGTTTTAGGTTTTATTGATGTATACACTTCTTTACTTCACGAAGGATTTGATTCTGTGCCTAACAAAATTTCAAACTATAAAATGAAATAACAGAAAAAATGGAAGGTGGGGGATACAGACTAAAGTTTTATTTTAAGGCCAAGGAGAAGAAAAAGATCATAAATATGAAAAAAGAATGGTAGAGAGTGGGAGTTTTGAGAAAATGCCTCCATATCATGATGGTCTTTATTAGCCTTTTGGGGGGTGATGGGAAAACAAAATTAGTGCTGTTTCCAGCTATTTCCTAAGGTACATTTGCTATAGTAATTGTGAGTTTCCACCTAAAAGGCAGCGTGTCCATAGGGCATCAAGTAAACTGGACCTGTGGAATTTTTAACAACCTTTCTTCCTTGATAGTTTCATGGTACACATTGATGTATTCAAAACGAATATGTAGAAAAATACCATTAAAGAAAGCTATGAAATGACAATATTAGCAGAGCTTAATATTACTTGAGAAGTGATGAATTACTACTTCTGATGTTGGATGTATTTTGTTCACTATGCATGGCAATAGCCATAAGTAACTTTAATACTATCTACTTGAGCAAATAATGTAGTGAATTATATTTTACAGGTGCTGCTATCTTAGTAGATAAAATGAGATAACCTTACTTAAAAATACTGCAATTTGAATAATTAAAATACAGCACCAGGAAAGGCTATTTTGTCTGTCTTCTTACCCTTAAGTAATAAGTCTAAATAAAATATTTTGTTTGGGTTAGATTATATCCATTTATATTCCAAATGAATATAGCATTTCTTTCCGATTAAAAAAAAAAAAGTATACCTTCTCATTGGAAAAACACATTTCAAATGATGAAAAAAAGGCATACAAATTACTAATAACCTCATTTCCCAGAGATCACACTTCACATTTTTGTGGATATTCATCTAGTCTAATTCTCACATGCCCTCCCTCCCACCTTTTTTTTTCTTCAGGAATCTCCCTGCTTTGTAGATTCTTCAGTGCTTCTGAGTCTTAGGTCCTCTTGTTCTCTTGTGCGAAGGAAACGCTTTTTTCTCCATATCAGATACACAAAGTGGTTCATGCATCACATCGTTGTCTCTGTTCATCATTAGTCAGAGGCCTTGGGACTTGTTCAGGTGGTAGGCAATTTGGCGTGATGTTATTCCTTGTAAAACACAACAAAATACTTACACAGTTACTTCATTTTAGGAACTGGGGATGGTTTTATTAACTGGAAAAGAAGTTATTTTAAGTTGCTCAGAAATCTGAGATGGAGTCTTCGTACTGCAAAAGAGATTACGCCACAAACTCAGGCACATGCGTCTCCCCTAAGAACAAGTTATCGTACAAACCCAAATTAGCTGACTCAGTTGTCTTTATTAACAAGTATTCTTTTGCCCCTCATCCAGAAATGCTCTTTAGCAGGAATAGATGGAAAGGAGTGCAGTCGCTTCTTCCCATTTGTGCAAATTGGGATGACATTTGCCCATCTCCTGTGTTAACGGAGTTCCTCAAAGACCACTGACAGCAGGGTAGGACCGCATTGAGCAGGTTCTCTCATTTCCCTGGGATATAATTGGTCTGGGGCCAGAGATTTTAGCTCATTTAGAGCAGCAAGGTGCTCTCTTAAAATTCCCTCACCTATTTTGGGCTTCATTTCCCTCGTACGGTTATGCCTTTTCCAGTCTGATGAACATTCTCCTTGACAGAGCAGACAGGCAGAGGGACTGAGCAGTTTTGCTTTCTGTGTCATCTCTATCCCTAACCTTCCGCCCTTCTGCCCCAGTCAGTGAACCTATGTCTTTCCGGTTCTTCTTTCTCCAGGAGGAAATGAAAAGGCCCTGGATGTGGTTTTTTAACATCGTATCAGGTCTCAATTCCAGGCCTGGCTTTTCCTCACTGTTTAAGTAGTTCTGTATTCTTTTTTAAGATTTGCCCTCAGTTATGTGTCTCTTATGGTATCTCATGTTCGTACATTTGTAGAATATGAGCTCCTTTGAGGATCCCCTGTGTTGTGGCATGCATCTGGTTAAATGACCCCCACCCTTTAAGAAAATACTTATTGGGATCGCTTGCTATTTTGTCGTCGAAATTTTCTTTTTGAAAACCTCAAAGTCCTCTTGAGCCATTTTATCTCTTAGAATGTAAGATCATGGGATCACTATGTTCCCCCCCTCTTAATCTAATAAACATACCACACCCCACACATGCGCACGCACGCGCGCACACACACACACACACACACACACACACACACACTTTACTAAAATACGGATGCCACTTTACTTGTCTTCTATATCGCCCAAATGAAACCTCTATAGCCTGACTAATCTTCTGAACCCTTTTAAATTCTGTCTGCAGATTACTGAGGTTTGCCAATGAGGCTGTCTTAGTTCTCATCTTGCATAAGAAATATCTACAGGTACTGTGTGAAGTGAGAGAGAGCGAATTTAAATTTGTTGTATATCTTCATCGATAACATGGCTAGAATAGTGTTTGAGGAGAGAGAAGTACTTGAAAGTGACATGTTCTTATTTCTTAATAGAAGTAAAATATATCTAAGATGAAATAAGATTTATTTCGGAGGGCAGGAAGAATTGATTCCTATAAAAAATTTGAACCTGTTGAATTTAGTTCATTTCAAGCTGTCAGGGTATTTTGAGTAATATTGAGATTTTGCCATGTAATTTATTTCCCATGCTTTCTGGATCTGTATGACTGTCGCGAGCATGTAAAGAAGTATAGAAGGATGCCCCTGGAAACAGATAGATCGTGTGTTCAATTTAACTTGATCAATTTCTTCCACTCATGAAACCACGACCTCGATAACAAGAACATTCCCATCACCTCACGCCATCTCCCAGTAGATTCAACCCCCATAGGCACCTATTGTTTTCATTTCTATCACCCTACTTAGTCTTGTCTACTATTGGTTTATGAAACCATAAATGGTTTATGAAACCAACAAACGGAATCATGCAATATGTGGTATTTTGACCAACATAGTCTTTTTGAGATTCATCCATGTTATGGCACCGGTAGTTCATCCCTTTTTACTGCTGGCTCATTTTTTCACTGTAAAAATATGCTGTGATCCGTCTGTCTCCTACACATATAGTAAAAATGTCTTGATGGATAGCCAGGCTACTTTCAGTTTGGAGATGCTCGGATTTAAGATGCTGTGAGTGTTTGTGGAAAAGTCTTTTTGTGAGTGTTTGCATTTCCCTGGGAATGGCTAGGTCAAGTGCTTAACTTCGTAAGATCCTGCAAAAACAGTTTTCTCAAGGGGTTGTGTCATTTTACACCCTAACCGGTCATGTTGGAGAGCGCTATTTCCCAGACATTCTCACCAACATTTGATTTTAGCAGTTCTTTTTAACTGTGCCATTTTACGGGATATAAAGTGGTTTCTTGTTGTGGTCTTAATCTGTGTCACCCTGATGGCTGGCAGTATTGAATTTCTTTTCATGTACTGGCCATTCATGAACAGATGTCATGTCTGTTGAAGACAGTGCCCTTCTTTTGGGGTGAAAAGTAATATTATCTTTTTAATTTTTTTGTTCTGTTTGGTGCGAGAGCACACACATGTGGGAGTAATATTATTTTGAGGTTATTGGTATAATAGGCAAATTGGGAACGATAGAGACATTTTCCGACTTGGTTTCTTTTTCTTTTATTTTCTCTGAAGACTCTAGTGCAAAGCAGTGTTGCTGCTTGGGCTGCTTCGTGGCCATTCTGTCACTAACATGGAGTGCTGAATATTTTGATTTTCTTTGACCAGCCACTGCAGATAGCCTTTTCAGAGCCATCAGCACTAATGTGTTGGTCAAAGCCTACTAGATATTTAAAAATATAGAAATATAATTTAATCATCATTTTGACTATATGTATAATGCTCATTCATTTGGTCAACAAACTTCTATTGATTAACATGGTAGAAAACTCAAAAAAAGAAGACAGTGTCACTGCATCGAAGAAATTCAAAATCTTCCAATCAAAATAAAGATGTTTAGTTTTATAGAGGCTATGAAAAACATCTTAAACTAGACATAATGGATCTGCAGTAGGATTTTACAGGATAATTTCTCATTGAAAATTTATTTTGTAAGAGACATGGTATTTGGAGTATTTATCTACTTAACGTATGTGTTTAAGGCACTACCATGTAGCACATACTTTGCTAAGAACTAGAAGGAGAGAAAAACAGTGATTCCTGCCCTCATGAAGCTCATGGTCTACTGGACTGGAGTGAGAGGAAAACGTGAGTAGAAATGAGGGCATTAGTGATGGAGAGAGCATGGACAGAGGTCTGCAGAAAGCCAGGGTATCGCTCTGAGTTGTCAAGTTGTGCTACAGCCATGGATAAGGAATTAGAGAGTCACTTTGAGAACCTTAGGAAGGTTTCTTCCAGGAATGTTGTGAGGTTCCAAAGTTCATCTAAGCTGTTTGGGCTTCATGAGGCAGGTGCCGAAGATCTCGATGAAGATCTCAGCAGGAAATCACCCCCAAAGCTGTCCATCAGAAGAATTAATCTGCAAGGAATACGTAGCGTATTTTGGAGTGTGAAGGGTCAAGGGAAATCAGTTCAGAGGATGTGTTACTAACATAGGTGAAATATGGTGAACAACCTGTCTCGAGGGAAAACAATGGTGGACTTAACTGGTTAAGAGGTACAGCAGTCGGGACCACTAGAACTTGGACTGGGGAAAAGAAAGAAAGGGATAAAACAACAGATGAACCGGTGGTGGGAGTGTGCGTGGGTAAGTGGGAGAATATAGATGTCATTCCAATAAATAATGAAGTCAACAAGAGAAACTCATTTCAGAATTATGTTAGTTTGCTTGAAAATGTTTTCTTTGAAGTTTAAATGACATGAAAATGTGCAGAATGCGAGGTAATAGTTGAAGACGGAGGCTTCACGAGAGACAACAAAATTTAGGAAACATGAACATTTGATAAGAGAATCTTTTCCTCTACACAAATTAGATCTGTGAGGAAGTCAAAACCACTATAGTTGTTTTTTGCCTCTTTTTTTTAACTGTCCCTGATCTTTTAGGTAAGCACATGGGTAATTCTGGAATTTTTAACGGGCGACATCCTTAAGTTCCCTGGCTCTTTTATTCGTAGGTTGCTCTGGTTTGGTAAGAAACAAGTTGTTGACATTGTGCAAATATGTTAATAATAGAACCGATTCTTGTCCCTGATTTCTCTGATTTCCAGAGGATGTGCTCAGTCAATAAGAGATGCACAGATGTGTTTCACCATCTCCCCTTCTCATCTCATTCCGTAAAGAACAAGAGCATTACCCTATAATAGATAATGAGTTGGAAAATAAGCAAGCCAACCTCAAAAATTAAGGCTTAAAAAAAGTAACTTGTTTTTAATGCCTGTATCACTTGATGAGAGGGACATAGAAGGCTTAGTGATGCCCAACATGTGCTTAGAGGTGGATTGTTAGTTGATGTCTTGGGGTTCCATAACCTGAGCTAGATGCTTAAAATCAATTAATTGATACGAGACACAGAGATCTGTTTTATCCCTCTTCATTTTATTTCTGGGTTTTTCCATGCTCGAGAGTATGAAAGACTAAACCTTACCTTGATAACTTGTTATTTGTGGTAAGAGAGGCGACTTGGGTGAAACAGTTATTTTTAAATGTCTCTTTTCCCTACCAGGGTGTTGTATATACATTTCACAATTTTACTTTTGAACCTTTCTCAAGTGGGAAACCATTAAAGAGTACGGTAATATCTTGCCTAGTCTTACACTCAGTTTATCAACGAGTATCTCTTGAGCAAGTATTAAGGTAAGCAATGCCCAGCACTGTGTCTGGTAATATAACGAATGAAGAAAACTGTCTTGAGTCTTGTATAGTCTTAATTACTACCATGTTTATGTTCCTTTTCCCACCTTCCCACACACAGATACAGACATGTGTACACATATCATCGTACTCAGAATCACACGATTGATCTTATTCACATAGCATCTCCATAGCTGTGTTGTTATACACCATTGTATATAGTTATTTACTAACTCTGCTCTCCTCCGTTAAATCGAGTAATGGCAGGAAAAGACAAGATTATCTATCACTGTAGAAGCATCAGACACAGAGTAGTTACCTAAGTATTTGTTGAAGTGAATCATAGTGAAGGTAATACTTACTCGCATTGAACAGTTTGCCTACATTAAACAATCGCTTAGAGATTATGCCAAAGCTAAGGAACATAAACTTCCTCTGAGGACAGAAGGGAGTCTCTGAAGGGAAAGGTTTAATTTCTGATTTCTTAAATAGCAACATGAATATATTTTTAAATCATCTCTGCCCATTGATTTTTAGCAACGGATGGGTAGAACTTAGGATGGGTAGCTAAAAGGAACTTCATGAGAACAATACTCTTATTTTTTTTTTTCAGATGTTATAGGGAATCTGCACTTTGCACACTATGTGAATCGTGAGATAGCCTGATGGATCTCTTTGCCGGCAAATGAAAGTAAAATGGAGCAGTCTCCAGATATAGCAAGGGTCAATAATGACAACATTACTCCTCTCACTTTCCTATGTAGCAGTTGTCAGGCACATGTTCAGAAAGCCCCCAAATAGGTTTGAATTATGAATTCTAGCTTTGAAGTTACTGTTTTCCGTGAAAATGGGGAATCCAACCACATTCAGAGCCATCCCCACGTGACAAATCTTAGACTTAGCTCATCCGATATTGATCTCAGTTGTATTTTCAAACCTAATTTTCTCTGTCGGGTTCAGTCCAGTATTCTCAACTGCTTGGTTGCTAACCTTGCCTTCCCTCACATCCTTAGTGAAAGGCTAAATCCTATTTACCTCCCAAATGTCAGTCGTTTCCAACCGCTTCTCCATATTTCTACTGCTACCTCCCAGTCCACACTACCATTTCTCTTCCCTCAACTAATTGGTCTCCCTACTTCTACTCCAGAGCTTCTCCAATCCACTCCTTCTGCAGGAGACACGCAGTAAACAGTTGTGTAGTCCATGAATGACTCACGGAGTGAAAACTTTTCATAAGCACGGCAAGAGCCAATAGGAAACTACAACTTTCCAAAGCCAATGAGATTGGACTTGAGTATTTTCAGTTCTTAATTCCATTTACACGTCATCTTGCTTAAAAAAAAAAAAAAAAACTTATGTTGCTTTTTTTGTACACTCACCACACTTTTTACTCCACCAAATGTCTTTTGAATCAATATTTGGGTGGCTCCAAACTGATAAGACCTCTAGAAAGAAGGAATTTTAAAATGATCTTTTAAGTTCTCCTTTCAAGGAGAACTCCTTTCAAGTTCTTCTGCCTCGGAGCAAGTATCTTCTGGTCACATGCCATATGACCAGTGTCTCCTTTCAAGTTCTTCTGCCTCGGAGCAAGTATCTTCTGGTCACATGCCATATGTTTCATGATGAAATATGTCGCATGTTTTTACACGTACCCTAATAATTCTTTAGAGAGAAATTTATGGCTGAAGTCATATGTTCTCTTACAAGGATCTCTTATTAAGAGAGCAAGCGTGTTCTCTGTATTTAAGAGTCTGGGTTTTTTTTTTCATCTTTTTTCTTTGTTCTTTTCTTAAATCCCACATATATATGAAATAATAGGGCATTTGTTTTTCTCTGACTCATTTAACTTAGCATAATACCCTGTAGATACATGCATGTTGTGGCAAATGGCAAGAGCTCACTGCTTTTTTATGGCCGAGTAATATTCCATTGTATATATGTACCACATCTTCTTTATCCATTTATCTCTGGATAGATGCTTGCAAGAGAGGTGAGTGGTGGGAATGGGTGAAATAGATAATGGAGATTAATAGTATCCTAAATCATAATGAGCATTAAGTAATATATAGAATTGCTGAATCCTTGTATTATACACCTGAACCTAATATAACACTGTATGTTAATTTTCCTTCAGTTTAAAAAAAAAAAAAAAGAGCAGATATGGTCATAGAGAAGAACCTCCTTTTGATCAGAGAAAGGTATATTTGTTTTCATAAAAACCTATGTAAATAGAGACAAAGGACAACTCTTAAATATTCCCGGCTAGTTCTCCTGAAGTTCTAATGAATGATTTAGAAGCCAAGAAGGATTGACTAAATCTGTGAACCTAAAGAGGCCTGTCATTGATTTTTAACTAAGTAAAACCTATTAACTTTGCAAAGTTGTGTGCTTTATAACAGTTTTCTTTAAAACAAGGACCAGTAATTCAAATGCCTTCAGAGAGTAGAATGTATTCATGCCCCACCCAAACTTATTAAATTTCTAACACCAAATCATGTCTGAGGATGGATTTAACTTGCAGTCTTTAATATCAGAGCCCCAAAGGCAGAGATTTAACATATGTACTTTTTTTTTTTCCTTTGGAATCTCTGCTTGAAATTAAGGAATGTATGTTTTGGGGATTTTCTGCCCAGGGCATTATTTCTTGGGAAAGAAAGAAAGAAAGAAAACAGAAAGCCTGAGATAACCTTTCAAAGCATGTAGTACTTAAAGCACTTTGATGAATCCATTCGGTATCCACATTAATAGCACTGATAATGATGACTGTATGTATCACTGATGTCGATGAGATAAACACATCCAAAGGAAATTTCATTGTAATTTGATATTAGGTAAATGTCCCATTAAAATAGATCGCTACTGTACGTAATTTTCCTCTAGTTCATTGGCAGGACATTTGCTTTGGAATAGACTGGAAAGGAACAGTCTAATTCTAGTTTTAAAAGGAATTCTCATTATTCTTTTATAGCCACCATTATCAGGAGCAGTTAGGGAAGTGTACCTGTACCAACAAGCATATCTAGAATCATACCACCCAGGAAAAAGAGAATATGAGATAAAATTTAACAGCCATCCCCTTCCTGCCTCCAATTCCTGCAACAAACTAACAAAAACATGCAGATGGTTCTAGCATTATTATTAGTCAGACATGATACATGTTTACTGAAATGCAGAATAAAATTAGACCGGGAGAAAGAATAGGATAAAAAGGTGCATTTTGTGTCTGGTCGATCATTTGTAAAGGTCGTTCCTCTTTGATTTGACTTACCTTGCAAATTAGTAATAAAAGGCCTGTAAGGTACTTAGGTAAAAGTTGAATCTGAGATACAGCTCAAACTTAGATTCATATTTTATGGTCAAAAGAAGAAAACATTATTTCACTATGACTTAATTATCAACTCTAAAGTCTCATAGAGACATAAAGGCTACCAATGAATGATGCTAAATAGAAATATTTAATAAATACAGGGGCGCCTGGGTGGCGCAGTCGGTTAAGCGTCCGACTTCAGCCAGGTCACGATCTCGCGGTCCGTGAGTTCGAGCCCCGCGTCAGGCTCTGGGCTGATGGCTCGGAGCCTGGAGCCTGTTTCCGATTCTGTGTCTCCCTCTCTCTCTGCCCCTCCCCCGTTCATGCTCTGTCTCTCTCTGTCCCAAAAATAAATAAAAAACGTTGAAAAAAAAAAATTTTAAGAAATATTTAATAAATACATATTGGAGAGGCACGTAGCTCTCTCTGGGCTCTTAACAGGTCCAGCAGAAGAGGGAACATTTAATCTGAGCATTACAGATGAATAATGACTTTGCCCTGCAAAACTTGGGAGCATCTATATATAAGTAGAAGGTTACTCAGTTTTACTGGGAGTTGGAGCTAAGGTAGACAGTGGGAAACATCAGGCGAGCGGGGGAAAAGAGGGGAAAAGAGGCAGCAGAGGCCCTTTCGGCCTCAGTAAGCTAGTGTTTGGACTTGATCTTGTAGTTAGTAAAGTAGGCATCGTTCTTGACATCCTCATTCTAGGTACCCAACCTGGGCCTTGCTTCTTGCCTCCTACGGCTTTCATTCTTTATTCAAAAATTGCCGTTTCTCTACACCACGCTTCTGTTTTTTTCATTCCTTTTTAATAGGTACCATTTCTCTAGTCTTGCCTTTCCCCCTTTTAACTCCTGCATTTCCCAGATTTCAGCTATCTTTAAGTCCTTGTCCCTGTCATCATGAGATCTTCTCACAGGGGCATCAGGTCTTCCGCCAGGATGGCATCACCAGTCCACCAACGGGCTAGGTTGCACGTGTACTGTTGCCGAACCTCCTGTATGTTTTCGGTATTTGCCCATTCATGTCGCTTTCTTACAAAAATTCATCATCTGATACAAGGTGAAAGATATTGTCTGAAGCTTATTAAAACCCCTAAAAGCAGCGGTGACTATATACTCTAAGAATTAACATGAGAGGCAAACTCATTTAATTTATCTCTGAGAAAAGGACCTGAAACTGTTTTTCAGACTCTTGCTTGAATTCTAGGAACTGACAAAGAGAAAGAGTGGTCATGGTCTTAAGCAGGACAGGAAGAGTAAAGCAAGTAGGTAAAAGGTAATGCGTCATATTACTATGAAATTGTGCAGTATAATTCTGTCCAGCCATTTCACAAGTGTTCATAATGATCATATTCTTACGTATTTTCACTTGACCAGTGAATGAACAGAGTCAATGATTAATCTGTCTCAAAGGAAATCTTGAGCAAAATTACAATTAAATCACAGAATTGCATTCTTGACACATCGACGTGTTCAATGAAAATTTGGTTTTCTTTCTTCTGTCTCCCTCGGTCTTGATCTTTTCTCCCAATCACTTTTTTATCTCTTCTGTTTTCCTATTCTGCCGAGTTTGTGATATTTTGCCAATTCTTTATCTCCTACGTAGCTTGTCCAATTTGTCATTGTACGATTTCCCGTAACTGCTTCATAGCTTATTCTTTGTTCTTTATTGGTCATATTTTATGTTCCATTTGTTGTGCTTTCATACAGTTTTGAATAGTTTGGCAAGCAGACTTTTTTTTTTAATTTATGCAATGTTTTCATATCAAATGTACTGGCTTCTTTTGCCTCGTATTCTTTCTTCTATAAAAATGTAGCAGTTCCTTCCTTATCTATAATTTCTCTTCCTTTCCCTCAACTGGACCAGACTTGAAGGACTTAAGTGTATATGTCATTTTCTATAATTTAGGAACATTTCTCAATTTAAAAAGCATACAAGAAGTTGGGGATAATGGCGGTAACTCTAAAGCATGTCTCTCCAGTTCACTTGCCCCTTCAACGTGTCTCTTGCCTACTCTCTCTTTAATAGTAAACCTATTTTGTACTCCTTTGTCCCCTTACCTCTAGAGATTCTGACTGAGTCACCTTAAGGTGGAATTCTGGGCTTTTATGTTTTGAAAAAGTTCCCTCGGGAAGTCTGAGACGGAATCCTTATTAAGAATGATGCTTTCATATCAGAATCAAAACACAATAAGCTTTCTAACTGTGATGAATAATCCAATAGATTTAATTATGATTTTCTTTCTGTCCCAAACTAAAACTAGATGTTAATTGCCAGAGAAATAGATAAGGATGCCTGTGACAACAGAACATTAGTATGATATCAAAGCTCGGAAATTTCGCTGGTAGTGAATAATTTAGTGCTTAAAATATTTAGAAGCTGTAGAATTAAAATTAATTTGTTTTTCCCTAAGTGAATAAAGTCGATTGAGGTTTTACATTTAATTTGTTAAATCAAATTTTATCTTCTTTGGGCTCAGAGGCTAACTGTAAACCAGCATGTACCGATTTTTACTTCCTGTTTCCATCCATTATCTGTCTTGGGCTTTATTACTGAAAACCGTCCTCCCGCAGATCAGACCCTGTAAATACCTCTCCTGATTACAAAATCTTCTCACACAAATGCAACAGACTATTTAATGAGCTATTCTTTCACAAAATTAAAAAACCTGAAGGCTCTGATTTGGGACTCTATGTAAATGAGACTTAGATCTAACAATTTTAAATTATTGCTTTATTCTTAGCTATTCAATTCTATCTCTTATCTGGGAAATAGAAACAGTAAAACCCTTGTCGATTCTACAATTGGGTTGTAAAAGTCACTGTAGCCATCAGCCATGGAGTAGAAGGGCCAAGATCAAAACTGCGTAGCAAGAGGGCTGAGATAAATTCCGAAGCAGCTTTACCTCATAGCATTATAAGCCACCATCAGGAATTCTTTGATTGCTTAACCAAGATTCGGAAGGCATTTAGTCTATCATCTTACTACTCACTGTGGTGTTCCTGGACCGGGAGTATTGACATCCCTGTGAAGCTTGTCAGAAGTAGAGAATTCCAGGCCCTCCACGGGCCCACTGAACCAGAATCGGCAGCTTAACAAGTTCTCTAGGAGATTCTCGTGCACTTGAAAGTCTGAGACATACTGCTAAGGCACACATCTAATAGGTATGCCACGCATTTTGTCAAAGTGTTACTAATACATAGGGGCATTGGACACCACTGAAGGTACAAATGAGAGTCTTAATCTTTCTCCTCTACTTCCCTGATTTCTGCCTTTTAGGCAAAACATTCCCGTTTCAGTAGTTGTACGTGATTGTCAGATCCATCCAGTTCCCAAAGCCTGTAGATTCTGCCTTCACAGTGGATTAGGTTTATCCTTTACCTTCTAGTGCATCATCACAAGTCTAATTTCACCCAACTACCAGTCTCCCAGAATCCTGTCCTCGTATTTTATCTGCGTCCCTGTCTTAGCATTAGCCTCAACTCTGCCTCAGAATTACCCAGAAACACAGCTCTAGCTCGGACACTCCTGTACTTAAAACTGAAGTCATTTTCTGTTGCCATTCAAAGAATTGCAGACTCCTCAAGGAAAAACCAAGTCCTCTCTGCCTAGGCCCAAGATACGCCCAGGACTGCCCCTCTCTCTGAACTCCTACTCTCATACAGTGACGCTAAGCCCAGATACATAGTCCTGATCAGATCGTGGAGATTGCACATCGTAGGCCTTGCCTTGTGCTTTCCCGTTGCCCCCCTGACCCTCCATGTTTCTCAAATATACCCCTTCTTTACATTTCACGGTCCTCCAGAAGAATCTCCTCCTCACCCTTCCACCAAGACCTTCTCTCTTCTGGTACGACTTTTAGGAGCCTCTTGCTTTCTCTATTGTATGTAGTACAACGAATTATCCTTCACAACTGTGTCTACCCTCATCAGCGAGATTAAATACTGACCAAAACCTAGAATATTGTACTAACGTCTTTGAATCTCTAGGAGGCCCAACTACTGTATTAATACTAATGATACCATGGCAGTGATGAAGCCGAACATTTCCCTTCCTACTTTCCTCCCCCATTTCCTTCATTTATAGATGCATTCATTCATTCAACAAGTACTCACTGAAACCTCCCATGTGCCAGCTGTTGTACTAAGCATTAGGGACACAATCATGAATCGGACACATTCTCTGACTTCCGTGAAAGGATGGTATAATAGGAATATAGGTATAATTTGTTACGAATGAGTGTATCTCTTACTAAGCAAGTAACAGTGAGTGTCGTGTGCGACACTGATATGAATGGGTAGTGAAGAGTGAGGTGTAAAAAATGGTGCAAAAGCAACTAATTGCAAGCAAACATCACATGTTTACTAGAGCATATCTTATGTACATTTAAGAGAGTACGGGGCTGCCTGGATGGCTCAGTCAGTTGAGCGTCTGACTTCAGCTCAGGTCATGGTCTCACTGCTCGTGAGTTCGAGCCCCACGTCGGGGCTCTGTGCTAACAGCTCGGAGCCTGGAGCCTGCTTCAGAGTCTGCCCAGAGTCTGGTTTTTCTCTCTCTCTCTGCCCCTCCCCTGCTCACACTCTGTCTCTCTTTCACTCTCTAAAAAATAAATAAACATTAAACATTTTTTTTTAAAAAAGAGAGTATGGTGAGGAAAGCATATGAATAGTTCCATAACTGCACTATTTTATATTCATTTGAGGCACCATATCCTTGGAATAATGGCCTTGTTGTCATTTTTGCTGATTTATTGAGTCTTTTAACTGTTCAAGTTATACTACCAGAAATTTTTGTATTCAAAATAATACAGAAAAGTAGAAAAAACGTTTTTTGTGTGTGTGGAATAAAACTTAGGAAGATTTGACCCAGTCTCAGAAGACATGCATTCATTCATTTATTCCACAAGTGTGAACTCCGGTTTACTATGTCCTTGGTATTGGCTCAAAAGACAGGGAAATATGAGTATTGTTAGATAATGTGGATCACATATTTCAGGAACATGTTCTGCATACTGACTTTCTGCTATCAGTATGTAAGGATTTTTGAGTTCTTTCGATGCAATCATGGTAGAGATCTCAAGTTCTCAGACTATTTCATTTTCTAACCTTCAGATTTAGTAATAGACTATTTTAATTGCCTCAAACATTCTGTATGATCTTTTTCTTAAAGGTACAGTGCCATTTTTATGTAATGATAAAAAACATTTTGGTTTTAGGTATATCTGGTTGTACTAGTCTCCTCTCTAATGACACTCCTTTGCCGATACTCTTAAAATTTCATTCAGAGTAAAAAGTAGAAGATATTTAAGCTTGACACCATCAATGACTCATAAAAATGTTCTGGCAGCTATAGATTATTTTTAAATTTATCACAGTACCTTAGGGATTTTTTGATAGGCTGCCCCCAAAAGCAATTAATTCTCAGTTTTAGGTGGTTTTATAATGCAGAATACCTTGATGGAAACAGAATTTGAAATAAATTTCCTTTGAATGTAGCAATGAATTTGTGTTTAAATATCTCCAGAGGTTTTGTTTTTAAAACACTGTGCCTAAACTACGTGTGTTCTTTTTCACCTCTCCTATCGATAGTCATTAAGAAATCCAAATACTTTTTTCATGTTGAAATTTTACAACACTTCATAGACTGTTAAACATGGAACATCCTTGTGGGGACAAGAAATCGAATTTGCTCTTGAGAAGGTTTCCAACTAATTGATTTGTAGGACATTATAACATCGTCTAGCTGACAAGCTTTACAAATAGAAAAACTGGAGCTGAACTGAGAGGGTGCTTTTTTACTAACACATAAAAGGTGTCTTTCTGTCTTGTAGCCTTTGGATATAGGCATGTCAGTTTCACAGAGAAACTTTCACGTGGAGCTTTTTTCTTTCTTTCTCTCCCGGTAGAACTGCATGTGGTAGCACATTGTTAAATCTTTCTCAAACAAAAGGATGTAGGGCTTCATTTTTGTTTTGCCTTTTTGGTATCTTACAGGAACTCCAGGATGGCATTGGGCAGCGGCAAACTGTTGTCAGGATATTGAATGCAACTGGGGAAGAAATAATTCAACAGTCCTCAAAAACAGATGCCAGTATTTTACACGAAAAACTGGGAAGCCTGAATCTGCGGTGGCAGGAGGTCTGCAAACAGCTGGCAGAGAGAAAAAAGAGGTAGGACGACAGATAAAAATAGGAATTCTAAAATTTTAGCAGAGCTATTTAAGCTGTCTTCTAAAAAAGATTTTGTCAAAGATTGTAACCAGAGTGGGAGGCACCAAGGTTAAGAAGCGCCTCAACACTTAATCAGTAGCAATAATGATTTTTTTTTCTTTTTCTCATATACTGAAACATGTAGCTGTTGCGAGTGAAATAAGCAGTACCTTCCTGCTATTTTAAACTTTCAAGTTCGTTGTAAATATCACTCACGGTTGGGGCGCCTGGGTGGCTCAGAAGGTTGAGCTTGTGACTTCAGCTCAGGTCATGGTCTCATGGTTTGTGAGTTCAAGCCCCACATCTGGCTCTGTGCTGACAGCTCAGAACCTGGGGCCTGCTTTGGATTCTGTGTCTCCCTCTTTCTCTCCTCCTCCCTGTTCATGCTCTGTCTCCCTGTCCCTCAAGCATAAACAAACATTTTTTAAACATTTAACAATAAATAAGTAAATAAATAAATATCACCCAAGGTTCAAATATGAATATTTTCAGTATATTCCAATCTTTTTTAATGTTAATTAATTGATTTATTTTTGAGAGAGAGAGAGAGACAGACAGACAGACAGACAGACAGACAATGAATAGGGGAGGGGAACAGAGAAAGCAAGAGAGAATCCCAAGCAGGGTCAGCATGGAGGGCCACATGGGGCTCCAACCATGAACCATGGGATCCTGACTTGAGCCAAACTCAAGAGTTGGATACTTAACCGACTGAGCCACCCACGTCCCCCTGGTATATTCCAATCTTAACAAGCTGAGTTTTATTCATTTTAAAGAAGATGGAGAAAGGAAATTATAAATGACTGTTTTGTAGGAAAGAATGCTATCTGTCTACGCTTTTTAGCAGCTACGAATATGACTATGATGCTACAAACCAAGATAGTGATATTGACTTTTTAATTCCACTCCATTTGTTAGTACATGCTTGCAGAGAGACTTGGGCCACAGTAGTCAAACCCAAAGGGGAAAACAAAACCTCGGAAAGGTTATTGTTGAATTCAGTCACCTTTTAACTTTCTCTTGGAAGGTCCTGAAAGCACAGAAAAGCCAAATGTGTGCTGCCACACTTGGAAGGCGTACATATTTTTATAAATGGGATTTTGTATTATGTTTCCAGTTGTTGATGTTAATGTTGCCTGTTTCATAAGGGAGGACTTGGCCTTTATTTACCAAATGAGACTATTGTTATGAACAATGAAAACTCAGTTCTGTTGCCAAGCTCTTGCTTCCTACCTATCATCTACATAATAAGGTGGATTTTAATATTCAGAAAGCCAGGGCCACACTTTGATGAACGTCTTTGGTGAGGATGTATTAGAAAGGTTTCAGAATTAGGTCCATTGTCTTTGCCCACCTCCTCTTGGAGCCTTTGCTCCTTTTGCATAATTCAGGAAGTGGATAGAATTCATATTCCTCTGCAAAAGGGATGCATTAGTTGACCTACACACACACACACACACACACACACACACACACACACACACACACACAAATCTTGATAAAGTTTAAAAAGAATAGTACTGTCTAAAAACATGGTTATTTTATATTTTGGTTTAGAAAATATTATAATTTTTATATAGATGGCATAAAATAAAGTTCTAAGCTTTGTGGTTAAACTGCTTCCTTGGGAAAATCATATGCTTTTTCCCCACATTGAAATCTCTCTGTTATACACACTACTATACCATTACTTCACTGATACATTTATGGGAGGAGCAGCTTTAAACCTGTATAATATCATTTCGGAACTAAAGTCAGTGCAGTCTAAAATAAGATGTTAACAAATGAAAATATTAAGGAAAATTGAATAACATGCTCTAAAAATGAATAACTTGAATTCATACAGTAGATTGAATGGATTGGAAGATTATTTTTTATTATATTTAAAGTATTGTTTCTCACTTTGTAGTGTCTCTAGCTCATGTATCATTTAAATATGTTAATATTTTTTCTGGTAACAAGTTTTTAAAAATTCAGTTGAAAAAATGATCTGTTACTGACTTCTAAATGAAAATCGGAACTTTTAAATAAAAAGAGGGCAATATGCCTGTTACACCAAATAAGCTCTAAAATTGTAGATCCTTCTAAGTTTATAAGAAAGTAGTATATGCTGACTCTGTGGTGAAATATTACACAAATTGTAGGTTAATTACGGCTAGGGATTTGGCTGTAATTGGTTAGAAATCGTTCTCCCATTTAACCATTTTGACCTACATTAAATATTGCACTTTTGTGCTTTAAAAAGTCCAGATCAGCTTCCTGGAGTTTTTTTTTTTTAACTCAGCTTTTAAAGTTGTCTACTTCACGCTACATTTTAAAAATAAATGTTAGCATATTTAAATTTCCACTGAGATCAATTTTGCGGCATACTTCCTGAGGATTTTTGTATCGTTTAAATTTTATGAAATGTAAAAAAGTAATAATATAGAAGTGCCTTTTCTACCAATACACTGACAACTATTTCCAAGCACCCAGTAGCAAATAAAGTAAAAAAAAGTAAAAAAAAAAATTATAAAGAATACGTTAACCTAACGATTGTGGGAGAGTTGTACTCATGAAGCTATTATTAATCAGTGGCATGCTTTCAGTACAGTCCAAGCAGAAGTTAGCAGGAAATGGAAGTTAGGTATTGCACAGGTGAAAAATAAGATGACTATTCAAGTTCACAATGGCATTCTTAGTTTGCAATGGGCTTTTAAACGCAGCTGTTGGACATATTTCATGTTGCCTAGTTCAGGTACCCATATGAAAGAAAGTATACAATTTAAGCAAAAAAAAAAAAAAAGTCTGCAAAAACTATCTGGAGCCTTACAGCTACATAATTTTAAACCCTTCTCTTGAAAATGCAAGATATCAGAAATACGAGCAGAAAATTCCCAGAACAAATTCACATATCAGTGGACATCCATTGAGGTTAGTGTATATTGGAATTAAATGAAGTATAGAATACAGTCAATTAAGTATACAATTTAAGATAGAAAATTCACTGTTGCCTCGATTATGTAGCAGAGGAACTGGATAACATCTATAGGTTTAAGCTGGAGAATATAATGAGTTTAACGATGGCTTAACCACCAAAGTGGTCTTTGTAAATGAAGAAGACGCAAATGTAGATTTATCAGCCATAAAGGAAGTCATAGGTTATAACAAAGCAAACCTATATATGAAGATTCTCAAGCCCAGGTCCATGGGTAGAATTCAAGGGGTGCCATGAGCTTGAATGGGAAAAATAAATACCTCTTTGTTTTTGCTAACCTGTAATGGAAATTGAGCGTTCCCTTCCATTTTGAAGGAAGGTAACAAACCAGAGTAATACTAGCAGCACCTGTGAGATCACAGGTGTTTTTTTAATATTTCAGTAGCGCTGTTATAGATGTCTCAAAGTATTGTTCATGGTTATCACTCTCCATAGCTACACTAGTTATCATATCTTCCACAAGATCTTATGAATGTGTTAATAAGAAACAAGCCCAAGTATTGCTATATCACAATTTTTTTTTCTAATAGTTTTATAGCTATATTTCAGTACAACTGGCTTTCTTCAGAGTTCTGGTTGTGTTATATTCTGGACTTCAAACGTTATTCTGAGAAGACTCCCAGGCTTCACCAGATTGCCAGAAGGGTCCGTGGCATAGGCAAAAAAAAAAAAAGGATCTTATCTGTATCTAGCCAGCTGTTTATCTGCCCAGACCTCATTATCCTGTACTGTGGTTTCAGTCCTTTTGATGGTGGAGTCACTACCTTCATACACTTTATCTTTTTCCGGAATATTCCAGGAGATGTACCAGTCAAGGGAATGTGGGTAGGCAGGCCTTTAAACAATGGATAGCTGACAACATAAGGAAATCCATTTCACTTAGAATAATACCAGTTGATAGAAGATGGAATGGAAGAGGGCTGCAAGGTGATGGGAAGTAGAATTTCTAAATGGAGGACTCTCTGAATCATAATCCATAGCAATAAAAAATGACCTCAAGAATTTCTCTCTCTTTTCCCTGTGGACAAATATGGTATTTTTTCCACCATTGTAGAGATAAGGCAATTATTGTTCTAACAAATACTGAGGAATCAGAGTTTAATTTAAATATCACCTGATGGAACACATTGCCTGAAATCTTTGTTTTTCCAACTTTTTAATGAAAAATTAGAAGCATATAGAAACATAGAAAAAAAAGTAGCATAAGGAATACCCATATACCCTCCTCTCCTTCTCCTAAATCCCTAGATTCAGGAGCTAACATCTTGCCATATATGTTTTTTTTCTCTGTCTCCCTACCTCCCATATATGTGCCTTTATTTAATGTAGGGAATCTCTCTCTCTCTCTCTCTCTCTCTCTCTCTCTCTCATACACACACACACTTTTTTTGTTTTTGTTTTGATGTTTGTAAGTTATAAACCCCCTTATACTGGACCCCTAGATACTTCACTATGCATTTCCTTAGAATAATGGCATGCCATCTTGCTCATCATGCTCAAGAAAATTAAAAATGCCATATTATCCTGCCCATAACCAAAGTGACCCACTGGTTCAAAAATGTCTTTCATATCATTCTTTGAGGTTTTTTTTCATACCAGTGTCCCATGATGTTTTATGTATTGCATTTGGTTTTTTAAGAGAGGGGAAAAAACTTTTTCTTCTACCCTCTTGGTTTCAGTGTCTAGAAACTCCAAGTTAAATTGACAAAAGACACAATAGGAGAAAAGGCATGCAAATTTTATTTGATGGTAGTGTTTTAATGTGGCATGAAGGGCTTCATAGGAAAGAACTGAAAATGCCAAAGAAGTGGTAGGCCTAAGAGTTATATACCGTTTTAACAAAGAGTGATCAAATTGTAGCGAGGTGACGAGACAAAGGAAAGGCGTGTGGTTTTCTCGGGGGGATAGATTGCAGGAAGTCACATATATGGGGAAACTAATGCAAGATAAGGATATTTCAGTAGTAAGTAGATTCAAGTCAGTGCTGCAGACTCCAGTGATAAAAAGTCTTCTGCTCTTCCTGGTCCAGAAAGAGGAGGGAGAGTACCTTCGTGAAGGCCAGGGTATGCCCTGCCTTCAGACAGAAATACACAGGTTGGAGAGCTTTTCCTGTCTCTGCTGTTTCTCAGTTGCCTTCAGCCCCAAATAATCCTTACTCCAAAGTGACATATTGTGATTTCTTTCTTTTTACTGATATTAACATTTGGAAGAATTTTGTACAATATTGTCAAAAACAAAAACAAAACTCACCTTTCTGCATTTATCTGATTTCTTCCCCTTCGTTGTGTGATTCAACTTGTTCTCTAGTCTCTGTATTTCTTTTAAACTGGAAGTTGGTCTAGATGAGACTTGAAAAGATGCAAGTCAAATGTTTTTGGCAAGAATACTTCTTAAGAATACTTCATAAAAGAGGGAATGTACTTCAGACCCCATCGGGAGGTCATGGTATGAGGTAGTTCCCACTTGTAATGCCGCTAAGTTTGATTACTTGGTTTAGGTGGTGACCATCAGATCCTGAACTGTCAAGTGTCATCTTTTTAAATTAGTAAGTCATCTAATGGCTTCAATATCCTTTGACCGTCCTTCCCTAAGTCGCTACGTTAGGGTTGCGTAATGGTGATTTTTCTGAACTCTGACATGATCCTACCAACTGATTTCTTCTATTTAAAAAGAAAAGCTTTCGTTTTTTCCCCTTGATGTCAGTACGGATTTATGGATTCTTATTTATTCAATATGTTACAGTGAGTTACAGTTATTCCTCTTGTTGTTGTTCTCACTGTTACTAAATCTGACCAGTGGGAGCTTGTCCAAGGTTCTGGCTTTAATGTTTCCAAGCTCACCTTGTACTTTCCCTGCCCCAGGTTTGGAATCCACCAGTTGTCTAAGAGCCTCTGGTTTCTTTCGGTGGGGAATGGTATATCGAAACCGAAATGTGGGCAGTAACCCTTTCTGAAAGGAAGACGGGCAGTTTTCTGGCATGCAGTCCTAGGGGGAAATGTTTTCACACTGCTTTCAAAAGGACACAAAAATCCCTTTCAGTTCTGCATCAAAGTTCAGAATAAGGCTAGTTGTACTTAAAAGGCCTTATTGTGAAAACTAGGGCTTCACTTTTTGTCATGTAAAATCTGTAACTTCTTACTCATTTCAGTGCTCCTACTTCTGATATTTTGAACCCAAGTTTACCTGCATATAATCTATGCCAGTTTGCCAAGCAAATTAATGGCGTAAATAAGCTAACGGGAGGCATTCCTAAATGTACTTAAGGGAAGAAATTGTTTTTTAAAGACCTGAGTTCATTGTTTGCATGCAAATGGATGCTGTTAATTAGAAATGAGCCTTATCTAATTCATTAAAGTAGGCCTAGTAGGACCTCTTCTTGAAAATCTCTATTAGTAATTCATATCACTCTATGCAGTCTTTGTGAGACAACCGTTTTCTCTTCGTTCGTCTTGGATTTTGTCTCCTGACTAATTCAGGCTCCCCTGACCGAAGTAGCCTTCAGTATAGTACCTTATTTCCTACAAAACGAAACCCCAACGTTTTAATAAGATTCAGAAATCTCTTTACAGGGCATCCTATCTCTTCAGTGGACTCAGCATGCGTGTGTGACGCCAGTGCTGAAAGCCTTCTCCAAATTCACACTCTGCCCCCCGGATCTTGTCAGCCCTAACTCCAGTCTGTTTGCTCTCTTCTTGAACTTCCCTGGTTTCTCGCCACCAGTTTTGATCCTGGCTCACTGCTGAGTCAGCCAGGAGTTTGCGGACTGAGTGCCCACGGGCAGAATCCGGCTTGGAAAGTGTGCAGTGTCTTTACACAGGCATTGTTTTTGAAATAATTGCGAACATTTAAACATTGAGGGGCTTCGTATCTTCTAGAAAACAAGGACTCCTATCTCCTTTTGAAAGTTAGATCTGGCTTTTAGGCGCTCATCCCCACATTCTCTCAAGGCACAGCCAACTGCATCTGAGTAAGAGATGTTTCAGACTTGCTACTCAAAATGTGGACATCACCTGGGAGGGCTACGAAACGCAGGATCTGATAAATCACGGTCAGCATTTTAATAAGATTCCCATGCGACTGACGTGCGCATTAAAGTTTGAGAAGCACTTGTTTGGGTAAACAGGCCTACTCTTCAGTTCGCAGCGCCTGTCCCGCCTCAGTCGTTTACATTAACTGCTTTCCCATAGACATTTGACTTTATAATACTTCGTATAGATGCTTATACAATGGTGGCAGTGGTGACAGCACTTAATGTTGCCAGATGTCGTTCCCAGTGTTTGACATAGCTCCAGTAATCTTCATTAACGACTCTGATATCCGTCTTTACAGAAGGGCAGTTGGGGCACAGATTGTTTCAGCTCTGACCTTGAGTATTCTCTAAGATACACTTCCAGCGTTTGCCCACCCGCCCCTCACTGAGCAAGCCCATTCCCTTAACTGGCCACGCTTTGCTGCAAGGCAATAGGACACAGAATCTGTTCTGACCTATCTTTCCAAACATGTTATCCATCATACTCATTATTTGCCGCTTGTGGCTCATGCATAAAATGACCTGAACTTTCTTGTCCTTCAGCTTTTGCAAAAACCATTTACTTTCTGAGACTGAACTGTTTTTCTCATAATCTTCTCTCAAAATCCTACTCATCTTCCAGAACCCACTGTCAGTGCAGTTTCCTCAAGGAGTGTTACCTCCTGTCCTCAAGCAGAAGCAATCTGTTCTCTTAAGTTCTTCTTGCTCCTTTTTATAACACATTAGATTTTGTGTGTCTGCCATGTAACATACCCACATGTGTTGCATCTTACTTGGCAAGATTGAAAGCTTCATGAGGGCAAGACAGTACCTTAATCTCCTCTCTAGAGCCCACCGCACTTAGCGGAACATCTAGTACATTGTTGATAACCAGAAGACATTTTCTCAATTTAAATTGTAAGATTTCTATATTCACATTGAAATTAAACGAGGATTATAAATCTCTACGCCTGACATTGGGACATAGTTTAAAAATAGATGCACAGAGCCAGAATCATTTTTTACATGTTTTTATAATATTAGCACATTTCCGGGGCTCGTCTTTAGCTCTGGAAATTGGACTTGATCAATTCTAATCTGAAAGAAGTTGGGATAATAGTTCATGTCTTTGGTATTCTCCAGAATTTAAACCTCTTAAGAGACAGATGACTTCAACTTCCGAAGCATTTATATCAAAAAGAAGCTCTTTGATTCAAATAGTGTGTGCATTTGTTTCCATCATTTTTGCTGTATCACAACCAATAAATTCTAGGTGAAATTGTAAGAAATTAGCCTTGAAACTGGGTATTTTGTTTTCATCCAATGTATAAGCACAAGATGTTTTTCTTGCAATCCATATCATCAAAAAGCTATTTTTTAGACCGATCCAAGAGGATCATACAGATATCATTATCCACAGGTGTCTATGGAAAATCTGGTCTCTTCCCATCTGTTCTCTGATGACTCTTGAAAAGCTTTCAAGGACATTCATAATTCTTCATCAAAAGACTGTGAAAAATTAGCTTCATAGTTAATCTTTTTATGTCATATTTTATTCTTTACGACTTGGCAAATGCTCGTGAAACTGACTAGCTGGAGCCAAACATGCTGTCGCATTGGCTGGTACTGACACCGTCACTCTCTAAAGATGCACACGTGGACGTGCTTTATTCATGGCCGTCTATGAACTTGTGTGGGCCTGGGGAGGTAGGAGGTAGAATTTGGTATGGAGGACCATCTCTCGGATGGGCCTTGAGGGATCCCAGGAGTCAAATGAAGAATGGAGGGATGGACATGCCAGAGAGAAAACGTGACGTGAGTGAAATCAATGCAACAAGAAATAGTGGGCTACGTTGAAGGACTTCATATGGTTTAGAATACAGAAGCTCTCTTAAGTCCCAATTTAAATGTACGCATCTAATCGTCCTGGGCTCTTCATTCTATATGTAAAATCAACTGCCCAATTTTTATTCCAAAGTGAATGCTAGATATTAGTAACCTCTATATGTTCTTGAAAGTTTTTCGAGTAGCCTTATTGGAAGCATGTACCTTGCCCCCCATAACTTGAGAATAACATTTCCAGGAGCCAACTGTGTGTTGTTCTCAACGTGTTTAATACAAGTTATTCTTGCTTTTATAATTTTTCTTATTTAATTAAATATTATGCAAACTATTGAAATAGGCATGCAAAGAGAAAGAATTTTGGTTTCTGTGAAAACTAAGTCACGTGCTTTGAAAGACTTGATCAAGATGACCAGGAAAAAAATGCTGTTCAATTAGATATAGATGAGGAAAGTATTTAAGATTGGGGGTAGAGGGTAGAAATCACAAAAGTCAGGAAGAATTGTACATTTAGATACTTTCTAATCTCTCTAAGTCTTACTCTGAAGAAACCCAAACTGAAAGCCATAGACGATAAAATGTGGGAGTGTTTTGTGCAAGAAAGAATGTGCTGAACTTGAGTTCCGTGCTGAACTTGATCCTTACTTCAGGAAAAGTCTTAGACCCCGTACCAAATGAGTGCTCAGATGAACGTGTTCTAAGAGAAAAGGAAATGTTGAAATATTTGTAAACAACCTTACCTAATCTGTCCAATTTAATTTTTCCCCCCAAAACTACCTGTACACTAATCAAAATCAAGTTTAATAAGAGGGTCTCTCTTGTGTGTCTAAAGTACAAAGTATGGTGTGATGTGAATAGTCAAGATGAAGCAAGTCATAGAAGATTTGGTATCTCAAACCTTTTTCTGGGGTGGCATAGAAGGGCCTTAGTAGGTTTCAAACAGCCAAGATTTGGAACCACATAGGTCCCTATGATAGTTGAGCTCAGGGTGAAATGAAGAGGGTGAGGCTGGCAGCAGGGTGACTCAGGTAATTTTGTAGTCTTGGAAGTTAAGGATGAGAAATGTCTGAGCAGAATAGAAGTCATAAAGATGTGACAGATTTAAGATACTCAGTGGATGAAAATAAAATAACTTGGTAATTGACCAGATGAGATGGGGGTGACGAAGGGAGGGCTCTAGGGTGACCCCTTATCCACACGCCTAGGGCTTGGGGAACTGGCTGAATTGAATGCATTAGCTACGATGGGAAAGACAAGGGTGAGAACCCAGACAGTGAAAGGGATGCAAATCGGACATACAGACTTCAACTTGGGGTATGATGGGTTTGAGGAGCCTGTGGAACATCCAAAATAATGTGTCCAGAGAACATGTATTTGGATGTATGAGTCAACATCAGGAGGAAGACAACGTCGCTGAACGCACTGAGCCTTTTTTTTTTCTTTTCCTCAATGGAGAGGTGATAGCAATTCCCAGTGAACCAACTCGATGAGATCCCTGTATTAATTCACTGACTTAGTAGCTGGTAAACAAAACAGCTTCCAGGATACATATTAATAAGTGATACTGTGGAGAAGGACTTCAGGTATCATGAAGCCAGATGAGGACTAGTGGTAGCTAATGAACTGAGGTAATATATGTGATCTCCACGGGGCACAGAATATTCCCCCTTAACTGTCATAGATCAGAAGGATTGGTGAACCAAATTTTGGGAATATGTCACGAAAACCCATTGATTACAACAGGCAGGAAAATAAGCTCAAAGTTCCCATCTTCCTGATTACAGATCAGAAATGTCCCCATGATCCTATATATGTACGGGACACCCCCGGTGAAAGAGAGGACGTCTACAAGCATATTTAAAGCATGGATACAGTGTCCAGTGAAACGTGAACGGTCGCTATCTAGACAGATGGTACGGGAGACACTGGAACCTGAGAAATCAGCACAAAGCAGAGCCGGCCTCCTTGAGGTCCTGTAAATTCACTCTCCCTTTAAGGTTATCGCTATCTAAAATTTGTCTCTTGTCCATCTGTATAGCAGCTACACCTGGGAGCCCCCACTTTCTGAAAACAGGGCAGGGGCATCTTGCATTCTTTTCATTTTCCTTGTTGCTGAGGGAACTTGTATTGTCTACCTTCAGAGGCTAGCCTGTGAGGCATAGGTGTATGACAAGCAATCATTTCCAAAGTGCTTTTTTGTTAGAATTACAAGCCTTCATACTACTAAAAAGAAACACAGTAATAGGAGTTAAGATTTTTTTTTTTCTCTACTATTATAAATATGTTTCTAAAACCCCTTTCTATAATGGAAAACACCCCGGGGCACCTGGGTGGTTCAGTCGGTTGAACGTCTCACTCTTGGTTTCAGCTCAGGCCATGATCTCATGGTCCATGAGTTCAAGCCCCACATTGGGCTCTGCACTAACAGCGCGGAGCCTGCTTGAGATTCTCTGTCTCCCTCTTTCTCTGCCCCTCCCCTGCACATGCTCTCTCTCTCTCTCTCTCAAAATATATAAATGAGCATTTTTAAAAAATAAATAAAAAATAAAATAAAATGGGAAACACCCTACATGTGTGAGCTGCTAATCAAATAATTTTTCACTTCCTATTATAATGGAGAATGTATAACTATCTCCTTGTTTTTAGTAGAAGGCCTTATTCTCTTATTTCACAGGAAGCTGGCCCCCATTGATTATTCTCTGACCCCCAAATGCACACAAGCCTAAGCGTATCCTCATCCTATCTCTCCTGTCTTCCTACCCCTGACCAAGTAAACATTTTTAGCTCCCAGATTAAAAAATAAATTACAAATATTCCTTTCATAATGTTCTCCACTGTGCCTGTCAGAGTTCTTAGCTGTGAATAACAGAATCCAGCCCTGCTTCATATAAGCAGAAGTCAACTTTATAAGAAGGATAAAGACTTGCTCCCATTGCCAAGGAGTAGAGTAGAACACCAACTCAAAAATGGGAAGAAACCAAAGGAGAAGTTCAGTTTCAGGAACTATACAGCCCAAGTCACACCTTGAGACTGCATGCTCTCATAGACCACGCCAGCTCTGCAGACGGGGGGTGAAGAATCCCGTTGGTACTGAAAATAATTAGAAATGGTACCTTGGAGTTGTCACTCGTTCCAGATTCACAAGCTGAACTTCCTCCATTGGATTCCATACTGGTCTTGGAATTCCCCTCACATATGCAGGGTGTGCAGATTCTGAGCAACCAAAGGTGAGAAGGGTCTCTTGCTTCGCTTTCCTAGTTATTATTCCCATTTAAATTCTTCTCTTCGTAGTCACTAATGTTAAAATTGCATGTTCTCTATTATCTTATGTGGGTTGTTTGATTTTTTTTTGTCTTAGTCTCCACCAGTACTCTGGAAATACCTTTGCCAAGACCATCAGTGATCTCTTATAGTTAAAGCCCCTGGACAGATCTCAGTCCTCGTGTAGGCCACCTGGCATTAACTGATGACTTTCTATCTTAGCACTTTGTCCTACCTTGCCTTCTGTGTCATTAATTTCATCTGATTTTATTCCTACATTTCTTCATAATTCCCTTTTTAATTGCATTCCTTTCACCTGACCCTTAAGTCCTGATGTTTCTAAGTGGCCTTTCCTCAACCTTATCTTCTTAATCTATATACTTTCCCTGGTTGTTACCCATGGCCACAGATGTTAGCTCTCCCTGTATCGATTAGAATCAAATCCAGAGGTGAACAAAAATAAATATAGTGCTTGAAATAGATAGAAATGGATCCATCTATCCTGTGTAAAAGTAATCTGCAACTAGGCAGGCTGGCATCGTTGCTCTATGATGTCAGAGACAAAGGTTCCTTCTGTCTCAGAAATCTGCCGTCCCATGGCGAGGCCCTTATCTTCACGATCCGAGATGACTGTTAGCTCTCCAGATATCACATCTGCTTTTCAGGCTGCAGGCTTTTAGGGGACTACACAACACTCTTGGCTTACATCATATTAGCCAGCATCGATTCTCATGACCACATTCTTTGAGCTGGGCAGCTAAACATTGGGTTTCTGTTATAGAGAAGAAGAGAAGAATGGATCATAGAGTATGCAGATGAGTAGTCTGTGGCATAATCACTTATTTTATGTTGGATCCTAAATGTAACGCTCACCTCAATATGTGTTGCCAGATTACACCTACAAATCTAGCCTCTAATCAGGCATGTCCTCTTCGATGTCTGGAAGCCACCTCAAAAATCACTATATCCAACACTGAATATAGTCTGTTCTTTCAAGAATCTACTGTGGGTGCAGTCTCCATCTATGCACTTGCCCAAGCTAGACACTTGGAAGTTACAGGAGTTAATATTAATAATGCTCAGTTTTGCGTGCTTGTGCTACAGAATGGTCTTTAAGAGTTTTACAGAGGTTTCCCCCCTTAATCATCACAACTCAGCTTTAAAGATCTTTTGTGTTCATCCTCTCACCTGGTTGTGACATGGTAAGCAACGGATGGAAAGCGGTATTCTTAGGTCCATTTTACAAGTTATCAAATTGCAGCTCAAAAAGATTAAGATTGTTGGCCAAGGCTAATCAAAGTTATGGAAAGATTAAGAACTAAATATCAGTGATTCTGACCCCAAACCCATGCCTTTTCCATTATGATCATTGTTACCTAAGTAAACAAAACAATGGATAAGGATAGCAGGGACAAGACGAATGAGTGTTCCCCACTACCTGGATTACCTCTCCCTCAGCCAATTAATGAGACCGGAGGCAGTATTTTCCCAGATTTGTGCTTCTTCCAGTATCTAAAGATAATATTCTCTTTGATGTATTATGAATTTTTAATGAGGTAGGATTTGGATAATTAGTAAAGAAGGAAGGCAAAGTAGCTAAAGAGGCAGAGTTGGTCTGCAAAATAAAAAGGACAAGATAATCCTTGAATATGTATTTTGTTTGTGGAGTTTCAGAACTTGCAAGATTCTGAAGCAATTGATAGAAATGAAAAGAAATGAAAATTCTAGAATTTCCTGTTGCTGAACATATTGTTGCCATTATGAATCAAGAAATGTGAATTAAGATGAGAATTATTGTTCAGCAGTCTTTTGTTGCTAGAGTTGGCTTTTGTGGATGTAGCTCAGTGGAGAATATAGGTCGTATTTTTGTTAGGTTTACACGTGAGCACCAAACTCTACCCTTATGAATCAATAGATGATTTTTTTTTTTAATGATCAGAGCGTAACCATGACAAAAATAGCTTGTTTTCTGATATGTTTGGTATTTTCTTGCCAATTAACCTTTCTGCTGGACAGTGGAAACTAAGTAATTGGGGCTGGAGAGTGGCCAGTTACATAAACCTGCTAAGAAAATGCTGGACAGTAATCCCCGATGCTCCTGCTTGTGTTTATTTCCTTTGGAAGTAAATAGTACTTTTGTGTTTATATTTTTACTTTGCTTTTTTGTTTGGCAAGATACTTACCTAAACTATATGAGCCTCATTTTACTCATTAGAAAAATAAGAAGATAGTGCCTATCTTGTAGAATTGCTGCAGTGGTAAGTGATAATGTAAATAAATTGGGTATTCCTTTGCCTGACATTTGACTAGGGCTTAAAAATCCGTTTCTGGGAAAAGGACTTCTGGGATAGTGAAGTGAGTAGCTCAACACATCTACTTCCCAAAACAACAATAAAACTGGACAAAATATTTCATGATTCTGGAGATCAAAGGCATACTCATAATTGGAAAGCTATTATTTATGGAAAGCTTTTAAACTTTGAAACAGAACAGTGGAAATCTGTGGTGTTTTTGTCTAGCTGTTTCCACGCCACGCTCCCAGCTTGGTCAGCATAGTTGTTACATCGAGGTAGTATAACACATGAAAGCCAGCAGCTTCGCTGCCCAAGGGGCTGGCTTTATGTGAAGCCAAACGTATAAAACCCCATGCCCAGAAGCACAGTGACAGTAGAGACGTAGGTGGCAAATGAATGAGCCATCTAGCAACTTAGCTGTGCTAAAGTGGCCATCTTGATTAGGGCAAACAATTGAATGGAAAACTAGCCAAACATTTAATTTTTCAGGGATTGATGAAAAATGAGACTGTCATAAAGGGCTGGACAATCTCCATATATCTGCTGTAGGATGACTTCAAAGCTGAACTTTGAATAAATTCCCCAACCTACATACAGACCCAGTGACAGAAATTGGAACTTTTACTGACTCCAACTGTTTGAGTTCAACTCTTGACCTCGTTGCCTAATGACAACTAAGTTCTCCTGGTCTCCAGGAAGCTAGGCGTATTTTTTTTCCAAACTGAGAAGGGATGTCTGCAGTCACACACTAGGGGGAAACATTCCACAGATATTGCCTAGGTAAGTTATTAAAACCCTAATAACAACAACACTGATGTGGAGGGGAATCTGGAGCTCCTTCAATGTATTAAAATGTTGAATTTTTCTAGAAAAATAGTGGTACATGCAAAGAAACGGGGAATTATGTTTTATACTTGGGGAGAAAAAGCAAGCAATAGAAATTGTCTCTGAGTTGGTCCAGATGTTAGACTTATCAGATAGAGACTTCAAAGCTCCTACTATGAATACTTTTAGGAACTTAAAGAAAATCGTGTTTAAATAATGAAAGTATGATGACAAGGGCATAAATAGAGACTATCAACAGAGTTCCACATTATAAGAAAAATAAAATTCTGGGATTGAAAAGTACCATTTTAAAAATTGGGGTACCTTAGTGGTTCAGTCAGTTAAGTGTCCGACTTGGGCTCAGGTGATGATCTCACGGTTTATGAGCGTGAGCATCATGTCAGGCTCTGCACTGACAGCTCAGAGCCTGCTTCAGATTCTTGGTCTCCCTCTCCCTCTGCCTCTCTGTCTGTCTCTCAAAAATAAATACATAAACAATAAACAAACAAATCCATCCAAAATGGCTCAAGAGCAAATTCAAGATGGGAGAAGAAAGAATCTGTAAACTTGAAGATAAATAGAAAATGTCCCATCTGCAGAACAAAGTGAAAAAAGAGTGGGGAAAAAAAATGACCGGCAACTCAGAACGGTAAGAAAACACCGAGTGTATCAATGTAGATCCCAGAAAGAGAAGAAGGATATAGGAGCAGAAAAATTATTTGAAGATGTGATGGTCATACTTTTCGTAAATGCAGTGAAGTTGAACAAACCCCAAACAAAGTAGACTCAAAGGGACAAATGCACAGAGACATCAGGGTCATGCTATTAAAATACAACCACGAATGTAAAAATGTTGAAAACAGTCAAAGAAAAATGACTCCTTCCATACAGGAAACATGATTTGATTAGCAGATAACTTCTTAATATTAACAATGAAGCCCAGAGTCAGTGTGTTGATCTAGTTAAAGCGCTGAAAGAAAAAAAAAAAAACTGTCAACCAAGAATTTTAGATAAAGTAGAACTGTTGTTTAGAAATGAAAATGAATAAAGACCTTCTCAAAAAATCAGGATATTTCTTTCTCGTTGTCCTGACTCACGAGAAAAAAAAATGAAAGGAACTCCTTCAGGCTGAAAGCAGTGATATTATTCAGTAACTCAAATGTACGCGAACAAATGAAAAGCAACAGAATTAGTAAATATGCATGGAAATATAAAAGACTGTACAAACATAGATGTATATAGGCTTTTCTTTCAGGCATATTTTTGCATAAAACAATTTTATCGCCGTATTTTTGTGTCATTATGTATAGATACAATGAACATGATGACAAATAGCACAAAGGAGGAGGGAAAATGGAGCTTATCAGAGCAAAGTTTCTATACTTTACCAGAATTAGTTGTTTTTCTGGCTTTATTGAGGTTTGCTTGACAAATTGTGCATATTTAAGATGCAAAATGTGATATTTTCTTACAAGTATACCTCGTGTACTCGTTAGGACAATTGAGCTAATTAGCATATCTGTCATCTCCTGTAGGTACCATTTGTCTACGTGTGGTGAAAACACTTAACATCTACTCTTAGCAAATTTTGAGTTTGGAATACATTATTATTAACTATGGTTATCATGCTGTACATTAGATCCCCCAAACCTACTCATCTTATTACTGAAACTTTATACGCAGTTACCACCATCTCCCCATTTCCCTCACCCACCGCCCTTGACAACCATCATTCTTCTCCCTGTTTCTCTGAATTTGACGTTCTTTCAGATTCTACATACAAATGAGATCATACGATATTCGTCTTCCTGTGTCTGACTTATTTCACTTACCACAGTGTCCTAAGTACATTCACAGTAGCACAAATGGAAGAATTTCTCTCAAGGGTGAATAATATTCCACTGTGTGTGTGTGTGTGTGTGTGTGTGTGTGTATCATACTGTCTTTGTCCATTCATCCACTGATGAACGCTTAAGTTGCTTCTGTATTTTGGTTACCGTGAATAATACTGCAGTGAATATGAGAGTGCAGAAATTTCTTCAAGACAGTGAATTCATTTCCTTTGGATAAATACCCAGAAGTGGGATTACTGAATCATATGCTAGTTCTATTTTTAACCTTTTGAGGAACATCCATAGTGTTTTCCATAGTAAATGTACTAATTTATATTCCCTCCAACAGTGTACGAGAGTTCCCTTTTCTTCATATGCCTGCCAATATTTGTAATCTCTTGGTTGTTTTTTTTTTTTTTGATGATAGCCAATCTAATGGGAGTAAGTTACATTAGTAGATCTGAAGTATACTATGATAAATAGAGATGTGTTTGTAAACTTTAGATCAACCCCTAAGAAATTAACCTTATGGTTTAAAAGTAAACAGAGGAATTAGATTTGTACACCAAAAATAACTATTTAACAAAAGAATGTGGTAAACACCGTGAGACATATAAAAAGATATGAGACGGGGTACCTGGGTGGCTCAGTTGATTAAATGTCCGACTTCAGCTCAGGTCATGATCTCACGGTTCATGGGTTCAAGTCTCGCATTGGACTTTGCTGACGGCTCGGGGCCTGGAGCCTGCTTCAGATTCTGTGTTTCTCTCTCTCTCTCTTTCTCTCTCTTCTCTCTCTCTCTCTCTCTCTCTGTCTCTGCCCCTCCCCTGCTCATACCCTGCCTGTCTGTCTGTCTCTCTCTCTCTCTGAAACATAAATGAACATTAAAAAATTAAAAACAAAGACATGAGACAAATAAAAAAGAGCAAAATAGCAATTTAAATAGAACTACATCAATAGCCGCATCAAATGTGAAGATATTAAGCATTCCAATTAAGATCTTTCACGCTGGATTTTTTAAAAGAACTAACTATATTCTGTCTAAAAAAAAATGCTTCAGAGTCAAAGACACATACACTTTGAAAGTAAAAAAAAAAATGGAGAAAGATATATCATATAGATAGTAACCTTAAGAAAAATAAAATGATGATACTAATGCCAGATAGACTTTAAGGTAAAACATGTTACTAGTGCTAAAAAGGGACATTTGTGATTACAAAATGGTCACTTCATCGGAAGCCATAACCACAAACCCCACAATTTATGATGCAGAAATTAACAGAATGCAAATGTGAAATAAACAATTAAACAACAATTATTAGAGATTTAATACCTCAGTCTCCATATTTGGTCAACCAATTGGACAGAAAATCAGCAATGATATAGAAGACCAACTCTATCAACTAACTTGATCCGACATTTATAGAATACTCCACCAAAGGACAGAATACATATTCTTTTCTGCATTTTAATTGAGGTATACTTAATATACAGTGTTATATTGGTTTCAGGTGTACAATAGAATGATTCAACAATTCTATCCATTACTCAGTGCTCATCACGAGAAGTGTACTCTTAATCCCCTTTATCTATTTCATTCATCTCCCTAACCCACCTCCCCTCTGGCAACCACCAGTTTGGTTTTTATATTTAAGAGTCTACTTGTTTCAAAATACCTTTTCTTTGAAAGTGCCCATGGCATATTCTCAAGGATAGATCGTATGGCAGGTCACAAAACAAATCGCAGTTAATTTTAAAGGATTGAATTCATTAAAATCATATTGTGTTAACACATCAGAATTAAGTTAGAACGTAACAACGGAAGGAAATCTGGGAGATACCAAACTATTTGGAAATTAAACAACACCTAAATAATCCATGAATCAAAAGAGATATCACAAGGCGAATTAGAAAATATAAAAGCACATGTCAACATTTATGGTACACGGTTAAAACAGTGTTCATAGGAAAATTTAAAACTTTAAACACTTATGTTAGAAAAGGTTAAAATTCTCAAATCAGTAACTCAAGCTTTTACCTTAAGAAACTAGAAAAAAAAATAGCAATCTAAATCCAAAGGAAATAATGATGACTAGAGCAGAAATCCATAAAATATAAAGAAGAATAGAGAGAATCAATGAAAACTAACATTAATGTTTGGAAAAATTTTGAAAATGGCAAGGCTTTAGTTAGATGGACCAAGAAAAAAAAAAAAGAGAAAGAAGTCTAAAGTTACCAAAATTATCAAGGAAAGAGAGGACATCACTACCAACCCTATTGAAGCTAGGACTAGAAGGTAGTCCTATAAACAACTTTATACCACAATTTCTCCAAATTACACAAAATGGTAAAAATCCTAGAAAGATATAAATTACTAAAATAGATTAAAAAAAAGTAGAAAATCTGAATAGACCTAATACAAGTACAGAAACTAAATTAGTGATTGTAAATCTTCTGACAAAAGAAGCCTCATTAGAGATGATTTACTCATGACCTTTCAAAAAAAAATCTCTTTTAAATACCAATCCGTCACAAATCCTTTCGGAAAAAAAGCAGAGGAGGGAACTTCCAATTCATTCTATAACACCAGCATTACTCTGATCTAAACTATACAAAGATATTATAATAAAAAATTAATAGAACAACGTCCCTCATAAACATAAACACAAAATTTCTTAACAAAAATTTAGGAAACTGAATCCAGAGTATGTGAAAAAGATTACATACCATGTGAAGGGGCTCCTGGGTGGCTCAGTTGGTTGAGTGCCTGACTCATGATTTCGGAGCAGGTCATGATCCCAGGCTCATGGGATCGAGCCATGTGCCAGGCTCCTTGTTGAGGCATGGAGCCTGCTTAAGATTCATTCTCCCTCTCTCTCCGTCTCTCGCTCTCTTGCTCTCTCGCTCTCTCGCTCTCGCTTTCTCTCTCTCCCTCTGCCTCTTTCCCACTCTCCCCCACTCAAGCATGCTTTCACTCTCTCTCTCTTTCTAAAAGAAAAGAAAAAAAGATTACATGCCATGTGACATTTATTCCAGGAATGCAAAGTTGGTTTAACATCAAAAATAATTATTGTAGCATACCATAAGGGCAAAAACCAAATGATCATGTAAATGGATGTAGAAAAAGCATTTGGTAAAATCTAACACCTAGTTATGCTACAAATTTTCAAGAAATAAGAAAGCTTCCTTAACGTGGTAAAGGTCGTGTATGAAATACCAATGGCTAACTAACATCATTCATAGCGGTGAAAGGGTGAATATTTTCACCTTCAGGTCAAGAATAAGACAAAGATATCTACCTTTAGTACGTCAACATTCAACACTGTACTGGAGTTTAAATCAAAGAAAGACGGAGGAAGGCAGGAAGGTGTAGCGATGGGACACCGAACTCTCTATGTTTACTAAAAGCCATTAAATTATACACCTACCATAGGTGAGCTTTATGGTATATAAATTTATACTTGAATAAACATGAAAAAAGAAATAGTTGAGAATGAGAAAATAGAGAATCAACACATTTGGCAATAAACTCATAATTGTTGAATCTTGATTACAGATAATCCGAGCTCGTCATACTACTATACTTTTGTGTATGCTTGAACTTTCTCAAAATGTTTTTAAAAAATCTCTGCCTGTATGTCCCTTGTTCTCCAGTGCAATTTGGGCATGGTTCTTTTTGCTTATCTCTTTGAGAGTGTAATCTAATTTTCCCCTAATAAGTGTGTAACACAAGTGTCATATATGTAATAGTTTCTGCCTATTGGCCTTTCTATTTCTTCTCACGTTTGCATTATACTTTGCTTTTTGAGTCACAGACTGACGAAATGACATGGCATTTGCTTAGAAACCATTCACTGTCTCTAGAGAATACAACACTCTCCTATATTCAGCAGGAAAGCGATATCAGTCAGCTCCCAGTGAAGAGAAAGAAACTATCCTCAGTCTTCATGAACCTACAAATAATTGTTTTCAGTGTTATGTCAGTCTGCCGTCTGTCCTAAAAACAGATCTAAGAACAAGGAAACATATTTTAGTTCACAGTGTATTGACTCTGTCATAGGTGACTAAGTCTATTTAAAAAAAAAAAAATCTTTAGAGTTCTCAGTTGGATTCTACTATTTTTAAAGGTGTGCTTAGGTTAATTTAAACAGTCTACTTTATGGGTCAAAGCTAATCTTAAACTATCTACTAGGTAGACTTACTAAGTTCCTCTGTACCTTATACAAAATATTTAATGAGTTTAATCATCGATGGGGAAGGTAGAATAAATAATACACTAATGAATTTTATTCGTGATCAAATTTCAATACCCAGAGGTAATTCAGCAAAAGTTATATTTACACAGACTATTCAACTAAGTACTTTTATTGTATATACCTAATGACAAATACGTTATTCTCAAAATAAGTAGAAACAGGCCGTACCTCTACTTAGAAACCTTTAGTGGTTCTCTTGTACCACAGAAGGAATGTTTTAACCTCTGCAGGCATGTGGGGCTTGCAGAACAAGACCCAAACCTACCTTTCTAGTACTTTGTCTCACCACTCCCCTTCCACATTCCCTCACTACGAAAACGTGAACTAGGCCACGCGCTTTTACATCACTGTGCCTTTGTCCCTGCTGATCCTCTTTCTACAATGCCTTCCCCCTTCTTCATCTAATGAGCATATTTTCTGGGCTCCTGGGAAGTCATTCCTCCCTTTGAATTCCTAGGACCCTTAGTAGCCAGTTTCCCATTGAATGTAACATAAAATTCAAACTCTTTCCGTGACCTCCTGGCCCCTGCTCCTCCCTCTGGCCTGATCTTCCGCTCTCCACCTTGCTCACCGCATTTCATTTGCGGTGACCTACTTTCAGTTCCTCTGAATCTCTCTGTATGTACCGCCTGAAGGATGTTGATTTCTCTGCGTGGAAGCTGTTCCCCTACACTTCATCTAGGCATATTTACACCTATTTCATGGTTAAGCTTCAATGTCCGTGACTCACAGGGGCTCATTTTTAAAACGACCACACCGTCCTCGGTCCACCGTTCTCCTTAGGAAAAGGTGACATTCCAACCTACCGTTTGCAAGTACATTCACTCTTTGACCACGTACCTACATATAAGAAACCAAGAGTTGTTCAGTTAAGTCCTGTGGGAAAATTCGAAATGTTAAGGGTATTGGAGGAGGGTTATTCTTTTCTCTGGTTTGCCAGCATTTTCAACAATGTCTCTCTGGTCTACCATGTTTGAAACTAAAACTGAGAAATGTTTCTATAATTGATTTATTCATCAAAAAGTATAATCGCTCATTCCATGTTAATATAGGTAACATATGTTTTATGATTAATAACCATTTTCTACAACAACAAAGAGTGTGAGAAGAGTGACATTGTTTAACATTTCTGAAGAGTGCTTCAGTTTTTACCTTAAGGGAGCTGATGATTCTGGGGCACCTGGGTGGCTCAGTCGGTTAAGCATCCAACTCTTGATTTCTGCTCAGGTCACGATCTCATGGTTAGTGAGTTCAAGCCCCAAGCTTGGTTCTGCACTGGCAGCATAGAGCCTGCTTGGAATTCTCTCTCTCTCGCCCTCTCTCTGCCCCTCCCCAGCTCACTTTCTCTCTCTCTCTCTCTCAAAATAAATAAATACACATTATATTTTTTTTGAAAAGATAGCTGATTCTGATCTCTGCTTCTACATTGTGTTTCCATATCACTTATAATATAGCCTCTGGAAAACTCATAAGAGAAAGGAAGAGAAAAAGGGAAAATGATATAGTATTATTATGAAAATAGTTTTGACCTCAAAGGGCCCCCAAAAGTATCTCAAGGACCCCAGAGGTTCCCAGACCACACTTCAGGAACTGCTATCTGAGGGAATAAAACTATTTTTGTACCTCCTATGGCTACATTCTTTTAAAGTATAATAAGAACTTACCTGGAGTTGTGGGAAGATTTTAAATAAATCAAATGGAAATACCCTTTACCTTTTTTTCTCCAGGATGAAAGCAGTGAGATAAATATGTCCTTTTTCTCTGTATAAGGAACTTTGGGCTTCCTTGTCTATCTAATGCATTTTGCTGGGGGTGAAAATTACAAGTACCCTGAGGAATTCAAATACAGGCATCGTAATAAAAATCACCATAAAATCCACAGAAAAAGACTGACTGACAAAGAAAGGATGTAAAATTATAGACGTGATAAAGTTGGTTTGAGATTAGGAAGAAAGAGAAAAATAATGAAAGAAATTCAAATAACGTGAAAACAACGAATAGGAAAAAGAGGAAGAGGCCCAGATCTTTCTGTGTTTCCATGTTTGATTCCAAGCTAAGTAAACATAGCTTCTCATACTGAGAAACTTTAGTAAATTTAAACAGAATAAATATATGTAATTAGATATAATGTCTAGTTTTCCTTTTAGCCATCCTCTTGTTATGGACCATGGAATACTACTTGTGTAAAATGTTCCTAATGATTTCAAAGGGTGAAGGAGCATTTTAATAGCCATGCACATTTTCATGAACACACACATAATGGGACTAAAAAGGTAATACCAGTTTGCTTATATCAGATTTCTCATACCTTTAATTCCCTAGTATGTATCTAAGAAATGGATTTAGTATCTAGCAGATATCAGCAAACTTCTGTACAATGCCAAGTGGTAAATGCCTTTGGCTTTGTGAGCCGTCCAGTCTCTGTTACAACTACTCAGCTCTGCCACTGTAGTGTGAACACAGTCATAGACGATACACAAATGAATGAATGTGGCTATGTTCCAATAAAACTTTATTTTCACACACAGGGACGCTGGGTGGTTCAGTTGGTTAAGCCTCTGACTCTTGGTTTCGTCTCGGGTCATGATCTCACGGTTCAAGAGTTCAGACCCCACATAGGGCTCTACACTGGCAATGCGGAGCCTGCTTGGGATTTTCTCTCTCTCCCTCTCTCTGCCCCTCCCCCACTCACACTGCGTCTCGCTCTCTTTCTCTCTCAAAATAAATCAATAAATTTTATAAAAAAGAACTTTATTTTCAAAAACAGGTGGTGGGCAGGCTTTAGCTGATTGGGCCATACTTTAGAAACCCCAAGATGGGGCGCCTGGGTGGCGCAGTCGGTTAAGCGTCCGACTTCAGCCAGGTCACGATCTCGCGGTCTGTGAGTTCGAGCCCCGCGTCAGGCTCTGGGCTGATGGCTCGGAGCCTGGAGCCTGTTTCCGATTCTGTGTCTCCCTCTCTCTCTGCCCCTCCCCCGTTCATGCTCTGTCTCTCTCTGTCCCAAAAATAAATAAAAAACGTTGAAAAAAAAATTAAAAAAAAAAAGAAACCCCAAGAATACAGCTTTCACCGATTTAATTTAGTTAATTTTACACAGAACTTGTCTTCCGTAACACATACTTTATTTTTCATGGAGATTCTCCGAAGAATAATGCAAATAATGTTATTATTCTCAAATCCACATTAATGATGCTATCATTCTGAGATACTGAATTTGAGAACGGAACAAATACTACGTACCAGGTACTGAGAATAGAGTGTGATTGCAGTATAGTGCCTGTCCTTAGGGTGCTTGTAATATATTGACAGACATCGGAAATTACAACATACCCTATGATGGAAACAGGATGAGGACCTATGGGACTGTATAACAGGGCCCATAGTTAGACTTGATTGGGATGGGAGTGATAATTAATTAAGAAAAGCTTCCTAGAGAACATGATGGCTAACCTGAGATTGGAAGGATGACTAGAAGCCACCTAGATCAAGACATGGGGAAGTGAATCCCAGACAGAAGGAGCAAGAGTACGCTAAGGCCAGACTTGAACACAGTACTGGATTTCAAGGAAGCGTAGGTTCAGTGGATTATGGAACGTAAAGAAAGACGAAGAGAAGTAAGCAGGGATCACGTCCTAAAGAGCTTTTTGATCCCTGTTAAAGCAGCTGGATTTTACCCCATTAACCCCAGGGAGTTACTAAAAGTGTGAGAGTATAATCAGAGACATAGTTTTAGAAAGATGATTCCTTCGGAATGTCAAGAATGGATACGAAGACGGCAACGAGGGAGGCAGAACCCAATTACGATAGAGCCTCAGTAATCCAGACAGAGAGGCTAGAAGAAGGAGTCATTGGCAGGGAGAAAGGAGAGAAGTGGGCAAATTCGAGAGAGCTATCTTGCATGGAATTGTGAGAACACATTTATTGATACACTCTGGGAGTAAGAGAGAGGAAAGAATCAAGGATGCCTCAGATGTCTAGCCTGAGAGACTAGGAGCTGGCAGATAACATCCGTGGAGGCTGACAGAGAAGCTGCCTTGGGAGGGAAGATGACGGTATGTGGGAAGAGAAGAACCCGGCTATGATTGAAAGCAGAAAAACTGAGGCCATTCACTTTTCACTGCATCTTCCACCGCATGGCAATGGCTTTGTTACAGGCTTTGCTAATGAGTTATGTCACTCTGCCTCTGACAGATGGAGGGCCAAAATATCCTCAGCGTTTTTCTAAATCAATTCCAGCACCTGTGTAGACAGCATACAACAAAAATACAGAAATTCTGGGATTCAGTTAGTCCATTGGACCTATTAAAGTAGGATTGGAGAACAGAGTTCTATCTGGCACCCCCCAAAAAGATGATTTTATTATTTCTTTTTATCTAAGAAGTGAGTTTGATGGGGAATATGAATTATGACAGGCCTGGGATTCTCGGTAGAATCTATTTAGATGTAACTGTTTGGTCTTATCTCCCTACTACTCTCCCCCTCTCTCATTCCATTGCAAATGTATTTTTTTTTTTCACTTCTTTGTTGTTCTGGGAATATTCTGATCACATTCCTGCCTCAGGACCTTTGTATTTCTTCTTTTCTTCTCTTCTCTTTTCTTTTCTTTTCTTTTTTCTCAGAGTGCTCTCCCCCCATTATTTGCATGGCTTACTCCCTCACTTTTTTATTATCTGATTTAATTCAAGCTGCTACTTTAAAAAGAAGCTCCTTATTTCAGTGGCTTAACACAGTGTAAGCGTGTCACTCATGCAAAACTCACCAAGTTGGTTTTGATCAGCACATAGCTCCCTTCCAAATTGTGAATCCAAGACCCAAGCTACATTGCTTTTGTGGCTCTGAGGTGGTTAACATGTGGCTTTAGAAGGAGGAATAATGAAGAATATCACATGTGTAGGGGTTAAGTTCTGAGCCGGCCCTGGAATCAGTGCACATCAATTTTGCTCACATTCCGTTGGTAGCATTCAGTTATATAGCCATACCCAGTGGCAAGGGAGGATGGAAATGACCGCTCGCTTTGTGGTTAAGAGAGGGGGGGGATCAGATTTTTTGATGAGCAGATTGCCATTCTCTACCATGATGATTTTACTCAAATAACTCTTTTCAATGAAGTTTTCTCTGATCACTATAACATTGTAAAACCACCCTACAACTTTAATTGGTATTCCTTTTCTTCCAGGCTTCATTTTTTTTTTTTTTTTCGCTCTGTAGCCCTTAACACTATGTCACAATCTACACGTTTCAGTGTAGCTTGTTTATTGTCTGTCTCCCCCTAATAGAATATAAGCTCTACGAGGGCAAAAATTATTGCCTGCATTCATTGCCATATCACTGGACACTAATAGCCTTCAATAAATATTTGTTGCGCTGTAATCATACATCTTCTTCACCTAGAATTAGTCTTACGTGGCGACACTTTTACTCATAGATTGGCATTTTGACTCTAATTGTGTTTCCCCCACAAAATGTGTCAAAGAGATTTGTCAGTAGAGAGAAATAGAGCTGTCAACTGGTTCATCTCAAAGCTCAATTTCAAATAGTCCTTCTGTGCACTCATGCATGCTTTATAAACACTTTTATGCATGTAAGTGTGTTGGCTTAAGCAAAATTCTTAGCTAGAAATAACAGTTCACTATCCAGATTCACCTTTTTTTTTTTTAGCTCTTTATTTTCTCTACCATTTCTTAAATGCTATTAGTAAAGCCCTAGACTAAAACGGATGCTTCTTTTTTTTTTAATTTTTTTAATGTTTATTTATTTTTGACAGAAACAGAGACAGAGACAGAGTATGAGCGGGGGAGGGGCAGAGAGAGAGGGAGACACAGAATGGGAAGCAGGCTCCAGGCTCCGAGCTGTCAGCACAGAGCCCGACTCAGGGCTTGAACCCACAGACTGAGAGATCATGACCTGAACCGAAGTCGGACGCTCAACCAACTGAGCCACCCAGGCGCCCCTAAAACGGGTGTTTCTGAGGACAAATTATAGCCATACAACCAACTCTGAAGTGTTCACTGTCCCGATTTACGGATGAAGAAACCGAGGCCCATAGAAATTTAAGTAACTTCCCCAAGTTCACACCCTCAATTAATAATTTGCAAGGCCTCGATTTGGTCTTTTCCTTTCAGTAACTCACCACTAAGCTTCATGATATCCCTCTTCATTCTCTTATTATTTTCCTTACTATTGAGAAATAAAAGACTGAGAATCTTTGATATGTTATTTCTCTCAGGAGCACTACTCTTTAATAAAGCACAAACTGTGGACAAAATGAATAAATGTCTAGTTGTGTAACTCAAGCACTAACCAGGTACGAGGGGCATGTCAATTTAAAAATAGTTGATGCTTTGGGGCACCTGGGTGGCTTAGTCAGTTAAGTGTTCGACTCTTTGATTTCAGCTCAGGTCATGATCTCCTGGTTTGTGGGTTTGAGCCCCACATCGGGTTTTGTGCTGCGAGCACACAGAGCCTGCTTGGAATTCTCTCCCTCTGCCTTCTCTGCCCCTCCCCCACTTGGATGTATAATTTCTCTCTCACTCTCTCTCTCTCTCTCTCTGAAAATAAATAAGTAAACTTTAAAAATTAAAAAAACTAGTTTATGCTTTGGTTCTGATTCTGACAAGGTCCCATAGAGGGTGTGACCTGGGGAAGTTAACATGTGTGGCTAAATATGAATTTTTTTTTTTTTTTTTGCCTTAAGGAAGACCTTATATTCCTTTGAATGTTGGTGAAATTTCTCATGCTTCAAGATACTCATTTTATTTTGCTCAGAACAACAACGTGCTGTCTGGGAGAGACATTCATTTAATATCAATTGAGTCGCTTGATGGAAAACAAACAGGAAAAATTTAGTTAATGGAAGTCATGATTAGCTTTGTCGGTATGACATCACAGTTGTAAGAGTTGTATGTCATTGTAAACAAGGTCTGAAAAGATTATTTTTAAAGCAACTCAGTAAGTGCTTACATGGTGTTCCTCATGGACATATGGCACAGAAAAGAGAAAAACTGTCTTTACATAACATACAACTGTCTGGTGTGAATGTGTGCTTATGGCTTGGAATAAAATTTCCAGTAGAATGTTAAACATGGACTCAACATGGCTGCACCTCAGGCCACGTGGGTAGAGGTGAAAATGACGGTGACTAGAAAACTGAATGAGATGACTCAAACCGTGGGGCGCCCGGTGGCTCAGTCGGTTAAGCATCCGACCTCACCTCAGGTCGTGATCTCACCGCTGGTGAGTTCAAGCCCCACGTCGCGCGCTGTGTTCACAGCTCAGAGCCCGGAGCCCGCTTCGGATTCCGTGTCTCCCTCTCTCTCTGCCCCTCCCCTGCTCATGCTCTGTCTCTCTCTGTCTCTGTCTCTGTCTCTCTCTGTCAAAAATAAATAAACATCAAAAAATTAAAAAGAAAAAAGTGCATCCGCCAAGGTGATGATTCCCATGTTGAACACGCACGTGAGGAAGGTATACACAATTACTGTATCCACTGTGAATGGGAAAATGTGTTCTTTCTAATATGGTGTATAATTTTCAGTTAATATGCACAATCAAATTAACTATGCAGTGTATATGGACAGGTGTTGATTCTGTCCACATCTTCTGAAATTTCTGTGTTCTAGTTCGCCCAAAACTTAGAGAAGTACTTCTTCTTCTTCTTCTTTTTTTTTTTTTTTTGGAAGACGGGAGAGATGAGTATACAAAAAAAAAAAAAAATTCAAATGGGAAAATATCTAGCACTTGGCCTGAAACACTTGGTCGATCCTCTCTTTCTCAAATCATGCCATGTAGGGGCGCCTGGGTGGCTCAATCAGTTAAGCATGTGAGTTGATTTCGATGCAGGTCATGATCTCACAGTGGGTGAGTTCAAGTCCCGCATCTGGCTGGCAGCGCGAGGACCAGCTTGAGATTCTCGCTCTCCCCCCTCTCTGTGCCCCTCCCTTCTTCTCTAATTAAATACATACAAAAATAAATAAAACTTCAAAATCGTGCCATGATTTGGCACCCTTCCTCTTACCATAACCGCAGCTCCAGAGAACGTGTTCATTAAGAGTTAATGTGAAATTCATTGAATTTAACAGGACATCCATAACTCTTCCTTTCTGATTATGCAGATTTCTCCCCATCATGATATGTGCTTCCTTCAATTGCATTAAGAGCATTTGTAATGTAAATGGCAACAGAGCCAATATTTCAAACAGAAGCCATTCTTTAAAAAAAAAAAAAAAAGCTAAATGTATTGAAATGCCTCTAAAAGTAAAATATTTAGCACTTAATTGCAGATGGGTAATGTTAAATATCCCATTCATTATTATTACTACCACATGCCTGAATAAATCCTACCATAAGCATTAAGCGAGTAGGTAAACAAAGAAATAACACTTCATGTGATGAATGCCAATATAAAGCACGTTTAAACTGTTGTGTCAAGAGACAAGCCTGGAAATGCTAACTGTGTTCCTTTGCTCTTCTGCAATCATCTGAATACATAAATTCAAATTGCAGCTTTTAAAACTTCAAATCGAGGCTTTTGAAATTTCAGAAAACACATGCGCTTGAAAAAGCAGATTATAACAAGGTCCTGGTGGGATTTGGGCACCATCTTTTTTGTATTTCAAAGGATAAAAAACAAACCTATACAAGAAATGACTACCGAATGTTTTCATATTTCAAAGAGATGCTGTACTTTTTAAAAAATTAAATCATCAGGAAACTTTTCCGCACACACTGTGTGAAGAGAAAGATTAGGGCAACTGGCTTCGCCAAAACTTTTACTTTTTCAGTCATGATTTATTCTATCTGGAAGTCCTGAAGAATTTTCTAGATTAGTATACAGTTACTATCCATAAGGTCATATGCAAGTCGCTGCCTTTCAAACTGATGCTGAAAGTTAATTAGAAAGCATACTTAATTATTTAAAACGCATGGATGAGTCCCCAATACACTCCAAATGCCCTGTAAATATAGAAAATTTATCGGATTTGTACTGAAAAGACAGTAATTCTTCAGAAAATAATTTACTGATTTAATGGAATCCCTATCACAATCCCCGGTGAGATTTATTTTGATATTTGACCAAATGATGCTCATATTACAAAAGTTGGGATAGCTAAGTGCTTGATGTAGTGCATTACTGTCAAAAAATCTCCAGTAGATCAGTAAACAGAACCTCATTGCATATAAAACACAAAACAAAATGAGGCAATCACCACAAATCAATAGAAAATAAATTGTGCTGGGAGAAAAATATATCAATTTCTGAAAAACCCTTCAAGGTCAGAAACTTAGCTATATAAATTGAAGATGGATTAAGTTTGTACTCTTTGAAATGAAAGTATAATGTCCTAGAATAATATAAAGGTGAATATTTAAGCAACTAGAGGATATTCATAATTTTCACGGTAGTGTCAGTGAAAAAGATAACAAAGAACATGACAACATTTTATTTAGAAACAAACAAAACTATTAAATTTCCCAAGGTAAAAAGGAAGCTAGAAAAATAGTCTCGGTAAGTATTTTTCTGACTTTTTATTTTTTATCAAAGTGGATAATGTGAAAGGAGCTTCACCAAATAAAACACTGAGGAAAAATGGGCAACAGACGCAGCAGACCATTGGTAGCAGAAGCAAATGACAAATACACACCAATACACAAATGTTTTTCAACTTTTCTAGTAATAAAAAAAAATCCGTGGCAAACTCTTTTTCTTCTTTCAAGCATATAAATCATCATGCACTACAGCAGTAAACGTGTGTTGAGACAAGTATCTTATAACTGTTGGTGGAGGTGGATGGGAGTTCTTATTGCCAGCATGGCGAAGAAATTTAGCAACGTGTATCTAAATCCTTAGTATTCTAATCGTTAACTTTTCTTCCTTATTCGAAGCAAATTAGCAGATCCGTAAGCCCAAATGCATAAACAAATGTATTTGCTATAGGGTTATTTATTATAATGAAAAAGTGGAACCAAACTAAATGCCTACTAATGAAAGAATGGTGAAATACGGTGTACCTACTTATGGGTTATTGCTCAGATCTTAAAAATCAATTTTTCAAAGAATAATTAATGACCTAAGGAAATACAGTCGAATATTCAAGTTGGAAAATAGGTATACAGTGTTTATAGAGTGTAACACCAATTAAATATATAAATCCCAATTATCATGGTTAAGCACATTTTCCCTCTTTTCCTTGGCTGGATATTCTTAAAAAAGAAAAAAAATACACAAGTAATTAATTTGAGACGTGTTTGAAGCAGAAGTTTGGGGATATTTGCTTTTAGACTTTTTTTCAAGGTTTGAGGCACTTTTGACGGGGGGTGCGGGTATTACTTTTTCTTGCTCTTCAATTTTTGTTTGTTGGGTCTGGGATTTTTTTCTCTCCCTGATAGGGTGAATTTCTAGGTGAGGGCTGAGAAAAGCTTTACCCATCCGTCTAGGTTTTACATAGGTAAACTGATTTTAGCAAGGTTTTAGTGAACTAAAATGAGGAGGAAAATGGTAGGAGTAAGGTTGCTGCTCTCAGTATTTGGGACACTACGCAATATGACGGAGCCAGATACTGAAGGAGACAAAGATCTGCAAAAGAAAAAAGAAGAAAAAAGAACGATAAGGTAGACTCACAAACACCCTTGAAACCTAGACCCCAGTATTTGAACCACCTTAGAACTTGTAGATGAATAAAGGATGTCTCTAATGGAATTTTTCCCTTTAAGAATTGCTTCTCAGTCCAGAGTCTGTGGAAAAATGGTTCTATTCACATTCTAAAGCTGCCAGCAGTTGACAGGAGCCCTTTCACCCTAGGGGTTAGTAAGAAGTATCACCAGCGCTATGACTACCACGGGTGATTTCAACCTCCTCTACATGCTGTGCCCCAGTCCACGCCAGAGAATTCACATGGGGTGAGATAGCTTTGTAGGGAGTATACTTTTTCTCACGAGGCTCTGTTTCGTCTCTTCTCCCCTTTCATTTCCCTAAAGTCAAAGGGAGGGGCTTGGAGATCATCCCTGAAAACAAGTACGTGGAATGCAAGCAGGGAAGACCATATTGTTTTTCAGCTGCGTATTTGTTGAGCTGAAGAGCTCCTTCCCAAGTCCGTGTAGCTTTTCGAGCGGCCAGAAGAATACTCTAGGCGCTCCTTTGGCTTTTCCACATCACAGCTGGGCAAGCGGAGGAGGAGCAGGAGCCACAGGTTAGCCATCCGCAAGAAAGGAATGAGTGGCTGTGAAATGGCCGTTTTCCTTTAATTTTTCAATTTAAATAAGCAGGAGGGAGAGTTGCTAATCTTTAATCTGAGAACGAAGGAAAAAATGGGCTCAGAAGGTGCCAAACGTGAAGTGTAAATTATTAGTGCAAAAGTTAGTTGACCGTGTTTTATCCACCGACCCGTTGCTGGGGATTCTGAAGCCTATATTTCCAGCTCTTTGAGCTCCAGGTCTCTTATTTTCTCTACTAGTGATTTCCCCTAAGTATCTGATGCAATGAAATGCACTCTCATCTGGAGTAAATATTGTCCACTCAGCTAGATAAGGTGGAAGTACTCATAGACCAGATGTCATGGTCAAATGAAGAGCGTAGACTCTGGACCCAGATGACCCAGGACTGAATGCTCGACTGACCGCTTACTAGCTGTATGAGTTTGGGCAAAATACTAAGCTCAGTTTTCTTTCATCTGCAAATGCGAAAAGATGAGTACCGTGTCCTAGTAGGAATGTGGGGACTTGACACTTGATTCAGGGCTACCACGAAGTAATTGCTCACTAATTCCTAGCCACACATACCAGTCTGTCTCCTTTCAAGTCCTGTTGAAGCACCTTCTCCATTTTACATGTATCCTGTCTTACCCTTTTGTCTTATTACGTCTTGACGATTTGAACCTTCAGGACTTCATCCCTGACCTCTTATGATAGTCTCATACTTGATTCATCAGTCTCTTGTCATACAACCCTTAGGCACACCCATTCTCCATAGTGTAGTCACAGTGAGCTTTGGATCAAATAAATCTTGCCCTACTCAAAACCGTTAAGTGGTTCATCACCTACAAATTGAAACAGAACATTCTAGGTGCTTCATAACTCAACGTCTACTCACCTCACCAACTTCATCTCCTGACCCTTCCTGTATAAATCTGGAATACTTTGCTAACAGATAACGTTAGCGTAAGGCTTTAATGTAGACACCCTTACTTTTCATGTACAAGAGGGGCCAACACATTTGTCATTGGCAAAAACTTGTGTAATCAAACATTAAGTCCCGTGGAAAGTAAAGCCAAATCTCACTGACTCTGTTCATGGAAAATGAGCTCAATCATCAGGCAGGTAATGCCGGTAATAATATCCACTCACAATTATAAACTAAAGATAGCAGTAAACAGTCATTATGTTATGAATTTTTAAAAAAATTCTGGACCTATCAGCAACTTGGTAGCAAGTGAAAGAACCCAAGTCATTATGTCAAGTGCTGGGAGGCTGTGCATATGAATTAAATTTCATCCGTTCTAACCTGCACATTTTATCCCATTGAAATCAGTGAAGCCAGGATGGGTTTTACAGTCTCTGCTTGCCAGGACGCACACGGTTCCGAAGAAAGTCCAGGAAACAGTAGTGGAACCCTCTTAAGAAATGATATGTTGGCAACACTCTTGCCACCGCGGAGGATGCCAGGGTGAGGGTAAAGATAGAGGTCAATTATCCTGAAGGGAAAAGTGATATAAAGGAGAGGCAAGTTCTAAATACGACAAAGTTTTAGGACTACCTCACTAATTTTTCACGTATGGTTTACTTTTTACGTGTATGACAAAAAATATACAGAAATCTAAAAGAACAATTTCTTCATCGGAAAAGCTTCTAAATGATAACCCTTATCTAAACCCTTATCTAAACCCTTATCTAAACCCTTATCTAAACCCTTATCTAAATGATAAGGGTTGAATCAGTACCATGCCTTTTCCAGCTCGTGCCTGGCAGACCTTAGGATGATATTATATGACCTGCAAGTGAAGATATTCTCTCTCTCTCTCTCAAATAAACAAATTCCAGTTAACATATAGTGTATTATTAGTTTCAGGTGTAGAATATAGTGACTCGACACTTCCATACATCACCCGGGGCTCATCGCAACAGGTGCACGTTTTAATCCCCATCACCTATCACTATTATGAAGAATGGGAAAGATTCTTTTCAAAGAGAAACACATTTAAAATGGAAAAGCATGATGGCAGAATGCATTCATTAATGCAACAGTTACTGATTTGCTATCTGTTTTCTGCCATCCATTGTTCCAGGAGCAAGAATTATGGCAATAAATAAAAATCTTGGCTGTCAGGAAGCTTCATTTCATGTGATAGACATCATATAAAATAACACAAGTATAGTGTTTGTGCCTTTCAAGAACTAGGAATTTGGTAGGAGAGGTGTCGTTTTCTTTAGGGTCATCAGGAAAGACCTGCAGGAGATGATGGTTGAGGGAAGGACATTGAAGGCAGAAAAATACAGCAAGTACGAAGAGTCAGAAGCAGGGACCCATGTAATGTACTTGAGGAGCACAGCAAGGAAGCTAGAGGGCTTCAAGAAGGATAAGAGAAATACAGAGTAGTTGGAAATGAAGTCTGAGAAGTCAGGAGATTAGGGATCGGCAGATTTCCTAGATCAGTGCTGGTCAATAGAAAAATAAGGTGAGGGGCGCCTAGGTGGCTCAGTCAGTTAAGCGTCCAACTTTGGCTCAGGTCATGGTCTCGTGATTTGTGGGTTCGAGCCCCCATATCGGGCTCTCTGCTGCCAGCACAGAACCTGCTTCAGATCCTCTCTCTCTCTCTCTCTCTCTCTCTCTCTCTCTCTCTCTCTGTGCCCCTCCCCTGCTTGCTCACTCTCTCTCTCTTTCAAAAATAAATAAATATTAAAAAAAAAAAAAAAAAGGAGTTGAGCTGCTTATGTAATTTAAACTTGTATAGCTGCTACATGTTTTTAAAAGGAAGTAGGGACAGGTGAAATGAATATATCTTATTTAATCCAATATATTAAAAATATTACTTCAACCTGTACATGATATAGAAAGTACTAAGGAGCTGTTTTCCCTTCTTGAAAAAAATGTTTCAAATACTTTTGTTTTTTACAGCAGTTGTAGGTGCTCAGCGAAGTTGAATAGAAGGTACAGAGATCACTTTGATATCTGGTGTATATTTTACACTTAAAGCACATCTCAGTTCCCCTTACATCATTTCAGGTGCTCAGTAGCCACAGGGAAGGTGTCTACCATTTTGGACGGTACAGATCTAGACCCTCATAGCACGCTGTACGGACTTTGACTTTGCTGTGAACAAATTGGGAAGCAAGAGAAGAGTTTTGACTGTGACAGTGACATGACATGACTTGGGTGTCCGTAAGATCCCATATCATGACTTGGGTTTTCATGAGATCTGCTTTTTTGAGATTAGACAGAGAAGAGAGTGTCCCCTCACATGCCCCAGAACAGAATTTGAACAAGTTCCCAACCTAGAGCAAAACTGAGTAGAGACAAGCATACATTCAAAAGTGGACCTGGTTTGGGAAGTAGTGTAAGAGTAGTTCTCTCAACGCCCTGTCTTTGCACAGGCTGTAAATAAGATAGGCTGTGTCTTATTTCGACCCATGGGGATCTCTTGTTTCCTCTCATGGACTGAGATCATCAGGGCAAGCTATGCAACATATCTTTCTTTAATCCTGATGCCCAGTAGCCTTGTTGGAAGTTAGTAAGCCCTCAATAAATATTTGTTAAATTGAAACAAAAACAATAGCTAAACATCCCCCAAATGGAAACATTCCAACTATCCACCAACAGAGATATGTATTTAGATAGTTCAAAACTCTGCAGCCAGGAGAATAAACAAATTAAGCTCTATGCCACGTGGTTGATTATTGTAAACATTCTGTTGAGTGAAAGAGACAAGACACAAAAGAGGATATAGCATATCATTCCATATACTCAGTGTTCAATATAGACAACATAATCGAAGTTGACAGGATACTGGTTATACTTGGAAAAAATGCCTGCAAGGGACAAGAGGGGCCCCTGGGCTTCTGATGACATTCTATTTTTCTGGTTATTTGTATACTTTTAAAAAATATTTTGAGCTCTTCAGTCATATGTGTACTTCTATATATATGTATATATATAGAAGTGTATATAGACATATACGTATATATATGTATTTATATTTTACTTCAATTAAAAGCTTACATACAGGAGATATATCTCTCAAAAGTTGTTTGAGGTGCAGACCATTTTGTTCAACGGTGTTACTATTCAACATGTAAGGATAAACTTATGGCCAATAAATGAATAACATATTTTAACTCAGTTTTCTTCTTTCCTCCAAAAAAGATGGTGAATCATAATTTGGAAAACATTTTAACATGCAATAACTTAGTGTTGTTTTTTTTATTCCCTTGTTTTTATTTTTAACCCAACAATTTACCAGAAAGGTGTATTTTTTTTAAGCACGTTAAAACATGCAACTTTATATTATGTAGTTGTTCCACATAATATACAGTACAGAGAACAGCCCCTCAGAACTAAGAATTATTCAACCCTAAATGTCAGTAGTGCTGACGTTGAGAAACACTAATTTCATGACATAATGTTGTTGGAATTTTAAAATTAGAATTTTTTCTTCACTAGTTTTTATCGCTTATATTTTAGAGATTTTTGAGAGATTAAAATTGCTTTGTTCAGGGGCGCCTGGGTGGCTCAGTCGGTTGAGCGTCCGACTTCGGCTCAGGTCATGATCTCACGGTCCGTGAGTTCGAGCCCCGCGTCGGGCTCTGTGATGACAGCTAGGAGCCTGGAGCCTGCTTCCGATTCTGTGTCTCCCTCTCTCTCTGACCCTCCCCCATTCATGCTCTGTCTCTCTCTGTCTCAAAAATAAATAAACGTTAAAAAAAAAATTTTAAAATTGCTTTGTTCAAAGTAAATGAATTTTGTTTAAAAATGTGTATTGCTAACATCTTTTAATTTGTTTCTTTCCTTGAAAGTGTTACCATGGTTTTTGTTTGTTTGTTTGTTTGTTTCTGAGTTTCCTTTAAAAAAAAAAGAAAAGTTTGAGAAATAAGTTGTTTATACCAGTTTTATTCTTATTTCTCCAGGCTAGAGGAACAAAAGAATATCTTGTCAGAATTTCAAAGGGATGTAAATGAATTTGTTTTATGGTTGGAAGAAGCAGACAACATTGCTAATATTCCACTTGAACCTGGGAATGAGCAGCAGCTAAAACAAAAACTTGAACAAGTCAAGGTAATTTTGTTTTCTAAAAACCTCCAAGGACTACTTGTATAAAGAGTATATGAGTCTATTTTTTAATATATTTAATCATTGATTTCCTGCCCATTACATTATTGATAGGTCATCCGTAAATTTTCTCAAAGCTTTATTTTGTTTTAACCCAGCGTTTCCCAATGAGCATATTTTTTTGTAAAAAAAAAAAAAAAAAAAAATCTGTGTGCGTGTGTGCGTGTGTGTGTGTGTGTGTGTGTGTAAAATATGGCAGTATTTTGCAAACTAACTTGAAATTAACTTTGCACATATTGGAGAATTCTGCAACTGCAAATTATTTCAAAAACCGGAGAGACTCTAGAAATGAATCCTATTTCTTAGGAAAGATCATAATTGCCAAATCAATCTCACTATCTCAGCCTCTAATTAGAGGTGTTCGATTCGCCTGAAACAATGTTTGTTTTGTCTGGGACTGGTTGGGAGCGCGTGGTGTTGGTTCACATTCTATACTGGTTGAATAGGCATCCAGCTTATTCAAGTGGCTTTTCATGCCTTCCTACTGTGATGTCTGCTTAGTACTGATTACCCCAGCTGGCTGACTGACATGCGCTGATTGTGCAGTTCGATTAACTTCCATGGTTTTAGTCTCAGGAAAGAAACTTATTTGGATCTGTTTTGCTGTAATTCTTGAAGGGAAGGTGAAAGGGAAAGGGAAATTAACATTTAATCATCCTCTATTATGTGCTAAGTATTAGATGTACTTACATCTGCTATTTTATTTAATCTTCATATAAAACTTTCAAAACGGTTGCTGTTATTCTCATTTTACAAGGTCATACAATCAAAGGGAAATGAAATTGCTCTTTTATCAATGATTCAGTTGGTTTGTACATGCAAATTAGACTCCAATGTCAACCACTTATTTCTGTGAAACAAGAAATTTGTACCTGAAGAGAGGATAAAGTATAAAAATAAAATTAATGTTAAATTCGGTGAACAGATACTGAGTTCCTACCATCTATCAGATATCAGAAAAAAAAAAAAAAAGAAAACAAGTTTTGGATCTGTAGTTCATCTGAAGGTGAGGCTGTCAAAGGAAAATGAACTCAGTCTTGTTCTTGAAAATCAATCTTTCCTGCATGTATTGAGTGTTATATATAGCAATATAATTGATAACTCATTTAAGAGACATGTTTAGTGGGATTTACTTATTAATAAACAGGCATTGATTTTCTTTTCTCCTTAGACAGTCTAGATCAGCAGTGTCCAATAGAACTTTCTGTAATGATGGTAATGCTCTATATTATCCACTGCAGTAACCACAAGCTGCATGTGCCTTTTGAGTACTTGAAAGGTAGTATGACTGAGGCACTAAGTTTTTAATATTATTGAAATTTAATTAATTTAAAATCAAATAGCCTCATGTAGGTAATGATACTGTTTTGGACACTGCAGCTCTAGGTGGCACAAATAAATAAAGAAAACCATGGCAGTTTTGTAAGTCTTGGGAAAGGGCATTTATAATGTGATGCTGAATGAATAAAAGAAATTCAGGAATGTGGAGGAGTTACAAATAAGGGTTCTTGAATGAAATTGCCCAAGTTTGAACCACAGCTCTGTCGCTCGCTGCTTTTGTGTCCTTGGAGCTGGTATTTAACCTCTTTGTTGGGATTTAAGGTCTCTGTCTCAGTCTTCTTCCGTATAAGATGAAGATAATAGGGTCTACCTCATAGAATTGTGTTATCTCAGTTAACTTTTATAATATGTGAAGAGGTCAACACAGTGTCTTGTACCGAGTATGTTCTCAGTATTAGTTATCTCTCGATATGATAATGCATTTTCTTAATCAGTAGTAAATTATAGCATGGAGGCTTAGTACCTGAGAGGATGATGAATTTACCCAGATTGTTCTACTTCTGATTGCGATGTGTTATTTTGGAGCTCGTCCTGCCGTGTAACACCTTGTTTTTCTTGAAAAGAATCTTTGAGGGGTGAGATATGCTGGTCCTTTCTAGGATAGGCCTCTCTACTTGGGAGTGAGTGCTTTGGTCCATCAGTTCTGTACTCTTTAGAAAGTGGTTTGTATTTGAGGTACCCGTTGGCCTTCAGTCAAGTTGCTTCATTTTGAGAGACTAATCAGTAGAGACAAAGACAAGATAGTTGGAATTGTGCTGTAATTCATTTTAAATGTTGTCGCATTTGTCTGTTTCAGTTACTGGCGGAAGAGTTGCCCCTGCGCCAGGGGATTCTAAAACAATTAAATGAAACCGGAGGAACAGTGCTTGTAAGTGCTCCCATAAGCCCAGAAGAGCAAGATAAACTTGAAAATAAGCTCAAGCAGACAAATCTTCAGTGGATAAAGGTTAGACATTAACCATCTCTTCTGTCACGTGTGTTAAATGTTCCGAGTGTTTGTATCTGTTTTGGTTCATGGGTGTTTTATTGCTGGGGGCGGGGGGCGGTGAGTGGTGGGGGCCCGGTAGGTGGATTGTTTTTCCAACCTGACCGTCTGGTTTGGCCATATGATTCATTATAGTTGGAAAGAATGGTGATGGTGGATGACAACATATTCATGAGCAAATGCCAAAATATTACTTTGCGTTGTTACTTTGCGTGAGCCACTCTAAGGAACGAGACTGGAAAAGGGGTGAAGTAGTTCAGCGTTCGGGTGCATATTGATGGTCTTTAAGCAAGTTGGAGGTGGCCCACTTCAACAAAGATTATGAATCACAATTACTTATCCTTACTTCTGGCGCAGACTTAGTCAGTGAGTAGTGCACACTAACCTTCTCCCAAAGGTGTTCCATGTATTTGTTTCTTTGTTCATTCAGTTCCTTAGGTTTGCTTAGTCACCTAACTTGTGAGTCTTTGGCTTTCTACCTTGGATACTTTATAACTTTAATATTTTTAAATACTTATCGTATTAATGCATACATAGTCTTTAAAATCAGCGGCGCGTATGAATTGATCACGCCAAGCAACATCGATCTATCAAAGGCAATTCTTTTCCCATCGTACTGCTGTGAACATCTGTGCTGGCTCAATAACAATGACCCCGAAGTGACTCCTGCCCCAGGAGAGAGGAAGAAAAGCACACAAATTCATCTGACTATCGCCCCAGCAGACTGGGGCTGGGGTCAGACATATGGTCTGACTATGAGTCCCACCCACCAACAAAATCTTCTTAGGAAACTACATTAAGAAGAGCACCCTCCAGTTCACTGCTTCTTTTCCTTGTGACTGCGTCTGTCCCTCCACCAATACCATCGTGGCTCAATAACGATCTTCAGCTTTACTGGGACGTAATTCGCATGCCATACAATACATCCGTTTTAAAAAGTATATTTCAATGATTTTGGTGTATTTATTGTTTGTAATTGTGGGAAAATACATATAACACAAATTTGTCATTTTCATGATTTTTACGTGTGCGATTCAGTGTCATTTATTACATTCACACTGTGCGGCCATTACAGCCATCTATTTCCAAAGCTTTGTCATTGCCCCAAACAAAAATTCTGTAAACATTAAGCAGTAACCCCACATCCAGCTACCCACCCACACAAAATGATCTCTAATCTACTTTCTGTCTCTATGAATTTGCCTGTTCTAGATAGATTTTAAAAGTAAACTGACTCTTTATCTGTCCCTTTGTGTGTAAATTATTCCACTTAGCATGGTTTCAAGGTTCATTGATGTCGTAGCAGGTATCATAATTTTATTCCTTTTTATTTTTTTTTAATTTCTTTTAACACTTCTTTATTTTTGAGAGAGAGAGAGAGAGAGAGAGAGAGAGCGAGAGCATGAGCGGGGGAGGGGCAGAAAGAGGGGGACAAAGAAGCCAAAGCAGGCTCCAGGCTCTGAGCTGCCAGTGCAGAGTCCGATGCGGGGCTCACACCCATGAACCATGAGATCATGACCTCAGGTGAAGTCGGAAGCTTAACTAACTGAGCCACCCAGGCACCCCTCCTTTTTATTTTTTTAATGTTTATTTATTTATTTTGAGAGAGAGAATACGAGCAGGGGAGGGGCAGAAAGAGAGGGAGGGAGGGAGAGAGAGAGGGAGGGAGGGGAAGAGAGAGAGAGAGCGAGAGAGAGAGAGAGAGAGAGAATATGAATGAATCCCAAGTAGGCTCTGCACTGCTAGCAAAGAGCCCAATGCAGAGCTTGAACTCCCCAACCGTGAGATCATGACCCGGGCCGAAATCAAGTGTTGGACGTTTAACTGACCGGTGCCCCTATTCCTTTTTATAACTGAATGCACTTCATGGTCTGCATACATGCAATTGTTTTGTTTAAGATTTGAGGGTCTGTCTGATCATCTAACACCTCCATTTTTGTTCTTTTTAGTCCACATTATCTTTGCTACTTTTGGCTCATTGATATACCAGGTACATTTAGAATCAGTTTATCGATTTTTACTGATGCTTGACAGGATAGTGATGGAATTATGTTGAATTTGTAGATCAGTTAACATTTTTACAATATGGAGTCATCTGATCTGTGAAAATGATATATCCCTTCATTTATTTAGGTCTTCTTGAATGCTTTTTTCCAATCATATCTTTCCATGTTCAGTGCAGAAGACCTGCACGTTTTATTAGATTTTGTCCCCAATATTTGACATTTTGATCCTATTGTACATGGAATTTCATTTTGAATTTTATTTTCTCTTTGGTGTTGGTTTATAAAAATATAATAGATTTTTGTATATTATGCACATATTCATTGCCCTTGCTAAATTCACTTATTAATATTAATAGTTTTCAGCATCTTTTGCATTTTTTATGTGCACAGTTGTGCCATCAAATAGAGGTAGTTTCCCCATTTTCAATCCTTAGGATTGTATTTTTTTATTTTTTTATTTTTTGCACAGACTGGGCCCTCCAATACAATGTTTACTGGAGGTGGCAATTATGGGAAACGTTGGCTCATTCCCGGTGTCAGGTGAAAAGCTCTCAATAACTTAGCATTAAATAATGTACTTGTTGTAGGACATTTTATAGGTTCTTTTAATCAAATTAAAGAATATCTCCTTATTCCCAATTCATGTTTTTATTATGAACAGGTATTGAATATATTCAGATGATTTTTCTGTATCTATTGAGCGTATGATTTTTCCTTTGTGTGAGTGCGGCAAACTACAGCCATTGGTTCCGGAATGTGAAACTACTCTGGAATCCCTGAAAGAAATCATACTGGTCATGAGGTCTTGTGCTACTTACAGATGGTTGGAGTCATTTTCTACTCTGTCGTTTGGGATTTTTGTATTGTTCATGACAGAAAATGGTCTGTATTTTGTTTTTTTATAATATCCTTCTCAAGTGTGGATAGCAATGTTAGGCTTGTCATAAAAATTACTGGAGAAGTGGTCTCTCTTTTTTTTCTGGAAGAAATTGTTGACGATTGGTATTATTTCCAAGGTGTTTCAGAGAATTCAATTGTAAAGCCATCTGATGATGAAGCTTTTGTGTGTGTGTGTATGGGAAAGTTTCTGATGATTGGTTCAATTTCTTTAATAGATACAGGGATGGATAGATTTTTTCTTTGTGTGTGTGTGTGTGTGTGTGTAATCTTTTATAAGTTGTGTATTTCAAGGATTTTGTCTATTTCCATGTCCTTTTCTCTTTTTGAGGTTGTGGACTTTATTCATGCAGCCAGTGGTCTTTTATATATTTATATAAACCTATTTATTATATATTTGTATGATATTTACTATATAAATATATTTATATTCATATTTATGAAGAAGAATGAGCAAATCGACTGTTTTTACTCTGTGTGCTAAGGAAGAGAACTGACTGTCTTGCTAAAAGATGTTCAAGTTCTGTACCGCAGTGGGCTTTATGGTGAGGTACACACAACACCTGCCGAGATTCAGCCCAGGTACCAAGTTTAATTTCTTTAGATAAGAATCACATACTTCTTATTTATCTTGATTCATATTTATTTTTGCTTCTAAGTAAATGTTAAGGACAGGCCATTCATTGTGTGGTAGTTTCGAGCTAGGGGCGAATTTCCATCTACAGACTTTAGTACCGCAAGTTTAACCCACCTCTTAGCCCCACCCATCATGGTATCTTTCATCCGGTCGCCCAATTCTGCCAAGGTCAGATCCCCCCGTACCTAGGGCTACTTCTCCTTTATATGTCTTCATGTATGCCCTACTCATATATGCTTTAGACCTTCCGAAAATGTTTTAAAACCTCACATCCATTTTTGACAACAGTTCTAGTGCTTTACTGAGCATATTTAATACCTGTTAACTTTGTTCTATCCAAAATGTAAAGCAAACTGTAATCCTTTATACCAGGGGCCAAGAAGATACTGGTGGACTATAATTTTCACATAATATAAAATGCCTTATTTCAAAGATGACACAAATTGCTTTTTAAGTGTTAGGTATGGAAAAGTTATACTGAGAAAAGTTTATGTAGATGATGGGAAAAGAAAAACAAAACAAAACTAGAGACTTCACTAGGCAGGGAGGCGGGTGTCCAACATGGTAGCATAGGAAGGTCCTGAACTCACCTCCTCCCACGGACAGAGTGAAGATACAGCTACATATGAAATAGTTCCCCCGGAAAAACAGCTGAAAACTAGCTGAGCAGTTCCCCCATGACCAAGGATAAAAGTGCCACATCAAAACAGATAGGACAGGCAGAGACACTCTCTCTCCAGAAACCTCACCGCTGGCATGGCAACCCATAATCGGCATGGATTTCACGAAATGGCAACTTCTACCTGAGCAGCAAGGAGTTCATGTTCCACAGCAGCCACCCCAACTCATGGGACCTGCGCTGCAGAGATGAGCCCCCAAAACATCTAGCTTTGCAAACCATTGGGTCTTACCTCCAGAAGATACCCAAAGTGCTGTAGGGAACTGAGATACTGCTCTTAAAGGGCTTACACACAGACTCCCTTGCCCCAGGCTCAGGACAGTGGTAGCAGTTTGGGAAATGCCTAGACTGTTTATGAAGGAGACCCATTTGCTAATCATCAAGAGTGAGGTAGGGGGGCAGGAATCTGCTGGGAACCTCTCCCAGATGGAAATGCTGGTCAGTGCCACTTTTGCGCTCTCCCATGCTAGCACGGGCAGGCTTGCATAGTTCTTGAAATCTCTGGCTTCCCTGCCAAAGCCATGGGCAACACGTGTTTCCTGCACTCTCCCACTGCTTGCCAAGGCCAACAGATGTGCCCACCCAATTCCTGAGCTCTCCAGCTGCCTTGCTGAAGTCAGGAGGTGCACACAGGCCACACGGGGCACTCTCCTTGACTGCCTAACTTTGGTGGCCAGAAAGGCTTGCATTCCTGAGTCCCATGGGACTGTAACGATGAGGGAGATAGTTTTGGGCAGGCCTTCACACCCAGGGCACAGTATAGACAGCAGACTGAAATATGCCGGAGTTTTTCTGTCAAAAAAAGCCTATTTTCCTGGAGGTTCAGCCTGGGGGGCAGATTTCAAGTTTGCCGCAGACATAGAAACTATGGATGTGCTCTCAGGGAAGGTAGGTCAGGGGACACTATCTGTGTCCTTTCTCTTGACCTCACTCTACTTCACTAGTACCTCTCAGAAATGACCTCGTATACTCAACTGTCGCTACTTTTTGTAACGGTCACCCGGCGGACACTTCTGGCTCTCCTGGTCTGGGTGATGCCAGGGTTCATGATTGTGGCCCCACAGGACTGTATATATTTGCATTTTTAAAAGCTGCAGCCTGAGCATCTGTATCCAAATCAGCCTAAAACTCAGAGCTGACCGAGATCCCCTCCTTTGGGAACAGTCCGAGGTCTTGGTACATCCTCAATGACTGAAACCTATCGAGAATAAATGAGCCTGCTTAGACAATTGCAGAGATTCAAGAAACAAACAAGAGCTAGGGCAAAGCTGAATGACAAGTTTCATCTCCTACACAAGGCTATTCCTTCAAGGCTGAGAGAGGTAGCTGTTTCTCCTAATACATAGAAACAAACGTAAAGAGTCCTGTAACATGAGGGAATAGAGGAATACATTCCAAAGGAAAGAGCAGGATAAAACTTCAGAAAGAAAAACAAAAACTTAACGAAATGGAGTTAAGTAATTTACCTGTTAAAGAGATTGAAGGAACCGTGATCACTTTGTTCACAAAACTTGGGAGAAGAATGGATGAACATTGTGAGAACTTCAACAAAGAGATAAAAGATATCAGGAAGTACAAAACAGAGGTTTCAGGGTTGAAGGATACAAAAACAGAACTGAAAACACACTAGAGACATTCAGTAGCAGCCAAGACAAAACAGAAGAAAGAATTCGTGGGCTAGAGTACAGTGCCCTAGAACTCACCCACATATAACAGCATATAGAAAAAATAATTTTAAAAAGTCAGTATAACTTAAGGCACCTTGGGACAATATCAAGTGGAATGGCATTCACATTATAGAGGTTTAGCAGAAGAGAGAAAGGGGCAGAAAACTTATTTTAAGAAATAATGGCAGAAAACTTCTCTAACCTGGTGAAGGAAATAAACATTCAGATCCAGGAATCCTAGAGAGTTACAAATAAAACGAACTAAAAGATTTTCACAATAAGACACATTGTAGTGAAAATGTCAAAAGTAAAGATAAAGACAGAATCTTAAAAGTAACGAGAAAAAAAATGCATTATATACAAGGGAACTCCCATAAGAATCCCAGCAGATTTTTTTAAATTATTTTGATGTTTTTTTTTATTTATTTTTGAGACAGAGAGAGACAGAGCATGAGCAGGGGAGGGGCAGAGAGAGAGGGAGACACAGAATCCGAAGCAGGCTCCAGGCTCCGAGCTGTCAGCCCAGAGCCTGACGCGGGGCTCGAACTCACGGACCGTGAGATCATGACCTGAGCTGAAGTCAGACGCTTAACCGACTGAGCCACCCAGGCACCCCAGAATCTCAGCAGATTTTTAAGCAGAAAGTTTTCAGGCCAGAAGGGAGAGGCATGATATATTCAAAATTCTGAGAGGAAAAAACTTCCAGCCAAGAATACTCTATCTGGCAAGGTTATCATGCAGAATTGGAGGAGAAATCAAGAGTTTTCCAGATAAGCAGAAGCTGAAGGCATTCATCACCTTTAAACTGGCCTTAAAAGAAAAGTTCCAGGGAGTTCTATAAGCTGAAAAGAAAGGGCACTAATTAGTAACAAGAAAACATGAAAGTATAAATCTCACTAGTACTGGTAAATATGTAGAAAAGATAGTAGGTTAACCACTTACAAAGTTAGTGTGATGGTGGTGCGCCTGGGTGGCTCAGTTGGTTAAGCGTCTGACTTTGGCTCAGGTCATGAACTCACAGTTTATGAGTTCAAGCCCTGCATCAGGCTCTATGCTGACAGCGCAGAGCCTGCTTGGGATTCTCTCCCTCTGTCCCTCTCCCACTCATTCTCCCTTCCCCTCTCTCTCAAAAATAAAATAAACATTTAAAAAAAGCTAGCATGAAGGTTAAAAGACAAAAGCAGTAAAAAAAATAAAACTACAATAATTATTTAAAGGATATATTTTTTAACGTTTATTTATTATTGAGAGACAGAGAGAGACAGAGTATGAGTAGGGGAGGGGCAGAAGGAGAGGAAGACACAGAATCCAAAGCAGGCTCCAGGCTCTGAGCTGTCAGCACAGAGCCTGACGTGGGGCTCGAACTCACAAACTGCAAAATCATGACCTGAGCTGAAATTGGACACTTAACCTGCTGAGCCACCCAGATGCCCCTAAAGAATATATAAAATAAAAAGAATGTAAATTGTGACAACAAAAATATAAAAAGGGAGTGGGTTTGGAAAAGAAGAATTTTAGAATGCATTCAAATTTGAGTTGCTATCAACTTAAAATAGACTGTTAGATTTATAGGATGCTGTGAGAGCTTCGTGTAACCCTAAAGCAAAAACCTGTAGCAGGTATGCAAAAGATAATGGGAAAAGAATCTAAACATTACACTAAAGAAAGTCATCAAACCACCAGGGAATAGAGTAAGAAAGGAACAGAGAACTACAAAACAATTGGAAAACAATTAACAGAATGACAATAATAAGTACATACTTACCAATAATTACTTTAAGTGTAAATGTATTAAATGTTTCAATCAAACCACATGGAGTAACTGAATAGATAAAAAAAAAGACCCATATATATGCTGTCTAAAAGAGATACACCTCAGATATAAGAATACACTGAGACTGAAAGTGAAGGGATGGAAATCAGTATTTTATGCTAATGGAAATCAAAAGAAAGCTGACGTACCTACATAATCAGGCCAAAAAAAAAAAAAAAAAGACTTTAAAACAAAAACTGTAAAAAAAGACAAATAAGGGCATTAAGTAGTGGTGAGGGGAGTCAGTCCAACAAGAGGATATAATATGTGCAAATATTTATGCACCCAACATACTTAGCACCCGAGTATACAGAGCAGACCTTAACAGACCTAAAGGAGGTAAGAAATAGAAAGCCATACAAAATACAGTAATAGCAGGGGACTGTGATACCCTACTTATATCAATGAATAGATAATTCAGATAGAAAATCAGCAAGGAAACATTGGCCTTAACACATCAGACCGATGGACTTAATAGAGAAATACAAAATATTCCATCCAAAAGCAGAATACATATATTCTCAAAAGCACATTGGACATTCTCCAGAGGAGAGCATATGTTAAGTGCTTAAGTTAGTCAAGTCTCAATAAATTTAAGAAGACTGAAATCATATCAAGCATATTTTCCAACCACAATGGTATAAAACTAGAAAGCAATTACAAGAGGGAAAAAAATGGAAAATTCACAAATATGTGGTGATTAGACAACACTCCACAACCAATGAATCAATGAAGAAATCAAAGGAGAAATGAAAAAAAAATACTTGAGACAAACGACAATGGGAATATAACAATACAAAATCTATGAGATATAGCAAAAGCAGTTCTAAGAGGGATGTTCATAGTGATAGAAGTTTACCTCATCCAAACTGATTTTATGAGGCCATCATGAGTCTGATAACAAAACCAGACAAGAATACCACAGATATAAAGGAAGAAAGGAAAGAAGGAAAAGAAATTGTAGGCCAATATTCCTCATGAACATACATGCAAAAATCCCCAACAAAATAGTAGCAAACCTGATTAAACAATACATTAAAAGGATCATACACCATGCTCAAGTGGGATTTGTTCCGGGGATGCAAGAATGGTTCTGCATCCACAAATCAATCAATGTGATATGCCACATTAGCAAAATGAAGGATACAAATTACATAGTCATCACAATAGATGGAGACAAAGCACTTGGCAAAATTCAATATCCATTTATGATAAAAAATTCCCAATAAAGTGGATATAGATGGAACATACCTCAACATAATAAAGCCATATATCAAGCCCAAAGTTAACATCATACTCAATGGTAAAAAGCTGAGAGCTTTTTCTCTAAGATTGGGAACAAGGCAAGGATCCCCACTCAAGCTACTTTTATGCAACATAGTATTGGAAGTCTGAGCCACAGCAGTTAGGCAGGAAAAAGAAGTAAAAGTCATCCAAAGTGGAAAGGAAGAAGTAAAAATGTCACTATTTTTGGACACCATGATTTTATACAGAATTTATATTTATTTTCTCTGTAGACTTTATATAGAAAACTCTCAAGACTACTGTAAAACTGTTAGAACTAAGAAACAAATTTAATAAACTTACAGAGCACAAAATCAATACATAAAAATCTGTTGCATTTATATATACTAACAATGAACTATCAGAGAAATTTTAAAAACAGTCTCATTTATAATTTCATCCAAAGAATGAGATACGTAGGAATAAATTTAACCAAGGCAGTGAAAGATCTCTACTCTGAAAACTATAAAATATTGATGAAAGAAACTGAAGAAGACACAAATAAATGGAAAGCTATTCCATGTTCAAGGATTGGAAAAATTAATTTTGTTAAAACATACTACCCAAAGCAAAGTACAGATTCATTAAAATCCCTATCAAAATTCCAATGCCATTTTTCACCAAAATATCACAGGCCAAAAAACTTGTATGAAACCACAAAAGAACTCCAGTAGCCAACACAATCTTGACAAAGAAAAATAAAACCAGAGACATCATGCTCTCTGATTTCAAACTATATATTACAAAGCTATATTAATCAAAATACTAATATATTAATCAAAAATAGACAGATGAATGGAACAGAATAGAGATCCCAGAAATAAAGCCTCGTATACGTTGTCAGTTTACAACAAAGGAGGCAAGAACTTGCAAGGGGGAAAGGGCAGTCTCTACACTAAGTGGTGTTAGGAAAACTGGAGATCCACATGCAAAGAATGAGCCTGGACCACTACCTTACAAGATACACAAAAATGTACTCAAAATGGATTGAAAACTTGAACATGGGGCTTGAAATCATACAACTTCTAGAAGAAAACAGAAGTGTGAAGTTACTTAACAATGGTCTTGGTGATGATTTTTTAGATGTAACCACAAAAACATAGGCAACAAAAGTAAAAATGAACAAATGGGACTACATCAAACTTAAAAGCTTCTGCACAGCAAAGGCAACCAGCAACAAAGGGAAAAGGAGTGGGAGAAAATATTTGCAATTCATGTATTCAATAAGAGATCAATAGCCAAAATAAATAAAGATCTCCTACAACTCCATAGCAAGAAAACTAACAATCCAATTAAAAAATGACAAAGGACTTGAATATTTTTCTAAAGAAGACTTACAGATGGCCAACAGGCACATGAAAAATGCTCAACATCACTAATCATCAGGTAAATTAAAAGCAAAACCACAATGAGATACCACCTGACACATGTTAGAATGGATATTACCAACAGGACAAGAAATAACAAGTGTTGGCGAGGATGTGGAGAAAAGGGAACCCTCATGCACTGTTAAGAATGTGAATTGGGGCATCCACTCTGGAAAATACTATGGAAGTTCCTTAGAAATGTTTTCTTAAAAAAGTGCTCTCTGATCCAGCAATTCTACTTCTGGGTATTTATCTGAGAAAAATGAAAACACTAAATCAAAAATATATATGCACCCTTATGTTTATTGCAGCATTATTTACTGTAGTCAAGATATGGAAACAACCTGGGGCACCAGGATCGCTCTGTTGGTTAAGTGGCCAACTCTTGATTTCAGCTCAGGTCATGCTCTCTCATTTCCTGAGATCAAGCCACATAGAGCTCTGTGCTGACAGTGGAAGCCTGCTTGGGATTCTCTCTCTCTCTCTCTCTCTCTCTCTCTCTCTCTCCCTCTCCCTCTCTCCCTCTCTCCCTCTCTCCCTCTCTCCCCCTCCCTCCCTCCCTCCCTCCTTCCCTCCTTCCTCCTCCTCCTCCTCCTCCTCTCTCACTCTCAAAAATAAATAAATATTCTTTTAAAAACATATGGAAACAACCCAACTGGACATCAATGGATGAATGGTTAAAGATGTGGCGCACATATGTATACAATGAAATGCTACTGACCCACTAAAAAAGAATGAAATGTTGCCATTTGTGACAACATGGGTGGACCTTGAAGGAATTGTGCTAAGTGAAACAAGACCGAGAAAGACAAATACTGTATGATTTCACTTGTATGTGGCATCTGAAAAATAAAACTGACAAAACAAAGCCCATGGGAAGAGAACAAGGAAGAGTGATGCCCCAAAAGTTTCCATATCTCAGTGCATCTTGGTCTCACAAAAGGAACACAAACATTGGAATTGTAGAAAATGTAAAGAGAATGATTTAAAACTATGAAACGCACGATGGCAGCTTTATGGAACGTGGGTCAAGGTTTTATCTGTTCTGCAGCAGAGTAAAAAGTCAAAAAAAGTTTTTTATGCTACAAAATTGAAACTAACATTGTGAATACTGGTTTGTATAGAATTGTATTAATATACCGTAATATCTGGGTCCCATTCCAAAATTATAATTTTAATGCTATGCTTTTGTCACCAGATGTCATAAAATTTGGAATCTTATTCGTTAGTCACAGTAAAAATTATTTAATTGTGTCTTCTCAGTCCCTATGCTACCCTATCCTTGGTTTAAATTAGGAATAGAAAACAATGAGTGCCATATTTAGGTCAGTACACAAGTCAGTAGTTTTTTTTAAAAAGTAAAGAAAGAAGTCACAGTTATCAAAAGACCTGATCATCATTAAACCTCAAATTCTCAGTCTAAAGAGAAGAAATGATGATGGCCCCTTTCCCCTTTATTCTCTAGCCCCCTCCTCCACCCAAGTGCTGTAATGGGTGGTGTAATTATAAGTAGTAAGTCAGGGTTGCTGGGATACAAATATGCCAATTTCCTAATATATGAATTCTCCAAAGATGTCAGGTCACAATCCCTAGTGGCAGATGCCTTTCTCCCCATTAACTGTAATGTGCTGTCCTGCATATTAGCCAATTTAGCAATTACTTTGGGACCTTTGTGTTTCATTAGTGAATAGAGAAAAAAGCGACTGGAGGTAATACAGCTATTGCTTTAAGGGAGCGTTGGACCCGGTAATGGGTTCATTGCAAAACTGCGTTAACTTGTCTTGACCTGGATAGCTTCTCTTTATAGCAGAGATGGGAAATGTTTCTCTAAAGCTGAATACAAGCCTTGGTTTAAATGTATGGTTACCTCCACCTAAGGATCATGAAATGAAATCCTTGTTCTTATCTATTACATATCTTGACATTTACAGTCTTTAATAATAATACCTTTAAGGTCCGCAAAATGGGAATGTTACTAAAGCTAGCTTCTGTGTATTTTTCTGAGTGTCTCACTCTGTAATCTTCATACACATGTCTGACTCTGTATAGTTTTTAATATTTAGCACTCTTCATATTTCTATGTTCTCTGAACCTGTGTGTGTGTGCGTGTGTGTGTGTGTGTGTGTGTGTGTAAGGAATTCTCCCTTCCTACTGCTTGCCATCACTATCACTCTCTTCCTATTTCTGTTACATGTGTCTTTGACTATGAATTGACATCTTTCTATGTTTCTCATTGATCTCCTTTTCTGCATGTATATATGTCATTTTTGCTCTGCCCAGGTTAGTGTATGTGACATGTTATTTCCTGCTTTCTCTCTTTCTCTGATTCTTCACCTTCTAATCCCTTTCATCTTCTTTGTCACGTTGTGTCTGCTTTCTTTATTCTTCGTTACTAGTTTTACTCGTTACGTGTAGGTCTTTTTTCAACTACCTGTTATTTAGAACTAAAACATGTATGGATCAGTATTATTTTTGAATTGTATTGTATTCTTCCTATACTTAAAGGTGAAATACACTTGATCTTAGCCAAAAGGCCAAGAAACGATTACTTAAAGGTGAAATAAAGTGGAATATTTCTTTTGTAGACTCATAGGGATTGTTCAGAGGGAAGAGTCTTAATGAAACTAAATTACTCTCACATCTTCTCGACTAGAACACTGAATCCTCGAAAGGTTGTGTGACTTATTTGACAACACATTGTTCTCTATTTAAATATAAAAGTTTTAAATATAAAAGCTATTTTTTTAGCTTTTTAATGAAACTCAAGTGATTTTTCTGTAGTTAAAATGCTATAAACAAGAAAAAAAATGTGGTTTCCCATTTTTTCCCTTTGCTCCTGTAAAGGAAGAAACTGAGATTTCATTTTATTTAAGCAAACTGTATGAGAGTTTTCGCTTTGTTTCTTGCCCATTGTGGAAAACTAGATGCTACGTTTTCAAATTATTTTTCACCACCTTCTTTACCATGGAACATTTGTGATTAGGTAATACAAGAAAACATATTCACGCTGTTTCAGAATTAGTTACATGTCTTAGGTATTTGATGTTAAGTAACTTTACAGATAGTGAAGTTAATTACAATAAATCTATATTCATTTTGTTGAATACATTTAAAAGTTTGCATCCTGTTTTGCCACTTATTTGTAAGTAGTAAATTACTACTTTAATTTGTTAACACCTAGATATTATAAAACAGTGCATACAAAAACTAAAACATTTTACAAGCACAAAGGAGAACTTTTGCTGGAAAATGAATTTCGGTTAAGGGCATTATTAAGATGCACTTAAAAAAAGTCTGATCCACTTTACCTAGAAAAATTAGATTTAAAAATATATCTAGCAAAGCTTTAATAGAGGAATAATGTTGTGATACTGATAATAGTATAGGAGTTATTTTTATACTAAATCACAAAAATAAATAGTTTGAATGTAAAAATGGAGCGAAACTGGCAGGCCATCTTCTGCAATATACAAATGACTTTATTGAAATTTCCCGAGATATAGCTCATTTTATATTAACTTCTAATCATGTTATTTCTAAGTATTCATCTGAGGAGTAAACAGCTTAAATCTGTTCTTTTCATTTGTGTCAAGTACATAGATGCTTCATCTTTTTCCAGATATGTTTACTATGTAATGCTAGTCATTATTAGTCGTTACTATGAATATAGATAGTAAAACAGAATAAGTTAAATCAAGCTAAAGCTTGGCTTTTTAAAGAAAAATGTTTAATGTTTATTTTTGAGAGAGAGAGAGCTAGAGCGTGAGTAGGGGGTGTGCGGAGAGAGAGAGGGAGACGCAGAATGCGAAGCAGACTCCACGCTCCGTGCTGTCAGCACAGAGCCCGATGCGGGGCTTGAGCCCACCAACTGTGAGATCATGACCTGAGCTAAAGTCAGACACTTAACCGATTGAGCCACCCAGGTGCCCCTAAAGCTTGGCTTTTTCACTCCTTGCTCAAAAATGAACATTTGTTCCAATTGATTACTTTCCCATCAAAGACTGGTTAATAGATTGTTCTAATTGTTACCAATCATTCCTGCCTTTAATGTGAACTACATTTTTTAACCAAAGAAAAGAATCTTTACAAGGAATAGAAGAAAAACATGTTTGCCTATTCATTATTATATTATGACCCATAGCCTGGTATTTCTTAGAAATCCATCATCTTGGAAATTTCCATTATGTAGTTAATAATTACATCATAACATTTACTTATGAAATCATTCAACAAACATCTAATGAGTGACCACTATGTGCCACGTGTCTTTCTAAGCATATCATAATCACTTCTCACCCTTACTTTATTTAAAGAGCATTCAGATTGCATAGAGCTTGGCATTACAGCTATTTATATCTCTTCTAATTAATAGTTGCTAGTTTGATGCTGAGAGTTAAGTAGGGAGAATAGTAGTTAAAAGTTTCTAACATAAGCATCTGTGACTTTGCCTCCTATGATTTCACGTTGAGATGGGGATTCTTACCAGGTTGTACGTCGTGAGTACATCTCAGTTTGCTCTGACAAGTCCTGGTTTTGCCTGTTATCACATCATAATTTTTAGTAGCTCCCTCTTTCACTTACATGAGTATTCTACTTTATTAAAAGGATGTGTATATATGTATGTATATTTGTGTATATGTATATGCATATGTGTGGGTATATACATGGTTTTTAACTTTCCAAATTACTGAAATTTCAGAGAATGCCAGGAATGTCAATCAGATATCTCACAAACAAGTAAAAAGTACACAGGAGTTGCGAGGAGGCACTTTATCTCATTGATTAGTAGTGAGGTTTACGGACTATGGATTCTATCCATTGCTAGCTATGCCATCTTGTATTTGCCCTGTCCATACTCCAGTAATAATATCCTAAAATTCAGGTTATGGTAGAACATACTGTATAGGTTGTGGTGAAAATTTAATGAGATAGCCCCCAAGAAATGTGTAACTGCGTCTGGCACATACATTGTAATTGGTCAAAAATAATAGTTTTAACGTAAAACTCGGGATGGTGTTAAACCACAAAAACACGAAGACCCAGCCCAAAGCTCCTATGGAGCCACCTTTTTTATTGTAGCAGTTCTTTTTTTCTTTTTTTTTATTATTATGTATTTCTTTTTTAATGTTTACTTATTTATTTATTTAGAGAGAGAGAGAGAGAGAGAGTACAGGCTTGCACGCAAGTTGGGGAGGAGTAGTGAGAGAGAGGGAGAGAGAGAATCCCAAGCCGACTCCGCACTGTGAGTGTGAAGCCTGAGGTGGGGCTCAATCCCAGGAACTGGGAGACCATGACTTGAGCAGAGATCACGAGTCAGATGCCCAACTGACTGAGCCACTCAGGTGCCCCATATTAGAGTAAGAGCTCTTAACATGAGATCTACCCTCTTAACAAATTTTCAAGAGCACAATACAGTGTTGGTAACTACAGGCATCCTACCACATAGGAGATGCCCAGAAGTTTGTTACCTTGCACGGCTGAGACTCTGTCCCCATTGCACAGCTCCCATTTTTCTCTCCTCATTGCCTTAATAACCACGATTCTATTCTCTGTTTCTAGGAGTCTGATTATTTTCGATACCCTCCCTAAGCACGATCATGTAGTAGTTGCCCTTCTGTGACTGGCTGTTTTCAGTTAGCATTACGTCCTCCAGGTAGATCCATCTTCTTACATATGACAGGATTTTCTTCTCTTTTAAGGCTGAATAATATTCGCCATCTTAAGCAGTTATAAATATGACTTTTGTGGAGAATACTGCGACGATTTCCACCATGATCGATTCAAGAGCTGAAAGACAGAAGAGTTAGAGTCACCAGGGTCACCAAATACTTCATGGAAGGCAGAGAGGGTCTTCAATCAGCACTCTCCCATTTCACTGACCTCATGATTCATATTAGCTATAACCAGCCAAACTTTCAGATAAAATTATTGGAAACTGGTGGATTTTTCTCTTAACATTGGCTATGCAGTCCAAGTAGTCAACCATTGGTTTCACACACTAACATTTTCCCGTTGGAAGTATGAGGATAATTTAAGATGACCTATTTAACCCTGAACATCTTTGGGATCAGTCAGCTTTGCCGACTTTAGCCCAGAAACCCAGACAGAGCCTCACCGAACCTCCACTCTGCTTCCCTACGCCCTTCTCCTACATCCGTTCTTGATGTTGATTTCCCCCATTTTGGTGGAGTGATGAGAAACCATTTGTAGAAACTGTCATTGGAGCCATGTAATGTTCTATTAGGAGGCCTCACTGTAATACTAGATAATTTGTTCATTTCGATGCAATGCTATTTTTAAAAATACGAACAAACAAAAATCCAGCATGCAACAGCTCATTTCCATATTAAAACTGTATTTTCGGCTATATACATCCTGATAGTGTGCAGCGAGTATGAAAATTTGTCATTTCAATATGCTGTGGACCAGACTTTATTAAAAAGGTAAACTAATTTCGGATTAAAAACAGATGTGACTATTCTGGCAAACTTTCTTTCCCGTTCACAATGAATGTAAAATGAAGAGAAGTACAATGAGGACAGAAAGAGAAAAATTTCGTCACTCTGACCTTCAGTGTAACTTTTTTGAAGGAAGTCCTTTATGAGCACAAAGACGTTTGCCCTATAGCAATGAATTTTAGAAAGGAGAAGAAATGGCATAACAAAAAAGAGATTCTTTGCTAATATGAAAGCTTGTTCCTTTTGTTTCTGTAGTGCCTTTGCTTTGGAATGACTGGATTACATAGTGTCGATCCTGAGACTTTTAGAGGCATTGCTTTTCTTTCTAAAAATAGAGTAATCTTGAAGTGGCGTTAAATGGAGGCTTTTATATACCAACCCCTTAAGCTGATGTTGAATAACAAATGAAGATTAAATCAGTATTTAAGAGCACATATTGTAAATTCTAAGCCAGTTTCCTTTATTACTTACCGTGCAAAGCCCGGATAAGTCATGCAAAAAAATAAAATAGAGTGCTATTTGTATAAAAGATCAGAATCATACCAGAAGTGAACTTTCCTGTCAAGTCTTTACACATATACCACAAGATGTATGAGTGTATATATACCTAAAAGAGTTTAATATTAAATCCTGGCTACTATATACATGTCAGCTGATCCCCTAGTGCTTCAAACTCTAGAAAAAGGGACACTGAAGGTTGGGCTGGTTGATATATTCCATTTTTGTCATAGACCACCTGCCAGGGCTTATAACCAATCTGTAATGTGTTTCATACCTTTTATTGTGTGGAAAATGGATTGATAGATTAGGTCTGGGGCCAGCGAACCATGGAACCCTAGGTTTGCAGGGAAGAGTTTATCACCCTTTGATGTTATTTCTGTCTCGTGTCAGCTGAGAAGGATGAGCTAGATTAACAGAGGGTAAGCTAGATGCCAAAATCAGCATTCCCCTCGTTTATTCCCCTTATAGTTCAAGACAAGGCCACCGTATGGGTTATGAAGGACCGATAAGGACCTGACGGACAAACTTTGTTTTGCTGCCTTTTAATTTACTTACTGATGTTAGAACAAATTAGAAGACATCGAAGAGACCATTTCATTGTTTGTCGCTGGAGAAAATCAATCTGTTTTGCTCTAGAAGTGAAAGTATCTGAACCGAATGGTACAGTTATAATTTGTGAACATTTTCAGTTATCACTGGGAAAAGTATGAGTCCATCGTTGGCATGGTTGGCCAAGTGTGGAGGAAAAGAGATGGACCAGGAAATGGGCCAGAAACCAAAGTCATCAGAAGGATATTTTGAGAAAACCCCATTTGTCCTGATAGTTGCAATCTTTGGGCAACCTGTGACTGATGGTTATACCTTGAACACAGTCTAAAAATAAATGTCTTATGAAGGTGACACATTCTGCCTGTTCATGATGTGGGTGACATCAACACTTTTGAATAGGACAGTCATTCTTGGGCTTACTTAGATGTTTACAAAAGAATAAAAATCTGCAACTGAATCAAAATTTAAGTGACTGTCTTGATGATAGCTTTTGTTGCTGCTATTAAGGTTGTTACAAATCCTAGACCCATACTGTTGTCTCTTTGAAGCTACTTTATTGTTTTGTTCGTATCAGCGACCTGTATCTTTCTGCTACAATCACTGATGATGCTGGTGAAGGGAGAGAGAAGAATTACTTTTGAGGTTGTATGAGGTTCTCATTCATTGGCAACAAATAAAAGACAACCCAGGGAACAGAAAAATTAATAGAAAAGATAGTTTGTAGTTGAGATTTTATCGTGTTTCACAGCAGATGAAAACAATTATCAAGCACTGAAATAATTAAGGAAGAAGTTGACATTAACACGCTACGTTGTTTATTCTGAAGCTGGAATGCAATATGATAAAATAATCACTTCTGCCTTGAAGAATCAGTTCTCTTAAGATGCCCCTTGCAACTTCGTACTTACTCCTAATGTGGTTATTTCTGAATGGAGCCCCAAATATTGTAATTGTTTGTGCAGTGACTCTGCAGGCTCCATCTGCCCACCGTCCACACCTCATGTCAGCTCTGGAATGATCACTAACCTTTGCAGTTAATAACGGTCCCAAGCAGGCTTACTCCTCACTAGCTCCTAACTATGGCCCACTTATTTAAATTTTTGTTTGTTTGTTTGTTTACTCTCTTCCCCCATTTTTGCAATGGTGATGCATTATCAGGCTTGTTCGCTCATCTCCCTGGGTTCCCTGAAGAACTAAGGACACAATATGTACTATAATACTTTGTTATGAATAATTGGGCTTTCTGTTATTAGGTAGGCATCATAAAATTCTAACACTGGTGCTCGGGAAGAAAGGGTCTACATGCCATCAAGCAGAAATGCATTTCTCCAACTTTAACATACACGTGAATTACTTAAGGATTTTGTCAAAATGAGGTTTCTGATTCAATGGGTCTTGTAGAGGATCTGGGATGCTGCTTTCCCAGAAGGCTTCCAGATGACGCCAGGGCTCTAGGACTTGATCCACACTTTAAGTAATAAGAATATAAAGAATGGCTGGCTAGAATCTGTGTGTGAGTTGACTGCAGGTCCCATACTTTGAAATATTGAAGCGCTGTATTCTGAGATATTCTAAATGTATTTAGATGTATTTAGCAATGTGTTCTGAGGCTTCTTCTAAGAACTTTTGTTTCCTGATACGTGTGAAGCACATCCATTCATCCCCAGTTGATATATATTCATCTTTAATTTTTTTTTAATGTTTATTTTTGAGAGAGACTGAGACAGAGTGCAAGTGGGTTGGGGCAGAGTGAGGGAGACACAGAATCAGGGAGACACAGGCTGCAGGCTCTGAGCTGTCAGCACAGAGCCCAACGTGGGGCTCAAACCACAAACCATGGGAACATGACCTGAGCCGAAGTCGGACGCTCACCCGACTGAGCCACCCAGGGGCACCTATATTCATCTTTAACAGAAAACATGAACACATCCAACTTATTCATACCTTTGAAACATAGACCCTTTGGGGACTTATAACCCACATATGCTCTTCTCTACCCTGTGATCTCACATCCATTCCAGTTCCTTCCCCTCTTACATTGTATATTTCAAGAAGCTGACCTCTGACCACCTCGTTACCCAGGCTTTCTGGCCACCAGCTTCTAGATATTTTAGCCAGTAGGAGGCATTGGTGGGAGACTAGAGAGCAAAAGATGTTTCTTCCCTTCCTTCACTGCTTTGGGCAATGGCTGATAACAGAGTATGTAGCCAATAAATACTAGCTGCTATTAAGTCTTCTAATTGTGATCTAAAATCCCCTCATTAGTGGTTACCTTCGTCAGTTTACTATGAATTTTGTACAGGTGCCTTTGCAAAGCATTGAGCCTACCTTGAGTGACATCATCATACTCAGCATTTTTTTTTTTTGATTTAGAACTCTAGTATTATTTAAGAATACCAAGGCTTGCTACCATTTCTGGCCTTCCCTCAAGTACTAGCTACTGAGTGCTACAAAAGTGTTATGTAACAAACCCCTAAGGTCCATTGACTTAAAATGATAACAGTTATAATTGCATATAGTCTCTGGGTCAGCTGGGCTGTTCTACTGATATATCTAAAGCCCAGAGGGTCTTGCTAGGGCCCACTGATGTTTTTGCAGTCAGCTGGTGGGTTGGTTGGGTGGGGCCTGGCTTATCTAGGGTGAGCTCAGCAGGGATGAGCCATGTAATCCATACGACTTCTCATCCTCAAGCAAGCTAGCCTGGACTTATTCTCATGCAGAAAATAGGATTCTAAGAGAAAAAGCAGAAGTGAACAGGTCCTCTTAAGGCTGAGACTCAGAACTGAGTCAGTGTCATTTCTAACGCATTCTGTTGGCCAAGCAAGTCACAAGGCCCAGCCCAGATTCAAGGATTAGGGAAATGGGCTGCACCCCTTAATGACATCGACTTTCATAACCAGGATAGCTATGTGCATATAGAGAGAGATGTGCACACAGGTAGGTCACCACTGAAATCAATCTACCATAGTGTAATCTGTCAGGTTTCTTTCTCATCTCAAAAGGAAAATAGGACACATTCCTATGTATTTAGGCTTCTATTCGACGAATCCTGACTCTCCTGTAATATTAGTTCAGGATCAGCACTCTGAAAAGCCAGTAGTCTGAGAGTCACAAGGATCCTCAAAGATACTTGAGGCCAAATCCTAGGAGGGTAGGAACATTGTTTTATTAATATACTCAGTATTTATTGTCTCCAATATGGTTAAGTATTAAGCTAGGGAAGAAGGAGAGAATAGTGAGCAAGATAGACACTTATGTTTCTATATGTTGCATTTGATGGGAGCAGATAAACACTAAAACTAATTATGTGATTATATATGCATCTGTTCTCATTTTCTTTTTATGTTTGTTAAGTTGTAGGCTGAGCTACTATACTAAAGAGACCCCCAAATTTCAATGGCTCAAGCAATGCATACATTTGTATCTTTTTCACATAAAGCCTACCCTGGGTATGTAGTCTCTGCCCTAAAAAGTTACTCTAGGAACCCAGGCTACCAAGATAGCTATGCTATCTCCCAGGTAGTGCTGCATTTAAAAACCGCCACAGTAATCACCCAAATATCTGTGTACTCTTGCCCACCAATAGTACACACTCATTGTCTCCCTCAGCAGAGGCCAGAAGAGATCACTTACCACATCCAGCTCAAAGGTCATTTGTCTCTGAGTTATACGCTGTCTTCATCAGACCCAGATGTGGCTCCTCACGGTGCAATGACCTGGAAAGTGAAAGTCATGCTATCTGCTTCTATCATAACCAAATCATGAAAGTAGAGCAAAAACAGGCCCAAAGACCGCAGTGAATACTGACCCACCTGTGTAAGACCAAGGTTGTGACTCCAGTGCGTTCCCACCTCACTCCCCTCACCCCACCCCAGACTGAGATTTCAAATGAAAGCTAAGAATAATAATAGAGCTTCTCTGAAGGCAGAGGTGAGGAACAATAAAGTCAGTGTCTGCATAACCCCACCGTCTTAGAAATCCCCACTCTTCCAGAAATAATTGCTTAGTTCAAATTGTGGTGACATAAAAAGGGATAATGTGAGAACATATAACAGGCGGCCTGACACGGTCCAGAAAAAGGAATTGTATTTTTTCAGATAACAGAGAAATACATAATAGATGCTATTTGGGTTGGGGAAAAAAACTCACTTGAGTTTCCTAGTTGTGGATATCCCTACCCAAACATCTCAGGGTCAAGGGCAGCCTTTCCCTGGATACACAAAAAGTTGATATGTTTTTTTCCCCTTATTCTCCTTCTGACCAGGGTACTGACCTTTGCCATTGGCTTACTCTACCCCGGGACCCAGAGTCATTATATTAATCCTGGAGGAGACAGGCCACTACCTCCACTAACAACTGACATAATTATTTTTCTACAATTTGGTGCTAATTAAAATGTGGAAAGAGTGGCAATGATATCCATAAATGTAATAAGGTCTTTCTTTGTTCTTGACAAGGGATTTTGTGTATGTTCACCTCAGAGTAGGAAAGAGGGAAAAACATGGGATGAGGTGAGAGAGCCCAGTAGTCATCACATAGGCTGGTATAGGCAATGTAGAATATTTATTTTAATGTAGAATTTTTTAAAAAATGGAATTCTGCTAGGTTTTGTTGATTATTTCTGTGGAGTTTCACTTGTTAATAACCTGCCTGATTCAAATGGTGGTTTCACGTTGTTCTACGTATAGATGCTATATAAAAACTTTCCCTAAAAGTTAATGGCTTAAAACAACAAATCTTTATTATTTCTCATGATTTTGAGAGTTCAGTATGGTTTTCTTCTGCTTCACATGTTGCCAACCAAGGCACTGGGAACGCCAAAAAGTCCAAAATGGCCCCACTCACCTGATTGGCAGTTGGTGCTGGATGCCAATTAGGAACTCAGCTGGAGGTATTGGCCAGGAACATCTGTTGGTTTCCACTTGGTCTTTTCCATGTGGTTCCGTGGGCTTCCTCATAGCTTGGTGGGTGGATTCCATGAAGAGCTCCAAAAGATCCAACAGCAGCGTTCAAGCATTTTTCAAGTTTCTGCTTGCAGCACACTTGTTCATATCCCATTGGCCGTAGCTAAGGCATATGGGCAAGCTCAGCCAAAGTGAGAGTAGACTATGCATAGACTTGAAATATGGAAGGCATGATTCACTTTAACTGCCAGATAACAGCCTACCACACATTCTTTACTAGCTGTCTGGTCTTTCTGTGTCTCAGTTTCCTCATTTGAAAACAGGAACAAGACTGGACTAAGCGAGATATAGCCCATGTAAGCTTAGAGCCACGCCCATTACATAGTAAAACACCAACAAATACTGGCTATTGTTTATATTTTAGTGTTATTCCTACGTAACTGAAAGAATAGAATGGCTTTCCCAACACTGGTAACACCGTTAAACACAAGCTTCTGCTTCGATGTGCCTTCCCCTGAAGCCCTTCAGGTGTGCCATTAGTCAGAATGTTTCCTGTGTTGTGAAACCGCTAACATACTGTTCTGCAATGCCTGGTTGACTCTGACAGGAGCGTCTGCTAGTCGCAAAATCTCAGGAAAACCAGTTTTATACCAGTTTGGGGGATGCTGAGGGTTCATCAAGTGCAGAAGTTCCTTGGTAAATTTGCCTTCTAGTCCAGGCTTTCCAGACCCTATGTAATCCAATTCTAGCCGTCTTCCAATATTTTCTCCCACTGGTCATTTTCACATCAGCTGCCATCCCAGTGAGATTGCCCAGTGTTTCCCTACATTTGACCTGTGTTCTTCCTTGCCTATCCTACTCTTCCTGGTCCACCCACCTTCTCGAAGAATGTCTCCCTTCTTTACTCTCCCTTATACAACAGATTGCCATATCTGACTACGCTTTTATACCTCCATGAAGCCCAAGACTCATCTTACCTTCCTTTTGCCCTCCAACCCCCAGCAGTATTTCTTTTACTATATTCATTGCTTTCTACCTCATGTGTGTCAGGCATTCAGTTTGCATCATTCCTTTATTTCTTTATATACCTGTACCAAGTCTGTACCAGACTGTCCAGAGAAAAACTTCATCCTGTTTTGAAGTCTTCCCCACTCTCTAAGAGAATTAAAGAGTTCTGTCTGTGTTAGGTAATGATAGGTAACATTTATTGATAGTTTAGTGTGTATCAGACGTTCTTCTGAGCACTTTCTTAGAAGGAAAATCATCTAAGACGACCCAACAGCAGTCTCGAACAAAGCTGAATGCCTTGCTAACCTGGCACGTATTAAAGGATCATCAAAGGCTCACTATGCTCACTATCAAATGGACTGATGATTGTTGGTGTTGTGTCACTGGTGGTGATTTTTATACTATAAGTAGGAAAATAGATTTTTTGCAACACATCTTCATCCATTGCTTTAGGAAAAGACAGAAATTCTATCTCAATGTATGTACCTTTGCGAGGACACCCCTGGCACTAAACTCTCAGACAAATGCCACCATCTGTGTGATTTCTTTCCATTTGCCAACGTAGGCATGGCAGGTGCTATCAAGTTAACCTTTTCTTTCCCCAGCATCCACTCAAAAGAGTATACATGTTGGCTGTTGTGAAGCTCGATTCCCAAACTACCAATTACAAATCTCTGCTTCAGAACACAATGACTGAACTATTACTGTAGCACGTGATTTTGTATAATGGGATAACAAAATACGCATTATAGGTATTAGAAACATGAAAGATAAGTATGAGTTGTTAATTTTAGCCAAGAGTTTTTATAAGAGTAAGATGATAAAATTAATTATATTAGAATAGCATCAATCTTCAACTTCTGTCATAGGTGGTAGAGAATTAGTCCTCACTGATACAACTATAGGTAACTGGTTCAATGGATATATTGTTTAGTACTCTTTTTTATTATTTTCTTAATGTTTATTTATTTTTGAGTGGGAGACAGTGCAAGCAGGGGAGGGGCAGAGAGAGGGAGACACAGAATCCGATGCAGGCTCTAGGCTCCTAGCCGAGCCAGCCATAAGCACAGAGCCAGACGCGGGGCTCGACCTCACGAATCCCTCACAAATCGCGAGATCCTGGCCTAAGCTGAAGTCAGACGCTGAACCAACTGAGCCACCCAGGCGCCCCTGTTTCCTACTCTTAATGCTGCAAATGACAGAAAAAGCTGCCTGTGATTTTAAATAATAATAGTCGTGAGGGTTCTGGTTCCTTTCCCCTCCCCCCTGCCCCTCCCCACCTCCACCCCCGCCCCCACAATTCTCTGTGGGTTCTGCCTTTCTTTGACCACCTGTCAGCTTCATATGGCTCCCTGTAGGGTGGCAAAAATGGCTTGCAGATTTTCAGGGCCCACTTTTGCAAAAGATATTCTCTTTAGGGACATTCTTTCCTAAAGCATCCAAGAAAGACCTCCTTGAAACTTATTGGCCCAAATTAGGTCATATGCTCATTGCTGAGCTAAATCAGACCCAATTCCACAGCCAGAAGTGGTTAAATCTCAAGACCAAATTCTGAAGCTGCAACATAGCAAAGGTATAAAGGTTTCCAAAGGAAGGAAAAAAGGGGGGCGGGGAGAGAGCTAGAGGGAAGGAGAGAGGAATGGATTGAAAAAGGTAACCGACTAATATCTATAACATTGTTTTGACCTGATATTTTGGCCAATTAATAGAACTAAGCAGTGATTATGACATTATATCAATGATTTCCAAATATAGGCTAGTTGTAAAGATCACTTAAAAAACTACATTTTGCTATGGTAGATACTGTTAGTGCTGCTGTGCACATCCCTTCAGCACTTAGCACTCCTACACATGCTGCCTGATTTCCAAAGATCAGCAAGTGATTTTTTTTTGTTTTGTTTTTGTTTTTGTTTTTTTTTTTTTGTTTGGTGATGTCTCTGCTTATTCTTGAGACATGGTAGAAAAGTAGAGGAAGTTAGGCCCCCTTAAAGCAGCAGGTGATGCATAAATACCCCATCCTCGCACCTTTCAGGGAAGATAACTTCCAAAGTTTGCCTCTTACATCTTCCCTCAGAGCTCGCAGGCATTATTAAGCGTCTGTTGCCCACAGTGGTCCTGTTTTACTGGCTTTTTCCTTTATTTGGCTTTTCCCCACCCCCTTGATGTGCCCTAGTATCACATCCCCAAATGACTCGAGTTCAAATTCTTGCTACAGGGTTTATTTCTGGGGAGACCCAAATGAAGAAAAGGACCTTTTATATGCAAGTCCTCAGGAGGTGACTGTGGATATCAGTTGAATCAGAATTCTGTATCATTGCTTTTAAACTTTATGTTATGTTAGGATAAAAGGATGTTGATTCTCTTTGCTGACTTGTTCTGTTTCTGTATCTTGCATTTTGAGTTCCCAAATAAAATATGGCCACACCAGGGAAGGAAATGAAAGCCAGAGTAAATGGCCTATTTTGGAGGTCTAAGCTTAAGATAGGGGCCTAAAATTGAGATTATTCACACAGGTAGACATGGTATATCTGTTCACAGTGGCACTGTTTCGTGATGGAAGGACAGTTAATCGTGCGAAGCATAGAAAACTGACGTTACTCAAGACCTCTGGAGAAGTTCACTGTAATGTTTTACTAAATTTGAATAAGAATGTGTTTATTCAATATTATTCTGATGTCACAATTATGATCGCATGGATCTAGTCTTTAAAGACAATTTGAAATTAAATGTATTAAATATGTCTACCCAGTTATCAAGGACTTGCCATTCATTGCGATTTAAGAGAATTCTTCTCTTTCGCTTTCAAAACCTTCTCGAGAGGCAGTTTCTCAATATCTTAGATGAAAGTACACAATCTGATGAAAAATAACGGGGGAAATCAGAAGAAAATAACTCTTTCAGAAAATTTGTGAAGAACCACCTGTAAGAACTGGTGTTAAGTCTCCATTGGTGTTTGACAAAATGGAGTTTAGACCGTGAAAAAGATACTGATTTAGTTTCAGAAAGTTAGTTTCTTATGTATCATTTTAAAATTAATTTTATAATTTTTCATGCGCTCTGAAACCTCAAAATCATTCCTTAAGTGGAAGAACATACAGCTATTTTTTTTTTTTTCACTGCTAAATTGCGCATTCTCAACAGCTTCCGGAAGTGAATTCCGGTGTGCCGCCATCATCCTCACGTTCTGTAACAGTGCCTGCACCTCAGTTTCCATATTGCCATTTATTCCTTACTCCTTCCCCACTCTTCCTGTTAGTTCCCTTTGCTCTATTTCCATCTCCTCTCTCCATCCCCTTGTCCCTTCTCTCTCCTCTTAATTTCTCCTCTCTTTCACCTGAACTCTTTCTTCATCATTTTTATTTTGTTTAATGTTTATTTGTGAGAGAACAATAGAGCATGCGAGAATGGGGGAGGAGCAGAGAGGGAGGGAGAAAGAGGATGCAAAGCGGGCTCCGCCCCGACAGCAGTAAGCCTGACTGGGGGCTGTGGAGCTTGAACCCACAAACCCTGAGCTCATGACCTGAGCCGAAGTCAGACACTTACCAGCTGGGCCACCCAGGCGCCCTTCTTCATCTTTTGCTGGCAATTAAATCCTTACTTGTTGAAGTGAGCAAGGTAGACCGTTTTCCATTTTCTTCCCATTCTCTCACGAGGTTAACCTTTAATATGTGTTTTAATAAACAGTTCAATATGAACCATGTCTCTAACATGGAAAATAAAGAAAATAAATGAGAATACCCCCAAGAACCAAATTTAAAACTTGTCATGATTCTGAGACATCATTTTACCTAAAAAGCTTAACAGATTTTGGCATTCGTGTCTATATGAAGTTGAACAAAACGTTTTAAAAGACCATTTGAAGTAGCAACAACACAGAGATAACTGGTCTTTTTCAAATGCAAAATGCTGTAGTCAAACTGGAAGATTGACAATATTATTTATCTTTATCATTGTTCTGCTTAAAATTTGAGAATGCATATCAGAAATGTGAGCATGCACGTGAAAACTTAATGGTGTTACCATTTGATCTGAATGTGTATTTGATCTCTTCATTCTGAAGCTGAAACTTTAAAACTAGCCACATTTTCCCAGTAATTCATTAACATCTGGCCTTTTCCTATATTTGCAATATCTCTATACTGCAAATCATACAGTATCACCACCATTTTATCTGCATACATATTATCATATTTGCCTCTTCAGTTGTTGATAAGATTATATACTAGATATCATTTTCTGTATAACAAGTTACCACAAATATAGTGGCTTAAAATATGGTTTTTTGTTTTTTTTTTTTTAAATCAAGGTATTTTTGGGTGGGTCAGGAGTCTGGGCATGGTTTATCTCAATTCTCTGCTGTAGGGGGGTGTCTCACAAAGTTCCCTTCAGGGTGTCAGCCAGGGTCGATGTCTCATCTGCAGAATGGACTGGGGTTGAATCTGCCTCCAGGCTTACATGATTGTTGGCGAGATTCAGTTCCTCATGGGTTGTTGGAGTGAAGGCCTCAGTTTGTTGCCTGAGATAGACTCAATTCCTTGTCCTATGTGACTCTCCAACATGGCATTTTGCCTTATCAAAGCCAGTTGAGAGAGGAAGACTGATAGTAAGACATGATATCATATAGCCTAAAGTGATACCTTGTCATCTCTGACATATTCTGTTTGTTAGAAGTAAGGCGCAAATCTTGCCTACTCTCAAAGGGAAGAGATCGTGCAAGGGCGTAATACCAGGAGGTGGAAATCACTGTATGCCATTTTAAAGTCTGCCACCATAGATTCCTTTCCTCTACCTGTTGGCATTTGAAAATACAGGGGCGCCTGGGTGGCTCAGTCGGTTGAGCGTCCGACTTCAGCTCAGGTCACGATCTCGCGGTCCATGAGTTCGAGCCCCGCGTCGGGCTCTGGGCTGACGGCTCAGAGCCTGGAGCCTGTTTCCGATTCTGTGTCTCCCTCTCTCTGCCCCTTCCCCGTTCATGCTCTGTCTCTCTCTGTCTCAAAAATAAATAAACGTTAAAAAAAAATTTAAAAAAAAAAAAAGAAAATACAGGTAATAATTTAGGATTCTCCCTAAAAGATACCTTTTTATGTTTGTACATGTACCACTTTTATCATTAGGGAAATGTTTGACATAGCCTTTTTGTGCAATAACCTATTATTTTAAGGAATTGAAATTGCTCTTTCCAGGTTTTGAAAAGTATATGGGATTAGGGGAAACTAGGTTGTCATCAGCAAGATTTGCATTGGATTATGACAGATTTTCTCTTAAGATACTGTGGGTTCTACTCCTGAAAACGATACTACACTGTATGTTAAGAAACTTGAATTTAAATAAAGAAAATTTTTTAAAAAGATACTATGGGACAGAAACCACTGAGGCTTCAAAATATAGTTGGTTCTAATTTATCTAGTTTTCATGCCGAGTTTCTCATGCTAATTTAAGCTCTCAAATTTAGTACATGGTGTTTTCTTTTTATAAAATAAATGGCCATGAAATTCCAGTTACTTTCTTAAGGGTATTATGACAAGTATGCCCTAGTGAAATTTAAGGATATCCTTGAAATAATTTTCATGCTCTCCTTTATGTTAAGAACCCTATGTTGAAGTAATTTTTTTCTAGTAACTAAAATTCTTACTCTATTTGTGAAGAGCTTTGATTCTGTTGATGAAGTTGTACTGCAAATACAAATGTCAAAATATGACCAAAGTAGAGCTATATTTTTTAAATCTATGATGTAATTTTAAATGTACAGTTTACGTGTATAAATAGAGATTTATACTCACACTTGCTTTCAATATTCACAGAGGAATTTTCATATGAATTTTTTAAACTAGTGGGTTACTACTTTGAAGTGAGGACAGCATGGGACACTCTTTATTGTGACAATGATTCTCATCTTACATGTTTTTAAATGACAGCTTCATTGTGTTTAACGTCGCTGGTTTTATAATATTTCACGTGTTCCTGAGAGAAAAATAATCAAAGTAAGAAACCTAGAAGAATAATCCATACTGTTCAAAGCTTCATCAGTTTTTATTTGGACAAAAACTCAAACCCTCCACCTTTTCCTTTTACGTCGGTGCTGTCCATTGTGATAGCCCCTACCAACCATATAAGCAGTAGAAATGTGGCTAGTTCAATAACACAGAATGAAATCTTGTCATTTGCAATGATGTGGATGCAGCAAGAGAGGATTATAAGCAAAATAAGTCAGTCGAAGAAAGACGAATACCATATGATTTCACTCATATATGGGAGCTAAGAAACAAAACAGATGAACATAGCGGGGAAAAAAGAGAGAGAGGCAAGCTATAAAATAGACCCTTAACTATGTGAGTCAAACCATCAGAACAAACCGATGGTTATCAAAGGAGAAGTGGTGGGAGATGGGCTACGTGGGTGATGAGAATTACGGGGGGTACTTGTTGTGGTGAGTACTGGGTGTTGTATGAAAGGGTCGAAACGCTGAATTCTCCATTTGAAACTAATATCACACTGTATGTTAGCTAACTGTAATTGAAGTAAAAACTTGAAAAAGAAGAAGAGAAAAGAAAACACATGTGGCTAGTCCAAACTGAGATGTGCTAGGAGTGTACAATACTAACCAGACAACAAAACTGTAGTTGAAAAATAAAATATCTCACTAGTAATTTTTATGTTGAATGCAGAGTGAAATAATAACAGGCTATATTAAGTTTTAAAAGTATAGTATTGAAATTAATTTTGCCCGTTTTTTTTCACTTTCTAATGTCTAGGGAATTTAAAATTACATGTGTGGCTTCCATTGTGTTTCCAGCGGACAGCGTTGCTGTAGATAAACCATGGTATAAACAGTGTTGAGAGAAGTAATAGCCTGGGCGTTTGCCTCTGTGTAGAAGAAATTACATTAAACCTACGGAGGGATATAATTCTGGAATTTCTTTTGGACTTAAAGTGGCATGCTTAATACCTACAAGATGCTCAACAAATTATTATGGAATAGTTGAGGTATGAAAACCAGTTACATTTTTTAGCAGCACAAGTATTCGTAGCCACATTTGAGTATTAACTAATTTCCTAATCAACAAATCACTCCTGCCTTTATATTGCTGTGCCCCTTCTCAACACACAGGGTTAATCATCATTGGCGTCGCCCGCGCCGTCATCTCCAAAACTTTTCAGAACGTCACAGTTTATAAGCCAGGCTATATTTCGCCATGGTTCCCACACGTTGGCGCACTTGAGTCTCACAAAAGTTGTACGAGATGGATATTGTCTCCCCATTTTGGAAAAGGAGATCCAGATTCAGCAAGGTTCACCGACCTTGGTTAAGATCAGCATGCTGCTGAGTGACAGTGTTCGCTTTGTCACTGAACTTTATATATCAAAGAGCTTTTGAAAAATTAACCTTGGAGTGCAAGAGTGAAGGGGTGAATATTTTATCCCAGTGCCAGTATTAATAATCACCAACTTGATACTAAGAATGCTAGCCCTCTCGAAGGCGGAGAAGTTAGGTGGAAGTTGGTTGACTGGTGATTGACAGAAATATTAGTTTGCAAAATGAATTCCTTGGAAAACTAAAGCATTGAGTTTATCCATTCAATAAATAATCGGGTGTTTATTATGTGCATGATGGAAGACTAAATGGTGACTCAAAAACATTATGGGTTACAGTGAGGTAGGAGACATAGTAACCTTTTAGCCCTCGATGGGCCTGTCATAATCTTTTAGTCTACCTGGGAAGATAATCCTGGGGCGACTTGAGATAGCAACAGAGGACGGTAATATAGGAGATATCCGCGGACAGGCAAATATTTTCTCACGTATACTACGGAGGAAGCACAGCGGCCTTGGAGCACAGCGTGAAGGGAAGCCCTCAAGCAGCCGCTCTTCGGGTCTGAAGTAGGTGTCAAAGCACTCGAGGAAAGAGGAAAGATATTACAGGTGGAAAAATGATAAACCAAATATTAGAACAGGATTACCTACCGTCAGGTGATTATTTTAGAGACTGGAAAGGCATGTTTGAGCAGGAGTTTGAAAATCTTTATGTGCCAAGTTTGACTCTTTCTCTTCGGCGTCAGAGACCTGGTGGGCATTAATAACCATTACGCGTTACTCTGTCCCATGAAGGAGAATGGACTCAACTGCTCCGAGCATCAGCCCACGTCAGGGAACTAAGTGGTCCGCTCTTTTATTTTCCCCAATAAGCAGTCCACATGGAAAGGTTTGGCTCTGCTGCGTATGTGGTGTGTCTCTGGGGTGAAACACATCAGAATCTCAAGAGGAGCTTGGGTAGTTGGATCTCTCCCTGTATGCCCATGCAAGAGAGCCTGGTAAATCCATCCGGAGGGGAGAAACTCCTTGTTAAGAATTAAGTCTTATTTTAGAAAACCCCACCGGGTGGCCATGCGGAGGTTGAATTATGGCAGGTAGAGACTGGAGGTTTGCAAACCCATGTGAGATTTTTTCCAAGAGCCCAGGCGATCCGGGCACGAACTAGCCTTCTGCTCCGAGAACTTGAGAGGCGAGGCTGGATGTAAGAGACATTATTTATGATGCAAGATAAAGGGAGACTCAGGAGTGAATTACATATGGGAGAGCAGGAAGCAGGATGAAAGGTAACTGCAAAGTGCAGGTACTGCAAAAATTACGGGCTCTGTTACACACAAGAGGAAAGGGGTTTAAGAGAGGTTACCCAACACGAATGAGATCCCATTGCTTCCTAAGTGGTAAAATAGATCATTAACCCGAGGCCTTTCACCTCTGAAGTTATTTGTTTGACTACACTACACTTGCCTTCAGTTTTAAACTTAGTAAATTTGAGGTGAGAGCAGATTGAGACTGGGAACAAAAAGTTAACAGAAAGTCTAATTTACTTCCTAATAGACATTCCAGTTTGAGTGGAGTGAAGCAGGAATGTTTGTGCTCCTGGAATCCAGGCATCTGTTTACAAATCATAAGTATAAAAATTAGATACAGACATCAGGACTGCATTACACATTTACTGAATTAGATTCTCTGGTGTGGAACTTAGATGTGCATATTAAAGCAAAACAAAATAAAGACCCTTACCCAATTGATTCTGCTATGGACTCTGGTTAAGAATATTACGGTTAATGGGGCGCCTGTGTAGCTCAGTCGGTTAAGCGTCCGACTTCAGCCCAGGTCACGATCTCACAGTCTGTGGGTTCGAGCCCCACATCGGCCTCTGCGCTGACAGCTCGGAGCCTGGAGCCTGCTGCGGATTCTGTGTCTCCCTCTCTCTCTGCCCCTCCCCTGCACATGCTCTGTCTCTCTCTGTCTCAAAATAAATAAAAAGCATTTAAAAAAAAAAAGAACATTACGATTAAGAAAACAAACCATTGTACTATGGAATGTTTATTGGCATAATGAAAATTAATTAAAAATGACTTTATAGGCCCTCCCACCTTTTAACCTTTAGAGACACAGAATCCAGTTTTGAAAATTATTGTCACATTTCAGAAACACATTTAGATTTACCCTTTATTTTTATGTTACTGCTTTTTTCAATTTTCATAACATATTTGTTCATCAATTGGTTTTGATGGACTTCACTTTCTTTCAGTCTTACAGATGAGATTTCTCCCTCCAAAAATCAATAGGAGCCTGCTGATTTTATTTATTCTAATATGAAGGCACATAAAATGAATGTGGCCAAAAAAGGTTAAAGTAAGCCTGTTTTTTCAGAAGACTAGATTGGCAATTGAAGCAGAAAATTATATTCAGTGCATTGAATTTATGCATTGTTTTAGTCTTCTCCAACCAATTTAGAAATGCACTTTCTTATAAAATTGAGATTATTACAAATCCTGTACTTAGCAGCTGAAAAAATGTGTCTATGCCAAGGTCATATCTTAAAAGTTGGGAAGGACATACTGCATTTGAATATAAGTTCAGGAATGTACTCCATGTAATTTTCTGACATAATTCAGTAGCTTAATTTTTATTTTTTACCTAATATTGTCTTAATTTTTGCTTTACCTTTGACAATGTTTCATACATATTCATTGCTTGAAAGAAATTAAGCAGACATTATTCTAAAGTCAATATTGAGCCTGCTAATGAAAATGGCTAAGTTAATTAACTAAATGGCAACCCTCACTGAACTTATTCAAAGCTATTTCCCCTCGTGATGTGTTTTCCTGAAGAAATGATGCATAAAAATTAAACTTTTATCCTCGGCTGTTCTATACCAGACTCTAAATTGTTACTTTACATGTTACAGCCTGTTGCATGATGAGTAATTATGAGATCACCTCAATTTAATGGCAGCAGACCAAATATAAAGCCCTCGGAGATTATTTAAACCATCATTCTTTACGAAAAGATTTTTAAAATGTTCTATCAAAGGCCATTCATTGTTGACATAGAGTTGATAACACTGTATTGTATAACTGAAATTTCTTAAGAGAGTAGAACATAAGTGTTATCATCAGAAGAGGGGAAACATAAATACTGGCAATGATGGATGCATCAATTAACTCAATAGGGGAAATATTTTCACGATGTATACACTTATCAAATTATCACATTAGACACTTTAAGTATCTTGTCAATTCACTTGTCAGTTATACCTCAGTAAAACTGAAAAAAGACAGCAAACACAAAACTAAACTCATACTCTTAATGTACAAAAGTAGTTTTAAGTCATAGATAACCTCATATTTTTGTCAATTTATTTCTGTTTATGCATCCATAAGAAATCATAGAGTCCTGAAAATGAAAGAGAAAACCCTCCATTTTAGCAGTGCCTTTCCCAAAATGAGTTTTTGGGGACACTGAATAAAATTGTTTTCTCTACTCAACAAATGATAAGCAAAAGTAACGCCAGGTTCTGTGGAGCTTAAAGTATATGCTACTTTGGCAGTCTTCTTTAAGTCAAAAAATGCAACCGTATGAATGAAAAAAATTAGCTATGAATATGAGTATTTGTAAAAAGAAAAGAAACCCTGACACTTTCTAAAGGAAGCTGAGAAATACCACATGCGCCAGGTAATTGAGAAAAATATTACAATATTTTTTTAGTCATTACCCTCTCTGTAATACTGTAATGTCTAATACTATGTCATGCTTCTTTCCATATCTCCCTGGTAGCATCTCTTTGTGTGGGGGGTGGTCTTTCCCCTGGCATGGTTAATTAACATTTGGGCTTTGTTGTTGAGGGTTGAGAACAGTTTCTGTTTTAAAAAAATGTTTAAGTTTATTTATTTATTTTGAGAGAGCACAAGCAGGGGAGAGGCAGAGAGAGAGGGAGACCGAAAATCCCAAGTAGGCTCCATGCCATCAGCACAGAGCCCAGAGTGGGGCTTGAACTCCCGAACCGTCAGATCATGACCTGAGCCGAGATCACGAGTCAGACCCTTAACCTACGGTGCTATCAGGTGCCCCAAGAAAAGTTTCTTTCACATACAGCGGTCGTTATTGGTTATTGTCATGTAAATTATTAGAATTATGATCGAATTTAGAAAGACCCTGTCATGTTTCTTCCACATATGAACTGTAAGATTTGGGATCATTTCAAATTATGTTGTACAGTGACTCAGGAATATTTTCAATCTAGCTGTACTGAACTCTGCTTCTAGGGAACACTCACACTTCATTAAGGATAACAGATTGCTTGCAAATAAATCAAGGACTATTAATCCTTGCTTTTTCAAAGTAGAGAAGGGTAATGTCTTAGTTTAAGTGAACTCCAGAACAGAACCTAAGACATGAAACTGAAAGCAAGAACGTTGATCCTCAGAAGTAGTAGTGAAAAGAATAGGGTTGGTGAAGCAGAAAACGAGGAAATCCCAGAAAAGCACTCCCAGCTCTGGAGAATCCCCTGAGGCAGATTCTGAGGCCTGAGGCAGAGCAAGTAAGACACGCGGGTGATGTGCAAAGGCTTTTTCCATCACGCTCTAGGCACGTTAGAGGTAATGCCAGTAACCCCGTGTCTGTTACACGTGAGGTGTTTGTAAGGCAGCATGGTTTCTGTCCATGCTTTTACTGGGGTGTGGTTTCTTTTTTTAATGTTTTTATTTTTTTTGAGACAGAGAGAGACAGAACATGAACGGGGGAGGGGCAGAGAGAGAGGGAGACACAGAATGGGAAGCAGGCTCCAGGCTCTGAGCCGTCAGCCCAGAGCCCGACACGGGGCTCGAACCCACGGACCGCGAGATCGTGACCTGAGCTGAAGTCGGACGCTTAACCGACTGAGCCACCCAGGCGCCCCTGGGGTGTGGTTTCTTAATGGCTTCACGTCACCCATTTTACTCAAATCCCTCTGAAGTCTGCTTTGTAGGAACTCTGTTTAAAAGTGTTTATCATGGAGCACCCGGGTGGCTCAGTCATTTAAGTGCCAACTTTGGCTCAGGTCATGATCTCCCAGTTCATGGGTTTAAGCCCTGCGACCGGCTCTGTGCTGACAGCTCAGAGCCTGGAGCCTACTTCGGATTCCGTGTCTCAGTCTCTCTCTGCCCCTCTCCCACTCACGCTCTGTCTCTCTCTCCAAAAGAAATAAATAAACATTAAAAAAATGTTTAAGTGTTTATCCCTATAGAACAAGCTCAGTACTCCGCATGATGGTGCCCAAAACCCTTCAGACCTAGCCTGTCTGCCACCATTTGGTTCTACACTCCCATCATAACCAGGGTTGCAAGAATTGGTGAATCAAAATACAGAAAACCCAGATTTTTTAGTGCAAGTATGTCCCAAATACTGCCCCCAAATAGGACTAAAAATTACTCCTTGTTTATCTAAAATTCAAATGTAAATGGGCATCCTGCTTTGTATCTGGCAACCCAGGTCACAATTAAGTCTTTGCTGCTTCTCCCACATTGTCAAGCTGAAGCCAATGTCTCTCCTTTTTTTGCCCCCACGGGCTGCCCAGAATGGCTTTTGCTAGTTTAACCATTAACACGCTACTTGAAAAAGACCTCCTCTCTGAAACTAACTTGCCCCACTGCCACCTGACTCCATTCTTCCTCTAGGAGACATGGACCCTCCAGACGCCATGCCTCCAGAGTGCCTTGTGTCAGTCTTCATTAAAGCACTCATCACTTGGTAATTCAATCTTGTGGTTTAATGTCTTTCTTTTCTTCCTGAATAAGTGCTCGTTGAAGGAAGGAAAAATTTACCTAGCACATTGTCTGCATATAAAAGGCACTAAATAGTTTTTATTTTAGCCATTAAGCAATTCAACAGTGAATTTTAATGATTGAAAACAATTTCAAGACTGGTAAAAAAAAATTCATGGTTCACCTGTGAAAAAAAATATATGAATCAATGCAATCTGGAATCCTGAGAATTTGTATAAAAGTGATGATAAAGAACATGACTTCAACTTTGTAGTTCTTTTTTTTTTTTAAGTTGAGAGAGAGGGAGAGCACAAGTGGGGGAGGGCCAGAGAGAGAGAGAAAATCCCAAGCACTGTCAGTGCAGAGCCCGACGCAGGACCTGATAACACAAACCGTGAGATCATAACCTGAACCAAAATCAAGAGTTGGACGCTTAACCGACTAGGCCACCCAGTCTCCCCTCGTTTATAGTACTGATTCCAGCTTTAGTTAGTCCAGTCATTGGAAAATGTCACCGTATCTATGGTTTTATCAGTCTCATCACAGCAGAAAAATAAAAACGTTTGTCCAACAGAGTTGCTCTAAAGGACAGCTGTGTGTGTGTGTGTGTGTGTGTGTGTGTGTGTGTGTGTGTGAAGGATTTCCACCTCAGTGTATAGCCTCTGGGGGATGAATGAATGAATGAGGACTGGAGACGTTAGGAGCAAGTTGTGCATTTGCCTTTCCAAAGAATGGGATCTTGGGGCGCCTGGGTGGCTCAGTCGGTTGAGCATCCAACTTCGGCTCAGGTCATGATCTCGCGGTCCGTGAGTTCGAGCCCCGTGTCGAGCTCTGTGCCAACAGCTCGTAGCCTGGAGCCTGTTTCGGATTCTGTGTCTCCCTCTCTCTCTGCCCCTCCCCTGTTCATGCTCTGTCTCTCTCTGTCTCAAAAATAAAAAACATTAAAAAAAATTTCAAAGAATGAGATCTTTTCCCTTTAAGTTTGCAAATGCTGTCCTAAGGACCCCAAACTTCTGTTGTGTTGTGTATCTCAGGATTTGAGATATTCTAGATTTTCCCAACCTGCCCCTGCAAGCAGCGGCTTCCAGGGCCCGAGAACAACTGTGTCTCAGCTCTTTCTTGGAAACCGGAGCTTAAAATGTTGCCACATCATCAGAAATGTAGCCGCAGCCTTAGCCAGAGCCAGGAAATACACGTCCTACGCCGGCAAAGCCCTGGAGCTGGACAAAATTGTTAGCCATTCGGTGTCGGTCGTTGCGCTAAGTGCATTACACAGGTTATCTGGCAGGAATCCTGGCTTTAGAGGAAAGTTGTTTCGATGCTGTAAATAAATGACCGAAACACCATGACAGTTGATTGTGTTAAGCCTTTATCCAAAATTGCTTTGTTAGGCTCTATTATATTGCTCATTATCTTGCTGTGAGGAAAATTAAGCTTACATCTGCTTAGGGTGACAAGGTATCCTGCCGTTTTGGGATTTTCCACATTTTAGGCCTCTGTCGACGGCTCCTAATAAACCCTCCGAGAACATATTTTACGTTCACAGGCATTCAGGTGTCGGGCCAACACAGTCTTTGTCTCTTTTAAACCCAGTGACACACTCAGGGCTGTGTACATTGCTCTGTCCTCTGCCAGAGACGGAATTTATCCATAGAACATTCAAGCTGGAGAAGGCACTCCGAGCTAGTCTAATCCAGTCGCTACATTTTCCAGCTGAGAAAATGATGTTCCAGAGATATGGAATGAACGACCACAGATGATACAGATAGAGGCAGAGGTGGTGTTAGAACCGGGGTCCTTTGACTTCCAGTCCGTTACTGTCAGCACTTACCCCGCTGCGGTAGTCATTGGAAGCCTCTGACTCTGCCTTGCCTTTCCCATCCACGTGCCTGTCTCTCTTTCTTCCCCTGGGTTACACTGCTCAGCCCTCATGCAGAGGAAACCACATCTGAGACCCAGGGAGACCCCACAAACCCCGGGTCTCTATTTCTCTCCTGTCTCCTTTTCCTTTTCTCTTATGTGACGACAACATGTTCAGTGCGTAGCTGTTTCTTCGTTCAGCACCCTCCCCCTGAGACAGAAGTAGGTGAAAAATAGAGTTGCACGGTAGACAGCCTGGAGGTCACAATAGTCGGGCGATGCCGTGATGTGCAAATGAAGCTCTACAGCACCGGTTTCTAGGCACCCTGTGGATGGAAGACAATCCCCAGGACCTTACCAGAGCGCTCAGTGCCACATGGAAGCAGCAAATAAGAAATGGAATTAATACACAGAAGTCTGCTTCATCCCTAGGAGTGTAGGAAGCATATTGGGGACAGCTGGACCCATCTGAGACAAGCTAATAACTCATTGTTCCTTCGTACCACTTGCTTAAAATATTTATTCAGCATTCATTTAATGGAGGCAAAAAGAAATTGGTGTTCTATTCATAAAAAACTTCAGCTCTTTCTTTTAAAATAAAGAGCCTAAATGTACTAGAAGTCACGTGACTTTTTTTTTTTCATGTACGTGGATTATCTTTCATTTAATAGTTTTCTGCCATTTCTAGATGCATAGCATTATTCTATGGAATTTGAATGCAAGCCACATGTGTCATTTTAGATGTTCTAGTAGCCACACTAAACAGAAAAAAAGATAAGCAGGTGAAATTGATTTTATTAACATATTTTATTTAATTCAGTATATCTGAAATGATATCATTTTGATATTTTAATCCGTATGAAAATACGAAGATATTTTGCATCGTTTGTGTTGTACCAAGCCTTTGAAATCCCCAGTGTATTTTGCATGTTCTTTGAGTCTCTGTTCCAAAAAACCACCTTCCAGGTACTCAGTAGCCACGTGAAGCTATTGGCAAGCATGTAACCAGTGCCCATCAGTGTTAACAGTAACTTACAAGATATAATAACAGTATTTTTCACATTTGTTTTTCCCACTTTTGTGTTGGTACATCATTTCATTTTCTTTGTTCCATTTTTTGTTGCTTTTTTCTGAATCATATAACTTCTGGGAAAGTAAATGAAAAGATTTCCTTTTTAATGTTTACTTTTGAGAAAGAGGGAGAGAGAGCCAGAGAGAGAGAGAGAGAGAGAGCTCACACAAGCAAGTGGGGGAAGGGCAGAGAAAGGAAGAGAGACCGAGAATCCAAAGCAGGCTCTGCAGTGCAGCACAAAACCCGACGTGGGGCCCTAACTCCCCGAAAGTGAGATCATGACCTGAACTGAATTCAGATGCTCAACCAACTGAGCCAACTGAGCAGGTGCCCCGGAAAGATTTTAACATTAAATACTAATATAGATAATTCCGTCTTGTTAAACATTTGCCATGTGTGATATTCAGGTTCTAATTTCAGCTGACTACCCTTGCAAGCTTGAGCTAGCTGGTCCTAGGTGGAGGGTAGACGTTTGCAAATACTGGCCGCACAAACTTCCTCAACGATAGACCAGGAGGGTTATGGGATTTTTTTTTAAGTTTATTTATTTATTTTGAGAGATGGAGAGAGCGCACGAGCAGGGAAGGGGTAGAGAGAGAAGGAGAGAGAGAATCTCAAGCAGGTTCTGTGCTGTCAGTGCAAAGCTTAATGCAGGGCTCGAACTCACAAACTGTGAGCTCATGACCTGAGCCGAAACCAAGAGTCCCAATGCTTAACCAACTGAGCCACCAGGGCTCCCCTTTAAAAATTTCCTACAGAGGTCACTGTCCTCTTACATTTTCAAAGTTACACAAGGAGTTCCCGGAGGGGACAGGAGGTAATGGATGCTGTGTTTAAATTTGTCTCATACACTGAGCCCCAGGCACCTCCCTCACCGACCGAGTCCTTAAAGCAGCTCTGGGAGACAGGCAGGGAAAAGACTTAGAAGTACAGGAGATTGAGTGAAGAAATGCATGGTCATGTAGATCAGGGATCGGCAAACTTTAAAGGCACAGATGGTCATCGTTTTAGGCTCTGCAGGCCATAAGGTTTTTCCCTTGACGGTTCCATTGCTGCCTTGATCGTGCAAATGTGGCCAGAGTCAATATGTAAAGAATGGGCACAGAAGTGTTCCAATATTACTTTATTCATGGATGTAAATTTGCATTTCATATCATTTCATATCGTTTCCATGTGTCAAGTGTCTTTTAATTTTTTTATCAGTTATTTAAAATGTAAAAAATAAATCATTCTTAGCTCTCAGACTGCATAAAAACAAGCGGTGTCTGAATTTGATTCATGAGCCATAGTTTGCTGCCTCCTGCCCTAGACTCTTGCTAAAATGGGCCGGTAGTAACAACACTGGCAGAAAAGTAAGTAGCTTGGGCCCTGCCTTCTGCCTAGATTTGTTGGTTATTCTCTCCAAAGAAATCAAATTTTCTTCTTTTTCAAATTTCTATCTGTGCTCTTTTTTTCTTCTGGCTGGCAGGAAGAGAGCTACTCCCCCCCCCCCCCCACCTTGGGTTTTATTCACTTTCGTTATAATGTCTGCACACCTAATAAAGCTTCATCTTAACATACGCCATTGATGCATCCGCTCATTTTTTGTGTTCAAACAGCAGCCCCCCCACCCCTAGACATCCCTATTTCCAGGAATCGCTATTCTATATCATATTAGCTTTTTTTATTTATCAGTAAGATTAAAACTCCTGGAGACTTTGATTTTCTTCATTGTTAGGCATATTTCATTTCATGGGTAATGCAATATGCATTCACTTTGTGGTATAAATAACAATAATGCATCCATTTGCAAATAGAGACTATTGCACAGAGAAAATATAAGTGCGAGTTATGCAGATTATGCCATTTGTTATAAAAATACTTTTTAATCTTGACATTTTTAAACTTAATAAAATGATTCATTCTGAGGAGGGCAAAGAAACAGAACTCTTTTTTAGTGTGGTGATTTTCTTTCTTTTGGAAGACGAGTTTTTGAAAACAACAGACTAGCCAGAAAATGTTGAGATTAAAAGCAGCAATTCATTGCCGTGCCCTCAAAACTGTCAAATTCTTTTCTAAAATCTTTTGTTCTGCTTCAAAACGAAATCATGAGGGTGGTTAAGTCTCTTAGGAACATCAATCCTGAAGCAAGCACTATAGTATGGCCTGTAGCCCTGTGTGAGATAACTCTTCGCAGTAATGGATATGTTCTCTGTGGCTTTTGAGCACTGGAAATGGGGCAAGCACAACTGAGGAACTGATTTTTAAACTGGATTTAATTTTAAGTAATTTAAGTTTGAAGTTACGTTTACATAGTGAAAATGTTTTTTGTTTGTTCTGTAAAACGTATTGCTTTACATTCTAGTTAATGCCCATCACCCATTCTGCCCATCTCACCACCCACCTCCCTTCCAACAATGTTAAATTGTTTTTAATGGAATTTCTAAAAGTGAGGGTATGTAATCATGCAGTGTGTTTTTCGCCCTTTTTCTCTGATGTTTGTATTCTGAAGTATAGTGATTCGTATGTTAACAAAGGAGAAGACTCTGGTTTTTAAAAATGCTATTATTAAAATAGCTAACTTGACCTGACAGCTCAGGGATGATCTTAATAAATATCAAGCTATTATAATTTGTTAAGATTCCTATTGCTTGGGTAGAATTACACAGATCCTGGCTTAGTTTCTTTTGAATTTTGATCAAGCAAAATGAACAGAACACACAAACACACACACACACACACACAAAAGTGTTTGCCAACAATCCAGAGGACCTTTTTTATATCAGCCAGGCTGCTGCTCAGGTCTGTTCAGCAAATAAGAACAAAGACTGCTGGTGGGAGAGTGTGAGAATAAAGCAGTTCTTTCCTTTTTCTAGAACGAGTATGAGCTGGGAGAGAAGGAGAGAGAAAAATATGGGGTTAATTTGTACCAACACATTTTGTGGTATGTGTATGTGTCGTATAAAATTACGTTTTACCTTCTTTGTAAGTTTTATTATCCTCGGGGTTTAAATAGTATATGATCAAAATCACATTATGTAGTAAAGAATGTGTGGGTAGGTGGCTAGTTAGGTGGGTGTAAATCCCTACCAAATCCATTTTAGAAGATAAATGATAGCTATTGAAGTTTGGGTAAATCAATTTCGCCAATTCACTTTACTTGTCTAATGCCTCTGGGAGCCATTACAGAAGCTTGTTACCCAACGTTAGGGTAGGTTTAAATCAAGGTGAACAGTCAAAAAACATTTTTCCATGAACTATGTGTATTATTAAGGATTATTTTACTATGGAGTTAGTTGCTTATATTGCAAACTAAGAAATTAATGAGCAAGAATACTGCTCATGAGCACCAAGGTTTATTTCAAAGCCAATATTGGTTTAGTGTGGTAATAAGGGCCCAGTTCTCCCAGGACTGCAAACCTATTTATTGTACATCAAATTTTACTGACTTTGAAATCTCCCTAGGCATGTTCATTTGGCTCATCACGTATTATGTGTTTCAGATCTTTGGCAACAATAACAAAATTCAGATGTGCTAATGAAGTGGTTATGCAATGAAACTAATATATACTGTGATCGGATACAGTAGACTTCATTATTACATTCAGTTAAAACTGACAGCAACATAGGAAATACAGATCTTTAAACACTGTACGTGATGACCACATATTTTAAGAGAAAACCCACTTATGTTTAAAGTAAAATCCCAATAGCTAGGCCATTGGAGAGTGACTGTCCTAAAAATAAATTATAATTGGTCAGTTTAAAATTGTATATGGATTTGTAATTTTTAAATGTCTGGTGGCATATAACCGTAATGTATTTTTCACTTTTATATTCATTATTCTTTTATTAAATTTCCAGAGGGAAAGAAAATAAATGACCTCCTAGTGAGAGATACTTTACCATAAGACCAGTTGTAAAAAATAATTGAATATTGTGCCTGAAAATATATCATTCCTCAGTTCTGGTTCTCTGGTAGCTTTAATTTATTGAGGTAGAAAAATACACAAGGTAAAATGAGGTCTCCAAATATTCCATACCACATGCTTTTTATCCAAAGGATGATAATGGTCTACTTGAATTATTCAATTGGTATTACTAAGTTTTGGGAGGTTTTTTTTTTTTCTTTTTTTTTTGGTTGGTGGAAAGATAATATTTGTTTAAGATGCATTCAGAATGCACCGTTACTTAGCTTTTGTTTAAGGTGGGGGGGGGTGTTGGCAGTGAAGTTTTACACTTAGCCATATAATGAGCAACTTGAATCAATTAAAAAGAACAGATTTGTGGATAGTATATAGGGTGGGAGTTGGAAGAAAAATAATGACTAGGTAAATATTCATTGAATTAATTGCACGGGCAATGTTTCTGCCAGTGCTGTAGTGAATACACATCTTGTCTTGTCTCTAGCTCGGGAATGTGTGACATCAACATAACTAACAACAATAACAAAAAAACCCATGAAGAATTGAATCTTATACATGTGTTTCTTAGTCTTCTTAACTGACTAGATGCTACCCTTTCATACTTGGGTGTATTCAAATCCTACTTCGCCAGCCTCACTTCCAGGAAAGCCCTGTTCTTACTGTCCTCATGGGTTTGGGTGCTCACACGTAGACTAAAACAAGAAGCAGATTTAGGAGTGCCATATATGTGAGAATGTAAGTACTCTGAAGAGAGTTCCGCTTTTCATCCTCAGCTTTACCTTCTCTTTTCTCTGCTCTGTTAGAAACTGATTGGTTACTTTGTGTGATTGTTCACCGAGCAAATGCTGCACCAAATAAGAGAAAGTGGTAAGAGTATACAAAGACGCAACATTCAATTTTGGTTAGATGTGTGTGATGTGTTCAGTGTGCTGGTGGTAGTGTGTGTGTGTGTGTGTGTGTGTGTGTGTGTGTGTGTGTGTGTTTGAAGGCTTTGGGGGGAAAGGTAAGGGAAGAAGATATAAGTGGAAAGAAATTAGTAACATAAAGAAAAAAGCAGTACCTGACAGGGTCTGATGAAGTAGCAAAGATAATAAATGCTACCGAGTTTATTAGAAAGAATAATTATTTCTATCCAGAGGGATTAGGCAATCTTCTCTGAGAACGTGGCACTTTCATTACCCAAAACATGAAGAATGGAAAAGAGTTTTATATGTGTCAATTAGGAAATGAGGTATTTTACTGAGAAAAAGAAGACATTTTAATGGTAGAGTAGACAATGACAGAGGAACAGAAGCAAGATGGGGTTTTGTTATTAGAAAGATGTGAATAGTAAAGTCAGATAAGGTCAGATTGTTGAGAGCCATTTTTTTTTTCCAAAAGGCAAGCTAAAGGATTTGGAGACAATCGGGGATCAGTCATATGATTTAAGCAAGAAAATAAAACAAGGGGCAGTTTTGGAATTTGAATTTAGTAGTTGCAAAGACAACAGGACTTCATTATCCTACATACTTTCCGAGTTAGGAAGAAACTGTATAAGATCTAGTAAGTAACTAAAGGAATTTCTTCTAATAACTGCTGGGAAAGAAAGGAGACTTTCTTTTGTGCTCTTTTCAGTATATTTTCTCAAAGTCTTATAGCTAAAAGGAATTAGAGACAAAGTAGTACAGTGGTTAAGAGCGTGAGTTTCTCAGCTTGACTTCTTGGGTTCAAATTCTAGCTTGGTTATCACTTATTGGCTCTGTGAGCTTGGCCAAGTCACTTAGTCTCTCTTTGTCAACTTTTCACGTGTAAAATCCAGGCATTCATAGTACCTATACCATAATCTTGTTATTACTAAATGTGGTTGATATGTAAAAAAAAGACTGATATACCAAAAAAAGAATAATGCTTGGTACATTGTGAGGAATATGCAAATAATCTGTTTCTACAGAAGTGGGGATGTATACCTACATTGAAAATAGCCATTTTCTGATTAAAAGTAGTACATGTTCCTTGGAGTCAAATTAAAAATGCAAGTAAGAAAAGATGCCCTATTGCCCAGCAATTAACACTTTTAAACTTTTGACGCATCACCTATTTTGTCATATTGCTGAATATACATGTTCGTCACTTACGACACATCTGCGGAGTATGACTGGATGGATGTCCCAAAACCTTTCACCCGTACCCCGTTGGTGAGCGTGTAAGCAATTTCAAATGGTGTGTATCTATAAGTGAGGCTGCGGCAAACATTCTTGTGATTTCACATGTGTACACACCATTGTTGCCTTGAGATAAAATATTAAACGTAGAATTTATGGTCTAAGTGTGGTCATATATTTATATTTGAATACATATTGCAAAGCTCTACCCAATCCACTCCCAGCCCTACCCTTCCTGGAGGGATATTCCAGCTAACTTACTAGCACTTTACAAGAGGGCCCGATTCCCTGCACTTTTCGTTATTACATGACACCGCTGTGTTGTGTGTGATACAAGAAGTTTCTAAAAAAACTTGCCAAATCGATAGGTGCACTTGTAAAGTGCTAGTAAGTTAGCCGGAAGCCAGATTTGCTTGAATTTGAGCCCTATGGTTTCTAGTGAAGTTAAACAGTTTGAATAGACTTATAGGTCAGGTATAGTTCTTCTTTTATGAATTTGTGAGCCCTGTTCATTGTTTTCTGTAGCGTGTTTGTCTTTGTCCTATTGATCTGTGAGAATGGTTTTATCTTTAGTGTCTGTCAAGTTATTTGATACGGATTGTTTTGGGTTTGATTTTGCTGTTGCTTATTTGATTTTTTTATATGAGGGGGTTTTATACTGCTCTGAATTTAAATCAATCACTGTATGATTTTAAAATCAAAATTGTAACTTTTACATCAAAGTTATAAGAACATGTACCCGCATCTTCATTATTTGTATGGCTTTATTTTTTACACCGAGATTTCATTTACCTGGTATTTGGTTTGGAATTATATGAGATAGGAATTTTTAAATTGAGTTAAAACTCCATCAGGTATCATCTTTATTTTTAAATATGGAAGGTTCAAATTCAGTATTTATTATTAAATTCTTTGGAAATAATGTTAATTTATCATTAGAATTGCTATGTATTTGAACTGGCAATTTTTTCTTACCATTTTTAATTATTATAACGACTTATTTTGTCTATATCTTTATTTTAAAATGGATGACAAATCTACCAAAATGGGGAAGATAATTACTACAGTTGCATGGAGATCATTTATTTAATCATGGTTTTAGATTAATCATAATTCGAAGATTTATTCAGTAAGCAATCTAATTTATCTTGTAGTCCCTATATAATAGGTAATGTTTTAAAAAAAATTTTAATATTTGTTTATTTTTGAGAGACAGAGAGAGAGAGCACGCGCGTGCGTGCACACAAGTGGGGGAGGGGCAGAGAGAGAGGGAAACACAGAATCCGAAGCAGGCTCAGGGCTCTGAGCTGTGAGCACAGAGCCCGATGCGGGGCTCGAACCCACAAACCGTGAGATCATGACCTGAGCCAAAGTCAGACGCTTAACCGACTGAGCCACCTAGGCACCCCGATAGACAATGTTGAATTAACAAATGTCAAATAGTATTTTTTTTTGTTTTCAGAATATGTTTATACATGCATTTCATTTATATTGGTCATATTAAAGTTGACTTCTAAATGTATATCTCATTAATGGTAATTAGCATGAAGGATATAGATTATCTCCATAAATATTAAAATCTTTGGAAAAGTATGAATTTTAATACTCCATTTATCAAGTAATACATTAGATTTTGAAAGATCAGAGAATGTATGTTTTGGCAGGAAAGAGAAAAGGAAAGTTAGAATATGGAGTCAGGAAAACCCAGATGTTTAATGCCACATTTTTTTTTTCACTTAACAGTAATGCTGGGAATATTATTTATAGTTCTAAACCTTAATTTACTCATTTGTCAGTTGTAGAAAATAATATATATTTCATAGAATTATGGATGAGATCAAGGAAGCTAATAGAAGTAAAATCAGTCATAAAGTACCTAAAGCATATTGTAAATCTAAGTTAAAATGGTAATTTTATTGTTGGAAGTATTTTAGAGGGATAGCCAGTCACCCAATCAGTATTATCCATTTATTCATTTTCATTTAATGTTTAAAACATAGAAAATAAAACTGTAGTAAGAAAGAAAACTTTGGAAAAGCTTTGGAAAGAAAACTTTGGAAAAAACTAAAATATATTAGCAATTAAAAATTATCTATAATTGGTAACACCCTCCCCAAAAATCATGGTTTATAATGTTATGTATTTCCAGTCATTTAAATATATATATTTGTGTGTGTGTGTGTGTGTACATACTGATATGCCAAATATACACAGAAAATCAAAGATATAATTTATGTGTGGTGTATAACTTATCTTTTTACTAATTAACATATCATGAATATTTTTCAAAGTAGAATGTTTTTCATAATATGTAGTTTAAAAGTTGCAAAGTATCCCATTATATGGAGGTAATTTATTCCACTTGAGGGATTTTGTGTCACTTCTTCACTAGTATAGATGACAGAATTGAGCGTGCTCATCACATCTCTGTGTTTTGTGTATCTCTGATATTCCCCAAGAAAAATTCATAGAAGTCAAATTTTTTCATTGAAAGGAATGAATCCTTTTTTATTTTAATTTTTAATATTCCAGTTAATTTACATACAGTGTAATATTAGTTTTGGGTATAGAATTTAGTGATTTATCACATCCATACAATAGCCAGGACTCATCACAACAGGTGCCACCTTATGCCCATCACGCATCTAGCCCACCCCCCGACTCACTTCCCCTCCAGTAATCATCAGTTTGTTCTCTATAGTTAAGGGTCTGTGTAGCGGTTTGTCTTTCTTTTTTTTTTCCCTTATGTTCATCTGTTTTGTTTCATAAATTCCATATAGAAGTAAAATCATATGGTATTGGTCTTTCTCTGACTGCCATTCCACTTAGCATAATGCACTCTAGCTCCATCCACATTGTTGCAAATGGCAAGATTTCATTCTTTTTCATTGCCGAGTAATACTCCATTGTGTATATACACCACATCTTCTTTATCCATTCATCAGTCGATGGACATTTTGGCTCTGTCCATAATTTGGCTATTGTTGATGATGCTGCTATAAACATCGGGGTGCATGTGTCCCTTCAAATCAGTATTTTTGCATCCTTTGGGTAAATACGTAGCAGAGCTGAGAAAGAGGAACCCTCTTATGCTGTTGGTGGGAATGCAAACTGGTGCAGCCGCTCTGGAAAACAGTATGGAGGTTCCTCAAAAAGTTAAAAATCGAACTACCCTAGGATCCAGCAATTGCACTGCTAGGTGTTTACCCTAAGGCTTTTAAAATATTTCCATGTAATCTTTTAAATTGGAAGATAAGAGACACATAGGAAAGTACACAGGTCATAAGAATAGAGGTTGATGGATTTTTTAAAAATTAGCTTACCATGCTTCCAGCACCCGATCAAGAATTAGAACATTACCCCAGCATCTTCCTTCATGTTCATTCCCAGTAATTAACACCTTCCCAGTTGCCTCCCTTGCCGAGGATAAGCTTTCTTCTGACTTCAAACACCTGTAGAGCGTGTGTATTTCTAGGTCATCCACCCTCCACTCAACTGAAGTGGCACTATTGTCATAAATTAAGTAAATACATATAGTCCAGCAATACCACACAGAATTCATTATATTAAATAATGATACCTGGTAGTAAACATTCTATTTTTTGGAAGTTTATTTATTTATTTTGAGAGAGAAAGAACGAGAGAGACTGTGAGCAGGGGAAGAGCAGAGAGGGAGAGAGAGAGAATCCTAAGTAGGCTCCCTATTGTCATTGCAGAACCTGATGCAGGGCTCGAAATCATGACCCTTGAGATCATGACCTGAGTCAAAGTCAAGAGTTGGACGCTTAACTGACCGAGCCACCCAGGCACCCCATCCTTTTTTTTTTTTAAGTTTGCTTGTTTGTTTCTTTTTTTGTTTATTGAGAGAGAGGGAGAGAGAGAGAGAAAGAGAGAGAGAGAGAGAGAGCGTATAAGCAGGGGAGAGGTAGAGAGAAAAGAAGAGGATTCCAAGCAGGCTCCATGCTGCCAGCATGGAACCCGCTGAGGGGCTCCATCTCTCACACTGTGAGATGATGACCTGAGCACAAATCAAGAGTCAGAGGCTTAACATGCTGAGCCGCCCAGGCGCCCCTCTGATAGTAAACGTTTTTAAACTTTGTTGTTCTTCAAGATCGTGTTGGATATTCTTGGTGCTTGGCATTCGCATATAAATCTTAGACTTGGCACATCACTTTCTATTAAAAACCAGGTCTTATAATTTTAAAAGAGATTGAGTTGAGTTTATAGCTTATTTGAAGAGAGTTGATATCTTTACAATATAGGACGTTCCAAATGGTTTCTTCCAATAGGAGAATAAGGTATATTCCTTTATTTGTTTAGGCTTTTCTTAATCTCTCAGGCATGTTTGTAATTTTCAGGGTAGAAGTCTTGCTCTTTGGTATGAATTATCAGATTAGTCCCTATGGTAAATGTAAGAATTTGTCCTCTAACAAACATCTTAAGAGTGCTTATTTTCTAGAACTTTGATAAATACCTTTTACAAAAGCCAGTATAATAGGCAAATGATGGTTTATTTTTGCTGTTTTAATTTGCATTTCATTGATTACTTTGGACTTTTGTTTATTGGATGTTTTCATTTTTTGTCAAATTCCTGTTTATACTCTTTATCCAGTTTTCCAGTAGATTCTCCATCTCGTTTCATGTATTAAAAGATCTTTTTATATGAAAAGATTATTACCCATCGTCTGATGGATGCTGCAAATAGACTCAGCTGTCATTTGTTTTTAATTCCGCTAATTGGCCTGAATTTTGAATGAGCAATACAAATATTATATTTAATAGTTTATTCACATTACTTTCTTCTTCTAAAGAGCTTACTCACAGCGATATTTTATTCTAATTCTGTTGTTAATTTTTTTACACTTAACACTTTAATTTCTCTAGAATGTTTTTGGTGTAAGATATGAAGCCAGTATTTAATATCTGTTTATTTCTAAAACAGACACCTCTGTTTATCTTATTATTAAAATTTCTACACAGTTGAAATTAAAATTCAGAAGTTGAAAAAAATGGAAGCTAATCTTGTGTGAAATTAGGTCAAGACTTGGTTAGATACTAAATTAACACATAAAGAAACTGAGAGTGTTTAATTTATTTGCTTTCACCACAGGGAACATATTGTATGAAGAGTATGGTTATACAATATTTTAAAAGATTATTAGGAAAATGATGCATTTTACTAGTAAACTGTTAATATACGTATTTTGATAAGAACATAAAGTAGTAGTTGTAACGGTAAATAATTTTAAGACACATAAAAGCTGACATGAAACCTACTCGTATTCTACATCATAAATTATTCACGTTATCTTTTCCCATGAACTACACAGAAGCCATCAGTTCCTGAAGATTCTTTTGAAGGTGTGGAAAAGCACCAAAATTATGTGTCAGAAAGTTTCAAATTCTACCCTACCATTAATTAAGCAATATTGTCATAGGAAAATAATCACAATTTTGGACTGATGGCTTTAGATGTGTTGTAGCCTATTAATAATGATTTATTAAATTATATATTGTCGCCATTATTTTTGGTAAGAAGAGAATCCGGTAGTTTTGCTTTCTAAATTAATTTATTTTTTTGTGAAGGTGATACATTTATATTTTGCAAAAGTTTCAAATATAGTGAAAATCTTCCACCCCATCCACCATTTGCCTACCATCACCACGCGGTGACTTTGGTTGCATAAATACATCTACAAGATAAATTCCTAGCAGTAAAAGTTCTGGGTCAAGAGTTATATGCATTTGATAGATATTGCCAAATTTTGTCCCACAAGGGGTACACCAGTATGTACATTTCACTGGCCTTATAGAATAGTATATTTTCCACAGCCTTAGCAGCCTGGTGTATTTCAGACTTAGATTTCCGTCAGTGCAATAGATGAAATTTTCGGATCTCTCGTTACAAAGTTTAGCTTTTTTATGTATGTTTAAAATCCATGTACGTTTTCTTTTTTGTGGACTGTCCTTAACTTTTGTCCAGTTTTTTTCCTCTGGGTTGTTGGCCTTTTTAAAATTAATGTGCAGAACCTTCCTATGTATTAGGAAAATTAGTCCTTTATCTGAGATGTCACAAATACTGTTTTTATAATTTGTCATTTGTCCTTTGACTTCGCTTTTAAGATTTTTTTTGCCATGCAGAAGTTTCTCCTTTTTATGTAGTCCAATCTACTAATATTTTTGTCTGTTAATTAAAGCTGTTTAACTTGAGGATGAAATTATATTCTTTCTGTTGATAACTCTGGACATACATGGCTTCTTAAATTGAAAAAAAATCCGGAATTTTGAAATTTTTTATCTTTCATTCACCAGGTGTTTATTGAATGCCTATCATGTGTAGGAACCCAGTTCATCCAGAAATCAAAGCTCAGTGAGGGAGGTCAATGTAAACAACAAATAGTATAAGACATATGCTATAGTGGTGGGAAACACAAGGATATACCCAATGTAGATGTCATAATTACCCTGAAAACCACTTGTGCCCCACAATCTCTTTATAGACGATCATTTAATTATTTCAGATATTGGTCAAGTCTCACCCACCAAACTGTGTGCTATCAGGAATTGTTCTAGAACCAGGAAGGGATGGGTTTGGAATATGAAAAGGAAACTAACAGTCTTAGTTGTAAGTTATACAGATTTCTGTGTTGAAATGTGAAGCCTATGTGTGATCAGATGTAAATAAGTTCATAGCTCAATTTTAGAGATTTTAAGAAAATATGATGGCTATTATTTCCATTAGCTTCAGAATCTAGTGGCCCTTAGATGCTGCAAGTTGAAGCTATAAAATGTGTTTTTCATGTACTTGTGACTAGAAAATGATCCAATAAAAATAAACTGTTTAGTACCTTCCTGATAAATGCTAGAAAAGATAAGTTGAGAGCATTATTACATTATATATTACATACATGGAATTACATTTATGATATCAACTATCACACACACACATACACACACACACTCAAACACTCACACACAAATATGTTAAGTAGAATTCATCACCATAGGTGTCATTATGGGTTAGAACTCACGAAATACAAATAGGCCTTTATCTAATATTTTGTTTACTAGACTTTATAGCAGGATACTAGTCAAACAAAGCAAATACAGCATCATGATTCATTATCCGTGGACAAGCGTTGCATGCTAACTTCACACTTCGCTTCTTTTGACTCCTTGCCCACACAGGGAAAGGCTGCCAGGGGTAAAAACCAAGCTCTTTGCAGCTTACTTTAAATAGAAGCCACGGTCTGTATTTCCCTTTCATCTTCTACACCATTCTAGTCATATAGACCCTAGGTTACATTCGAATTCACAAATTCCCCAATGCAGATACAGTTCTATACAGCAAACAAGGCAGGCCTAACATTTCCCAGTCATCTTAAAGTTAGCATTACAAGGAAACATTGCTTTGGGAGCCTAAGGTCAGTCCCAGGCTGGACTGCTTCAGTAAAGGCTGAATGTTAACCCTTTACTCATGCATGCACATGCATGTTACAGAATATATATAAAAATGCATTTATACATTTCAAAATATATATTGTTTACATATAATCAGCATATATAAAATTCCTTCTCCCATAAATTAACTGATAAGTTACTTTGTCCATTAATGTATCTCCTTTTCACCTCACAGCTCTTGGGTGCAATTAAAGAACATAATGTTCTTTAGTTAGCTCTTTTAAAAGTATCTGAAACAGTTGTTCCAAAGTATGGGCCATTATTCACATGATGCACTAGTATATTAGTATGCTTATCTAGTTTACCTTTTAAATATTCCCTATAATATTGGTGAGGATGTGGAGAAAAAGGAGACCTGTTGCACTGTTGGTCAGAATGCAAAGTGATGCAGCCAGTCTGGAAAACAGTATGGAAGTTTCTCAATAAACTAAAAATAGAATTACCTTTCCATCCAGTAATTGTGCTACTGGGTGTTTACCCCCTAAAAAGTACAAAAACATTAATTCAGAGGGATACATGCACCCCTGTGTTTATAGTAGCATTATTTACAGTAGCCAAATTATGGAAGAGTCCATGTGTCCACTGAGAGATGAATGGATAAAGAAGATGTGGTATGTGTGTGTACTTACACACACACACACACACACACACTGGAATATTACTCAGCCATAAAAAAGAATGAAATGTTGCCATTTGCAGTGACATAGATGGAGCTAGAGAGTATAATGCTAAGTGAAATAAGTCAGAGAAGGACAAATACCATTTGATTTCACTCATACGTAGAATTTAAGAAAGAAAACAAACAAGCAAAGGAAAAAGAGAGAAAACCCAAGAAAAAGACCTTTAAGTCTAGAGAACAAAGTGATGGTTACCAGAGGGGAGGGGGGTGGGGGGGTAGGTGAAATAGATGATGGTGATTAAAGAGAGCTCTTGTGATGGGCACCGGGTGATGGATCGAAGTATTGAATCACTATATTATACACCTGAAGCTAATATTATGCTGAATGTTAACTATACTGGAAATGAAACTTTTTTTAATTTTTTTTAAAAATAATTTTCAATGTTTATTTATATTTGAGAGAGAGAGAGAGAGAGAGAGAGTTCATGAGTGGGAGAGGGACAGAGAGAGAGAGCCAGAGACAGAATCTGAAGTAGGTCCAGGCTCTGTGCTGAGAGCTCACACACGGGGCTCGAACTCATGAGCCGTGAGATCATAACCTGAGTCACAGTCGGACACTTAACCAAGTGAGCTACCCGGGCACCCCATAATTTTTAAATGTTGTCTGTCATAACATCGCATTTTATAATGTCTACTGTAACACTTGTGTTCATATTATAATATAATGTTATGTTATTAGAATAGTGTTAGTTCTATAATCAAGAGTTGCCATTTCAGGTTGATGTTCTTTACTACTGGGGACCTACTTGTTTTAGCCCTTGATAGTCTGAAGAAAAAGGCTTTATTCTTGCTTATCCTGGCTCGATACTCACACCTGAGCTTGAGCAATTATCACTAACATTCAGTGACTTTATTGTCCCTCACTACTACGCAGGATATTGCTCTAAGCTGTTTACATGGATTACTTTATTTAATTTGTATAATGACCCCGTGAAGCAGGTAGCGTCATTGTCTGCATTCTGAAGAGAAGGCATTGAAAGTTAAAGAAAACTTCGCTCAAGTGCTCGGAAAGAACAGGAACTAAGATTTAAACCCAGCAGCCTAACTCTAGACTTCCGTGTTGAACAGAAGATCTAGCACACTTCTTCCCAAGTTAATTCATGTTTCCCAGCCCTAATGTCGTCATCCATTTATAAAATTGGGATAATAATAGTATCCGTATCTTAGGATTGTCGGATGGATTAAAGAAGGCAGTAAATGTGAAACTTGCAAAGATGGTGTTTGACACATTGTAAGCCCTTAATAAAAATAGCCTATAATCATGCTGATCTATTCTACTCTTATCCAAATGTCTTTTTTTTCTTTTCATTCTAGTCATCTGATTTTGTTTTACTTCGTTATACTTAGACCCCTAAACTATAGCTTACCTCCACATTTTTCTTTGTTCATAAAAGAATTCCCTTGTATAATTCTCCTTAACATCAAACAAAGTTAGAAGGAAACGTAAAGACAAATATCTGGCATCTAATATGCAACGCACCATTATGTTTAGTGAATGAGTGGTTCAAGAATATACTGTAATGGTAGGAGTTGGAGTTGGGTATGCATTTGTGTGAGTGTGTGTTTTGAATTTCCAAAAGAAAAGGCTCATTGTCTTTGAAGCGCAGAGTTTTGGGGAAGACTATTAATAAATGATGTGTATGCATGAATTAAATTCTAACATGTAACCCATGTAAGTAATCAATATCACCTTGTTACAATACCCAAATCAGTAAATTTCGATGACATTTTATAGCAAATAACTTTATTTTTTACTTTTTTATTTAAACCATGGGAATGTTTTACTCTTTTTCCTTACAGGTTTCTAGAGATTTGCCTGAGAAACAAGGAGAAATTGAGGCACACATAAAAGACCTTGGACAGCTTGAAGAGCAGTTAAATCATCTGCTTCTGTGGCTGGCTCCGATTAGAAATCAGTTGGAAATTTACAGTCAACCAAATCAAACAGGACCGTTTGACGTTAAGGTAGGGACTTTTTGCTTTAAATCTTGTTTTCCAAAAGAATGGCAATATCACTGATTCATTATCATAATCATCATTTTATTGTTATAATAACAATAATAATGATAATAATTGAATAGCATTTTTTGCTTTTTCTTACAGCATTTACTAGCAATAATCTATTCATTAAACATTTCACTAGAATGCCTTCATCATGTTTTGTTACCATGATCTACTTCCCATCCCTACTTTAATTGCACTTAATGTACACGTGTAGACTCCTTCTCTAAAACTAAAGTTGTTTAGGAGATTAGGAGATGAGGTGCCTACCAAATAATGTATAGTCTCTTTAGTAGACATTAGAAAACCCTCTCAGGCTGACTCCAGTTTATGTCTGTATCCTTTCATTCTGTCAGCAACGTCCCTTTATATTCTAGCCACAACAAATTGTATGGTATGTTTTGATGCATGTGGTTTCATGCCATGTTTTGTGTTCTTGATCTTCTTTTCTCTCTTCCTTAAATGTCTTCTTTCTCCTTATTTGGCATGATGAAGTTTTCTACATCCATCAAGACTGAATTCCATGTCTTTGCTTCTTCAAAACTTTGTTTCATACCCCCAGTAGAGTAAACAATGCTTTTAGGATTGCTTATAAACCTCTGTATCCATTTCCCATAACCTTTGTACGTTGATGGACACTTAAACTGTACAGACTTGAGTACCCCATCAAAATCTTCTTTGAATGCAGAGGGCATCTTCTTACTTTACTCCCTTACCCCACTCCTTTCTCGACACCTCCATCTCAGGGCCCAGTGTATGGTAGGTACTTATATTTTTGAATCAAAGAAGAAAGGTGGCAACCAGACACCCAAATTGGTAAAGAAGTGCCACGGGTAAGTCTAGTGCTCCAGGCCAACATGCCAATTGGATGCCATCATCTTCTTTTAGCATCTCTATACACATTGATTGTCCCTGTATTTTCTCTCTTCCCAGGAGCATATTCCAAAGATTTATCCCAACTTGATGTCCTACTTTGCATCTCCTCTGGGTCAACAACATTAAGTAGCTAATCAAATAAGCCAATTAAACTGAAATCTCAACCTCTTGATTAATGTAATGGTGGGCACTTTCAGGCTAAATAAGGAAGATGTTGAGTCAAGTATTTTTGGTTTTTTTTTTTTAATTCACTGACCCCAAATTTTCATTTCCCTTGTTTTCCAGGATTATTACAACCTCATGTTTTTCAGCTCCACTGGGTGCTGTTTTGGTAGGAGATAAGGCAAGGACGAAATGAAGTGTGAGGATATTCTAGAGAAGAAGTCAAAGTTTAAGAAAGATGGGCTTGAGTGAGATTAAGGAAAGAGAGGGGTTGAAATAGCTAAAATGAGTTCTTTTGCAAACTGCGCTCCGCTACTCTTACCTTACCTTCTCCTGCCATGTATATCTACCATTCTGTTAGCCGCCCCCACGCACAGATGATGCCACGTACATCGCAGGTAGATGTCATTTCACCCCTGCAAACCCCAGGCTGCTCATCCAGCGTCACGGTCTTCCATTCAAGTCTGACGATTAAGGCCAAGTCACAGCAGGCTTTACCAGAATGAATTCGGCTGGCTTTAAGAAAGGATACGGGTCAGGTAAAGGTAAAGACACAGCTGGAACAATGACGGCACGGTAGAGGTCTTGACACTAAGCCGTGGCTTCTCCCGCACTAGCCACCCTGCCTTCGCGTTATGTGTAGGCACAGACACAAGACTGGGAGGATGCAAAGCCACGTCCTCATTCAGAGTAGCCACCAGTTCTGGAATCCTTTCCGTTTTTTCATCTTGCTAGTGCATGGTGTCCTCCGAGGGATTTGACTTCTGTCCATTCTCCAGTGCAACTGTATCTCACAATACTCATTGTTCATTACTCGGTAATCTCAACAAAGAAGTAGTTACTTAGTCCAACAGACGATAACCTCAGCCAGATTCTCCTCTCAGTGAAAGAGCAAATATGATCTTTCGGTGGGTAGCAGAAAGGGGCACGATGGATTGTGTAGTTCAAATTAAAGAGGTTTGATATGAATTGCAAATGTCCTGCAATATCTTTTTTTTCTAATTTTTTAACATGTTTTATTTATTTTTGACACAGAGAGAGACAGAGCATGAACGGGGGAGGGTTAGAGAGAGAGGGAGACACAGAATCTGAAACAGGCTCCAGGCTCCGAGCTGTCAGCACAGAGCCCGACGCGGGGCTCGAACTCACAGACAGTGAGATCATGACCTGAGCCGAAGTCGGCCGCTCAACCGACTGAGCCACCCAGGCGCCCCAACATCCCTTTATTTTTGATGCGTCCTTTAGTGAAAATGAGCTTCTTCATTAAAGTAATGAAAAATATATTCAATATTAGCTATCTCTGTGCATGGAATATAATGAATAGAAAGGATAACAAAATCTGCCACCACAAATGGATGTTGTTGACGCAACCAAAGTGACTTTACTCCCAGTCGAAACCCCCCACAGTGGTTCTCAAATAGCAAAAACTCGCGTTGGGCGTTTGTTTGTCCGTGGCCCATAGGTTTGTGCCAAATTAGGTCCCTGCAGTTTAGAGTGAGAGCTCCTGTCAGCTGTGCTCTCACTGCTGTGCATAGTTTCAGGGAGTCATGATATTTGCCTCCTGCAGCCTGGTCTAAATCACTGAGGGGAGAGGCAGCTGCTTTTTCCCTGGCGGTAAAAGTCTTTGGCTTCAGTCCTCTGTGCATATTCTGAGCTTCTCACCTCTGGAGTGCAGATTTCAAAAATACGCCCTTAGCCTTTTTCTTTTGTGTGTGGCTCTATCCGAGGCAAAAACCCCTAGCTGGTAATCAGGAAATAGTGACCTATGTGAATAATTTACTAACTTACCTAGTTCTTTATCCCTCTTTGTCTAGCTTCTATCTAAATTCACCGTCTGATAAATGATTTATTAAGATTGCTTAGCATTCTGCTGTAAGATATGTGATTTTAGGCTGTCCAGCCTGCTACAGCCCCCTACTTAAAGAGATTAAACATCTTTTTTTTTCCAGTTAAAGAAAGATGGGAAAATGGGCTTCACTTCACTTTCAATTACTGAAAGCCAAAAGCAGTTTTTAAATGCTTTTGTGGAGTCCGTGCCCATTTTTTAATACAGAGAAAGAAACTCTTCGCTAAAATCTTAGGAATCAGTTAATGCCAAGAAAGTCGATGTGCGAGGAGCCTCCATTTCCTAACTTTAAAGACATTTTCTTTGTCCACAGCAGCCATGGCTACCTCTCAAACAAGGAGCCTAAGGCCTTGACATCCAGGTCATTTGTTTTCTCTAGTCAAACTCGGAGCACCTGTTAGAAAAATATGTACTACCCTCTGTGAGCCTCAGTTTTGCCTGCTTGGCACTTCATGCTTATTGATGCAATGCAGCTAGCTGTGTAATGAAACCCAAATAAAAAAAGCCTTAAGGGCTCTGTTCTAATGCATTGTTTATGCTGGAGTGAAAATTGACTGCACATCGCTTGGTTTGTGCAATTTACTCCTGAAATATTCCTATTCAGGAAATCCTGCAAATAGCAATATTCATCTTGAAAATCACCTCACAGAACCCTTAGCAAGCTGAGGAACATAATCAATGAGATCGTGATGTAGAGGGTGAAAATGAGGCGTAATCACAGCCCTTTCCCTTCAGTCAGCCCGCTAGAAGGCACGCCTTTGACTTTGCATTTTCAACTGTACTCACAATTCAGACATAAAATATGTTGATTTCAGATTTCAGAAATGATAATTGAATGCTAAGAACCAGGGACCACGTAAAATTTCTCTAAGACGTCTTATGTTTTTAATCTTTAATTAATGCTTTCAGTAATGAGCTGTAGGTATGCTATTTATCTGACATAAAACTGCCTAACTACTGCTTTCTAAACTTTTTATTAATATATGAGAGACGGGGACACATAATTTTATGTTAAGTCTTACTGACTGAAATACTTTCACATTGAAAACAAGGAGGGTTTTTTTTTCTTCCCCTCAAGAATGACTTTGCTTCTATGGTCTATAAATAACATCACATACTGGTAAGCTGGCTCTTCCTTCCCATGTAAGCAACTTAATTGCCCATAATGTCAAATCCACACAGAAAACTACCAAGGGACACACCTGGAGTGACTGAAGGATAAAGTACCACGTGAACGACATGAGCACCAAACCCTTCCCTTTCTCCGCATGTGCTCATGTTGCTGTGTTGTAAAAACAAAGAAAAATAAAATAAAATCATATATGTATATGTATGTATATGTATATATATGTACATACATATGTATCTACATACATATGTACATACATACATATATATACATAATATATATAAGTTATCTGGTTATACATGTGTGTATATATAATATGTATATATTATATATACGTACATAATATATATATTATATGTATGTATATTACATATGTATATATATATATACACATAACATATATATATATATATATATATATATATATATATATATATATGTTATCCGGTGCCATACGTGTGTGTGTGTGTGTGTGTGTATGTATATGTATGTATATATATGTATGTGTATATATGTATATGTGTATGTATATACATACGTATATATGTATATACATATGTATGTGTATATATACATATATATGTACATGTATATGTGTACATATATATATATATATATATATACACACATGTATGGCACCGGATAACTTAATAGACAAGGAAGACTTTATTCATGACTGAAGTCAACTCCACTGAAACAAAGACAGGAAAGATTTTAATCATTGGGATGAGCTAGTGTTAAAGTAGTGGAGGACATTGGTGGGGACATTGGTCATTGTGATTTGGTCATCTATGTTTGCTCATTGTCACTTACTGAACATAGGCTACTCTCCTCCCTCCTCTTGAGACTGGCAGACATGGAGCCTTCCTGATCTATTTCAATGGCATGGCTCCCAGGTATTTGAGGAAGACATTCCTAAGTTGTAGAAAATTTACCTCTTAGGCAGAAAAAGGAATTTACGATGGAAAGTTTTCTGAAGTAAATACACTAAAGAAAGAGAGTTCAGGCCTATAATTAGGAAGAAACCAGCCTAATTCTTTCGTCAACCTTAAGAAGAATGTTAAGGCCATCTTCATTAGTCCCCTCTTTTGTCCAAGGGAAACCAGGTTTCCTAGTGAACAGCTGAGGAAAGCTACTTCGTGTCAATTATTTCTGAAACTTTCTGTTGTTCAAGGACTACTCGAGCTGAGTCTGAAACTTCATGGTAGAGGATTTTGCTGGATGGTATGAGCAATCAGGTATTTAATGAGGGGTATTTGCTATGGCAGTGAGAAGAAAAACAAAGATTAATGATTGGAGCAGACTATAAACCCAGTTTCTGAATCCAGAGGGCAGCCAATTAGGAAGATTCCTAAAGGTTGGGCTGGAAACGTCTTTAGACGGTAAAGTGATAAAGGCAGTGGCCATTTTATCACATTTTGAATGTTCTGGGTGACAGCACAGACATCAGAGGGGTTTTATAAGATTGTCCACAGTCATAGTTATTTCCTGGAGCAGAGCATAAAAGCTGTGGGAATTCTGATAAACTTCCTGAGTGGCCCATATAGCAGCTCTGGGCAGGAAGGTTGTCCGTACATAGTGCGCTGTGCTGATGAGTCCTTTGAAGGAGATATCAAGTTGTCCAGCTTCAGCTCTCAGGATTCCTTTAGAGCCTGAGAGGAAAGTTCAACTATAGGACCCTCTAGAATCTCGATCGGGATCTGGGTAGTCAGCTTTTAGTTCTCAGTGATGCCAAGTCAGGAGCACAAGAGAAAAAGTGGGAACATTAGTTTGGAGAGTTGTAGCCAGATACTGAAGGAAACGAAAGGAATAGAAAATTGGATAAGGACAGACAAAATGTGTAAGACAGTCCAATTTGATATAGGTAACACTACCCTGTAGTTTACAAGGAAATGCGAAATAATCTGATAACCCACATGGGTGTGCTACGGTTTTCTATTGAAACGTAATTTTTGTTTCTGTACAGTCACCTCCCTTTTGATCAAAGGTACTCCCAGTAAGACTATTCTTGTTTACCCAGTAAAGCTGGACTCTGTTTATGCAGGTGAGACAAGGATAGTAGTTGATGACACAGGCCTTTGAAACTTTGTTTTGCCCTAAGTTTTTATAAAAAATCTCAGATATGACTTTTAAAAGATTAGAAGCCAAGAACTTGCCATCAGACTTTACCTACAGTACCTGTAGATTGGGATGAAGTTTTCTCTTTTCAAAGCCCTCAAAATATCTGTTTCCTGAGCCTGTCGGGAAGTGACCCTCCTTTTTTGCCAGTAAGACTAGATATCCCATAAGCCAAGTACCAGCCTAGTTTCCCCAAGAGGGCTTTGTAAGTGTTATTTCCACAAAGTTTACTGTGGTTCCTTAAAAGTGTCTGGTCATATCTGATTTTATGTACATCATTCTCAGATATGATCTACCAGTCAAAGCCTTGGTTATATCATCAATTTTCTCCATTATGTCTGGTTACAAGAAAGATAGATTCTTACTAAGTCTGTCCAAATAATTATATTGCCATGAAAATACTCAATAGTATGACACAGAGCTGACACAGAGATAGCTTCCGGGAAAAAAAAAAAAAAACAAAAAAAACGAAAAACGAAGTCCTTATATCAAGAAAACAGGGGGCGCCAGGGTGGCTCAGTCAGTTAAGCATCTGACTCTTGATTTTGGCCAAATTCTTGATCCCATGGTTGGTGGGATTGAGGCCCATGTCAGGTGTTGCACTAATAGCATGTAGCCTGCTTGGGATTCTCTCTCTCCTCTCTGCCCCTCCCTCTGCTCATGCTCGCTTGCTCTCGCTCTCGCTCTCTCTCTCTCTCTCTCTCTCTCTCTCTCTCAAAATAAATAAACATTTAAAAAATAGAACACTAAACCATCAGCAATATTCTAAACGAAAGCCTTAATCAAGTCGTCCTTCATCAGTTCATTCATTTCTATGTAATTGATTGCTGTTTTGCTGGATCTCAGGCCAGCAGTTTGATAAACCCATCAGCTTCTTCCCTGGAGTTCTGGAAATCCCCACTCAGCCCCAGTGGTGTGGTGTTGAAGTTATTTAAGCAAAGCTGCAGAAGCTTGCACCCTAGAGTCCCTGGAATAGTGCTTTCTGTGGGTGTCTGTGATAGTCCCTTTTTGTTGAAGACAAGCACTTTAGCCTGTCACTGATGACACGCACTTCAGGGAAACCTGATAGTGAAACACCTCTCTTTAAATGATAAAAAGCTTCAAAGAGCCATGGTTAAAGATCTGAGGAGAGTTCACTTAACAAAGGAATTGAGTTGTTTCTGTGGCATACATCATTTTCGAGCAATAACTGGAATTATGACGGACATTATACTGATTTCTCGTGACTTGATACAGTTACTGAAATATTTATGTTAATAACATTTGACCCATACAAATAACTTCTGGCAGGTGAAGCATCTCTTCTTATCTGATGATGCTTTTTATGCACCTCAGTGTATCAAATAAACCTATGTCTTTCTTTAGATATTAAGAGGGAACAAATGTGAGATTTTCATGTCCATCCGAGTTCAAGATTTCATTTAGGGTTTGAGTGGTGCGAGGCAAAATATCAAAGGTTGTCAAAAATGTGAAAACATTTTGAACGCTTGGTTAAATAGGATCATGGGTCATTGAAACAGTGCTTGGCTACCTGTAACCGAAGTGGCAGTGAAAGATTTCAAAAATAAATATAGGAGGTAACGTGATTGTAAAAGACTGGTTCTTTCAAAAGTGAGATGATTCTTAAATAATCAAGGACATGAGAAAATCACTGTAAACACAGGAAATTACTCTGGTAACACAGAATCATTGTTGCTTACCTGAATTACTCAGAAGGTAAAGAAAAGGCTTTTGCAATCTCTTATTAAGAAAAAATCAGGGGGCACCTGGGTGGCTCAGTCGGTGAAGTGGCCAACTTCGGCTCAGGTCATGATCTCGCGGTCTGTGGGTTCGAGCCCCTCGTCGGGCTCTGTGCTGACAGCTCAGAGCCTGGAGCCTGTTTCACATTCTGTGTCTCCCTCTCTCTCTGACCCTCCCCCGTTCATGCTCTGTCTCTCTCTGTCTCAAAAATAAATAAATGTTTAAAAAAAATTTAAAAAAAGAACAAATCAATAATCCAAGAAAATTTTGTCATTTTAATGAAGAGAAAAATGAACTTTAGTTTTCCACTAATATACTGTTGATACTAAAGCTCATTTTTAAAAAGCTTATAAATAAACCCATTGAATCATAGTCCTCTTTGATCACATGACACAAAATTCCTGTTCCACAAACTTTCTACAACTTTCTCTGTCCCTTCAGATTTTGTCCTACATTTTTCCTCATCTTCCTTCCAGAATAATCAGTCATTTCACTTTAGGAAAAAAATACTCTCTTCTTGCTTAACAAAAACACATGGTACATACCTTGCACGTGTTGCATACATGGTTGTTTTTCTCTGACCTTATTGTTTCTAGACGTTTCATTTATATGCATTGATTATACTTTTTAACCATAAGTAACTTCTGTTTCTCGGAGAAAAGTAGGAAGCAAATAAATGTGAACTGTCATTTACTAGCATGTTGTGGGCTAGCAAAGATTATGAAAGCAAGTTGAGGTTACCTGTTCAATATGAAGGCTAAGAGTTTTCATCGGTCTTTGTGGAGGAGACTTTTAAGATTTTCTTTGGACTTAATATGTAATCTTATAGAGGCTGTGGACTAAAATTTGGGTGAGTCAGACTGCACCAAAGGGCTATCTGGGTATGTCCAAAGCCCGTCTGAGTGCATAAAATAACCTTTGTTTCCAGGCAGTCTTGTCAGCTCCGGGTGATTACTTTTGGGTTTCCTAAGATCCTTGAGAGTCCCCTATCAGGGCAGGGAGCGTAAAGCTCATAGTTGGGTTGAGTAGCTGGGTTGGGGAGGCAACTCTCTGGCAGGGGTGGACAGAGAGATGGAAGATAAGAAGGTGTTGAAAGAGAATAAATCAAAGAATTCAAGGGAGCTGATGGAAAGTCCAAAGGTGATAAAAGGAAACAATAGTGGAGGCGATGAGAAAGGAGAGGCCCTAGATGAACCAGTGTAGAGAGAGCACATGTTTCCACAAAAGGCCACTGAAATTCCAATTATCTTTAGTTAACTCATGCCAACAAGGAGGGAAGTGGACAATCCCACAGCTGTTCTTTTCAGAGGAAAATCAGAGGAGTGAGAATTTCCCGTAGGGAAGAGAGGAACCAAAGTAATAGCAGGAGAGCACATTACTTGCTCTCCTCTTTCCTAGAAAAAAAAAAAGTTTTAGCGTTTTCTATTAGTTACATAAATATATTCATGGAATATGTCCTGGAAAAAATGTGGGTAGAAGTTATTGGACAAAAAGGCACAATATTCTCATTTACCATGCAACTGAACACAGGTTTACTGGAAATTAAAAACTGCCCTGAATTTAGGCTGGTCCTAGGCAAGACTATAAATCCAGCTCCAATAAAATCTTGAAGATTGTTGGTTTCTGGATAGCTCCATGTTTTACTGGCATTAGACACTGACCTGTCTCTTGGAACACTGGGATCATAATTTTATTTTACTTTCACACCCACCTCTCAACTCCAAAAACCATTCCTTAGTTGAGGTAACGTGGAAACGGGGAGAGAAACACAAGACCCAAGTTTTGGTGCCAGTTCTGACACTTACTAGATTTATGTCACTGATTAACTCACCTTTCTTAACCTGATTTTCCTCTTCATTAAAATGAAAAATTGAGTCCATTTCTCTGGGACTCTATTAGATTAAGGTACAACTACAGTGTGAACACATTTTCCTAAAATAATAAGAAAAGATGGTGAAAGTCACCTTTCTTGGTATAGCTGGAATTTTGACAAGAGCCCCTAAGAGGAATAATTAGACTTGCAAAATACATCACCCGTTCAAAAGAAAGTGGTAGCTTGCTACCGGAAAACCAGTCCAGAAAAGACCGCAGATAGTCTTGAGATTTTCATTGTTCACCCTACCAAACTGCCCATATAAGGAGATTGTAAACTTGAGAAGTTTCTTGAATTGAGAATTCCTAGAACATAAAATTCAAGTAGGACTAAGATTTTATCACCTAGGAGGAAACTGGTGTGGTATTTTACTATTTGCTTCACGAGAGAGGCGGGAAAGAGTGCTTTTCTTTCTCCCCTGCCAAGCCAAGGAGGAAGACTCAAGAAAACCTCTACTACAATGGTATGCAGACCATTCTGCTTATAAAACTCTCAAAATTGGGGCGCCTGGGTGGCCCAGTCAGTTGAGTGTCTGACTTTGGCTCAGGTCATGATCTCATGGCTTGTGGGTTCAAGCCCCACATCGGGCTCTGTGCTGACAGCTCAGGGCCTGGAGCCTGCTTCAGATTCTGTATCTCGCTGCCTTTCTGCCCCTCTCCTGCTTGTGTTCTGTCTCTCAAAAATAAATAGGTGTTGAAAAAAAAAAAAAAACCTCTCCAAATAGTTTAGAAAACTGAGTATCCTCCTGAACATTCTAAAGTTGACATCTATTTTCTCCTCTGGCATATTGTAAATATTGACATTTAAAAAGTGTTACATTACTCTTTTGAATATATCCAGTAGACTGAAATTTACCATAGCAATTTGATATCTCCCATCATCCACTTGAAAAAATATACAAAACAAGCTCATCTTTAAGTTTCATATCATTTTTATTCTTTCAATTATATTTCCATTCTACTTCCCTAAAGCATTATATTTTAATGTAATATATATTTATGCTCTAAAGCCTTTTATTAACCGCTCTATCATACTTCTGTATGACAAATATATCTATGTGGATTTAAATTCAGTTTTTAAAAATAAATTTCTGTAAGTATAAGGCTCTAAGTATTTTTAAAAATCCATTAGATTAAGTTATATATATAGTTATTGTATAGTAAATAAAAATACCTAGTAATAATCAAATTACTTAAATATATATAACTTCTGGTAATTGTTGAACATACTCAGTAGATTTTTATTGAAAATTAATCTATTAATGAAATTGAGGGGTATGCCTTTTGGTACCTTGATTAAAAGAGAATTTCAGTCATCAATATTTTGAATTGTATTTTGATTTTTCATAAATGTGTCTTGGGCACAATGTACCATTGGGATATGTCAGAAGAGGCATACTTTTATTTTGTAAAGTTGGAAGACTGTCATTAAACAAAAAGTGGGAATGATGATTGGAATGATATGTGCACCACAGAAACAAAGCCAGGAAAATCCCTTGTAGAAGCTCAGAATTTGGAAAGTGATTCCATGAACACCATCTATGCCCACATATCCCTAAAAAAGTCTTTGCATACTGCAAGGGGCATATCCCCGTCTGAAGATTGCCACTCTAGGTAAGATGAATATGTTATGAGAAGGAAAGAGGAGCATTTTAGCCCCTGGCTGGACACTTGTTAGGATACCAATATACCACTAGGGTGCCTGGGTGGCTCAGTCGGTTAAGTATCTGACCCTTGATATTGGCTCAGGTCCTGATCTCACGGTCATAATCTCATGGTCATGAGATTGATCTCTGCATTGGGCTCTGTGCTGAGTGTAGAGACTGCTTGGGGTTCTCCCTGTCTCCCTCTCCCTCCACCTCTCTGCCTCTCTTTCTCACTCTCTCTCTGTAAACGTGAATAAACTTTAAAAAAAAAAAGACCCCAAACTACCACGAAGTTCATCTCACCACAGTCCATGCCTGGAGCCATCGCACAGTTCCCCACTCCAGCAATGCTTGTTTCACACTGTTGACTCACGCTAAGCTTAGTGGTAGCTGAAGTCACCAATTCTTAAAAAAATTAAATAAATAAAATCACCAGTTCTTTTTCACATGTGCTGCTTCTAGTCGACATTTCCTCCATCCTGCCCTTGTGTCGTCTACTATTTTTGGAATTAGATGCAAGGCCATCAGCCCCTTCCCTGGCTCTGCTGATCCTGCTTATCCCCAAGGTGCCTCGAGCTTAGGTCCAGTGCCCCCCATTTCTTGATCCAGTCCTGACCAAAGAAGAGTACACACAAGAAATGCACTAGCACTGGAGGCAGCATCTGTAACTACCATTACTGTTCTGTGTCTGGTTTCCGGTTCGTCTCTGGTGATTTCAGCTTCTACGTTTTCACTGACACTGTCACTTTCTGCTCACAGCCTCCCCTGCCTTAGTTGTGATGGCCCTGGCCTCCCAGCATTCTCCCCCCTCACTCTGTCTCCCAAGAAAGGGAAGCTATTTTTAACCCCAAGCTACTTGAAGCCTTAATAAATTTCTTCATCCATCAATCCAGTTGATAGCAGAAATGGAAAGGAGGTGATCTTCAGGTCCTGATTCTATCATACAGTGTATTTCAATTTCTTAGTTTCTTTTCAACTTCAGATTTCATGTCTGCCTTCTATAACTTCGTGTATATTATAAAAAGAATTCTCAGCCTATATCCTGACACTGAGCCCTGTAACACATCACTAAAAACATACCTCTATTTTGACATCAATTCAAACACCAGTTTCCTTTGGCACTTGTTCAGTTAGATACCCAAGTCTAACTGCTTTATTTCCTACCCAGATCATATTGTTCCATTTTGTCCACAAGCATTAATTTGGAGACTTTATCAAATGTATCAGTGATAAGCACATTAACTTTATTTGCATATATCCCCGATCAACCCCTCTAGGCAGAGAAAGACGTGAGGCTAAGCTAATGAAATTTCTATTCAGCCAACAAACCATTTATTAACTACAATGTCCTACTATGTTAAGGTGACTCTCATTCTTAATTTGCTTAGAAGCAAGTTGATGTATGAATGTACTGTTGGGGAGGAAACGTTTTTTTCCACCCTTTAAGTTTCTTCTGGCTGGTCTAAGAATTAAACTGACACAAGACACATTAACAAGAGAAAATTAACATACATGGAATCTACATAAAAACTAGAGATGCCAAAAACATTCGGTCAAGCCAAAATACATATGCCATTCTAGACTAAAGAAAAGGGGTGAGGGCCTGGGATGTCAAAGGGAAGGGAAGGAATTCACAGAAAGAATGGCAAGAATAAGTGTTTGGTAAAGAAATGTTTGCTAGGCCATCCAGAAACAATGGCATATAGAGAGGACTATGACAAAACAAGCTCACTAGGTTCTTCCCTGCCTACCATACCTTGTTATTTATGGCAATAGTTTCTTTCCTAGAACAGTTGTTCTATCTAAACCCTTTTAGTCAGTTAGGAGAGATCAAAGTTCCTTTCTGAGCCTTTTGGGTCTTGATTATTTTCAGCACAAAATAATCTGCCTACCAAAGAGGCACATCTTGGGGTGACAAGGAGTGCTTCCCTACAATACCTCAGTTTACAAAAAGCGATCAAGGCAGAAACATTACAAAGCAGGGTGGAAAGTATACTTACAGAATGATGTGTTGGCCCAGAAGAGTGATACCCAGCCCAGCCAAGGTATTGTTTACAGCACAGCTACTAAAGTGTTGTCCCAAGACCAGCAGCATCACCTAGAAGCTTGTTAGAAATTCAAATCCTGGGGTGCCTCGGTGGCTCCGTCAGTTAACCATTCAACTCTTGATTTTGGGTCAGGTCATGATCTCGTGGTTCGTGAGGTCAAGCCCCACATTGGGCTCTTCACTGACAGTGTGAAGATTGCTTGTGATTCTCTCTTCCCCCTCTTTCTCTGTCTTTCCCCTACTCTCTCTTTCTTTCTCTCTCTTAAAATAAATAAATAACTTAAAAAAAAGAAATGAAGATATTTTAGCTTCTCCTTAGACCTTCAGAATCAGAATAGATGGGAGTGAACCTCGAGAACCTGTGCCATAACAAGCTTTCCAGAAGATACTTTCACTTAATATAGTTTGGGAACTCTTATCTCAAGACAGCTTCCTGGAGGATATGGTGCCTGATCTGTATCTTTAAAAGATGAGTAGAAATTGACAAAGTGAACGGTGCATGAGGGGAAGGAAAAGGATTCTAGAGAGAAGAGACACCAAGAGCAAAGATATGGAAGTGATGAATCACATGAAATGTGGGAATAAAAACAAATTTAGTGATGTTGAAGTGCAGCCTGGTTTTGGTGAGGCTTCTATGCTGCTTCAAGGAACTAGTCGACATCTTGGAGAGATGTGGGAATCACTAAAGAGAGGTAACTTGCAAACTCCCGAATTGGGGGAGTGTAGTACCCAAAAAGGAAGGCTGGTCAGGAGCTTATTGAATTAGTTGAGGAGCAACATGATCCTGTATGACAACTTTGGACGTAGGGATAAAAAAGAGGAGATAATTTAGACAACTCTTTTTCAAGTTGTTGCTGGTGACCTATTGTTGAGTTATGTAATCCATTTAGCGAGTGAAATGAAATACAGTAAGATAGCACAGGGTATAATAGAATGTAATACAAATTATCACATGGTTTGGCATATGGTATGGGTAACCATTGTCTTGGAAAACTTGTTTTCATTTAGTTATCATTTTATTTTTTATTCCTCATTTTAAGAGAAACTACAGCTTCCTTTTATACAAAATAAATTAGTAGTCTGTCATAAGGTCATGCTGGGTTAATTACTCCAAAGTTGAGAATAAATTCATCCTCCCGTGGCAAACTTTGAAAGTGTAAGTTATTTTATTTGTTCATTGAAAAGCTAGTGCCTTTTTGTGGTACAAAATGCAAAGCATAAAAGGGAGTAAATACTCCCTTGCTTCTCCATCTTTCAGCCACCTAGTTTCTCTCCCCGTAGGCTGGCAAGGTTATCAGTCTGTTTGATGGCACTCCAAAGATAGGCTGTCAGTGTGTGTGCATTTGTGTTTGGTTTCTTCCTATTCCTGTCTTCTTAAAACAAATATTGTAGGATACTGTAAACACTGTTCTTGCATCATGTTTTTTTTTCACTTAATGACATATACGGACAATTATTTTCTATATTAGCACCTTAAGAACATTCTCATTTTTTTTCCATTTGCATACATTTGTATCCGAAGGATGCACCATAATTTATTCAACCAACATTCCAGTAAATGAACATTTTTTTTTTTTTGTTTTCAGGCTTTGTTCCCGCTACAAGATGACAGTGTAGCACTTTATGCTCATGTAATCTCACACATTGCAAGTATATCCATAGGATAAGTTCTTAGAAATAACATGGCTGGGTCAAGACAGCAGTTGTTATTTTAGCAAAAAATGGCCACATTGTACCTCATAGAGCCCTCCGGTTGGTAATATGAAGGAGTTTTTTCCACACACCTTCGCAACTCAGTGTGTCGTCAACCTGTATGATCTTCGCTAAGCTAGAAAAAGTTGACATGTCACTGTAATTTTAATTTGTATTCTTCTTTTGAGTGAGGATGAATTTTTTTCAGGATCAAAGAATGTTATGGAATCCTTTATATTTTCTTTCTCGTTCACCATTTGTTTCATTCATTGTCAGTTTTTTTCCTATTAGGTTGTCTTTTTCTTATGGAGACAAATACAGCCTACAACTTGAAGTAGAAACACTTTTTTTTTACAACAAGTATCCTAATGAATGTTTCTTATGACAAATAGATTCTAGCCTTAAGGTTATAACCTGAAAATATTAAAGCAAACCTTTGAATTTTATGGGAATGATCTTTGCCTGCCTTAGCAAACATTCCTGTACAGAAACTCAACATGATGACAAATTATAGAATAAATACAGATTTAATTTGGTTAAAAACTGGGAACAGGTATGTTAATATTTGCTTTCTTTTTCTATCAATCTAACAAGTATGGAATGGCTGTGACACAATTTGTCTTTCCAGATCCCCTATGTCAACTGACTCTCATTCTTTGAAAATACTCATTAGAGGAAGAAAACTTGTAGTCTGTCCCTGCATTGCATCTTTCAGCCAAGTCTTAAATAACTATTTGGAAGCTTAAAATTTCACTCCCACATGCCTTTTTTCTTTGTGAAAACAAAACCGCACTTTTCCAATCTTCCAGACCACCCACAGAGGTTCTCCACTTGACTTGCCAGCTTTATTAGTGTCCTAAGATATAATTGATCTAGATCAAGAGAGTTCATTCTGAGGAGCTGGGGACTTTTTTTTTTTTTTTTTAACGTTTATTTATTTTTGAGACAGAGACAGAGCATGAACGGGGGAGGGGCAGAGAGAGAGGGAGACACAGAATCTGAAACAGGCTCCAGGCTCTGAGCGGTCAGCACAGAGCCTGACGCGGGGCTCGAACCCACGGACCGTGAGATCGTGACCTGAGCCGAAGTCGGATGCCCAACCGACCGAGCCACCCAGGCGCCCCAGCTGGGGACTTTGTAATCTCTTTGCTCATCTTGGGCACCAGGTCCCCTCATTTCTATTTGTTTTATTCTTTGTAGTCAGACTGTCATTCCTCTTGACCTGGAAGAGACCCAATAGGAATTAAACAGTTCCCACTGTCATCTTCCATTCACCAGTATGATACCATCTCGTCAGAAAGCAGACCCCTCCTTTACTTGATCGTTCTACTGCTCCAAATATTTTGTCACCCTAACTCGTTTTTATATTTTCTTGAAATCGTGTTTTACGGAACTACAATTGTAATTTTTGACTTACCGGTCTTGCTCTCTGTTAAAAGCAAATCTTCGTTCTGTTAAAAGCAAGTTTACATAATGATACGTTGGAGTAGGTTGTATGAGAACATCGGAAGCAATGTTATCCTTATTTCTTAATATCCTTCAAAAGAAAGCTGTGCTCTGCGTATGGATGCCATCCCTTTCTGAGTATGTGTGGAGGAGAAAGATGGGAACACTTCCATTCATTTCCAAACAACTTCTGTTGATGGGGGGTGGGAGGGAGGGAAGGGTGGGGGATGGGTATTGAGGAGGGCACCTTTTGGGATGAGCACTGGGTGTTGTATGGAAACCAACTTGACAATAAATTTCATATATTGAAAACAACAACAACAACAACTTCTGTTTAAGTTAATGAGTGGACCGCCTGGTTTACCAACTATATTGTCCGAGGGATGGCTTATTTGGCAGACAGAACACAGGGTAGAATCCGTGGAAGTTAAATGAGAAAGGTTCTGAACATGGAAGTTACCACCCTTGGTGGCGGTGGGTATTGGTAGAAAATAGCAGGCTGAGATTTCAGGTAATTCAGAAATGTTATGCACTTGCAATTTAGAATACTCAAAACGGTACCATTTTTCTAATAACTTAAAAAAAAAAAGGTACAACCACCTTTCTCGTCTGATTCCAAAAGCTATGTCCATGAGGCTGTTTACTCATAAAGGTGTGTCATTGAAAGATACGTGTTATATCCATAAGGTAAGTATGGAAATGAGTTAAAATTCTAGGGGTTAACTTTTATCGATTCTAAAGGCTAGTATACACTATCTAGGACCATGCTTCTCAAACTTTAAGGTGGGTGGAATAAGCTAAGGATCTTGTTAAAATGCAGTTTCCTGGTGATACTCACGCTGCCAGTCTAGGAACTAGACTTTGAAAAACATAGTCATAAATCTAATAAATATGCAGGAAGAATTATATAAATGATATAAATAACTTAGGGTCATATATTCAATTACACAAATGCAACTTTATTTATTCCTCACTGATCTTCATACACTTCTCCCATGTTGAGTAGTGAGAAAAAAGGATCTCAGTCGGAAACAATTGTACCAGTCTCTTTATATGAGTTTCCCAGTCTCTTGAATAAATCACCAGTCTTTCAAACTCGCTAGCTCTCCTCTTGCTCCTCTCTAGGATGGCATCTGGATGGATAGGTGAAATAAAATTACCTGGGGTACATGACCTTCAGTCCCCCTGCATGTCTCTGTACTCTCCTTGACTCTCTGGTCTCTGCACCGATGCCCCTTGTCTGCCTGATACCTACCCTCCTGACCCCATAACTGTGAATTTATATTTTCATCAGAAAGTGCTGTGCTCTGCTCATTAAACTGTACTGGTTGCTAAAGGAGTCCTTAAATAAGTGACTTCCACTGACGAGCACTTAGAATTCCAAATATATAATTATGACATCTCTAAAAGCAAATGTGCCTATCATTATGGGTAAGGATGACTGCCAAGAAGTTACAGCAACATAAAGCCACTCAATACCCTTTTTTTATGGGGGTGGGGGAGGATATGGACTTGTTTTTCACGGAACATTGTATCAGTTGCTGAGGGAAAAAAGTTAAAAAAAAAAAAAAGAGAACCTACGGCCATAATCTTTGTGATTTTATTTAAAAAGGAGAAGAAAAGATAAACACAGGGAAGGAGAAAAATCATTTAGCACCAAAAATAACGCTTTCAGGAATACTTATTTTAAATAAAGCTGTTTTACTATTCAATTGCCATCCCATAAATTTATATAAACTTCTGCTCATATTTGAGAGTCAAAAAAAAATTACCAGAATGATTGGTGGAAATTAATTTAGAGATGAACGTTTCTGATGAAATTCTGTAACATTCTCAAAATAAAGTTTTAAGGAATACCTGAAATATTCAAATTCAGAATAAAGTTAGATGGTGGTAATGGGGAAATACATCACAAGTCACATGATTCTTCCCATTGAACATGTAAGCAAATTTTGTGCACTAGGTTTGCTTAGAAACGCCATAGTGATGTTTTTTCTTAACTATGCACTTCTCTACATTAAGATTTCACTTATATTAATTTACATGCCATTGAAAATAAGAGTGTATTATAAATCTAATTAACAGATATAATTCTATGTTGTAAAAGTCCTCCTATCACCTAATAGACAAAGTTAGGTGATGTTACTACTGTAGTTAGCTGTACTTGACTTAGAAATCACCTTTGTGTTCCAAATACTTCCAAATTGCCACATATCTGCTGTTCTCCTTGTCACACCTTTCTCTCCTTCTTTCTGGCTCTCCCTTGAGAGCAGTAATGTGTCTGGGCTCAATCATTCATATATATGAAATATATATATATTTATATATATTTTGTAATATAATGATATAATATAATATATATATTTTATAATATATATATTATATATGTATTATGGAATGTATATATAATATATATGGAATATATGTATATATAATATGAATATTATATGGAATTACATATATTATGAAAGATACTAAATACTCGGATATGTATCAGATCCGTATTTTGAAAAAGAGACACATTAGTTGTACATTAACTACTTAAATTATCACCCATTGTAAATGTATTTACGTTGCTATGTAATTTCAGTGATTTCAATAAACAGATCAATATATTAAAAACTTAGAGATGGCATATATAATACTTCTGAAGCCATAGCTTCCAACTTCTGAACACCTCGTTGCCTCCTCTGGACATAATGAACATTCAGCAATTACTGATCCTAAGAAGGCCCAAAGTATATAGTCGATAAAAGCACCCATAATTCTTTACCTTATAGTGTTTTAATAATAGTTTTAATCTTTTAAGTTTTTTTTAATGTTTATTTATTTTTGAAGGTGGGGGAGGGCAGCGAGGGAGGGAGACACAGAATCTGAAGCAGACTCTAGGCTCTGACTTCACAGCACAGATCCTGATGCAGGGCTCAAACTCATGAACTGTGAGATCATGACCTGAGCCGAAGTCAGACGCTTAACCGACTAAGCCACCCAGGCATCCCATTAGTCATTTTAATTTTAAGGTTAACTCAAACTGCATTTATAATAACTGGTTATGTAGCATGCTGGTCATTATAATGATATTGATTTTCTTAAAATTAATAACCATTAAACATTCAAAAGGCAAAAAATGTGGTAGCACTCACTAGAATGTATAGGATACAACAAAAATTCTACTTATCGACCTATGAAATCACAAAACCGTGTGGGCATACCACTGATTTTCAAGATTGATTTGAGAAAAGTTCTGTGAATAGCATGTAGAGAAAATGTGGATAGATAGGCGTCTCTGTCTTTTAAATTATCTGATGAAGTAGGTGATAAGGAACACAAAATTAATAACTCATGGTAACATTTATTACAATATATCTTCTAGTATTCGCATAGTAATAAGTATTAGTGATTTGCATAATTGGAGAGATAACACAAGTACAAAATTATACGCACACACTTCTGTGCTTCACTCAAAAGTAAGCAGATGTTATCGGAGATATTATACTGTGTGTGCCATTATAGCTGAAGTCAGATTTATTAAAGACAGTATTATCTCTATTATCTTTAATATCTTCAGTGGTCCAGTTATGAATAGAAGCATTAACATTGCTTATGACTAAGTTAGATGAAATTTTGGACACCATCCAAAATAACAATCATTTAAAGTAGATTTAGAAAAGAGAAGTAACCTGTTAAAGGTATTTCCGATTTGAATAAGAACAAAACCATCAATAGGGTTGTAAGATTAGAAATGAATGATCATTAGGTTGTTTCTAGTTTTTTACTAATGTAAACAAAGCCGAAAGAACATTGTTTGTAGGTCTCCTCATAAACCCATGTGATAATACCTAGAAGTAGAACTGCTGACTCGTTAGAGTATTCGCATCTTTATTACATATTGTAAATTGCTTTCCACCAGCAGCAGGAAATGACATGAATTTAGTATTTGAATTTGCATATCCCTGGTTAAACAACTTTTCATGCTTGTTGGTCATTCAGATTTTTCCTTCTATGAGTTGACTCTTCAAATACTTTGCCCAATTTTCAATTGGGTTGTTTGCTTTCTCTTACAAATTAATATGAGTTCTCTGTATATTTGGGATTCTAACAGTTATATGTATCTGAAATACAGGTTCACAATTCCTTATCCAAAACCTTATCGTTGACTTTGTAGGAGACCGATGAAAATGTTCACCTAGAGTGGTAGAAGTCATGGAGAGTTACGGGAGTACAAATATTATGTTTGGCAGGCTGAACGTAAACCTGGGACTCAAGATGAAAACTGACATGTTGTGTGAACCAAAGAAGGGGCTTTATTCCATCATGGGTTTCTTTCCTTGATTTCAGAAACCCTCCTGTTTGCTTTGTTTTTCATACATGTTTAAGGAAAGGCTATTCCTAAGAGAAACCTCAGACTTTCTTGTTGATAGTGTTTTAAACCCAAGTTTAATTCAGTTATCCTTTTGATTGCTTGTGCTTATGGAAGAATTTAGAAAGAGCTGTTTTAGATAATAACTCTAATTTTGGTATAGCACTTAGTAGTAAAAAAAAAAAACCAAAGCATCTTTAATTTTATTTGAAGTGCGTCAATCATGAAGTCAGAGTTGAATTGCTTTTTCCTTTTTTAATGTTCTTTTTTATTACTGAAATGTGGTTGACCTACAATATTGTATTAGTTTCAGGTGTACTGAATTACTCTTTGCTTTTATTGAAAATTACCCTAACTGCTATTTTACATATATATTTTTTGAGAGAGAGAGAGAGAGAGAGCACGGGTGGAGGAGGGGCAGAGAGAGCGATTGAGAGAGAGAATCCCAAGCAGGCTCAGCGCTGTCAGCACAGAGCCCAGTGCAGGGTTTGATCCCACAAACCGTGAGATCGTGGCCTGAGCCAAAAGCAAGAGTCAAATGCTAACTGACTGAGCCACCCAGGTGCCCCTATTTTATATTTTAAAAAGCAAGTCCTGGTGTTGAATAATACTTACATTGAGAAAACTATCCAGACTTCAAGACCTATGTCCAATGACCACGTGGATAGTAATTTAGCATTGTGCTATATCAGTTTAAAATAATGTAGGTATTATGGCCAAGGTGAATGTGAAATGCAAGGTCTCATATGCCTCTGTATTCCATAGAATCCACCGTGTTCCTTGATCCATGTGGGTATTTGAAGGAGTATTCCTAGGAATAATTCAGCCAGAAACTGAAACCTACACTTGTAGAGTTCATCCGAACCGCATTCAAATGTGGTTTCACAGTCATAGTGTGAATACTAGTGCATCTGAACAAATATGTATAAAAGATGCCATTGTAGACAGCGTTCCCTACGAGAAAGAGGCGAGAAAGGACACTTACATTAAATCACACTATTTCATGGACTGCAGGGGAGTTTGTCAATGTCCGGAGATTTTTTTGGTTCTCACGTCTGGAAGAGCTGGGAGTGCTACTGGCATCTTGTGAATCGGGACCAGGGATGCCGTAAAACATCCTATAATAGAAGGGCAGCTCCCTACAACAAATAACTATTCAGGCCAAAATGTCAGTAGTGCTGAGGTTGGAAAACCCTAATTTAAACCAAAATTATACATTAGTCAAAAATATTTTGTTCTGGTTCCAAACCCTGTGATTTCACAAAGAAAATCGAACTGTATATACGGATTATACTTAAATTCAGGGAACATATAGTATCATAATTAAGTATTCAGGACATGTGTCAGACAGACTAGGGTTCAAATCTTATATCTACCATTTGTTAGCTTGCGCCTCAGGCAAGTTTCCTCACCTCTTGTGACTCTGTTTTTTTTTTTTTTTTTTTTTTTTTTAATCTGACTAAATGACAGTAATGTGTGGTGAAAGGCTCTGCGGTGGAGATTGAGTGAGATTAATTAGAATGATTTATGTTAAGTGCAGAGCGCAGTGTTTGTACTTGGTAAATTCTCAATAAATGTTAGCAGTTAGTATTACCTTTGCATATACTAAATCATTTGATCCTGACCTACTATGAATATCCCGGTCACATGCCATATTTCACTGCTTCGAAGACACCATTGATTAGAATATGTACCATTATTTTATCTGTCACTAAGAAAGAGGTGCTGTCAGTTAGACTATGACGCACCATCATTTATCAAATGTGTCTCAATTTTAGAGCAATTAATTTGTGACAATAAAATGCGGGTCCTAGACATGAGTATTATAAAGCCCATCAGTGAGTCTTGCTGGTTGCAACTGAATGGGGTTACCGTTAGCCACATTCAGCTTCAAATTCACTTCACAGGGTACAGGAACAGAGAAACAGCCCCCCAGAAAGGCAGGATCAGGATTACAATTCACAGCGGTTTGTGCAGCATTCACAGAGCTTTCCAAGAGGTGTTTTTTTTTTTCTTTTCTTTTTTTGCAGCCTCTGCCCACTCCCAGATGACAGATCAGGTGTAAAGAAAGGAGACGCACAGGGAGCTGCTGGGTCAACTCTGACCTAGAAGTTTAATGTGCCCCAGGAGCCAATGTCTTATGACATAGATAGAGTTTCCAAGATCCATGAAAGGTACATTTTCAGTTATAAGAGTCACTCGGCTTAGGGGATCCCCAAAAGCACGGCTTTCCGGTAGACATTGGTAGTTCAAAAGTAGAAGTCCTAAGCCAGGTGTAACTTACCAATCAGGTTTTGGTTTTTGTTTTTTTAGCGGTAGCAATGTTGCCTACGAAACACAGTTGACATTGCACCGTTGTCAGGCTTCCACGTAGAAAACGGCTAGAAAGTTCTTCAGAGGTCACCTTTTCAGGCACAGGGGCAAAATGCTCTGTAATCCTATCTGTAGTTCTAACTCATTTTATAATTCAGGATACTACAACTCAGGGAATTTAAGTGACTTGCCCCAACTCATGCATCACAAAGCCTGGAACCCAGATGATCTCGTCCCTGATCTGATTCCTTCCAACAACCCTGTAATACAATACACTAAAGCAGGAGTCAGCAAGCGATACTGCAGTGGACACATTCAGTCCACCACCTGTTTTTGTACACAAAGTGTTTTTGGAACACGATCATGCTCATTTGTTTACATTACCTATGTTTGCTTTCACGCTGCACTGGCAGAATTCAGGTAGGACAGGCACCATATGGCCTGGGAAGCCTAAGTATTTACTGTCTGGCCCCTTCTAGAAAATGTTTGTTGAGCCCTGCTCCAAAGTATAACTGGAAATTGTTTGACTATCTCTATGAGTCTGTATGAGGAGATAAAAGGCAAAATATGTTTCTCATGTTTTATCTTTAAAAATAACTACCCGTATAATTTTTCTGTGCACCTGAAGGTTTTTAGAGTCGCAAATCCCAAACCTAACCATTTCTCTACATCAGTGGTTGGCTAACTTTTTTCTGTAAAGGATCAGATAGCAAAGGTTTTAGAATATTTTGGGATTTATGGGCCATATGGTGTCTGTTGAAAATAGTCAACTCATGCCAGGATCAGAACTTATATAGCTGGGCCTAAGAGCCCACAGTCTTTACCACTAAGGACTTTGGAACCTGGTAAAACCTGGGGAGTGCCACTCTCAAGAAATGAGTCTGGTAAAGTACTGCTTTAACCAGATCAGACAGATTTAGTCCTCATTTTAAAACTGTATGTGTAAAGATTTTCAGAATAAGTGTATCGGGTTTCCACAAACAAGTACTTCCTTCCAAGCAATGTGGCTTTAACTAACTCCCTTGGAAATTTGCTTATAACTATGGTCTCTTTTCTCCATCCCTTTGGTTTAATCTTAACACAGCAGTCAGAATGATATGTTAAAAAATAAGTCCGATCACATCACTCCTCTACTGAAGACCCTCCTATGGTTCCTAATCTCCCACAGAGTAAGTGCCAAGTCCTCATGCAGTTGCCCTGCAGGGCCTTATCCTTCCCAGCCTCTCAGGCCTCTGTCCTGCTCCTCTCCCCTTGCTCCCTCGGCTCCACTCACCCAGGCTCCCTTATTTTTGTGTTGAACAGGCCAGACACGTTGCCACCCCAGGGCCTTTGCACTCGCCGTTTCCTCTGCATGGATTGTGCTTCCCTGAGAGAGCCGCTGGATTTCTTCTTTCACTTCTAACTCATATTTATTCAAATAATCACCTTCTCAGTGAGGTTTTCCCTGGAAGCAGTTTCTCAGATACCCCCCTCCCATCCTTCCTTACCCCACACAGACATCTATCTCCACTTAAAGTTTTGGTTTTTTTTTTTCCTCTTTAGCACTTTTTACCATCTGATGGGCCATAATTTGTATTTTATTGTCCACCATCCCCATTAGAAGACAAGCCTCACGTGAACAGGAAAATAGTGTCTGTTTTAGTGACTGTTGAATATCCACTACTTAAGCTATTTATAACAAAATAGGTGTTCGAAGATTCAGTAAATATTTACTGAATGAATTAACACGTCGGGGATTTGTCGGTAAGATTTCTTTTGTCGGAATAAGTCTTCCCAAAAGACTCTGAAACCCCTTCGTCCTGATGTCAGTCTCATTACTTGATGGTCACACCTGTCTCTACTCTTTTATTGGCCTTGAACGTTCCACGTATGTACCTTGGTAGATTATATCTTCTTAGTTCCATAACATTTGGCACTTTGAAACATCAATACTGCATCATACTTGGTATATTTGGACAGATTATTTTTGAAATCCATAAATCTCTAAATCAGAAAAACAAGGCTCCCTTTGGTGGGCTGCCCTTGATTAGCTCAGAATGGAAAGAGAGAACCTGTCATTCTTTGTCAATCAGCTTGGCACGTGCTTGACAGCCGCATTGCTGTGGTCTAGCAAACCTAATTGTAGATAAATAAAAGAACAGTCACCCAGTACGAGGGGAAAGAGAAAGAAACGCAACTGCCCAATGTTGTGTTTTTCCATCCATCAGCCTTCATTTGTCAGAGTCTGCCTGACAATCTAGGCCGGAGAAGTCAGGCTCTAACACAATATTGATTCCATTTCATTTTTCGTTTCTTGCTTTCCTTTTTAGCAAACAGTTTGTATGTGGAATGAGAGATGGTGCAGTCGAAATATATGACCAGGGGACATTTATTTTAAAGGCTTACTTTGGTTTTTCATCCCAAGGACCCATATATTTTTTGTTTGTTTGTCTGTTTCACCATACCGTTGTAATTGTTAGCTCTGGCTGCAGTAACAAATAGCCCCCAAATCTCGGTGTTTTGTGACAACAAACATTTATTACTCACTCCCGGGTCTGAGGAATAGCTGCATATTTACTCCACACTATGGATCACATTCAGGTTTTCTCATTCTGAACTTTAGATCTGCTCCAAATGTCTTCTTATTACAAAACCCAGGCTGGAAATACCAACTCTTATATGATGCATTATTCTTTCATGGTAGAAGACAGGAACTAGGGGTACTAGTTAATCTTGAATTGTCTTTAAAGACTCAGATCGGAGCTGTCATACAGTCTCTTTTGGTCACAGTTCATTGATCAGAGTAAGGCACATGGTAAAGACCAAAGTCAATGGGGAGGAAAACGGATTCACTGGTAGAGGAGCCATGTTTACAGAGGCAATGAATAATAACGAAGTAATAAACCGATCGTGGTATTCACAAACATCTTAGAATTTCGTTGATCCCCCAAATGCGTTTTTTTTTTACATTTTAACTTCTCTGAAATTGAGATGTATCTCATAGTCGAATCTACAAAGTGTAATTTTTTAGCTTTCGTAGCAGTTTATAAAGTAACAGTGGTCCTTAGGATCCATGATATCTTAGAGTTGATAGAAAACTCGTCGATTGTGAGGATTGACAAAATAGCCAAATGGCAGGAAATGCTCTTTATAGATTAGAAAACTAAGGGAATGGTTACTTAAGTTTGCTAAGGAAAAACTTGTCATTTTTCTCTTGAGTTTCTTTTTTCTTCACAAGCGGCATACATGTCTCATTCATACCAGCTTACGTGAATTAAAAGCCATGCATTAGTAATAGATCTTATCCATCTATTCATATATTCATATACATTCATTTTTAGAACATCAATTCAAACGCAAAGTGTAATTCCCTTATTTAAAATCCTTTTGTGGGTTCTCCACTGAGCTTCTGAGGGTAACATAAGAGATGCTTCTTTCCTCTGGCTCTTGCCTTCTACTCCCGTACCATTTCTTTCCACTCCTCCACATGGGATCACCATGCTGCCTCTGGTTCCTGTCTTTGCATATCCCACATTCCTTCTTGCAAGTACTTTATATCGTCCATCCTTTTGTCACCCAGGTGCGTGCACTGTCTCGCTTCCAAGCCTTTGCTGCAGCCCTTTTTCCCCTGTGAGGCCTGCCCCTACCCTCTTGTTGCCCCTTGAGCACAGAACTCACCAGTTCCTTCTCTGTGCCCCAGTGGAAATTGTACTTTGCTGGCTCTTATACCTGTTGCATTCTAAATTTCATATGTGATTGTCTTTGTCTTTCACAAGGGACTACCTCATGCCTCGTAGTATTCACGCTTCATAGCCAAGACTTTGAAATATAGTAAATATTCAATAATGTTCGGCAAATGAACAAATAATGAATGAATGTTGGAATATATGTGAAAAGGCTGTGTATATCCTCCTTATATTGTGATTATATATATGTGTATATATCAATATATCAATCATACATATGTATACACATATTCATACATTCTAAGCTTAACACTAGGTAAAATGATGGAGACACAATTAAAAATAAAAACCTAAAATGAGGAAAAATGTCTTTCTGTTATACTTTCCTTAGAGGTAAATTTCCAGTTTAAAAAAAAAGAGCAAGTGCACGTAACCATCTTAATATTAAATTAGAAATATAGTATTAAATGAATCAACTTTTAGGAAATGTAGGCATGCATTAATTTGCATGTGAATAGCTACTTTCACCCTCACAGGTGTTGTTTGTCTTTTTTCTTCACTCACCTTTGATTCGCTGCTTGTCAAACCAACAACTCCCAGTAATAGTAATATAGTTTCCTATGGAATAACTAAGACTGAAAGTGCTTAGAAAGTCACTCCATTTGGAAAACTCATCAGGGCTGGATTTCAGAATACACCATGATCTTGTCCTAGTGATTATTAAGGAAGGATTATTCCCTATTCTCTAATGAGTACAGATTACTTTCTTAAAATTATGCGTGAGATTGTAGTGAACCGCCAATACTGTGAAACGATGAAAATAAAACTCTTACACTGTAAAGGATATATTAAGAATAAGGCAGGGGAGAAAACCTAAATGGAAAGGTAAGGTGCTATTATTAGAGGTGAGGTTATGGGGTTTGGGGTTTTTTGGGTTTTTTTTTTTTTTGGTGGAAAATCTATGCAGACTTTCTTGTCTGAATGTTCTTTCAAGTCGAACACTTTCTACTTAGAAAAACTGGCCGCTATAATTAGCTATGTTTCCACTTTAGTGGTGACCTCCTTCACCTTACCTTAAATCATACAAAGATGTAAGGCCATTTGTGAGATAAAAGGTTTACTCAAACCCATTCTCTGACCTGGATATCATCAGTTTGGCAATCATAAATCCACAAAGAGACATCCTTGGTGTGATTTTTTAAAGGCTGTGTAAGAATTTATTTCTTCTCTATGGAAAGAGACCAGATTTTCTCTCACACCCTGGAAGGATGTTGCAAAATGTATTAGAGTTAAAGAGGAAGAGAAAAAAAAAATAACAGGGGATTAAGAAATATGGCTACCAATTTTAGCACATGCACACACACACACACACACACTACATACAAAAGAGTAAGGGGTATAGTGGACGTTTAGTGGCAGTCGTGTCCTGGTTGCCGTCTCAACTCTGCCTTTTGCAAACTATGTAGTTTCAGAAAATTGACCCAGTCTCGCTCAGTTTCAGCACCTGTAAAATTAGATAATACCTTCTTGTAGTAGTGTTAAGTGGAAGGGAAAAACTATATGAAACACCCCGTGTTTGACACATAGTAAACTGTTAGCAGCTCTGGTTCATAAATATTGTTATAGCAGTTAATATCATTATAGCAGTTGCTTGACGTTTTCAGCACAGCAAAGGATTTTAGCAGCGTGTTTTATTTTTGCGGAGTCCTATGCTTCGGCTGGGATTTGTCTGCTTTGCTCTGCTTTCCATTTTGCCGTTTCAAGCTTTAAAATGCAGATATCAAAATGTTTTAGTTTAATTCACTTATACTTCCATTTTTCAAGATGATTTTCAGCTTCTTATAGTGTATATTTCTCATACTAACTGAAGAAAAATATACTAAAGAATATTTTAAGTGAATTTAATTGGATTTAGTACAGTTGACCCTTCCAGCAATAATATTTGACCCTGAATAACTGACCTACCTTTTCACTCGTAAATTCACACCGCATATAAATGTCGTGAGGTAAAGTGTAGAGTTTTATTTTCTTTTTTTTTTTTTTTAATTTTTTTTTTCAACGTTTTTAATTTATTTTTGGGACAGAGAGAGACAGAGCATGAATGGGGGAGGGTCACAGAGAGAGGGAGACACAGAATCGGAAACAGGCTCCAGGCTCCGAGCCATCAGCCCAGAGCCTGACGCGGGGCTCGAACTCACTGACCGCGAGATCGTGACCTGGCTGAAGTCGGACGCTTAACTGACTGCGCCACCCAGGCGCCCCTAGAGTTTTATTTTCAAAATGCTCTTTCTGAAGGGACTTATCAAAGGTGCGTGTGATTAGAGATCACGCTTTCCAACACATTGCCAAGACATAACAGCAAAGAATTGAGAGCTGCCCATGATTCTTTCCCCATTGCTCTGTGTCTCTAGGACCAAGGGTACGTCTCATCCAGGTGCTGAAACTCTTCATTATTTCATTGAAGGACGAAGAGATGACATTAGTGATGAGAGAAGGACATGCTAATAGGAAACATTTCTATAAAGGGAGATGATGTGACTTTGCAGTGCTCATTCATCAGAGGACTAAATCTGGGGCTAACTCGATGGCCTGAAGAGGGGCTATCTTACCTCCTGTGGGCGCAAAACAGGGACATTTCACAAGGCAGGCCAACTTTTCCTCAGTCCATCTAGCAAGCGCTGGCTTCACATTCAGCTCTAAAGTAGTATCTGGGCGGCCTTAATGTCAGCCTTGCCGCTCTTTCTGTTCATTTGCCAATGAAAATTTCATGAATTAAAGCGTGTTTGGTGCCGAAGGGAATTCCTTGTAATATAAAAGGCAGTCTCCTAACTCGATTTGCCAGTGCCTCCTGAAGAGTAGCCTCAATGCTCTGTGATCTTTGGAACGATTTATTTGGGGTCGAGGAAGAGGAGCGGGGAGAGAAAGATGGCAGTGTTCATCGTTTGGCTGCAGGCCCAAACCATTGGTAAAATTATTGACTACCTGTGGTCATTTTCTGAAGGTCTCGAATTTATACCGGATGCACTTATAAACAGGGTTTTTTTGAGATTTATTTTTATTTTTATTTTACCTTTTTTAATGTGGAATTTATTGTGAAATTGGTCTCCATACAACACGTAGTGCTCATCCCAACAGGTGCCCTCCTCCATGCCCATCACCCACTTTCCCCTCACCCCCACCCCCCCATCAACCCTCAGTTTCTTCTCAGTTTTTAAGAGTCTCTTATGGTTTGCCTCCCTCCCTCTCTAACTTTTTTTTTCTTCCCCTCCCCCTTGGTCTTCTGTTAAGTTTCTCAGGGTCCACATAGGTGTGAAAACATATGGCACTTACAACAATAGCCAAATTAGGGAAACAGTCTAAATGTCCATCAACTGATGAATGGGTAAAGAAATTGTGGTTTATATACACAATGGAATACTACATGGCAATGAGAAAGAATGAAATCTGGCCTTTTGTAGCAACGTGGATGGAACTAGAGAGTGTTATGCTAAGTGAAATAAGTTGTACAGAGAAAGACAGATACTTATAAACAGTTTTAAAGGAAGAAATGCCCAATTCTCACAAAGTATGCTCTGAATTTGGACTTGTTACAAGTTTGCAAGATTGTTTTAACGTTTTTTTATCGTAAGAAAGTTTTTTTTTTCTTGAGACTTAAGTTTCTTTTTTTTAATATGAAATTAATTGTCAAATTGGTTTCCATACAACACCCGGTGCTCATCCCTCAATACCCATCACTCCCCCACCCATCCCTCCCACCCCCCCATCAACCTTCAGTTTATTCTCAGTTTTTAAGAATCTACGGTTTGCCTCCTTCCCTAACTTTTTTCCCCCTTCCCCTCCCCCATGGTCTTCTGTTAAGTTTCTCAGGATCCACATAGGAGTGAAAGCATATGGTATCTGACTTTCTCTGTATGACTTATTTCACTTAGCATAACACCCTCCAGTTCCATCCACGTTGCTACAAAGGGCCATATTTCATTCTTTCTCATTGCCACGTAGTACTCCATTGTGTATATAAACCACAATTTCTTTACCCATTCATCACTTGATGGACATTTAGGCTCTTTCCATAGTTTGGCTATTGTTGAAAGTCTGCTTTAAACATTGGGGTACACGTGCCCCTATGCATGAGCACTCCTGTATCCCCTGGGTAAATTCCTAGCAGTGCTATTGCTGGGTCATAGGGTAGATCTGTTTTTAACTTTCTGAGGAACCTCCACACTGTTTTCCAGAGAGGCTGTACCAGTTTGCATTCCCACCAACAGTGCAAGAGGGTTCCCATTTCTCCACATCCTCGCCAGCATCTATAGTTTTTGATTTGTTCATTTTAGCCACTCTGACCGGCGTGAGGTGATATCTCAGTGTGGTTTTGATTTGTATTTCCCTGATGAGGAGTGACCTTGAGCATCTTTTCATGTGCCTGTTGGCCGTCCGGATGTCTGCTTTAGAAAAGTGTCTATTCATGTCTTCTGCCCATTTCTTCACTGGATTATTTGTTTTTCGGGTGTGGAGTTTGGTGAGTTCTTTATAGAATTTGGATACTAGCCCTTCGTCTGATATGTCATTTCCAAATATCTTTTCCCATTCCGTTGGTTGCCTTTTAGTTTTGTTGATTGTTTCCTTTGCAGTGCAGAAGCTTTTTATCTTCATGAGGTCCCAATAGTTCATTTTTGCTTTGAATTCCCTTACCTTTGGAGATGTGTCAAGTAAGAAATTGGTGTGGCTGAGGTCAGAGAGGTTTTTTCCTGCTTCTTCCTCTTTGGTTTTGATGGTTTCCTGTTTCACATTCAGGTCCTTCATCCATTTTGAGTTTATTTTTGTGTATGGTGTAAGAAAGCGGTCTAGTTTCATTCTGCTCTAAGTTGCTGTCCAGTTCTCCCAGCACCATTTGTTAAAGAGACTGTCTTTTTTCCATTGGATACTCTTTTCTGCTTTGTCAAAGATTAGTCGGCCATACATTTCTGGGTCCAATTCTGGAGTCTCTATTCTATTCCACTGGTCTATGTGTCTGTTTTTGTGCCAATACCATGCTGTCTTGATGATTACAGCTTTGTAGTAGAGGTTGAAGTCTGGGATTGTGATGCCTCCCGCTATGGTCTTCTTCAATATTACTTTGGCTATTCAGGGTCTTTTGTGGTTCCATTCAAATTTTAGGATTGCTTGTTCTAGCTTTGAGAAGAATGCTGGTGCAATTTTGATTGGGATTACATTGAATGTGTAGATTGCTTTGGGTAGTATTGACATTTTACCAGTATTTATTCTTCTAATCCATGAGCATGGAATGTTGTTCCATTTTTGTCATAAGAAAGTTCTTGTAAGGTTTGATTTCTTCTATAATTATTGTTCCTGAAGGTGGTGTGCATGTGTGTGTGCGTGTGTGTAAGTATGTGTGTTGCACACATACCCATTAATGCACGGGGTTAGTCTTAATGTCCAGCTTCCACTGGTATTTATTATAATAAGAACCAAAGAAATAATCCTTTTCAAGAGGGTGTGCTAAACACCCATACATGGCAAGACACCATACTGTGCCATATAAGTTACAGTAATTTGGATTCAGAGGACTCCCTGTTCTGATGGGCTGAGAGAGAAAGATACAAACAGAGTATATAAAGGAAGCAATGACATGAAGACACGTACACACAGCAGTGCTGGGAGGCGACAGGGTAGGAGAGGGAGGAAGGGAGATATGGGTTAATCAGGAGTTGCTATCTGGGGAAGATTGCCCAGGCCCTGACTGACGCCTGACATTGATTAATCGATATTCCATCCTGGTGTTTAACAAGTGTTCCATCCAAAAAGTCTTCTGTAATATGTAACTTCACTTCCTTCAGCTTCAATTTATGCACATTTCTTTTGTTCTCTCTTCAAGTGAGCTAGACAGCGGCCAATAACAAAACACTTTATATTCATATCTAAAGAGGTTTTTGTTTGTTTGGTCCTTCTTCAGTCTTCTCTAGATTAAGGGAAACAAACAAGTTTTTTTTTTTAATAATTAAATCATTCCTCAAAAGGCCTTTTTAATTTGACTGCTTAATAATTAATAAGCCTTGACATTGAGCTTTAAGTGTTTACTCTTTGGAAAGAAACTTAATCTTGACAGTGATGTGGGAAGAATTATTTGGTTTTATTTTGAAACGAAATTTTGGATCCAAAGCCCAAGAGAATCCTGTTAAAATAAGGAGTCTGCAAAGTAAAATGAACATTAGGATTACGGAGGTTACTGAAGTTAACAATAGCACTTATCCATGTTAATCGTATTCATAAATCATATTTCTCATTGCATTCGAGTGATTTTGAAAACCAAAGCTACTGTCTGTGTTTCTATTGAATAGTATTAGGATATGATTCGACAAGATTTCAGGTAAATATTTTCAATGTTAGTACATTTCCCAAAGGCCTCTGTTTCTTTCCTCGGCGCTAAAGCTACCTTTGTGTGCCCCCATGTACCATGCAGAAATTGGTCTGCAATACATGTGGAGTCTCCAAGGGTATATTTAAATTTAGTAATTTTATTGCTAACTGTGAAGTTCATCTGCACTGTATGTGTTCTTTTCCCCAGGAAATTGAAGTAGCAGTTCAAGCTAAACAGCCGGATGTGGAAGGGATTTTGTCTAAAGGGCAGCATTTGTACAAGGAAAAACCAGCCGCTCAGCCAGTGAAGGTAATGAAGCGATATCCATTACCTCATAATGGGTTATGCTTCCCCTGTTGTACATTTGCCACTGACGTGGTCTATTTATAATCAATGAAATAACTTGTAAAGAAATATCGCCCATGCCGCAACTGCAGAGGCTGAGCTGTCTTTTTGATCAACATATCCTATTTATATATTGTGATCTTAAGGCTATTAACGAGTCATTGCATTAAAGGACTCATTTCTGTCCCGGTGTGCTGCCATCCATACAGAAAGTAGTCCCACCTTCAAGGTAGATTAAATTCTTTAGGCTTTATTGCTTTGCTTGCCAGCCTTGATGCTTTTCATATTGTTTGGCTTAATTCAAATCAAGCTACTGCATCATACTGTCTGTCTCCACCAGCTGTAAAGAATCACAATATGGTCCATGACCTTTCTTTTCTCTGTTACACTCTTTTCGTATGAAAGAGGAAAATTGGCATTTGGGCTTTAGTACTTTATTGGGTCAAGAATCTTTAGTGAAATGTCATGTAATTGCTTTTCTCTTTGGTAAAAAACAGGCCTGGGAGAAAGCTTTCTACTTCTTTCCTTTCCTCACATACGTTTCGAAGTCTAGGACGCATTTATTCGCAGGCTATTACGTGAGGAGAGAAATGGAAAGCCAAAAACAATGGCTAATCAATGGCTTCCATTTGCAAATGAGAGTCCAGTGATAAATAGACGGTAGGTATAGGTTACCTTATTTTCTCTACCTGACCAAAATTACAATGGCTCCCATTATGATGAAGGTTCCTGAGAGCCTGTAATGGTGGCTATTTATTGATCAGTCCTGGTTTCTCTAGCTAACATTGCAGGCTGTGATTCAGTGAGCCTCACCCTCATGTTTAAAACTGCTCTAAAGCAGTGCAGGTCAATAACCTCATTATACAGAACTAGTTTGTCCTTGCAAACAACATTACCATGACTTAGACTCTGTCTCTAAGGTCACCGCTTCTGTGTGGCCCAAGCTTCATTTCTAAAAATTGTTTGTTTTCCTTGCAGTTAACAGGGGCCTTTCCCTTAGGTAAATGTAAAGTTTTAGCTGAAACATAATGTCCAATCACCAGATACTAAAAGGCACAGATTTGTGTGTAGATACTGATAGACATTATTCAGGAATACATTGTCACCATTCCTTCCATCCAAAACAATAATAATAATTTGCATCCAATTCCAAGCCTAGTATGACAATATTCACGAGGTAACACTGTGTCCAGTATTTAGAATGGAGAGCTGGCGAAGGCCCCGAAAGCAGCAAATTTCCAGTGTTTCTGCTGGAAATGTACACTCTCCAGAAAGCCACTCCCTAAGCAGACCCTTTCCTTCGTTATCAGAGGGACTCTGGTAGCAAGCAGTGAAACAAATGAACGGACCATTCCATAGGTCTACTCTGTCTACGCCTGTTTGATCGTCAAAGACTCCGTGCCGGGTTTGGCACAATTTTCTTTTATTTTTGTGCCTTTGTAAAAAACAAAACAAAACAAAACAAAAACAGAGGGAAAATTCTTAATTGAAAGCCGATGAGAATTTTTTTTTTCATCATATGTAAACAATCCAAGCTGTTGATGCTAACTTATCACACCTCCCACTCAAGCCTTCAACTCCTGGGCCACTTGGAGACCAGAACTGTCTGAATGAGCATTACCTGCTTTCTGCCTTCGCATTAGTGATATAAAAGGGGAATTACCTTTCTGAAATGAAAGAAAGAACAGGAAGATGCTAACTTTCCTTCTCATCTGCATTCCTTAAAACCACTTTATAGAGTCAGCCCTCTCTTTCCTTCTTTTCTCTCCTTTCCCATTTCCTTTTAAGTCAGCTTATTTGGGAGAAGCAGAACGAAAACTCATCCCTGTTCTACCATTTGTCCCTTGGGTTTGGAGAAGAATCAGTACATCAAGCTGATAATCAAGAGTCAAAAGGGAAAGATTGATTTGGGAGAGTGGGGCGTCGAGAAATAGTTGATTCACATGCAACTTTTGATATGGACCATGACCTTGGAAACACCTGGAGATGAGCGGGGGGTTGTAGTAGCCAGAAATGTTGGAGGCTCAAAAACCCCTTCATAGTTCGGAATACAGAACCCAGCAGTACAAGGCAACAAACTGGAGGGACTATTTACATCTCTGCATGGATCAAAAACTGCTTTATAAAGGTTACGAGATGATTTTTCTGAAGGGTGGTCCATTGCTCTGACTCCATAAACAAAGCCTCTTTCAATTTTCATTGTATATATACAAATTTTAACCATCGTGCTACTCCTTAATGCTTTTTTCTCCTTAACTTTTGGGTTTCTCACTCCTTAATGGAAGAGAAAGGAGTCTGAGTAGCCTGCAGCACATTTTCAGGAAAAAAGTTTGGTTTTACATTTGGGGGAAATTTCTTTTGGAAATAGTAACAGTTAAGAAGAAAGTGACATTCTTAAAAAAGAAAATGAAACTTCTTCATGGTATACATATAAGCTCTAATACTTAAATGCACAATCAGTATGTCCTCTGGTTGCAGACCTTCTAATTGAGGACACAGCAAAGAATGATTCTGTTCAGCTCCTAAGCTCACCTTCCAAATTTCTCTTTGGGACCTGGGCTCATCGCTGTTCACTACCCCCCACCCTTTCCTTCACTTCATCAACCTCACTAGGATTTCTTTAATTTTCAAAGATAGTAAATTTTGAGTTTTTCTTTTTCTCATCCCTGACTAACCCACTTCTTCCTTATTTTCTTTGAGAATTTCCTGTTAAAGATAGAACATATATTACATGACACTTCTAAGGACATAAACATAGCACGGATCTCTGAGGCGACAATGCTGAAAATTTTTAGAAGAATATGATTGAAGAAATAAGCGTCATGGTTTTGCTTTCCATCTCTTCTTTCTCTCCCCCCCCTACACACACACACACACACACACACACACACACACACACACACACACACGCATCCATGCGCACCCATGCACACACACACACGCACAGTTTTATTTCATTTGATTTGCATCTGGTTCCTCCATCTTCAGAAATTATTGAAAATTGGTCAGATAAATTAGACAAATTGTTAAACATTTTACTTAAGTTATCCCTTTGCTAATAATATTTTATGATAATGCTGTTGATAGGATCTTTTTTTAATATGTTCCACTTTCCGCAGAATAATTTTGCACTTTAAAAGCAGCAATAACAGCTGCCATCAGTAACAACAATATTGACAACTACCAAAAAAAAAAACAACTCTATTTTTTGTTTGTTTGTTTTTAATTTTTTTTTTTTTTTTGGTTTTTAAAGTGTTCATAACTCTCTTTTGAACTAAAGCGGTTGGAAGACATCTTCTTTAATGGGTTCTCATTCTTGAACTCCACGTGGAGCACTACACTTTCTGTTAAAACTTTTAAAATGTGGGGGCGCCTGGGTGGCTCAGTCGGTTAGGCGACCGACTTCGGCTCAGGTCACGATCTCGCGGTCCGTGGGTTCGAGCCCCGCGTCGGGCTCTGTGCTGACAGCTCAGAGCCTGGAGCCTGTTTCAGATTCTGTGTCTCCCTCTCTCTCTGCCCCTCCCCTGTTCATGCTCTGTCTCTGTCTCAAAAATAAATAAACGTTAAAAAAAAACTGTTTAAAATGTGTATATTCTGAAATCCTTATATCACCTTCCATATATTAGAACTGAGAGCATTAATGGAATTTTAAATGTCTTGGTTCCTTGCTGAGGTGATGAGATGAAACTAGCTGGTTTGCTTGGCTACCTAGATTATTCAAAAAATCTGGTTAACATGGATCTAATAATATATTTTGTTAATATTCTTGAATTCTTTTTTACCGTAACAGAAAAAGTAAAGCATTAGGGGTCTTCTGTATTTGGTCAAAGTACTCCACCCCAACCTTTAACACAAAATAGTTGCTGTAGACAAATGGTCAAGAGGGCAATTAGAATCTTCCAAGCATCATTTCCTCAAATATCCGCTGCAAAATGACAGCATCATTAGTCATTTGCGATTAAAGTCAATCACAACCAGGGATGTTTCATTCTCCCAGCTGTTTTGTTTTTAATTAACTAGATTAAGCTTGTTTTTCTTCCCCAACAAGTTTGTTCTATCGCTAAAATCAATATCTTAACATTTCCAAGAACTTCCTTAGGGTTTATTTTTTTGGCTGGATAATGTTTAATATATTACTTACAACAGATGTGTGTCTGAAGATTTTTATTTGGTATAGCATGTTGAGTGGTGCCTTGTTGGTCAAAATGTTGCCTAATTAAATATTACACTTATAACAACATCTGGCTTTTATGAATCCTTCGTCAGACATATGATCTCATTTACCTGGTGCAATTTTTTATAACATCAGGAATCAAAAGAGACATAAGAATCATAATTCTGCCTCCCCTCCCCCCAAATGAATAGGCCCGTTTTGACTCACTCATTTAGTGAGCACAATTTCCATGTCAGTACTAATAGAAAAAGCTGGGGAAAGAATTACTGAGAGATTTTTAAATTTATTAATAGAAGAATAGGAGAATTTAATTTTTTTAAACATAAGTTAGCTTTACACCCAAGGAAAAGTTTTAGGCTGTGAGAAGTTGAATAAATGCTAATTACATATGCTTGGAAATAAGGAGAGCCCCACTTTCCCATTTGGAAAATAAAATCTATAATGGATTTTGAGCAACTTATAAACATTTAAGAATGTGGATGAGATTGCAAATGTCTAATTATATTTCATTTCTTAATTGAGCAGTACTTCCATATTTTAAATCTCATTTTATAAAATAACACACTTTTTAGAAGTGCTGTTTGTCATATTTATATTTTATGAAACAAGTGCATTCACACCATTCATATGCATGTTCCAGAATTCTAGAGCTCACCATCTTCCTTGTAAGGTATGTGCGCTGTCTGAATTCCTGTATGATGCTATTACAGCTCTCTGCCCAAAGACTGCTAGGAACATACATATAATCAAAATGTTCGGATTTTTAGCTTACTGCAGCAAGGAAGAGATCGCCCCAGGGAGACAGTGGGGCATCTCAGTAAAAGAGGGTTAGAGAGAGCTGCTTACAGGATTTGGCTGGCGAGATGATTCTAAAGAGGAATTAGGGAATTGGAAGCCATTTGGATTAGATGCTGTCAACAGAGTTAATGTGATGACTGTGTATCTTTAATAATTTTCATCTAGAAGGTGAGGTGATTGAAGTAGGGCAGAGCTGTCCCTGTTGAAGAAGTAACAGTGCTTTTTATTAGTCCTTCTCGTGGTGGCAGAGTGGCCTCATCTCTGTATTGTTCAAACATGGCGCTGGCATGGCGTCGTGTCTAATTTGTTTTCTGTGACTGCTCTTCATGTTCAGTTGGGGTCATCACGCCTAGCCAGCTGCCAACTACCAGAAGGGCCATTTTTTAATTCCTCAATGTTATCGCTGGAAGCTTTATCCCCAAGCTCACTGCCCATTCACAAAATATTAGGAAAGAGAATCTTTTCATTTTTCTTAGATACGTATTATCGATCACCTCATCAGAGTCACTTATTCGTTTGCTTTTCTAAACTGTCTTTACAAGACTTGTTTACAATGGCCTTCACCACTGGTAAGTGTGAGGGTATACCCTAGGAATAATTGATCATGGTTTACCAACCTTCACCTTTTAAAAATTATCATTAACCAATTCTGTCAGATGGCTTCTATAAGCATCCCAGATTCCCATCTCTTGAGGTTCCTGCCGGCCACTATGCAAGGTTTTTTTGTTGTTGTTGTTGTTCAGAATAAAACAAATGGGACAGAAAAGACATTCTAAAGGATTGAATTGGAGTCAACACTTTTCTGAGGAAGTATCTGGAGGGAAAGTCTCAATTTAGTCTTGCTTAGTAGCTGATGCTGGAACTGGGCAAGCATTGAGAGATTTGAATTTCACCCCTGACCCTCAACTGTACTAACTACATTTGTAAAGAGAGACAAAGAGACATAGATGTTTCAATTACAACATTCCCATGCATGTCTGTGTATATAGAGCCATGGGTGGATTCATTTATTTATGTAGCAGATATTAATCTCCTGCCAACTACTGACAGAGGAGAAAGATATAAGATTTTTAAACTTTGAAAATCCCAAACTCACATAGAGTTTAAAACTATATTCTGGTTTAAAATAAAAAAGGAAAACTGTATTCATAAATCATGTTTTCTTGTAATTAATTTCTCCTCTTCATAAAGAATAAATTTCACATTGATACAATTGTCTTAACATTAATGACTATTTCCAAGCAACTTATATACAATGGAAAGCAATGCTCAGCTGCAAAAGCCCCCTCTGATGGAACTCAGTTTACCATTTTTAAAAGATGCTCTCAAAGTTTCTCCCTTTGGGTAAAATATGAATCTGCTGCAGTTGTGGGGAAAGCCTGAGATCTGCAATTTACCTAGCATCTTCAAAATGTTTAAATTCTGGAAATCTAATCACGAACAGGACTTGAGGGGCACCTGGGTGGCTCATTCGGTTAAGCATCCGGCTCTTGACTTCGTCTCAAGTCATGATCTCACTCTTCGTGAGTTCGAGCCCCACATGGGGCTCCGGGCTAACCACACAGAGCCTGGTTGGGATTCTGTCTCTGCCCTTCCCCTGCTTGAGTGCGCACATTCTCTCTCTCTCTCTCTCTCTCTCTCTCTCTCTCTCTCTCAAAATAAATAAGTAAACTTAAAAAAAAAAAGAACAGGACTCAATAGCTATAACTCCACTGATTTTATATTTAAAGATGTCAACATTTAGACATCTCTTTTATACCCTTAAATTTGGTTCACGATTACTAACAAGATGAGGAAATCGTTACCTTTTATATATGTCTCGAGTACTGCTTCAAGCATGTTACGTGGTAAAGACCACATTACTTGCTGCAGCCAAACATCTTTTGCTGCCTCAAAGAAGTTTACATCCTCAGAGCAAAGATGAGAGGGTAGAAGACACGGGCACTTGCCAGAGTACCAAAAGGCAAAACCAAACCAACCAAGCAACCAAAACCGCCATCATATATAAATAACCGAATTCAACTCTGAAGTCCGGGAGATAGTTGAAGAAGATGTGAGAGTGTTTCCGTGACCAGCAGAATCAGAATCTCTAGCCGTCTTATGTGATATTATTTGCTAGTCGTTATGAAAGTTTGGGGAATATACAATTCTGAGCTTACTGCGTTTCCGACAGTATGCACTGTCCCCAGATGTTTGTGGTACATTGGGGGTGCTGCTTAATTTTTTTTTTTAATTTCTGCATTTGAAATTATAGTACCATTTTACCCATCTGGGAATAACAGTGGCCAAGATAACGTTCGAATAAATGAATGGACTGTGCAGAATGTATGTATTAATGAAAGGGAACTGAATATATATACATGTTATTTTTAGGATAACCAAAATCTAGTCCTTTAAGCATTGAAATATTTTTATTTTAATATTTTAATGAAAATTTTTATTGACCATCTTTTGCTTTGCCTCATTAATAACTAGCCAACAATTTTATAGCATTTTGCAGTTCACAGAGTTCTTTTCTCCTAAAATATCTCATTTAGTTTCTCCAACAAAGCTCTGAGTTAGGTGGTAGTGTTATATCCACGTTTCAAGGACGATAAATCTGAGTGACCTATCTGATTTGCCAAGGATCACATAAGCTGTAGTCATGAGTTAAGACTGAAACCCAGGACTTCTGATTCTAAAACACAATGGAACTTAAAACTTTTCTTTATTTTCAGGGGCATCATTGTAAGTATCAGTTACTGTTCCGTTTCGTTATACGCTGATGCGCATGGGCTATGAAGTGGAACACAGATCACTGTTCATTCAGTTAGGAGCCAGATCAAGTCGTTAATTTGCTTTTAGAAGCCAGGTTGTCAGATAAAAGATCTTATCTTTAAATATCAGAAGCCAACTGAAGGCAGTGAGGTGCTTATACTGTGAGAAGAGAGTGGCGCCTAAGGCGACGGTGTCAATAGAAAACCCCCATCTCTCCTTGGCCCCTCTGCAACCATAGGCTTATTGAGTGAAAGAGGGGGCAGATCCCAGCAGTATTTCAATCGGTCTGTAATCTCTCCCTCTCTTTATCTCAGCACATATAGGTGACTTTCTGTAAGTTAAATGGTGTATGATGAGACTTCGCCATATGTTGCCCTGTTATCCCTGCCATAAATGACCAAGGCCATACATTTTCTTTTTTTTAAATATTTTTTTTTCTTTTTCAACGTTTTTTTTTTTTGGGGGGGGGGGGGGGACAGAGAGAGACAGAGCATGAACGGGGGAGGGGCAGAGAGAGAGGGAGACACAGAATCGGAAAAAGGCTCCAGGCTCCGAGCCGTCAGCCCAGAGCCCGACGCGGGGCTCGAACTCACGGACCGCGAGATCGTGACCTGGCTGAAGTCGGACGCTCAACCGACTGCGCCACCCAGGCGCCCCATACATTTTCTAAATATCTGCCTTTATGTTTATTATCTCCTCCCTATTATTTATTGCTGCTTTTTGTTATCGACGTGGTTTTTCTTAATATTCTGTCCTTGTGAAGTCACTGCAACTTTGCAGGGGAATCAGGAGACCACATATGTTTTAATTCATTAGCCTTTTATCATACTTAATTCTCAGCGTCTAGCTCTGAGGTCAGAATGGAAAAACATCTTCCACGCGTCTTGACTTTCGGTGGTAGTTTCCTCACTGATCGGAGGCGTGATTTGTTTGCTTTTGGATTCAAGGCTTGTATTTTAATAAATATAGACTTACATTCACTGATGAGATAGCGAATGTTTAACAACATAAACTGTGGACTAAAAACAAAACAAAACAAAACTGAAAGCCCTGATTTGCTCTCAGGTCGGGTAAAATAGACATGAAGAACCATCAGAGCATAGATGATATACATTAGGAAGTGATGAATTTTTAGTCTTTGTTTTAGTATTTATTCCCTTGGCAGATTTTCTCAAATGGGATTTCTTAAGAGAATTAAGTCACATAGACAATGAGTTAAGGGCCTGTTTTTGTATTTCTTTCAAGGATGGTGCTTATCTATCTAGTCCATTGTAGATGCTTAGATAACTCGTTAGGTAGAATGATCACCCTAGGCTTTGGTTTCAGACAATCAGCATCAGCATCGATTAGAACACTCTTAGAAAGGCAGATTCTCGGGTCCCACCCAAGATCTGCAGAGTCTAGAACTCTGGAGCTGGGACCCAGCTACCTTGGGGCCACAAAGCCTCCAGGGGACTCTGATGCTCTCACAGCAGTAGACAGGGTAGAGAAGCCTCACCCGTCTTGTAAAAGCCTCAGCCCAGAACCAACACGTGTGCCTTCTGTTCGCATTTTGAGGGCAGTAAATAACCATATGGCCGACCACCGGTGTACTGGAGCCAGCCTGCATCCGCTCATGAGGGACTATTGTCAAATTTTCCAGCATTTCGTGAGCCCCTTGGCATCTTGGTAACTTGGAATTGGCTAGTATAGGGCCGTTTACACCACTGAAATTGGCAAACACAAAGATTAGGATTGTTTTCTCCAGAGAGCCGGTTGTGTAACGTTTACCAGCACACTACTGGCCACGTACAGGCTCGGTGACTCACGTACAGGCTCGGTGACTCCACTGCGAGCTCTGGAGCTGAAATGACACTTCAAAATTGTCCTGCTTTGAGAAAAATTGGCTGGCCCTTTCTACCATCCCCTTGATCAGTCCTTGAATGAGGGCTGCCCTGAGAAGGGCATGCTCTTGCACAAGGCGGCTCTCTGCAACCGCGACAGTCCCTGAAGGACCACTGACACCTTTTCCACCATTTGGGACAAGTGCCCTTCCTTGAAGTGAACTCTGAGTGTCATATCCCCAAGTGTACCACACCGTCTCCCTTCAAGAGGCTCTAATAGAATGTATCTGGGGTGAACCCGAACATCATGATATCTTTTAATATATGCTGGTTAATTCTCCTATGTAGATGCACCAGATACTGTTTGAGAGGGTCAAGACGGTTGCTGAGACGACAACGTGTTTTGTTTGTGTGTTCGTTTTCCTCCGATTAAGGTTTGCATTCTACTTCCTTTCAGTGAAATTGTGCCTGGAGCAAGAGCCTGAATGCAGCCAACGATCAATAAATATTTGTAAGGTGGTTGGCTAAAATAATTATAATACCTATGCAAGGAGTTCTCCCCAGAAAAATTAATTTAAAAGTAAAACACAATAGAAATACAATAATGAACCTGCGAAACGAATTAATAACGTCATGAATTAAGTAATCTTCAAGGTGTTAATCGAATAAATAACATGTGTGCTTTTCTATTACAGAGAAAGGTTGAAGATCTGAGCTCTGATTGGAAGGCAGTAACCCAGTTACTTCAAGAGCTCAAGGCAAAGCAGCCTGGCCCAGCTCCCAGACTGACCGCTGTTGGAGCCGGTAAGCGCGCTGAATCACATGCTCTTTGGCCATAGCGATTGGCTCAGAAGCACAACAGTGAGGTGCTCTCTGGATATAAGGAAAAAATTGCTGAAAAATTGTTGTATAAGGAAAAATTGTTATGAAAATAGGAATAAACCTTAGTGTTATTTACTATGCAAAATGCCTTAGAGCAGGTTCCTTGGGAACAGACTCTGATTCAGATGGCCCGATGACAACTATATACTGGGGCGTGTTCTCCAGGGATACACTGATGACAAAGAGAGGCAGTAGACCGCGAGCGAGGCTAATCATTTTACCACGACAGAGGCCTCAGCCACATCCACGGGAGCCTTAGAGCTGGGCTGGCCCCGCGGGCCATCCTGAATTGCAGGGAGAGGGGTGGCCTTTGTCTTCCCGAACCAGTCGGTCATTGTCCGGCTTTGGGCTGCCTAGTGGGGTGAAAGGGAGACCTTGAAGGAGTTTCTCTGGGGCCAAAAGCAATTCCTAGTAAGCAATACCATCAGCAACCGACACTCCAGGCAGCAGGGATGGAACCCCCGAGGGTCAACACACTTGACCCCAAAAAGGGGGGATCGGGGTGGAGTATACCTGAGTACAGGCTTAGACTGAATACATGAGGATTCTGTCGCCGTGAATCCTATGTCATTTAGACAGTTTTCTTCAAATATGCCGAGACAAATCGCTGAAACCGCAGGGAATCCTCCTAGCATCTCCCCCTGTCCCTTTTGACAGCAATTTTGTGAGCTCCTGCATGTGTGGTTCAAGAAGAAGAAAACTAGGGGCGCCTGGGTGGCTCAGTCAGTTAAGCGTCCGACTTTGGCTCAGGTCATGATCTCACGGTCTGTGAGTTCGAGCCCCACGTCAGGCTCTGGGCTGACAGCTCGGAGCCTGGAGCCCGCTTCCGATTCTGTGTCTCCCTCTCTCTCTGACCCTCCGCTGTTCGTGCTCTGTCTCTCTCTGTCTCAAAAATAAATAAACATTAAAAAAAATTTTAAAAAAAGAAGAAGAAAACTGGACCATGACTGCCACAAGCAGACTTGGGAAGGAACGTCTCTTCATTTAGCCATAGCTTTGACTTCTGTGTTGACTGAATATTTCCAGTTTATTTCACTTCTTATTCTTTAGTTAGTGTAAGGTATGCATCACGTCTCGTGGCACATGTCAATGCTGGCTTTGCATCTCAGGGGAAGGGAGCCAGAAGATTTTGCTGTACCCGTTCTATAATTAGGCACAACTAAAAACATCTCGGGAGGGAGGAGTTCTTTGTTTTTTGCCTTGTCTATTTTTCACAGATCAAATGATCGAAGTATTGAAGCATGGTGACTGATTCTTCAAGTAAAGTTGATTTTTATTTTATGTCAAGTAGAAACACACCACACTGGAAATACCACCACCAGGGGTAGCACGATGATAATTCCATAGAAGACCTAAATAGCGTTTGGGTTAAAAGACGCCATAGAATCTGGGGACAGTGCGTCTCATGTGCCCCCTGGGGTTTCTTAGTAGTCATCAGAGTTACATTTAACGACACTAGAAACTTGAAAAAGAAGTGCAAGCATTCCTTTTTCTGTTTTGTTTTGTTTTGTTTTGTTTTGTTTGTCAATCTGGGACCCTAAAATTGCTGTATCAGGGTTTATATTCCAGTAATTATATCATGTTTATTTCTTTTTATGACCTATAGTTTTTGGTTCCCTCAGCACATATGCATAGTTTGTTCCTATATAATCATTTATTGGTAGCTGTTTTCTAACTTTCTCTGCTGTGTTCAGCCTCACTCTGGAACTCCATAAAAAGATTGGGTTCCAATGATTCGTTTATAAGTTTGTTGAACTCTGAACATAATTATGGGTTTATGCTCCTACTCGAGCCATGTTATACATGGTGGAAAGGTTCTAAAGCCAGGGCACAGAAATCTATTTAACCTATAAAGTACCTAAATGTGACAATAATGTTTTCAGTAGAAAATACATTCCAAATTCCAGTTTTGATTTCCAACAAGATATGTGATTTGTTCAGTTGATGAGTATTTATTGGGTAATTTTTTATGTATTGTGCATCATACTAGGTGCTGAGGATAATAAATCGACTAAGGTAGTCTCTCCATTCACGAAACTTACACTCTGGAAGAGAACGATCACGAGCTAATAAAGAAGAAAATAGATACCATCTCAATTCTGTCAGGTGTTCCAGAGTATAATCCACATACTGATGTCAAATGGGCACTTGTTACGAATGCAGAATCTCGGGCCCTGCCCCAGACCCGGTGAATCAGAATCTGCACTTTAATAGGATCCCCACGCGATTCAGTGTGTGCCCTGGAGGCGGAGAGCTATAGTCAAGGAGAACAAGAGAGAAGGGTAAGAGAGAAAGGGGGCAGGAATGAAGACACGATTGTCTGCAGTTTGGTCAGGAAAGCTTTTCTACTAAGAACATTTGAGAACATCACAAGCTGACGGAAGTGAGGATGTGAGCCATGCCTGTATCTGGGGGAAACTTCTGTCAGAAAGACGGGTGATACCAGAACAGAGGGTGAACAGACATGAGGAAGAAGCAGTGGGAGACGGCGTCTTTCCCAACTCTAGCCCTACTTCCTTCTCCCCGCACGCGGAGTCCCACTCCACTACCCCACCCCTAGTCATGTTGGTGCCGGTAGGGAGAGTCTGGGAATGCCCTCAAGCCCCAAGCAACTGGTGAGAGCCGGTAGAGTTGGGGTCAGAGTTGGAGAAGAACTGAAGGAGAGAGGAATTTTCCCAAAAGCAGGGGCGGTTTTTCATCCCCTGTAGCCAACTGACACAGAGCTGGGCCTAAAGCAAAAGTGTTAAATGCACAAATGTTGAATGAAATGAACCAGTAGGGAGTTGGGTAGATCCAGAGCTGCTCTTCCTCAAAGAAAACGTTCTTCTTTCTTTAAATTGTTTTTTAACATTTATTCATTTTTGAGAGACAGAGAGAGACAGAGCATGAACGGGGAAGGGGCAGAGAGAGAGGGAGGCATAGAATCCGAAGCAGGCTCCAGGCTCTGAGCTGTCGGCACAGAGCCCGACGCGGGGCTCGAACTCACGAACTGCGGTCTCATGACCTGAGCCGGAGTCGGACGCTCAACCGACTGAGCCACCCAGGCGCCCCAGAAAACAGTTTTCTTTCTTTAATGTGGTGGTCTCAACATCAGAATTCAGAATTGTTTATATTCCTGACTTCCTGACTTCCAGAAATATAATCTGGAATAGATACAATATAAAAAAGGAAAATCTGATTTGTAGTATCCTTCATATATATGGTTATTATCTCATGTACTGTGTTGTAATACAATGTAATTCATCATAGTAAGTTTTTTCCATTGCACTCCTATTGTTGTGCTACTCGCCTTTACATATATGTCTTTATCCTCAAAATAATTGCAAAATACATGTATACACAATTTTTATAAGGTGAGTATCCCAAGGCTTAGAGAGGGAAAGAGCTAAATTAAGAGCACACAGCTGGGAAGAAACAGAGCCAGGATTCCAATCCAAGTATGTCAGGCTCCAAAGCCTGTGTTTTGTTTTGTTTTGTTTTTGTTTTTGTTTTTGTTTTTGTTCTTGTTTTGCTGTGCCTATGCTATCTCTCTGTCCAAGAAGCTAATGGAAATTCTAGATATGGAAGCTGCTCGCCAGTAGTTAATGTTACTTAACTCAATCCTGGATGTATGAGGAATAAAAGTGACGTAGGTTTCTGTGTTTTTTCTACTTAGGGAGTAGAAGAAATCACTTTATTCTATTTGAATTTCTTAGAACTATAGCACTCTGAACCTGGAATAATCTTTGAAAGTTTCATCTGGCTGAATATTTTTGATATGTGTGGAAACTGAGGCCCAAAGCGCTTTTTAAAAAATACTAAACAAACTCCCTCCTGGCTGCCTACTTAAATTATAGAATATTATGAGGCGGTCCTGCCTGAGCTGTATAAATTGTTTCAGTTTACAGGATAAATAGGCATGCTGGAGAAAAACATTTTTTTGCAGACACTGTTGCTTAGATACCTGAGTGTATCAGTTACCTATCTCCACCTAAAAACACCACAAATGTAATGGCTTAAAACAAGAGGTATTCACTTGCTTCTGATTCTTTGGGTCAGCAGTTTGGGTCGTGATGAGCCAGATAGTCATTCCGAAGGTCTTGATAGGGGACCTTTCTGTGCATGCCCTTCTGTGGCATCTCATTAGGAGCTAGATGGTCTAAAATGGACTCACTCAGATATCTGATAGCTGGCTGTTGGCTAGAGAACCTTGGTTCTTCACAAGCCCTCTCCTCCTCCAGTAGGCTGGACTGGGCTTCATTATATGGCATTCTCAGGCCAGTGTTTCAAGAGGGTGAGAGTGGAAGCTACAAGATCTCTTGCTGCCTAGACTCTAGAATTCATACAACAGCACTTTTGCTCCATTCTCTTGGCAGAGAAGGTGTAAGGCCAGCTCAGATTCTGCGGGTGGAGAGAGAGACCACCTCTTGAAACAAGAGCTGTAATGTCATTGCAGAGGAGGGTGCATACAGGGATGGGAGACTTTATCATGGCCGTCTTTTCACACAAACCACTACATTGGGGAAAGGGGGTGGGGAGCCGAGATAAAAATGTTGGTCCGTATCCAATGTCCTCTGCCATTGGTTCTCAAGTTTTACCTTCATTAAAATCACCCATTTCAGGGGCGCCTGGGTGGCTCAGTCAGTTAAGCATCCAACTTCAGCTCAGGTCATGACCTTGAGGTTTGTAAGTTCGACCCCTGCTCGGGACTCTGTGCTGACAGCTCAGAGCCTGGAGCCTGCTCTGGATCCTGTGTCTCCCTCTCTCGGCCCCTCCTCTGTGTTCGCTCTCTCTCTCTGTCTCCCTCTCAAAAATAAATAAACATTTAACAAAATCACCCATTTCACATTAAAGCACAGACTGTTAGGTTTCAACTCCAGCATTACTGAGTCAGTAGATCAGGGTTGAGGCCTGAGCATTTGCCTCTCTCCAAAGTCCCCAGGTGATGCTAATGCCACTGGTCCTGGGACTGCACTTTGAGAACTACTACCATAAGCCTGAGTGGTGACAAGAAGAAGTTCATCCGTCTTCCTCCACGCAACATGGAGTGGAATTTGAGTGCGATCCAGTGCTGTGGAGGCCAGAGGGAACTCCGTGATGTTTCAGCCCACCCCTTCTCAAGAGTTTCAGAGTTTCAAGAACTTTGTAGCTTAAACGTTCCAGAAGGTGGACAGCACACTAAGTCCTGGCAGTATTGGCCAAGCCTAGCAGCTTGGAGACCGTGGGGGAGAAGAGCCATGCTTATACAAAGCTCCCCTAGAGATTCTCAGAAACATGTAGGTAGACAGGACTTTGCATGGGACTGAAGGCCTGCGTGGCAGATGGAGGCAAAGAGCCAGCAAATCTGGTTGTAAATGTCAATGTGAATCCTTTCTTATCCACAAGCTGCTGGGTCTGGGAACATTTACATTCCAAAATACCCGATTTAGCATTTTTTTAAATAAATTGCATATAGAACATACTAATATGAAGACTCCAAATCAGGATATTGGAGTTCTTCAAACATCCCAGGGCAATAACTATGAAATGAATGACCATGGTATATAGAGCCACATAGAAGTGCCCATTAATAGAGGTTTCTAGTTGATTAAACACTGGTAAAACCATCCCTTCCTGTAATTAATTTTGGAGAGAGCAAGTCTCCAGTGTAATTGCAAAAGTGCTGCATTAGAGGTCAAGAAGCCTAAATTCTAATCTCAGTTGTGCTACCAACTTTTTGTAAAGAGCCGGACAGTAAATATTTTGAGTTTTGTGAGTCATGCAGTCAACTTTGTCACTGCATACTAAAAGCAGCAATGCCGTGGACAATGGTATGGCTGTGGTCCATTAACACTTTATTTACAGAAACCCCAAGGGGGCAGGTGGGTCAAATTTGGCCCTGAGTGCCCTGCTCATATCATCTCAGCACTAGTCCTTCCTATAAACCCCAAGGCTTCTGAATTCAAGTCCCTGTGATTCTGCCCAGGCACTCTTTTCTGCACAAGAAGCTCAGCCGCTTGTAGAGCAGGTTGGAAATGCTGGGGAGAGAACATCCCTGGAATGGCACTCAACCACTGGTGGACAGGAGGCGATGGATAAATATCTCCTCTTCACTTCCTGGGGAGGACGGCTCCAGAGCGTGTTCCAAACCACAGGTCTCCAGTGGGTTGAGCCACAGTTTCCCACGGTGATAACCTGTTTATTAGCGTGACTTGTCTAGACTTTATTCCCATTGCTCTTCATTTCCTTACTCCTTCAGCACAGCTTTTTGAAACTACTTGTACTCAAACTCCTGTCTCAGGGTCTACTCCGAGGGAAATGAAAGGAATACAACAGGTCATAGAATTAGTGCCACTCTTAGATCTTTTGAATGAATTGTGTTGCGATTTCCATTTTGCAGATGAGAAAATCAAGGGTCAGAAAGATTAAATAGGGACACCTGGGTGGCTCAGTCGGTTAGGCGTCCAACTTTTGATCTCAGCTCAGGTCTTGATCTCGGGGTCATGAGTTCAAGCCTCGCGGTGGGCTGTGTGCTGGGCGTGAAGCCTACTTAATAATAAAAAGATTAAATAATTTTTCCAAAGCTATAAAGCTAGTACGTGTCAGAGTGGGTATTCAAAGTTAGGTCTCTCTGATTCCAAAGCTTATGCTATTAATCAGACTCAAGCAGTGATTCATTTATCTTCATTCAAATTTTTGAAGGCTATATTTAAATATCAAATACTCACCTAGAAGGTTATTTATACACTTATTATTTGAACTTCACTTGCCTCTCTACAGTTGGATTAAAGCGTTCCAAAGCTATTTCAATAATACTTGACATACCTAGGCAGTTTGATAAAAGCATGGGGTTAATTGCAGCCTAAATCTAATCTTGGCATACCACTATTTATTTGTTTAATTTAAATTGTGATAAAATGATTAATTTGTTGTGAAAATGGCCTTTATCTGCATCGATCGTTGCTGAAGAAAGGAAGGAGGCTGTCACTTCTCACATTCTTACTCACCTTTTGGGCCCCCTTCATTGTCAGAAACACCAGGAGGGATGCCACCCATCTCCTTTCCCGGCTCCGCTGTTTCCCACTATTACCTCTGCTTTGCCTGTACCTTTAGGTGAAATCACATCAGCTCCAGTGGATCCAAGGCTTTCTCTGCCTCAGTAAAAGATGGTTACCCTACTGAAAAACACTGAGACACGTGTATACCATCATCAGCTTTATAATGAAACCCTTTAAACCTTAAAAACGTTCTCCAAGTCTCATACGCTAGGAGTAAGATTTTGTACCAGACCTGTGAAGTCCCCTCGTCAAGTAGAGTAACGGTTATAAGAAAGGAATTATAGATTCTCCCCAAGATCGTTCGAATCTCTGAGACACTACAGAGACCCTCCAACTCTTGGCCACCGTGAATTAAATGATTAAATCATATCTGTAGGCATCAGTGAGATGCAGGGCAGGTGAGGGTACTTGAAATGTATTGAGATGTGTCACATCATACAAGGGGAAGTGACGGCAGTAAGGCCCTAGTATTGGTCACATCGAGCAAAAGTACATCTTTCTAGTGCAGGCAGGTGGGAGTCCCTGGTCCCAGGATGGGTTCTTCAACAACGTTCCATAGTTACCAGGGTGGATGCAACAGTGGTGTCTTTGTTAATATGCAAGAGAATGAAAACTAGAGTATTTAGCTGTTCATTATCCATTTTGTAAAGATGAAGTTCCCTTCCTTCTCCCTCTCTTAACCTTTTGACAGTTTTATTGTTTGGTTACCATGTCTGGTTGGGGCTAAGCTTTGAGGTCTGAACTGGCAGAGGAAGAGAAGTTCTAATCCATCATTTCTAATGCTTGTTGGAAGCATTCCTGGAAGTTTCTGTGTGTGTGTGTGTGTGTGTGTGTGTGTGTGTGTGTGTGTGTTGGAGGAAGACGAGAATAACATCAATGGTTACATAAAGTATTCTGATCGTAAGAGATTTTTCATTTACTCATATATCCTGCATTTTAACAGAAATAAAGAGTTTATTTCAGTAAAATTACCTTAGCCTTCTTATTTAACTGCTTTCAAGAAAGGATCTTTGCTGGAAATCACTGCAGAATATATGGGATTTTTGAATTTTCCTCGAGCTATTAGCAAGTGGAAATTAAAATTATTTAAACATATTCATGAGAATAGCCCCCCCCCCAGCCCACAAAAGTAAGACTTCTGCCTGTATTCCAAATATTTTCCAAAAGTGTGCTGAATCATTTTGAAAGTGAATACAACTTTACCCTCAGAGAAAGAGGATTCCCAAAGGAAATTGTAGCAGGTTGCACTTAAATTGTGGATTCTAAGATTGTGATCTGAAAGGTCTTTGAGAGGTCATTCATTCTTCTCCACTACCTTCAGGAAAGGCTCTGTCTCCCAGAAGCAATCTTAAGGTTAACTGCCTACTCTCTTCTTAAAAAATCAAGAGTAGGTGGAGTCCCATCACCGCTGTTACACTCCACACGATCTTTCAACTGCTTATCCCAAGTTCCAGCTACCGTCTAAGTCATTTTTGAGTAGGAAAAGAACACTTCTGCTCACTTTATTAGACATTCTTAGAAGTCTGTTACTTAATCTCCCTTCAGACTTTGCTTTTTTAGCATAAATCAGATGAGGGCCCATGGGCCTGTCAACAAAGAAGCTGTTTCTCAAATGTTTAAACATCTCTGTGGGTCCCCCTCCTACCCGCCCCCCCCGAGTGTGTTTCCATATTGTTCTTCTGCTGTAGGCTTCAGAATTGGACCCTGTTCCATAATGACTGCTCTACTCTTGATTCAGTCAAATCGCAAAGCCTCCATACCCTTTTCCAACCTCTGTATGGTGATATCGTTCTTCCTGCTGTAATGTACCACTAGCTCATAATAAATTTGACGACTATTTGAGTACCTGGTATTTTTCTGCCATTTTACCTTAGCCAGTCATGTCATTCTAAATTTTTTTTTATTTTTTACATTAATTTATTTTTGAGACACAGAGTGAGACAGTGCACGAGTGGGGGAGGGGCAGAGAGAGAAAGAGACACAGAATCCGCAGCAGGCTCCAGGCTCCGAGCTGTCAGCACGGAGCCCGACGCGGGGCTCGGACTCACAAACTGTGAGATCGGGACCTGAGCCCAAGTCCGACGCTTAACCAACTGAGCCACCCAGGCACCCCCGTCACTCCTGTTTTGAAACATTTCCTCTATCCTTCCCTCTTACCTCCGCAGCTACTCTTTTTCCAATTCCTGGCTGGCTCAGCCTTCTGTATCTGGCTTTTAAATGTTTGAAGGAATGCAAGCTTGCTTCTGTTTATCCTTTAACCTCTTGGGTGATCTCATCCACTTGCATGGTTTCAGTTACCGACTCTACATTGAAGTTCCTCACATTCTTTCAATCTGCACCTCTCTTTTGAGTTCTGGGTTGGTACATTAATTCAGAAATATAGCGGTAGAAAAATAAACAAATATCTGTATCCTCGTGAAGCGGATATTTTGTGGGGATAGGCAGTAAAGAAAACCGGTACAACATGATTGCGTGTCATGAAGCGATAAGCACAATGGAAAATAAAGCAGGAAGGAGCGTAAGGAGTATGGGTATGGAGCACGAGGGTGGGCCCGATAGAGACGACTTCACTGGAAAGGCGAAATTGATATGAAAACGTGAATGTGGTCAAAATGTGGGCCCTGTGGGCTTCTGGGGGGAAGAACATTCTAGGTCAACATTCTGTGGTCAAACATTCTAGGCTGCAGTTGCTGGAACACAGGAAATGTGGAGGATAGCAGTTAGGAGATACAGTTAGATCAAGAGAGCTTGAAAGGCCATTGGGATGACTTTGACTTTGACTTTGTGTAAGATGAAGAGCCAATAGAAGCTTTTGAGCCCAGCAGTGAGAACATCTGGCATACGTTTCGGCAAGACATTTCTGGATGTGTCAAGAATCAACTGTAGGAGGGGCGCCCGGGTGGCTCGGTCAGTTAAGCAATCGGCTTCCGCTCACGTCATGATCTCTCGGTTCACGAGTTGGAGCCCCGCAGCGGGTTCTGCGCTAGTAGCTTGGAGTCCGCTTTGATCCTCTGTTCCCCTCTCTCTCTGCCCCTGCCCCTCTTGTACTCTCTCTCTCTCTCTCTCTCTTTCAAAAAATAAACATTTTTAAGAAGAACTTAAAAGAATGAACTGTAAGAGTAGGGGAGAAGCAAGAGAGGACCAGTGAGGAGACTAACAGAATAACTGAGGTGAGGAATTGTGACAGTTTTGTCCAAAATAGGGGCAGTGGAGGTGATGGGAGGTGGACAGGTTCTGGATGTGTCCAGGAGCTAGAGCCAGCAGGATCGGTTGACGGATTTGATAAGGGAAAACGAGAAAATGCCATGAGGTTTGTGGCATGAGAAAAATTGTAAGAATGGTGTTGTCATTTACTGAGTTAGGTGAGACACTAGGAGGTACAGAGTGGTTGGAGACAATATAAAGTTATGTATGCCTACTAGTTATCCAAACGGAGATCTAGACTAGGTAGAGAGATATACGCCCTGGAGGTTACGAGGAAGATCCAGTCGAGAGATGTAAATATGCAACTCTTAGCATACAGCTGAGCCACGAGGTTGTGTTAGCAAAAGCCCAGGGGTGAATGCAGATAGGAAATATATGGAAAGACGGCCCTGGAGGACCCCAGTCATAAGAGGTAAGGGATACAGTAATGAGTAGTCATTGAAGTAAGAGGAAAACCAGGACAGATACCTAGAAGCCAAGTAAAGGAAGTAGATGAAAGAGAAGGAGTGATAAACCGTGTGACATGTTGCCTATATGTCTAAGTAAGATAATGCCTGAGAACCAACCTTGAACTTAGCAAACCTGGATGAAGTGATAGAGGGATGGGGTGCCGACTGGAGTGAATGCAAAAGAATCCGTATACCCAATAACTCACTATGCATCTGTACTTGGATATCTCTGAGTCTTCAAACCTCCCATATCCAGAATCAAACTAGTGAATTTACTCACCCATCTTCTTTTCTTGCGTCCCCCGTCTCAGGAAATTACCCCAACCATCCACTGAAGCCAGTACCAGTAAGTAATCATAAAGACATACCTCTTTCTCCTTTGGTTTTTCTTGTCCAATCGACCACCAAGTCCTACTGACATTACTTAACCATCTCCCAAATTATTTTAGCCATCTCTATCCCTTCTGCTACTGTCAGGTTTTTCCTGGGGACTGACCTTCTAACAGATCTCATTTACCTGTCTCTGATCCATTCCCTGTATAAACATGCTCCGCAGAGAATAATACTGCAAAATGTAAACCTCATTTTATTATAATCCTTGAAGGGGGTCCCACTGCTTTTAGAGTAAATCCCCGGATCATTTACATGTCCTACAAGGTCTTACGTGATGATTCCTCTGTTTACCCTTCTTGTCCCACTTGTCCCCCTTTTTCTTCAAAGCCTAGCCTCTCTGACTTTCTTAGTTCCTTTAGCATGTCTCTGTCTTCCTGACATATGGTCTGACGTATATTTGGGCTCAGGGTTTCCACCCCGACTGCTTTCTTACCCGGATGACCGCGCCCCGTGTTCATTCTTTAGATCTCACTTGCATCTTTCATGCTGCTGCAGTCTTTCTCGAGCTTCCTATTGTACAATCGAAGGGCATAATTTTTCTCTTTCATACCCTTCTCATTGTTTTGATTTCTAAATTACGTCTGTAATTATTTTTCTTTTCCTAATAGATTTTAAGTGCTGGGACGGTCTGTTTTATATCTCATTTATCAACATATGCCCTCTTGTGTATGCAACTTTTATTCTGTGACTAGCATGTAGTACCTGTTCAACTAATACATATTGACCAGATGAATAGTACATTTAATTTGGAGTTGTATCAAATAAGTCTACCTTCCATGTAATTATAATACCAAGGAGATGAAGTGATTCTGTGCTTGTCCAGCTCTTCTGTGGCAGAATCAGGACTCAAACCCTCATCTGCTGAGTCTGATTTCACTGCCTGTCAGTACTCTTACGTATGTCAACCCTTTTTTCTGTTTAGAAGCAGCTGACAGATATGTTTATCCTCATATTCTCACTGGTAAATCCTGTTTCTTAAGCCTGCAGTATTGATCAGATACGGATGTGCTGTGGCTTTGATGTAGAGATTGCAGGCTAAATCTCACCCCATCTTGTTCTTTCACTCTCATTCTTGACCATGTCTTGATATCCAAACTGAGAATCTGTACTTAATGGTGTAACATGCTGTCTCCCTCTTAAAATTTATACACTTTATTCCCTCTCTTATCGCGAATGTTTTTCGAGAAAATATGTTTTATCCTCATCTTCCAAAGTGCTCGCCGGCGCATGATGAGTTCATTAAATAGACATCCAATCTACCTGTTCTAATATTTAAGCAAGGTTGCTCTCAGCACTAACCGCACCAGAGCCTAAAATGTAACATAGACCTACAGTAGGAAAATAAAAAGTCAAAATTATAATACCTTCAATTCTTGCTTCTGAGATAATTATCATAACTCCACAGAAAGAATAGTTCTCCGGCATTAAAAAAGCAGGAGCTAAATAATACAAATTAGTCAATCTTTGATGTCGCTTCAAGTTGTCAGGGTTATTCTTTATTCTTAAAGAAATGTGCGGATAAAAGATATAAATAAACTTCCTATAATGTCCCCTATGGCTTATAAGCGGAGGAGGTAGTTTTGCTTCTCACAGTGAATTTAAGAAGTTATTTCCTCCATATTACTTTTTTTTTTTTTTTTTTTTTTTTTTTTGGACTCTGATTTGGTCATAAGCTTTTTGGCTTCCTAAGTCCAACAAGAGCAAAAGAGAAGCCCTATTATTTTTCCTTTTTTATGATTATTTTTAATGTTTATTTATTTTTGAGAGAGAGAGAAAGACAGAGTGTGAGTGCAGGAGGGACAGAGAGAGAGAGAGGGAGACACAGAATCCGAAGCAGGCTCCGGGCTCCACGCTGTCAGCACAGAGCCCGACGTGGGGCTTGAACCCACCAGCCATGAGATCATGACCTGAGCCAAAGTCAGACACTTAACTGACTGAGCCACCCAGGCGCCCCAGCCCTGTTATTTTTCTCACAGATTTTTATTTGTTTAAGGCAAAATGTGCCTTTTTCTACTGAGCCTGCACTTCATGTTTAACAAATAGGGACGTAACTCAGAATTGAGTCGTTTGCTTTGAATGAGATTTTTTTTCAAGGTCAGGACCCACTTTCACAAGAAATTTTATTTTTTCCAATATGGCTGACATCCACCCCCACCATCTGAAGGACAAACTTGTCTAATAAAGCTTTCAGTTTCAGTTTGCTCTCTGCATACAGCTCGGGGATCTCTGGAGGTCACTCACAGCACGTGCAGCAACCCCAACAGGGATAAGTAATGAAAAGATTCTGGCTAAAAAGCTGACACTATCCCTTCCAACCTCCTTGAATGAGAATATAATAAGCAAGTTTATAGACACAAATCTCTATGATTCTGGGGATTTCCATCTTGATCTCTGACTCTGAGGAACATTTGAATGCATGGATTTGTATCTATTATCTGAGTGAATAAATGCTTCACATTGAGCATATTGAAGAAAATCTATTTTAACAACAAAGGTTTGATGTAAAGCAGGCAAAACAACATTGTCACTTCGTGTTTAACTCTGTTAGAGGGTCTCAGAGGCCTCACAGTCGGCTTCTATTGCAGTCATTCCTAGGCATCTTGTAGCTTTTTTCAAAAATAATACCTGTTTCATTTCAGTCAGTCCCCCTGGCTTTGGCATTGACCTCGACATACCTGGTATTTATCTTAGCGCTAACGTGCATTAATGCCTTGCTCCACACCAGGCCTGTTGCTGAATATTCTCTGTGCGTCGTTCCATTTTATCTTACGACAGCCCTATGCGACAGGTAGCACATGATTTTCTTTTTCGCCGTAGGAGGAGACTAATGATTAGAGAGAGTGGTTATCCCAAAGACGACCAGCTAATACTTAGCGGTCACGGCATGGCTCTGAGACCCTACCTTCCTAAAGTCCATGCCTGTCTTTAAATGTTGACGTTAAACATACTTGATCTTGGTAATGCAGATGACGCGATGGCCTCCATAGACTGTAGGATCCATTCGGTCACACCGTTCATACTCTCATAACGTATTTTCCAAGCGCAATCTGCCGGCAAAACTTTCCCCCTTCTTTCTTCTCTGGCACGACAGCCAAATCTTACATTACAGCTATGTGTGTCGACTTCAGTCTTAGATACTAGCACCCTTGATGCTTAGTACCAACCTTGTAGCTATGGAAGTGATTTCAGTAAAAAGAAATACCTAGCGGTCCCCCCCCCCCCGGCCCCGCCACCTTTCTTTCTCACTCTTTTTTCCCTTTCCCCTGGAAGATAGGGCCATGGGGACAAAAAAAGAAAAAAGAGAAAAGAAAAGGAATTGAGATGCTAGGCCTGTTTCTCCCACAATGTAACTACTGAGTTTTATTTATTCTCCCAGTTTTGTATCTGTCACTTCAAGGTCAAACGGCCAGTACAGCAGCAGAATTATAAAAAGTCGATGTGGAAAAGACCACAAGGCACTATAGTTCCAGTGACCTGCTACAGTTCAAAATTAATTTTAAAAAGCCAAGTTAGGGACTCAGTCGGTTGAGGGTCCGACTTCGGCTCAGGTCATTATCTCACAGTTGGTGGCTTTGAGCCCCATGGGGCTCTCTGCTGTCAGTACAGAGCCCACTTTGGACCCTCTGTGATTCCTCTCTCTCTGCCCCTGCTCGCTTGCTCTCTCTCTTTCTCTCTCTCTCTCTCTCTGTCTCTCAAAAATAAATTAAAAACATGAAAAAAATATTTTTAAAAAATTATAAAAGCCAAGTTAAGCAGCACTTCATTTAATCTCTTCTTAAGGAACACTACAGCCTTCTTGGTCAGACCTGGCTTTCCAGAAATATTACCTGGTATTTGCCTTGTTTGGTAGCTGTGGTGAATAGGTAGACCCTACTGTTTACTTCAGCCTGAAATAATTGAAATGAATATTGACTTGGGCTTCAACCAAGCACACAAACCAGGAACCTAGGCTTCATCATCTCTTCTGGACAGCCTTCTCTTCTACCCTCAGAGTGATGGATCCACCCCTCCCGCACCCCCCGCCCTAGTATGTCCCCATACCTCCGTTTACCTCCCATTTTAACTACTCACACGCTCTCCTCTTTAGGATTGCTTCTTATGGTAGGTGTCCTCTAAAGATTTCACTTGAAGCAGGGGTTATGTGCTTTAAAAAATACTAAAGGCCACTGGACCGGATAATATGGAAATTTCTACGAAAATAAGAGGGAGTAAAGTTAACAGCCTTGTTAGAACTCATCACAATGGATCGTGCTGACCTCCCTCCTTACCCGGTGTGCCTCTTAAGCGTGCCCCTAAACCTGTATATAGTTTTCACATCAGCTAAAGCAAGTTATGACTACAGCCAGCGAGGCTGGAAATGGAGAAAACGAAACGTTGAAAGCCGAATGATCGTAAACTATAGAATTCTTTACAAGTGCAGATCATCTCCTTTGATCTTAAAAATATGCCTGAAGAATGGAGGTTACTGTTTTCCGTAGCTGGGGAAACTGAATAAGAAGGGACTCAAGATAGAAGATTTTATTGTTGCTCAAACAGTCTTAGCGAGAATAGGAATTTATTCACCAAATCATAGCATGTTGCAATTAGGGGGTGTCTTCTGAATCTGGAAGGATATAATTAATTTGGTGGGGCAAATAAAAAAAATCCTTTATAAAGCAAGTTATTAGTCAGGGGTTGGCAACTGTTCTTTTCCGTAAAGAGCCAAATAATAAATGTGTTTGGTTTTATAGGTCAGAAGGTCAGCTCCGCTACGGAAGTGCACAAGCATTCATAGATGGTACATAAATGAATGAGTGCAATTACGTTTTCGTAAAACTTTATTTACATAAATGGGTGATGGGTCAGATTTGGCATTGACTAACGCCTCTTTTAGATAAGTATTTGCCAATAGACTCGTAGTAGCTAATAAAGGAAGTATAGATTGTTGGATGTCTTTCCCTAATCTTATGAAGGCTTCCTCCAAGGAGAAAAAGATTTATCAGTAGCATTTTAAAGGCTTGCTCAGAAATAAGAGTACCGTTTGCCTAGCATAGGATGGAAATTTGTAAAGCCCTTATAGTAAAAATGAAGAGAAAGTAGGAAATACATGTTATAACTATTAAGAATGTTCTGCTGTCATTTGAAAAGCATTTAGTAATCCCTATATAAATAGAATTAAGCCAAAAATATTTTCTCCCCTCTTTGGAGAACATTTTCTTATCTCAGCAGCAAAAATACAAAAATGAGAGGTAGCTACATATCAGATTTTTTTTTATTCTTGTAAACGTAAGTCCCGTATATTTAATTATTGAGACACCCTTAGGTACACCTAAGTAGAGGTAATAATTTCTATATTATCTGAAATCAAATTACTGCTCACAGTGTTATGTATCACACCTAAGCCTGCTTTGAACCTTGAAACCCTTAGCACTCTTCTTTTTTAAAAAAAATGTTTTAATGTTTATTTATTTTTAAGAGATGGAAAGACAGAGTGTAAGCGGGGAAAGGGCAGAGTGAGAGAGGGAGACACAGAATCCGAAGGAAGATCCAGTCTCTGAGCTGTCAGCACAGAACTGGATGCGGGGCTTGAACCCACCAGCCACGAGATCATGACCTGAGCCGAAGTCGGATGCTTAACCGACTGAGCCACCCAGGAGCCCCCGCTTAGTACTCTTCTACAGGGCTGGAATGGTCTCCTAAGGAAGCATCATAGATGAGCAGAAAAAGGCTATCATAATGCCATCTCAACTGCCTAACACTTAAATAATGAACGAGTTGGAAGGAGATAAAGTATGTAGTTAGAGCCGACGGAAGATGTCACTATCAGGGAGATGAGAAGCTCTTTCCCAGTACACTCTTAGTTAATGGTGAGCTTCCTTCTCCGACTGTAGGTTCTAATTTTGTGTACCAATATAGAACTTTTTTTTTAAAGAGAATTAGAGGACAAGCCACAGAGTAGGAAAACATATTTGCAAAAGACACATCTGACGACGAATTATTACACAAAGTCAACAAAGAACTCTTAAAACTCACCAATAAGAAAACAAAGAACCTGATGAAAAATGGCCCAAAGACCTTAACAGACACATCACCAAAGGAGATATACAGGTGGCAAATAAGCATTTGAAAAGATGTGCCACATCATATGTCATCAGAGAAATGCAAATTTAAAAAATGAATCAAAAAAATAAAAACCAACAAACAACAACAACGACAAAAAACAATGAGGTGCCACCACAAACCTGTTATTGAAAAGGGCCAAACTCTAGAGCCTTGACTACCTCAAATGCTGGTGAGGGTATAGGGCAACAGGAACTCTCTTTTATTACTGGTGGGAATACAAAATGGTACAGGTATTTGGGAAGACAGTTTGGTGGTTTTTTAACAAAAGAAAACCCTCTTACTTTATGATCGAGCAATCACACCCTTTGGTATTTACCCAGAGGAGTTGACAACTTATGTCCACACAAAAACCTGCACATGGATGTTTATAGCAGATTTCTTTGCAAGTTCCAAAACTAGGAAGCTACCAAGATGCCCTTCAGTAAGTTAATGGATAAGTAAACTGTTACAGCCAGACAATAAAATATTATTTGGCACTAAAAAGAAATGAGCTATCAAGCCATGAAGAGATGTGGAGGAACCTTAAATGCTTATTACTAAGTGAAAGAAGCCAATGTGAAAAGGCTACATACTGTGTGAGTCCAACTATATGATATCCTAGAAAAGGCAAAACCATAGAGGCAATAAAAAGATCAGTGGTTGCCAGGGGTGCAGCGGAAAGGGGTGGGGAGTGAGCGGAGAGATTCAAAAGGAGAGCACAGAGGATTTTTAGGGCAGTGAAAATATTCTGTATGATTCTGTATGATCATGATGGGTGCATGTCGTTGTACCTTCATCCAAACACGTAAATTCTATAACACTAAGAACCCTAAGGCATATTATAAATTTGGGGTGGTTATGATATATCAAAGTAAAATCATGCTGGGTAAAAAATGTACCATTCTGGTGAGTGATATTAGTAATGGGAAGGCCATGTATGTTTAGGGTCAGGGAATACATTGTTAAACTCTGTACTTCCCTCTCGACTTTGTTGTAAATGTAAAACTTGTCTTCAGAAAGTCTTTTAAGACGTTTTTTAATTAAAGGAAAAAACTGGTATGCATTGCTATCATTAATTTTTCGATACACTAATTCAACAAATAATGTATGCTCTGTTGTATGCTAGATGCTAGGGATACAGTATTGGCCAAGATAAGCACAACCCTTGGATTTTAAGAAAGCAAGACAATTGAATAACTCTATATGACAAATACTAGTGTATAGAATTGTATGGAAGGACCATAACCAAGTCTGGAATGGAATACTTAGTAGATGTCGGGGAAAGCTTTCTAGAAAAAAGGAACTTTGAAGATGAGACTTCAAAGATGTATAAGTATATGTAGCCAAACAGGTTGGGGGAGATGAATAGTATGCCAGGCAGGAGAAATGGCGTAAGTAGAGGAGAGACGCAAGAAGAAACTTGACACTTCTTTAAAAATGCCAGTGTGGGTGGAGCATTGGGGTAGGTAGGGAGTGGGTGAGAAAGAATAACAGGGAGGAGGTTCTGGATGCAGCTAAAAATGCAGGCATGTTCTTAAATCGCTTTTGAAGGCCTCCTGCCTAGATCAATCACATTTTATTAGAAGGGCAGTTGAAAGCTACTAGAGCATTCCTGCAACATGCCCATATGTGGGTTTTGGAGTGATCGCTCTGGTAAAAGAGGAGAGAATGGGAGGCTGTGCCAAGAGTCCAGGTGAGAGACCACGATGATGTCAGCTTGGGAATTGAGAAAGGGAATGGAGATACGTGAAGGGACTAAAGAGACCGTGGCATGTCGAGACAACAGGGCCTGGTGGGCGATTGGACATAGAGGAGAGAGATGTGGGGGACTCCAATCGATCCCCCAAATTGGAGCCTGACAAAATGGGCAGAAATTACTAAAGTCTGAGCTGTTGTAGGGTTCAGGGGATGACAAGTTCGGTTTGGGATATGACAGGTTCGAGATGCTGGCAAGACCGCTGAGTAGACTTGCCAGAAACATCAGGGAAGAGATTGAGGTTAAAACTATGGATACTAGAGTTATCGGCATAACCAGTAAAACATAACTAAAGTCTCAGGAGTGGAGCTCCCCTAGGGAGTGTACACAGAAGGAGAAGAAAGGAGGACTTAAGGCTGAACCCTAAGGAATTCCTACCGTTGACATCCAAGGTAAAGGAAGTAGGCAAAGGAGATGAGGAAGGGCTAAAGTCAGAAATAGGAAAACGGTGGGGAATGAAGTCAGACTTGCAAGTGTCTTTTTAAATAGGTGGAGAAAGGATTGAGAAGATCGTAAGATTCATCTCTGGTGGTTTTGCCAGACACGTGCTATGAAAGCATATCGGAATATCTAGCATGTCGGAATAATCGCAACTAGAAAGTATCGTCAGTAGCGGTTACAGGATTGCCGAAGTGATGCACCAGGGAATCTAAGCTGGAGAAGGCACCAGATGAAAGTAAAGAGGACCAAGTCAGGGAAGTGGTTATCTTAGGAGGACAGAACAGGTGGTGCTATGGGGAACACAAGGGTGGGTTTCAAGGTACTGGTAATATTCTATTTCTTGATAGGGGTGGTAGTTATATGGGGCGTTGCTTTATAATTATTATTTAAGCTCTATGTGTATGTCCTGTGTAATCATCTACAGGTAAGAAACATCTCGCTGTAAAGCTAAAAAGAAAACAAGGCTTCCAAAACACGATCGTCACAAATGTAGTAGATGCCACTGGAACCTGGAGTCACATACCTTTGACTCACCTCTGGCTGCAGTTGCAGTGAACAGACCTGTGTGAGCTCAGCCTTCCCTTTAGCTGACAACATTACATCAAGCTGATCATCAGGGGAATGGCTCTTATTTTCCCACTTTGTGCCCAAGGGATTTCTCTGACATGCCGGGAGCCCACATATCCCAGCCTAGAACTATTGATGACGAGCAGCTCTCAGCCAATGGGAAATGAGAACTCAGGGTTATATTTTTAGTCTCTGTTCCTTTAAGAGGATAATTTGTGGCAGCTTTCTCAATGCCTCGTGGGAACATGGAAAGGTTCTGGCAGAATCCAGGCCCTGTTGCCCATAGTGGTGATCTCAGTAATACACATTACACTGGCATTTCCGCCTCCTCAGTCTCACCTTCCTCGTCTTTCATTCCTGTTTCCCAGGAGTCAGCTCCCAAATGAACTATTTGCACACAAGTCCTTGTCCAGGCCCTGTTTTCAAGGAACCCAAAGACAATAATAAAGAAAAATGAAAGGGACTGCTAGAGGAGGAGATCACAGGAGGTGAAGAAATTTTCTCCGTATGCCAGACAGTATATTTAACTGCCTACTTAACAGTTCCGTTTAGATGTCTCAAAAAACAACCGCATGATTTCTCCTAGAGTCAAATTCCTGATCTTTCCACGTAATTCCCCTCCACTTCAGGTTTTGTAACACCCTCCACCCGGTAACAAAGCCTTAGGAATCATTCTTGACACATTCCCACTTACTTCACTCCCGCTGGACATCCATCACCGGGTCCAGTTGATTTTCTCTCCTACATATTTCTGGATTCAGCTTTCTTCTTTGGATTTATCCTACACTGCCCTTTCCCAATCCATTATGTCTTTCCGAGACTGTTAGAATAGCCTTGTATTGGGATAACCATAGTCCCGGTTTGCTCTGGGCAGACATAGACTATATTTATTGCCTTAGCGTAAATAATGGTGGCCCTTTTCACTCTTAACACTATTGCAGTTTTCCTGATAAATAATATGGTCATTCCAATCTAAACAAATCTCTCATTCATTCTTTCTCTCCCACGCAGCGTGGCCATGCAATTCTTTCAAAATGTAAATACGAAAGCAGAACTCTCCTTAAAACACTTCAGTGGTTTCCATTTGTTCTCCAAATTAAAATTAAAATATTTAATAGCTTACAGGATATCGTGTAGTGTGTTCCTTCCGATTTCATCTCCTGTATGCCGGATACTCTGTGCTGTTTGCCGTCATATCTTCACATTGGCCTGCTTGCTGCTTTTTTTTTTTTTTCAGCGCCTCCTTTTACCTGCTATGAGCCATTGTACATACTGACCCCTTTGCTTAGGACACTCTCCCCCCAGGGGCATCTGGGTGGCTCATTCATTTAAGCAGTTAAGCTTCTGATTCTCGATTTCGGCTTGGGTCATGATCTCATGGTTGTGAGATTGAACCCCACGCCAGGCTCTGGGCTGATGGTGTAGGACCTACTTTGGTTTCTGTCTCCCTCTCTCTCTGCCCCTCTCCCCAACCCTGCACATGCTCTCTCTCTCTCTCTCTCTCTCAAATAAAATAAACACTTTTTTTTTTAACAAAAGGACACTCTCCCCTTGATTTTCCCATCCGGTACCTACTTATTTTATAAGGTTCCGCTCCCTGTTGTTGCAGACTAGGTGAAATCCTTCAGTGTTGATGTAAATAGAATCATTCATACTTCCTTTACAGAGCACATATCAAATCTTCCACTTATTTCTGAAACAATTTGCGTTTATATTGGTCTTTTGCCTTCATTATGAGCTTCTTGAAGACAGACTCGGGGCTTTTTGACTTACCAAAAGGAATGGTGCCCAGGAGAGGGTCTGCTCACAGAAAAAGTGTTGTCAAATCATGCTCAGTCCAGTGATGCTTGTGTTCATCCCGTATGGAGTTTGGATCATTTTACCAACTGGATGTTTTATAACCTGTTTTTTTTTTCCCCCATCTTTGCTGCGTATCTGTCTCCCTATTTTTCTCAGCTGTCTTCCTCTACATTTTCCCCCTAACTTCCTCTCCGCTACAAATTATACTCAGAACAAGGCGGGAGCCACTTTCCATTGATTTTGATGTCAGTGCTTTGAGTGACAAGTCCATGTGGAGAACTTTGAACCTCCTGCTGACTCATTGTTGGCTTAAAAAAAAATACTCATCTTCTTCCTGAATCCACTGGGTAAATGTATGCCCACAAAATAGATAAAACCTCTAGAACAAAAACTGTATGAACATCAGAAGTATTGGTCTAGCCTCGATTTCTAGACTCCAAAGTATCGTACCAATTTTTAAAGGGGAGGGAAGGGGGGGTTTGCAGTATTTTTATCATTGAATCCGAGTTTTAACTAATTAATTTTGTAGTTTAGATGTAAGAACCATGAAATGCCTTTCCAGTGTATTATCATCCTCAGGATTTCTATCTGTAAGAAGAGAACAAAGATGTTGTTTGAGAATAAAAAATATGGCAGTGGTCGATAAATTGAGTTTAAAGTGTTTCTTTGGAAGTTGTCACACGACCCCTGTGTCTAGCCCTGTTCGCTGAAGAGTCATTGTTTCCTTGCACCAAATTGGTCACTTTCATTCTTTTCACCTATAAGTCTTGTCTGTTCTTTATATTTCATTCAAACACGTCTCTTGTCTCCTTTGATTTTTGTTCTTGGTCCTTCGTTTTTTACTCCCTTTGTCATCCGTGTGACATAAAGAATCTGCCACTCCAAATCCTTTAATATATTTGTCTTACCAGTGTTTATTGTCCTGTCAGATGTACTCTTTAGAAATCCACTGGTTTTCTAGGTTTCCATACTGTCTTCCTTTTTTATGGTTTATTTGCTTCTTAAGGTGAATTATGGACATATTCGATCACTTCATTTCGTTTTCTACGCACTTTTAACCTGGCATTGTTGGTATATATACTTTTTCAAAATTGCGTTTTACCTTGAGTATGAATACATAATTTGTATTAATCCACTAGGCAAGATTTCACTGCTAATATGCCCTTAGCTACAGTTCTGTAGCTTTATCCTCAGTGCTTTTCATGGTCTTAACCAAGCATCACTCAGCCCTTTTCAATTTTAATTCTCTCTTCTCTTAGTTTTGGAGGTTGGATGTTCTCTTGTTTGGCTTAGTTTTGTTTTCAGTGACCTCTCTGGTCACTTGCTGCCATTCCCACTTTGTTGACATTTTTCTCCGTCAGCCCCTTAAATGTTGGTATCACCCAGTACTTAACCCCTGCCAAGTCTACAACCCTTTATAGCTGGCATCAGTTCTAATTTGCCATATTCCATGCTGTACTTCCTGTCAAATTTCTTCTGTATGCTTATGTTTTTCCTTTTTATTTTTATTTCTTCTGTAGTTTTAAAATAGTGATTAAAGACACCTAACCCAACATGTACCGTTTTAACCCAAATCATTTTAATACCTGTTCAATGTATTGCAGAATCTAAAGTAAAGACTACTGAAACCATGCCAATGATTATCTCTAGCTCACACTTCTCTCCTAATTTTCAGACTCATGTTTTCACCTGCCGACCAGCTACCACTTAGACATTCCACACATTCTTCAAACTCAGCATGCGGGAGTTTGCATGCCGGATATTATCGTTGTCTTCAGGAAATCCACTCTTCTTGCTATATTCCATATTTTGGTGGGTGGTATTACTGTTCACCAACTTAGAAGTCAAGGAGTCATTCTGGCTGGTTTTTATCTTTTACTATTATACAATCAATCACTAGGCCAAACTACCCTGAACTTCTTAATTCAGCCCCTGCTGTTTTGTAAAAACGCAAAGCCTCATCATTAGTCTTCCTATCTCTCCAACTTATCTTGCCCACAAGAAATTCCTTGAAAATGAACTTTTTGTAGAGCTTACTTATTTTTGAGAGAGACAGAGAGAGAGTGGACATGTGGTAGTGGGAAAGGAGCAGGGGGAGAGTAAGAGTGAGTATCCCAAGCGGGCTCTGCACTTTTAGCACGGAGCCCAACACAGGGATCGAACACATGAAACATGAGATCATGATCTGAGCCAGAATCAAGAGTCGAACACTTAGCCAAGTGAGCCACCCAAGCGCCCTGAAAATGAACTTTTTTTTTAAACTATGAAATTTATTGTCAGATTGGTTTCCATACAACACCCAGCGCTCATCCCAACAGGTGCCCTCCTCATTACCCATCGCCCACCCTGCCCTCCCTCCCACCCCCCATGAACCCTCCTTTTGTTCTCAGTTTTTAAGAGTCTCTTATGCTTTGGCTCTCTCCCTCTCTAACCTCTTTTTTTTTTTTCTTCCCCTCCCCCATGGACTTCTGTTAAGTTTCTCAGGATCCACATAAGAGTGAAACCATATGGTATCTGTCTTTCTCTGTATGACTTATTTCACTTAGCATAACACTCTCCAGTTCCATCCACATTGCTACAAAAGGCCATATTTCATGTCCATCAACTGGCGAATGGATAAAGAAATTGTGGTTTAGATATACAATGGAATACTATGTGGCAATGAGAAAGAATGAAGAGGAACTTTTTAACATGCTAATCGTGTTATATTAGGTTGCATAGTAGTTATCCTTCTTCTCTAGGATATAGGCTAAATCCCTCAGCTTGCTGCACAAGGTGTTTGATCATTAAGATATTTTGGACTACAAGAAAGACAATACCCATTCAGGGTGGCTTAAGTAATAAGGGTAATATTAATCTCACATAACTGGAAGTTCAGAAATTAGAACAGACTCCAAATACAATACAAACAGCTCTGGCACTCTTTCTATATAATTTTCTTTATTCACAATTTCACTTCATGTCACCTCTGACCTCCTCACTAATCTCTCTCCAGTTTCAAGATGGCTGCCAGCAGCCAATGAGGCAACATGAGTTTTTGTTACTGTGAGTGACAGAACCTCTTTCCTGAAGGATAGGTTAAGAGATTTATCCACCAATCAGATCAGCCAATCTAGGTTTTATATCTACTCCTGTACCAGTAATATTTGGAGTGGTATCATGGACTGATTGACTTCAATGTTGAGTTCCTAAACCAAAGCAAAGAGGATGGGATTATCTTGATTGGCCTAGAATCTAAACGTCAAATGAATTTAAATTCACCCATAGAATTGAGGGTGGAGTCCATGGAAGCGTGAAGAGAAATGGAATTCTCCTAGGAAGTAGAAAGGCACAGTGGGTGCAGCTTGGGCCCAAAGATAGATAGTTAATAGTTTTTCAGTGAACCTCTGAAAGACAATCTTATCTTCAAGATGTGTGTAAAGTAAGTGACAATGAGAAAGAATCTTATTTATTTGTTTTAATTTTTTAACGTTGGTTTATTTGTGAGAGAGCGAGGGATAGCGTGAGCACAAGCAGGGATGGGACAGAGAGAGGGAGACGGGATCTGAAGCAGGCTCTGTGCTCTAGCATAGAGACTCATGAGGGGCTCGATCTCACGAACCGTGAGATTATCACCTGAGCCGAAATCAAGAGGCGGCTGCGTAACCAACCGAGCCACCCAGGCGCCCCAGAATGTTAGAAGAGCTCATCGTATACAAGTTAAACACTCACATTAGGAGGCCTTCTTGTCCTTTTCTTGACCTTTGCCTGAATCTTATCTTGGCCTAAATCCGAAAGTTAATAGGGGCCTTTTTTACATTTATTTTTAACAATTAATGTAACAACATTAATCGGGATGTATATAGCTCGGCTAAGAAGAAAACCCATCATAATAAGATATCGTCAAGGAAGATGATACTTGCATAAGAAACTCTCAGTTTCTGCAGACCTAATACAAAGGGATTATCTCAGCGTCCTGTAAGTTTAATTTTGAAAAACAAGAAACCATGAATAATGGAAATCATTTCAAAACATCTTCAACACACATCTAAAATATGAAACAGCTAAATCAGAGGCCCTTAATAATTTAATCAGCGAAGCATAACTGGAAGATTTAGAAAAAGCACCTAAACTATTAAAAGATTCTTCAGCTGCTGCTTAATGTCGATATCAAGTTATTTCTTACCCTGGCAAACAGCCAAGCTATTCCCTAGTCACATCCGCTTTTCAGCATTGAGTGGTCCTCTCAATCATTCTGATCACAGCCCCAGGAATGTTTCACAGCAACTCTGTAATAATAGTATATTACCGTTAGGTGTTGAATTTTGTGGTAGTTTATCTTCCAGATTTTAGACATAGACTGTAACCTTCAACCAATTTTAATACCACTTCCCATACCCTAGTTTTGCCCTAAACCAGTCCAACTGTGTTACAGTTTCAGATAATACAGTGTTAGAATTGTTTCTTTCAAAATATAGAGTTGTCAGGAAAACTTGTACATAATAACCTCCTTAGCATTTAACTCTAAAGAGTAAACCTTGTAGTATTTCCTGCGTATCTCAAAGATAATTTTCCTTTGTTATGACTTATGTTCACAATTTAATGAAAATAAAAATAACTTGAATATCTTTCTTAAAATGCCTTGGAAATAAATATATCAATGTATTTATCTATATGTCTCTCTTATTGAGTAGGTACAGACCTCTCACCAAGTTAGTAATTATTCAAAAATAATATTTAAGGGCTGCCTTGGTGACTCAGTCGGTTAGTTGTCCAACTCTTGGCTTCAGCTCTCGTCATGATATCACGGTTCGTGAGTTCGAGCCCCACATCACGCTCTGCCCTAACAGTGTAGAGCCTGCTTGGGATTCTCTCTCCCTCTCTCTGCCCCTCCCCTGCTCATGCTTTCTGTCTCTTTCAAAATAAATAAATAAAACTTTTAAAAATTTAATTTAAAATCATAACAATAATATTAGAATGAAAACCATTTTATTGGGATTCATACTATATAAGATTCACGTTAGAAAAGGTTTCCTATTTATGAGCCCAATACTTCTTTTTAGAAAATATTTTAAATTAAAATGAAATCCCCATGTTGATTTCTAATGATAAAATATGTTTTGAGAGCTTTTTTATATTTTGGCAATTTTGCTTTAGTGCAGATAATCAGAAATGATTTAATAGACTAAGAAATAATTTTAAAAATAACAGATGCCGTTTGGTTTTCATGATAGAAGTAGAAAATCTTAAGTTTTTGTCCTAAGATAAATAATTCATACGAAGTGATAGAAAATTGCTTTGTGAAAGTCCATGATATGTAGTTACTTCTAGTGGGCTTGATAACATCTACCCCATTGGGGGTTGGGTGGTTGAAATATGTAAAGCTTCTAGCATTGATCTCGTGTTCTGAGAAACTTTGGGGCAGAGGTAAATCCCTTAACTCCTACGTAAGCCTAGCTGATTACACACATCTGCTTTTTGATTTGCAACAACTCTTCGACACACCTCCTGAGACTATTAAGGATCTACTGAACTATATTTAAAGCAGTTCAATCTGAGATTTACAATGCTCAGAGGTGACAGATTTTGAAGTTCAGCATTGGAATTTCCACAGATTCCTTCCAATTCTAGAATTTTGTAATTGGTTCAGTGAAGAATGGTATGAGGAAATATGTAATCAAAGACACAGAAACTTTTTACATTAAGACAGTGATCCACATAGGAATTCAGAAAAGGGGATCAGGGTTAGCTGATATCGTCAATACTGTCTTCACAGATCTGATATACTGGCCGTAAAGTATAAGAGGGATTAGAATAGGTGAAGAAGAGACTCAAGTCTGAGGAATAGCTTGGGCAAATTTATTTTGTAAAAAAAAAAAAAATGAAGGCATATTGAGTATTGCAGGAAGAGACTGGCTAGTCTGAAAAAACATGTGCACTTGGGGTGAGTAGTGGAAAGTAATTTTCTATAAGTAGAATGGTGAGAAATTCAAGTTTTTAGACGTGGTCCTTAGGTGTTTCTCAACCTTTGTCTTCTCCTCATCCCTAACCCACAGTCTCATTACCCATGGTGGTGACAGTCACATGTGTGGATGGGGGTATTCACATTAGAGACAGCATACATCAAAGGGAGTGAGATCGACTTGTAAGATAGCCAGATTCAAGCGTACCAGCTCTGACCGTGCCTTGTGTCTCCCACTTAGAGGAGCACATCAGAATGTAACTGAGAGAACTGCTATATTGACAATCTTGAGTCTGTTCTAATTTATAAAATTAATAAACCCTTTCCAAAATTGAGTTTTTTCTGTCGGTGGCACTACCCATCTTCAAATAATTAGGGTATCACTGTTAAGTAAAACTGAAACTGAAACCAACTGTAAGGGGAAGGAATGGAGTTTTGAAGATAGTTCATCAAAGTAGTGCCGTGAGGTAGTGGTCAATATTATAGAGGTTCTCAACGTAGGGGCTGGAGATATTGGAGATTTCCCAGAATTACGGAAAGGATTTCTCAATTCTCTGAGCACACCACATATTTTCTGTGGATCGAATAAATGACTTATCTCCCACATACAGGTAGTAGATATTTTCAGAGTGGTATAAATATGCGACTGAAAATAAGGCATAATCATATTGAAGTATTACTGAATTCAGAATAAATTGCCTTTCGTCACTATTTTCTGAATCTATGCCTACTACATATACAACTATTATGCACAGATGTGTAATGTTTTTGGAGATTTTAAAGGCATGGTCACAATACTGTAAACACTGGCACAGTAAAAAGATGACTGACTTGGGAAATTGTAGGCCCAAGATCTGGTCCTCCTTTGGTCTCTTGCCTGGGAATCTTGGACAAACCATTCAGCACTTTGGACCTTGGTTTCCTTAATTGCTAGTGATGGTTTGTGGTTTTTTTAATGACACAACTTTTGAAGATGCCACCAACATATAGCATCTTTGATCGTAGGTATATAAAATAGATAGACTTTTCTGAAAATCTTTTCAAGATTCTATAACTTATATCTACATGGTGTTGAAGATGAAGTTACCGATAACTTATTTTTATAGTGATTTATTTACCTATTCATTTTTGTGATTTGCTGATGAGAGAGTCTGAATCATTAAGCCCCAAAAGATCATTCCTGAAAACAGATAAATGAAAGAGCCCTGACTTGTTACCGTTTCACCTATTAACGTCACCGGGCTGTGATTAACCTCAGGCCCCCATTGTCAGTCACAAAGATTATCCACATCAGCCACGTGGTCTCTCGGTGCCTCAGCCGATATGCCCTTCCTTCCATTTCATTTGTATATCAGCTCAAATGGGAACATCAGGCTCCAAATAGTAAGTTGGCCCTACTTTTTCTTGGGGAAGTGGCCTTTCCGCCTAGCTATTTGCTTCTGTTCAGGTTTTTATATTACACAAAAAGAATACCTTAGGTCTTAAACTCATAGAAATTAACAATTTGTTAATAACAATAGCTATTGAAATGTTACATAAGCACGGCTTTGAGGTAGGGCAAAGTAGGGAAAACAACTTAAGTGACTATTTTGTCATTTTTTCCACCATATAACAGGACAAAAATAAAGAACTCTACCAATTTAAAATTGTGTGTGTGGGTGTGTGTGTGTATTCCTCAAAAATGCATATATCCTTTTCTTTCTATTTTCTCTAGTTTGATAAACCCTAGATAGGAGTTAATGTTTCAGTGTTTCAGTTGGGTTTATTTTCTTTCTTTCCTGTGCCTTGCTTTTATGTAACAAGCTAGAGATTCTGTAACATAATGAAAAATTTCCCCCCTCTATGCCTTTTGGTCTGAAAATAATGAAGTAATATAGACTATAATATCAACAGTAGAGGAACTATGTATTTACTTCTAGTTCCACAATATCTTGGGATAAAAGAAACATCAGTTTTAAAGAATATTATCTTTCTTCTAATGAAAAAAAAAATAGCAAGATTTTCTATTGTGGACTGCATAGTTAACTTAAAATTTTTGAATCTTAAATATAACTTCATTTTATTTAAAAGGTGTCTTTAGGGGCACCTGGGTGGCTCAGTTGTTTGGGCGTCCAAATTTGGCTCAGGTCATGATCTCACAGTTGTGTTCGTGATTTCGAGCCCCACGTCGGGCTATGGGCTGACAGCTCAGAGCCTGGAGCCTGCTTGGATTCTGTGTGTCCCTCTCTCTGCCCCTCCCCCACTCACTCACGCATGCTTTCTCTCTCTCTCTCTCTCTTTCAAAAATAAACAAACATTAAAAGCTTTTAAAATGCATTTATTGGGGCGCCTGGGTGGCTCGGTCGGTTAAGCATCCGACTTCGGCTCAGGTCATGATCTCACGGTCCGTGAGTTCGAGCCCCGTGTCGGGCTCTGTGCTGACCACTCAGACCCTGGAGCTTGTTTCAGATTCCGTGTCTCCCTCTCTCTCTGCCCCTCCCCTGTTCATGCTCTGTCTCTCTCTGTCTCAAAAATAAATAAACGTTAAAATTTAAAAAAATAAAAATAAAAAAAATAAAATGCATTTATTTAAATTCAAGTTAGTTAACATACAGTGTAGTAGTGTTTCAGGAGTAGAATTTAGTGCTTCCTCTCTTACACAGAACACCCAATGCTCATCCCAGCGAGTGCCCTCTTTAATGCCTATCACCCATTCCGCCCATCCCCCCACCCACCTCTGCTCAGCAACCCTGTTTGTTCTCTATATTTAGAGTCTTTTATGGTTTGCCTCCCTCTCTGTTTTTATGTAATTGTTCCTTCCCTTCCCCTCTGTTCATCTGTTTTGTTTCTTAAATTCCACATATGAGTAAAATCATATGATATTAAAAGTTGATTTTCAAGTTGTTTTAAAATGCAAAATCTGGTATAATTCCATGTAATATCTATGAGACATTGGCACCATGGAAAAAGTACTAGGTATTACTAGGGTTTAAATGATTTACAGATTTTTTTTTTTGAGAGGAATTAACATTAGCCCCAATGTGATGAAATTTCCTGTTATTCAGCAGCAAAAATAACCAACTCTACAAGAGTACAGCTTCACAAATCTTTTTAAATCAACAAAGTATGCTATGTTCCTATTTCAGAAACCATAAACTGTAGACTCACAGCTTTCCCAGGCTCTCTTTACAGTCTTAATTTAAGACCCATTCATCCAAAAGATTAAGACAATGAGATTCAAGTCCAAAGCAATAGCAAGTATGTGCATGAGAACTGTCACGCTATTGCTCCTGGGAGTTTTGCCATTTCAATAGCATGATTTATAACCATTGCACAATATGTTTTTATTTATTATTCTACTTTGCAAAGGAATTTGAGATGGTTTGGTGGGCATGATTTAAGTAAACACACATCCCAATCTTATTTTTGTGCTTGTAACAAGCAGTTTTCCATATGTAATCGGTACTTGTTGTCTCCCTTTGAATTTTGGTTGCTGTTGTATATTTGCTAGCTAGTGCCCTTGTAGGCATGCTGTGCTCTTCTACAAGTCACATGAAAACACGCATTGATTTTGATGTAGCTGGTTTCACTACTTCACTTAGTGTGTGTGCCGTACCTGCAGTTCATAATGTGTTTACTGACCCAGAACTTTAAAAGCTGAGTTTAGCCCAGCACAATCACCTCAAACCAATACAGTGTGGTGGTTACATCTCCAGTCATTATGGAGATAGAGTTCAAGACTTCGGTGTCTGGATGTCAAGCTCTTTGGTGTTTTAGTTATAGGATGTATTTACATTTCTCTCAAACAGCAGCTCACATGATACACTGAAACTCAAGTATAACCAAAGCGTATAAAGTTTTGTCTAAGCCCATAAGCAATAAATATGCCAGCAATCCTCTGCATGTTCTTCGTCATTTTCCAGAACATTCAGTTGAATATTGACTGTTACGACGTGTGATACCAACAAACAATTAATTTTAAAAATTATTCGAAGATTGAATGCCTGGAAACATCATGTTATTTTTATGTATGAGAAACAAACTGTTACGTATATACACCAAAGGAATTGTATGTTAGGTTGGATTCCTTGGAAAGCAGTCTCTGAGAACAAAAGTTGGGTACACGAGGTTTACTGGAAGGTATTCTTGGTAGATCTACCAGCAAGAAAGTGAAAGGGGCAGTATTGGGCAGAGGGGATCTGAAAGCCATCTGAAAGGAAGCCTTGGAACTGGCTTCATTCTTTCAGAGTTGTCTTCAATTGCAGTAGGTGGGCTGGAACTTGGTAGCCATGTGCTAAGAGCCAGCCTCAAGGAGGGATGCAGCTGTAATCCCTTAGCCGTCATTGCTAATAGTGTCTGGGGTCCATCTCCCCCAGGGGAGAACCTCAGGGGAGCATTATAGTATCCACTCCAGGTAGGTTTCGGCATATTCTGATTACACCACAAAAGTTAGAAAGAAGATACAAAGGAGCAATGATGACAGAAAAATGAATTGGTCATTTTCCACCGGACCTTAATATATCAGAACTAGCGTTATTTATAAGATGGTCTTTATTTTGGTATTCAACATCTCTCTTAACCCTCCTTAACCCAGACGGGAAAGAAAAATGTTCATACTCTGCCTGGTTCGTGGATTTCACTTTTTAACACTGTGGCAAAAAACACATAACACAAAATGTACTCACTTACCCATTTTAAAGTATACAGTTACAGTGGCGTTAACTATATGCACTTTTTTATGCGAAAGATCTCTAGCAATTGTTCATCTTGTAAAAACAAACTCGATAGTAAGTGACAGGACTCTCTTCTTCTAAGTCTGAATAATATTGCAGTGTATGAGTACATGTCGTTGTTTTATCCAGTCATCCGCCAGTGGGCATTTAGGTTGTTTCTAACTCTTGGCTATTGTGTATGATGCGGTAATGAACTTAAGATTATCCAAGTATTTCTCTCTTTGGGATCCTGTTTTTTCAATTCTTTCAGATATGTGTCTTCACAAGTGGGTCATGGGGTATTTCTGTTTTGAATTTTTTGAGGAACCTCCCTACTGTTTTCCACAGCAGCCACACCAGTTTGCGTTCCCACCAACAGCAAGAGAAGTTGGAGTGTCTCCACATCCCTACCAACACTTATTTTCTGTCTCACTCTTGTGCTCTCTTGCTCTCTCTCTCTCTCTCTCTCTCTCTGATAGTGGCCATCTGGACAGGTGTGAGGCAATACTTCATTGTGGTTTTGATTTCCTTTTCCCTGATAATGAGTGATGTTGAGCAGCTTTTCCTGTGCTTGTTGGCCAATCATAGGTCTTCTTTTGAGAAACGTCTATTCAAGTTCTTGGCAGATTTTTCATCGGGCTACCTATTTTTTTGTGAATTCCCTTTGAATCACTCAACTGAGAGCCTTCATTCTTAAAATATAGATTGTTTGGAAACTTCCATCTAATTTAGTAGATTTTGATTTTGGAGAAGTAGTTTAACTTTCCCAAATTTTGGTTTCATCTTGTGTAAATTGGTAGTAATGATGATCTCCCTGCCCAGACCACAGTGTTGTGGTAAAGAATCAACAGAGAAAATTACTGAAAAGACACTTTTACACTGCTGAAAGTTCTCTACCAATATTAAGTATCATAAGTTCAGTACAGAAGAATCTACATTTTATGGCTACTTAATACTGCTTCATTTACATTGCAGCTAATGGTTTCTGTTTTTGTTCTGCCTGATGAAACTCTAGATTAAAATTTTGATGAATCGGTGTGCCTGGGTGGCTCAGTTAGTTAAGCATCTGACTTCTGATATCAGCTTGGTCTTGAGCTCATAGTCGTGAGATCAAGCCGTGTATTGGGCTTTGCACTGGCAGCATGGAGCCTGCTTGAGATTTTCTCTTTTCTTTTCTTCTCTTCCCTTCCCTGCCCTGCTCTCCTCTCCTCTCCTCTCCTCTCCTCTCCTCTCCTCTCCTCTCCTCTCCTTGTCTCTCTCTCCCCCTGCCTTTCTCCCACTCACTCTCTCCCTGTTTCCCTCCCAAATTAAATAAAAAAATAAATAAAACATTTTAAAAAAGCCTCTGGGGTGCCTGGGTGGCTCAGTCATTTAAGCATTCACCTTTGGCTCAGATCATCATCTCATGGTTCATGAGTTCAAGCCCCACACTGGGCTCACTGCTATCAGCGCACAGCCTGCTTTGGATCTTCTGCCCCCTCTCTCTCTCTCTGCTTCTTCCCAGCTTGTGCTCCCTCTTTCTCTCAAAAATAAATACACATTGAGCATCTTTTCATGTGTCTGTTGACCATCTGGATGTCTTCTTTGGAAAAGTGTCTATTCATGTCTTCTGCCCATTTCTTCGCTGGATTATTTGTTTTTCGGGTGTGGAGTTTGCGCTTTCAACAACAGCCAAATTAGGGAAAGCGTCTAAATGTCCATCAACTGATGAATGGATAAAGAAGATACGGTTTATATATACAATGGAATACTACGTGGCTGTGAGAAAGAATGAAATCATGCCGTTTGCAACGACATGGATCAGACTGGAAGGTATAATGCTGATTGAAATAAGTCAATCAGAAAAGGGCAGATATCCTATGTTTTCACTTATATGTGGATCTTGAAAAAATTAACAGAAGACCAGGGGGGTAGGGGAGGGGAAAAATAGTTGCAAACAGAGAAGGAGGGCGGCAAACCACAAGAGACTCTTAAATACAGAGAACAAACTGAGGGTGGATGGAGGGGTGGGGGAGAGGGGAAAATGGGTGATGGGCATGGAGGAGGGCACCTGTTGGGATGAGCACTGGGTGTTGTATGGAAACCAATTTGACAATAAATTATATTTTACAAAATGAAACACAAAAAATCATTAATAAATTATTAACTCTGATGAATCAATCTGCCTCTTCCCACCTCCCTCCATCTTTTTGTCTCTGTCTTTCTCTAATATATATATATATTAGAGTGTGTGTGTATATATATATATATATATATTAAGGGAACATCCATCCCTTAGTGTTCTCCATAAGGAACTGCTTAGTACATTGTACCCTCTTTCTAATCTTGATAACAACAGCAGCAAATGCTGGTCGGGACTCTACTCTGTGTCACACATGGCACTGGTTTTGGTGACCTCATCTTGTGAGTGAGGCTTATGAAGGTCTGGCACATGCATAACAACTTTAAAAACTCATTGTGAGTTATTGTGCTATTTAGAGCAAAAATGTAACTTACCCCCCCCCAAATAAGAGACTCCTTTAGATTGAGTTGTGTAGGGTGCTGTTGGCCTGCTTTTGCTCATGCTTGGCTATAAAATCATATCTGTAATATTTAGGTAGGAGCAATTCTGTTAAAATAAACAACAGATTGGATTCTTTAGTTCAGGAATTTTTTCAAGTGCAACAATTTGGGGTAAAAAAGCGGTATGTTTCCTGCAATGAGAGCTCTGTAGTACTCCGTATACGATGTTCCCTAGCTGGTTATACCCAAATGCAGAGATGGGTTTTGTTCTGATATCAGTTTTGGAATTGATGATCAACCTTTATGAATAGCATCTTCTTTATTATGATCTGATCTGGCTTTCCTTCCCTTGTCTTCTGCACTGTGCTACCTGTTTTGTGGCTGTCTTCATTACATTCTCTACTTTGTTCATTGGCAAAGGTAAATGTGCACTAACAGTGAATTTTTACTAAAGGCATTGCCTTTCGAGTATCTTAAGAGCAAAATGCTGGCTGCCTCATTTACAGACATCGTCGAATTACTGTGTGTATCTTCAATTCTCTGTCTTTCACACATTAACCTGAAGACCATTTCTTAGCTGTGTTCTCTTCACTGCATCAGCACTTGTTTGATTTTTGTAGCAATGGGCAGAGCACTTTTAGTCCTGTTTTGGATAAACATCTTTAATAGGCAGAGTGGATGCTGTATCAGTTATCTCCTGCCGTGTAACAAGCTACCCCCAAAGTTAGTGGTTTAAAGTAAAAATCCTGTATTTCACTCATGAATCCTTGGGTCTCCTTTGGGCCTGGATTATCTTGATGCTTGTTTTACTGGTCTCACCTGGGCTCATTTATAGATTCATGCTCAGCTGGCAGTTGATGGTCTCCCTCATGTACCTGGCACTTGTTAGTTATTGGATGAAGCAATGGGTACGACAGGGTCACTTGCCTTTCATTATTTAGTGAGCCAGCATAGTTCACGTAGTGGTGAAAGGGTAACCAAGCCTAGCCCAATGTCCAAGCATTTCTCAAGCCTTGGCTTGTATCATGTTTATGAATATTTTGTTGGCCAGGGGCACCTGGGTGGCTCAGTCAGTTAAGCGTCCGACTCCTGGTTTCAGCTCAGGTCATGATCTCACAGTTTGTGAGTTCGAGCCCCATGTCCGATGCTGCGCTGGCAACACAGAGCCTGCTTGGGATTCTCCCTCTCTGCCCTTTCCCAGTTCGTGCTCGCTCGCTCTCTCTCTCTCTCTCTCTCTCTCTCAGAATCAATAAATAAACTTAAAAAAATGAATATTTTGTTGGCCAGAACAATTCGGCCAATCCGTATTCAAGTAGTAAAGAAATATACTATAGCTCCTGTTGAGAGGATCTAGAATATCTCATTACAAGGCGCTAGGTGTAAGAAAGAAAACAATTTGTGGACGTTTATTCTCTACGAGAGATACTTTTATTTTTACCATCAAAATCTTTCCTGTGTAATATTATTCGCTATTCCTTGTCAGCTATAGCTTCGGATGTTCACTGCTTCTTCAGCGTCTGCCCTATGTCATGTGGATGAAAGAAGTCCTTATAACGATTGCACTTAACTATACTTCTGAGGTATAAGAGGATTCAAACTTGGATAGGCATAGAAGACGTCCGGTACAAATACTAAACAAGTATATGAACCCCCCCCCCCCCCACATACACACACACAGTAGGGAGGGAGAATAGAGACTGAGGGAGAGAAAAATTTTAAAAGCTTTTTATCAGTTTTTTTCAAACAGAGGCACATTCCTCCCCTCAGGGGACACTCAATAATGTCTGGAAACACGATTGATTATCACAACTGGGGAGGTGCTCTGGCCAAGGATATTGATAAACACCCTACAGTGCATGGGGCAACAACAGACACCAAAGAATTATCCACACCAAAATGTCATTAGCGCTGAGGTTGTGAAACCTGGCTTTTTACGGCATGCGTATCGGAAGAATTCATATAATGTGACTTAGAAGATGCAAGCTGAGAAAAAAAGAAAAGGCAAGGTGATTTCTGTCTTCGAATTAGTGAAAGAAGAGTACATATTTGGGTGAAGTCAGATTGGAAGCATTCCTCGAGAGCTGTATGTAACTTGTGGGAGGAAGCCAGATGTGCTTCGTTGCTCTAATCCATGTTTTTATGGCTAGTTCAAGGTGATTTCTCTCTCGCTGGAATGGATATTCGATGTATTTTGTAGGTACTATATGCTGTAAACCATAGCTCTTGGAGTCACAAGTATTCGAGTAATTGATCATTTTTGCATATTGGATGGAACACGTAGAAAAAGTATCTGATGATAACATCATTTTTACAAATATGTGTAGTGGTTAGTCATTTGTCTTGGGATTGTCACTTGTTAATGTGAGATCTTGAGCAAGTATTACCTTTCTGTAAAATGAGAATAATACCTATCCTGGATATTGTTCACCAAAAATTAAATAAAACAGGGCTTATAAATAACCTTGCCTGGCATGTAAGAAACCCTGAGTAAATGGTAGTAATCAGAGTGTGGGTGGTAATCTCTCTTCCTTACAGTAGCAGCAAATATTTCTTATTTGGATTATATTCTTTGTAGCAGGAAAGAATCAGCCAAAAATTGATAAAGTAGCATCACTGAGCTTTAAAAGTCTGTGGCTCCCACACCTAACATTCTTTTTCCTTAAATTCAGAAATACAGGTGGTTAACATGAATCCTTGAGTTCTGATTCTCTAGCACAAACCCTTATTGTGTGAAAATGTAAATAATTGATGCTAGTTGAGTCACATATTTGCTTTCCTCTTTATATTTTTATTTTTAACATTTATTTATGCATTTATGCATTTATTATTTTTGAGAGAGAAAAAGAGAGCACACGCACAGGGAGGGGCAAAGAGAGAAGGAGAGACAGAGAATCCCAAGCAGGCTCCGTGCTGTCGACCCAGAACCTGATCCAGGGCTCAAACTCACGAACTGTGAGATCGTGACCTGAGCCAAGATCAAGAGTCAGACATTCAAGTGACTGAGCCCCCAGGAGCCCCTAATTTCCTCTTTATTTATTTTTCATTTTATTTTTTTTAATTTTTTTTAACGTTTATTCATTTTAGAGACAGAGAGAGACAGAGCATGAATGGGGGAAGGTCAGAGAGAGAGGGTGACACAGAATCCGAAACAGGCTCCAGGCTCTGAGCTGTCAGCACAGAGCCCGACACGGGGCTCGAACTCACGGACCGCGAGGTCATGACTTGAGCCGAAGTCGGTCGCCCAATTGACTGAGCCACCCAGGCGCCCCCCTAATTTCCTCTTTAGAATGATAAGAAATAATATAGACAAAAGTAAATGTTTATGGATTCGTAACATTTGTTTCTAATTTTCCACGTATACCTACAGGTAACAAACATTTAGAGGGGAAAAGTAAGTTTTTTGTCTCACCCACTGCATAATAGCTATTCTTTTTGAGTCCATACATGATCTGTAACTTTGTTAAAATGTACGCTCTAACTCTTACATATTTCATTAAGCCACCTGCCAGACTTTCAAATATTCACAAAGAAAAGTATTCCCCAATGTTGTTTACATGGAGCCCATTATTTTATCTCTTGGTGATATGGACATAGCTAAACAATTGTTCCTATAACTGACAGTATTAAACACTAATGCATTTTGACCACATGTACAGAATGGTACTTTTAGATATTTTTTGCTGGCGTGCACCCAATAGTTTGTCATTTAGTCGGTTGACTGACTTGTCACATATAAAAGTAAAGAAAACAAAAACATTACCCACATTCATACAACAAAGCAAGGAAGAGAATATGTGCTTCTTGCTTTCTTATCAACCAAAGAGAGACCTGTGAATTACAGAAAAACCACGTGTGAATACTTCAAAGGAAGTATGCCAAACACATTGTGTATGTGTTTTTTAAAAGATTTAGTAGCTCCTTTAAAGCTCTAAGTAAAGCTGTTAGTCTGACTAATCATGTACCCTTGAAACCAATTAAATTTTTAGACTAGAGAAATGTTCTTCAAACACTTCTGAAAAAAAATGAGAGTTCCCTCCTGAAGCCAACACCTTTTAATTAACAAAATACTCAGAGAAAAGCTGTGGTTTGCAGTACACCTACTGTTATTCATGCTACTATCCCAGTGTGCCAAACTCAATTCCTTTCCGTTCTTTTGAGCTTGACTTTCTGTCCGCTTAACTATGGAAAGAAAACACAGTTTTTAGTGGAGATGTTTAATTTTCTAATGAATGCACGAGAAAAACATTATGCTGTCGTCATCAGTAGTCAGACTGTACGAGCTCTGTGTGTTGTGTGTACATCTATCTATACAGATATGTATACACACGTATGTGATGTGTGTATCTATTCGGCTTAATTATACACATTGTAATTAATACGTGTGGTTTGACCGGCAGAGTGGGAAAGACAACAGAATCTGTTGCTGGAAAGACAGTTAATAGTGTGACATCATTGTAATTATTTTTCTGTTGTGACACTATCCTGGAAAAGATACTTCCCCCAATCAATGTACTTGAGAAGAATAACCTTGGTCTTCATTGTGGTTCGGGAGGCTGGGATCTCAAGCAGCCATTCCCAGGCCAACTCCTTGTGACCCTAGACCCTAGATGTCCACCCCTTGTGACTCAAGCCAAGGGGTGGACATCCAGGCAAGCATATCAGACTGTGGGGCATTAAATGGGGCACGTGCTGGCTAGAGGGGAAGCCATTTGCCATGCTTCTTAGGAAGAACCTGGAAACTCATCCCACAAGTTTGGGTCTAAGATTCTGTATAGTCATTTATGTGTCCTAACTCCTTACCTGATCAGGATTATGAGTTGAGAGAACTCTCAGCAAGTTCTCTTTCTATGTTTTAAATTCTGGAGTTATTGGAAAACTCTGGGAAGCCTTAATATCCCTGCCTGACCCTTAGAGTCAAGATTCTGTTGCTCGGTCTGGGAAAAACCACTTGGAACCGCCCCGTTGCAGATCTGACCAGCCCATACTTCACCCAATGAAGTGATTTTGCTTATGTTTCAAGTAGCATGACAGTGGAAAAGAAGGAACTTTATTTTTTTCTTTTTAGATAAAAGTAACGGCACCTAAAAATGTAGTATGAATCAATATGATATACATCATAAAATAAGATGTTCTCAGGACCTCAAAATTTCTCCTTTGAAACATCTTGCTTAATAAAATATGTGTGTGTGTGTGTGTGTGTGTGTGTGTGTGTGTATGCGTGGATCTAGAGGCAAGTCTTTTTTAGGAAAAGTGAAATATTTCAAATAGTGTTCCAGATAGAATTGGCTCTAATAAAATGTGAACTTGATGGAAATTAGCCTCTTTCAACTTCATGTTATAGCACTTATTTCCCTACTCTTGGCGACCCAGAGTATCTGAGTTTAGAATCCAGCTATCAGTTACTATCAATTACTACCCTCTAGCCACTAAGCAAACAAACAAACAAAAACCTAATAAAGATGAAAGATTTTGTTCTTCTTACTGATGATTAGATTTAAGTAGTGAAATGTTGAAGACTTGAAAATGTTGAAGACCCCAAAGAGTAGTGTAATTCTGTGCCTCATGGGGACGTTTTGGCTATTGGCTTATCCTGGTTCTCCATAAATCACAGAAATCTAGAGTTGTGATTGGAAAAGGAAATGGAATATTCATCTCGGGAAGGGAGAGGAGAGTTTTCGGAGAAAGGCACAAAAGTGTGGAATGGCCAGTGCTCATTGGAGAATACTGAATAGAGACTGGGGTGGAGGCAGGGAAGAATGGAGGAAGAAGAGGCTGGTGTGTGAATTCTAGTTCAAAGAGCCCAGAGTCCAGAATGGCATGCTAATTTAGAAAATCAGGAGCCAGTAAACATTGTTTGAGCAGCAAAACGAAAAGGAGAAGAAAACACATACCCACAGTGCACCTCCTGTCAGAAGAATGCTAGGAGATGACTTACATATATCAATTCATAAAATACTTAGAACAATTTCATGAGATTGGTACTCTCTTTCCCATTATGTAGGTGAAGACTCTGAGGCTCACAAAAGTTCAGTTTATCAAGCATGATATAATCCCTTGCCTCAAAATGCCTGTAATCACATCCAAGTTTGTATATCTAGGAAATGTTAATGCCAGCTGTCTGTGAGAGAAGTACTATTATAATTGCCATTTTACAGAGCAGTAAATTGACATTCAGAACGCTTAGGTAACCTGCCTAGGGTTAGCAGCTGAGAAATGGCAGAGTGAGGATTTAAATCCAACAGTCTGGCCCTAGATAGTTTGTTTTACACTTTGCTTCTTGATCCTGTGTTCTTTCCTGCCTTTTATCCGCCCCCACCTTGATAGAAAAATGGGCAACAAAAAAATTGATTGGTTCTCTTTTCTCTCTTTAATATTTGACCTCCCATTGTCTACCCCAAGCAGTGGGCTCTAATTTTCTTGTTCCGGGAATAGTTAAGAGTGAGAGCCTAGGAACATTCTGTGTTCTAGTCTTCGAGAAACCATCCTTCAAGGTTGTTGTCTTTTAGAGCTCCCCACAGGTAGAAGGCCCCTAAGTTTACTGAAAAGCTTAATGTGCATGGATTTGTGTCTTTAGATTCACTCATTTATTCAGAGGACATCATTTGAGCACCCGCTGTATTCCAGGACCTGTCAAAGTACAGGAGCCAGAGGCATGAACATGGGGGACCCAATTTCCCCTCCCTTTCCCGCTCTGATAGAGTTTTCAGATGTTGTTTTCAGATGTTGAGTGCCGGGGGAGAGCAGAGCAGCAAGGAAGGGCCCAACTGGTCCATAAATGAGATCATCTGCCTATGGCTGGCACACACATGGCTATGTTGCTGACCTTTCAACCTTCCTCTAAATCTGCTTCAGCTGGCTTTGTACTTGGTGTTACTTGTTTTTTTACCCCTCGTTAGAGAACTTTGTGATATTATCATCCCAATGTCATTTGTCTGTACTTTTTCATCATCTTGAATCATTCTCTGTTGTTCAAGTCTCTGGCCCCAGCCTTTCTTTTCAGTAGACTTTTTTTTTTTCAAAACAGTTGAGAAATCTGATAATTGTCTGTATTCTCATCTTTCGCTGTATGGAGATTTCAGAGGACATGACCATTTCCACTTCCTTGAGCACTTCTTTGTTGGCCAAAAGTAAATCTAGAAAGAAACAAATGTCCTTCCTGCTCTTTTGAGGGTTAGATTTTCAATAAGTCAAGTTAAAAACAACAAAAACAAAAAAACATTGTCTGACACTTGCCAGAACCTTGAAACCATCCCAAAGTACTGTATGTTACCTCAGTATCTGTTGTGTATCTATTTTCAGAACAAATTGTCCATCTTTTCTAGTCAGCTAGGCATTCAGCAGTTAGCTCCCACAGTAATGTTTTAATTTAGCTTTTTTTTTTTCATCCTCACCCATGCATCCTCTTCAGGGATTCGCCTCATCTCTTGGAATCCCGTTTAAGATTTTTAGATCTTCTTGGACCCCGTGCTTCCTACTAGAGTGTTGGATCACAAGATGCTATTTCTGCTGCAGATTATATGTCACTCTTTCTAGAAAGAGCCTGAGAGTAGCAAGACAGATTCAAGAAACAATTTCTTTCTCTCCTCAGTATAATTGTTTTTTCAGTCATTATGTCTTGACATTAGGTTTGATTCTATCTGACACCCTACATTTGTTTTCTTTCTTTCTGCCTGGTTCAAGATTATTTCTTCCATCTGTAGGAAATTCTTGTTGTCCCTGAAAAGCTGGAGACACAGGAGACGTCCCTCCAGTCTCCCTCATCATCTTCTCTAACAAAAAGACAACCTTCGAAGTACATGAAAATTGATTTATGGCTACCTTAGAATGGAATGCCCACATGGCCCACTTGTCCCTTCTTGTCCATGATTCTCAGGTCTCATGTTGAGGTGTTGTCATTTGCAGCTTTCTCTCAAAGCGTCCCTTTAAACTATGTCATTCGCTATTTCTCTGCTGCCGGTCTCCTGGATGGATGTAGTGGGCTTCAGAGGCTACCGACTTTAAACTCGATGAGGCCTTCTGTACCCCTCATCAGTTAGCTTCCATCCCCCCGCTGTGTGGCTGTTTGTGGGTGTTAACATCAGATCACACCAGCAAGCTCAGCCCCCTTTAGTAAATACAGAGCCACATACAAACCTTTGAGGTTTTCCCAAAGATTTCACATATTTCTACCCCTTATCTCCAACTTCTCACTGTATTTGTTCATCTCTACGTCTCTTTTTTATCAAGTGTTGATGAAAATAGTATACCTAACATTATTACCTGCCAGTGTCAGAAACTGTGCTGATATTGTTGTTATTTTCTGGCACTGTTTTATATACTTTTCATATATTTATTGTAATATATTTCATATATTTTCATTGAGTCCGCCTTTGGATTCTAACCATTATCGTGTGCCATCTTATACAATAGTGCTCCACACTACTCCACTCCAAGTAGAAAAATTACTGAAAAGACACTTTTACACTGCCGAAAGTTCTCTACCAATATCAAGTATTTTAAATTCAGTACAGAAGAATCTACATTTTATGGCTACTTGATACTGCTTCATTTACATTGCAGCTAATGGTTTCTGTTTTGGTTCTTCCTGATGAAACTCTGGTGTGAGGTGATACTTCACTGTGGTTTTGATTTCCGTTTCCCTGATAATGAGTGATGTTGAGCAGCTTTTCCTGTGCTTGTTGGCCAATCATGGGTCTTCTTTTGAGAAATGTCTATTCAAGTCCTTGGCAGATTTTTCATCGGGATGCCTATTTTTTTGTGAATTCCCTTTGAATCACTCAACTCAGAGCCTTCATTCTTAAAATATAGATTGTTTGGAAACTTCCATCTAATTTAGTAGATTTTGATTTTGGACAAGTATTTTAACTTTCCCAAATTTTGGTTTCACCTTGTGTACATTGGTGGTAATGATGATCTCCCTGCCCAGACCACAGTGTTGTGGTAAAGATTCACAGAGAAAAAAAATCTGTTAGGTCTGATTTACCAAAAATAATGTAGCTTGGGTTTTCTCCACTGCCAGTCATGTTATGACCAGTCTGAAAGAACGGGGAAAAAAAATACGACAAGCTGTTCCCAAATTAATTGGCTTTGATTTCGCTAGATTTTCACCACCTCCAAAGTCATTTACTTCCCGTTCAAGGAAATAAGATCTTATCCAAACTTTACTTTTGCTTTTGTTTTTCTTTGAATGAGAACAAATTAGTAAAAGTTATTCACTTGGTAAGATGTGAATACTTTTTTTTAACTAATTCCACAGTCTATAGAGTTGGTATTTGAGGACTATTGAAATTAAATTAACTGTCCAGCCATGAGAATAAGCAAAATCACTTTGAACGATTGTTCAATGTACGTTAATGAAAAGTTTGAGTCTCTGAATTATCCTATCATGTAATCCTGTTAAAAGTATTCACATCGTTGGGAAAAAATGTGTTATGTCATAAATAATACTTTGGCTCCAATTGTGGTGCTTTAATTAAGCTTGTTCTGTTGTTATTGAAATTGGCTTCTTTGCTTGTGTTTCTAATTTTTCTTTTCTTTCCTTTTTTTTTTCTTTTTGAAAAAAAAAAAAATTAGCTCCTAGTCAGACTGTTACTCTGGTGACACAACCCGTGGTTACCAAGGAAACTGCCATCTCCAAACTAGAAATGCCATCTTCTTTGCTGTTGGAGGTACCTGCTCTGGCAGATTTCAACCGAGCTTGGACAGAACTTACCGACTGGCTGTCTCTGCTTGATCGAGTTATAAAATCACAGAGGGTGATGGTGGGTGATCTTGAAGACATCAACGAAATGATCATCAAGCAGAAGGTATGGGGAAAAAACGAAAGCCTGGTTGAATTTGTGATTTAAAGGGAAAAATTTCCACACGTCAGTTCACTCTCCCAGACCCTTTTCCCACCAGGTTTCAGGCAGCTTTTCTCTGTCAGCCACACACTGTCTCTACTCTGTTCAGCCTGAGGATGATCCAGAAAAAAAGTTAATGCCATTTTCTAAAACAGCCATAAATTAAAACGGAATGATACAAGGAAAAAACCATAAACTTTACAAGTATAATTGGCTTAATTAAATTCACTTAACAACCAGTATTTCAAAAAATCTATTTAATAAGTAGTTCAACTGAGCTCTTTACATTTAAACTGTTTGTTTTGGAAGCTTTCAGCCATAATATATTACAGAATCAAATATAATAAACTGGGAATTGGTTGTTCACTCTTTTGAGTTGTCTGGGCCAATTTTCCTCCTTTAATGATAAGTATAAATGAAAGTTATAATTTTTTTAGAAAAGAAGAGCACCAAACATAATATATTTTTCAATACTTTAGATGTTAATACTGGAATTTATACAATGCCGTAGTCAAATAAATATGTTCTTAATACAAAGATTGCATTTCTCAGCCTCTTGGAATCCATTCTGCAAAATCATGACATCAGTTAGAAACATAGGAATTCATTGATAGAAATCTGGTTGACTTAGCTAGAACAAATACACTATGTATCTTTTATATTTTTGAATGAAGAAGAAAAATCATTTTCAAGTGTTTATTTGCTGTAGTTATTTCACTGGTAAGTGATTTCCAAATCTTGTCTACAGAAGTAATAAATTTCTTTGAAGATATTTAGTTAGTACACAGCTACTTTTTGAAAAAAGGAGTAAGGCAGACATTTTTTTTTTAAAGTGAACTTTAGCAATTCAGTAGGAATAAAAAAATTGGCTAGTAAACAATTTGCATCCAAAGTACCTTGATTTTAGACTCAGGACACCTGAATTAAGTGTTATTTCTTTGTTACTTGCAAATAACATGATTGTGGTCAAATAATTCTCTGGGTCTTAGGACACAGACCCAGGAAATAAGATCTTATCCAAACTTTACTTTTGCTTTTGTTTTTCTTTGAATGAGAAAAAAATAGTAAAAGTTATTCACTTGGTGAGATGTGAATACTTTTTTTTAACTAATTCCACAGTCTATTTCCTTTTCTGGACACACAGATTCACATTCGTATTCAGCACATAGTGATGGATATGTGTGTGTATAAAGATATGTAACCTAGTATATAAGTATGTATAATTTGTTTCACTACTCCTTTAAATTTTTTTTAATGTTTATTTATTATTGAGAGACAGAGAGAGACAGAGCACGAGAGGGGGAGGGGCAGAGAGAAAGGGAGACACCGAATTTGAAGCAGGCTCCAGGCTCTGAGCTGTCAGCACAGAGCCTGACACGGGGCTCGAACTCACAAACTGTAAGATCGTGACCTGAGCCGAAGTTGGACGCTTCACCGACTGAGCCACCCAGCACCCCACTGTTTTACTACTCCTTTATAACAAGTATTAGTAGATACATTCTTCAGCATGAGCCTTTGAGATGTTACGCTCCTAGTAAGTAGCAGAGCAAAAATTCAAATCCAAGTCTGTTTGGTTCCTAAGCCTAAACATTTTAACTACATACACTGCTTGCCAGTACCCAAGTAAGTGTGGCTACCGTTTAGTGGCATATATGTTTTTATATACATAGTCTATGCCAGACACAGTGCTATGCATTTCCAATTTCAGGGTGCTGATAGATACAGAAATAAGAGATACGTTCTTTCACAGTATCCTGTTGAGTTCTACCAATACTTCCAAGAGGTATTACTAACCAGAGGAAACAACATGTTATAATGTTTAAAGCAAGGCCCTTGGAGTTAGATTGTCTGGTTTCAAAGCTTGACCCTTCTACTACGGTTGTGTGACCTTTGGTATGTTATCCAACCTCCCTGAACCTGAGTTTATCTGTACAATGTGGCTAATGATACTATCTCTGCATTATAAGTTGTCATGAGGATTGAATTAGGTAGTGCGTGGAAAATGCTTCCTATCCTGCCTTCCTTACTAAAAGTCCTCAGCTAATGTTAGTAATTAATATTAGCTTATAAATCTGCCTGCTCACAGAATTTGCATTATGCAAACTGTCTGTCAAATAATAATACTACCTGAAAATAAGAGCTCATTTCCACACGTACAGGCCATTCTGCCATTGATGTTATGGCCACCTGTAAAAGCCACTAGGGGTTAGATTGGAAGAGGAAGTCCCCACTCCCTTGTGAAGAGTTTGTGATCCTCGCCTTTAGGATCTCTTTAGAATCGACCTGCTCAGTAGTCTTCACAAAAATAAGTTGGTCTTTTTCAGAAATGACCACTAGTTTGATGCCTCTTCAAAATGATAATCTTTAAATATAGATCCAAAATTAATTCAGAGGAAAAGCTCAAATGCCATGCCTAGGGTCACAGAAAGCCAGGAATTTTTAAATACACACACACACACACACACACACACACACACACACACACACACACGATAGAGATATCATGTATATCATGTCTATATAGATAGATATAAATACTATATATTATATATATTATTCTCTTCCCTTGCTCAATAGTCGAGTGCTTTTCCTGCTTCTTCCCCTCGTATTAAAAAAATAATGCAAAATAATTGATAAAAAATAATTTCTATAATGAAAAATAATTTATAGCTTTAAATCACTAACTGGCCAGTAAAATTACCCTAAATAAACATTAAACAAGTGTGAGTGTGTGTATGTGTATGTGCATGTGTGTGTACATGGACAAGAAAAAGATAGGTTTGGGGAGGTATTTATTATATCAAGGAACATTTTTCTCTTTGTAAAACTGTAAATAAAACAGTCCTTAATTTAATACTTGAGGTGTGAGAAATGAGGTAGTATTCCAAAAGGACTTTATAAACTACAAAACACTATCAGTGCTAATTTGTTCATATATACATGTAACACATTTTTATTGAGCTACTACTAAGTGCCTGTGAAATACAGAGTTGGGCGAGATAGGAATGCACAGATTAAAGCAGGTGAAGGAAAGAGAGCAAAAATAGCACTAGGATAGAAATAAATTTCTGGATAATACCTAGCACGTATTTAACACTAGTCATATGCTGGTCACTTTTAAGTACTTCACGTGTATTACCTAATGCACAACAACGCTGTGAGATTGATAATAAAGCACATTGAGGTTAAATAACCTGCCCAAAGCCAAGTAGTAAAGAGATAGCAGAATTTGAACTCAAGCAGTCTGGTTCCAGTGCCCCCACCCTTAACCACCATAGTTTTCTGCCCCCTTGGGCATGGCTGGGAGATGCTCTAGGGACTTACTTCAGGAAGAGGACATCTGACTAAGCCAGGGAAGAGAAAAGAGTATTAAAGAACAAGCTGGCATTAATCAGGTAAATAAAAAGGGAAAGGTAATCCTGGCAGAAGAAACAAGCCACACTTTTCACTGAGGCGGAAAACTGAGTAGTGTGTTATACAAATTACGATTCCGAATGGCTGAAATTAAGGGGGTGGGGAAGAAATGGATGTGGTTGCATAGAGAGGGATGGGTCTAAAAAACAGGGATCTTTCCTTGCTAGAACAAGGGGTTTTGATTATAGCCTGCAGGCAGTGGCAACGCTGAAAGGATTTTAAATAAAGAAGTAAAATCATCAAGTGTAGTTTAGTTGAATATCAATAGGGTTCTCGGGATGTAAGCAACAGAAAACATCCTCTGATTGAATCAAGCAGAAAGTCAATGTGCTGGAACTGGCATGGAGTCAGTGGAAAAAGGCTTAGAAAAGACAAGATACTGAGCATGCCTGGGCATCTGGTCTGTAGGAACTGCTCGAGTGTCTCTGTGACTCTTTTTTCTGCAAAGTGCGTAACTCTTCAGAATGCAAAATCCTGGAGAAGGGAATCCAGTTGACCTTGATTGGGTCACAAACCCAACTCTTAGCTAGAGGAGAGCAGGGAACTTTGCTTTAAAACCAACTCCTTCCAAAACCCCTCACAGTGAGGGAGAAGTTATTCCCCCTCAAAGAAGTTGGGGTCTTTTGCAAATAGAAAAGGAAAAAGATGCTGAGCAGCCAATGAGCAATAAATGTCCCCTGAATGTGTAGAACGGGATGAAGGATGGGGCAAATAAAGGGGACTTGGAGGTGATGATCATAATCGAAGCACTGTTTATCTGTTTGAACTTTCCTCTGTGGAGACCTGAGATAAAGACTCTTTATGCCTCAGAACCTTAAATTTAAGTTTGACCCTTGCACCAACAGTAGCTGGCTCTCAATAAGTGTTGATTGCCTGATGAATAATGTGAATGAAATGTGCTATAATAGCTTCATTTTTAACTGAGATTGGAATTTGGGATTTTAATTGCAGCAAATTAGGTGAGAGGTGGTAACAACTTTTTATGAACCTAGGAGAACTTAGTTTTGAACTTAGGAAGTTCAGATCAAACCTTAGACATACAGTGATTGAAATATTGTTCCCAGAAAGGTAATAAGGACCAGAAATTTGAGCAAGTTAGCTTTTCATAGTTCTAGACCTTGAATTCAAAATTATATACTTGAGATTAAGCTTCTGTTCTCCTTTACCATTAAGTTAGTTTCTCAGTTTAGAAAAAATGTGCTGTCACTATTTTGAAATAACAGTAATTTTTACTAAGTGAATTATATTAAGCAAAAAATGGAAGTTAAAATGACAACTATAAATTTTTAAAAAGATTATAAAATGTAGCCATTTAAAACATTAAGCAACTTGGGGCACCTGGGTGGCTCAGTCTGTTGAGTGTCCTACTCTTAGTTTTGGCTCAGGTCATGATCTCACGGTTCCTGGGATCAAGCCCCTCATTGGGCTCTTTGCTGACAGTGCAGAGCCTCCTTGGGATTCTTTCTCTCCTCTCTCTGCCTCTCCCCCACTTGCACGCTCTCTCTCTGTCTCTTAAAGTAAATAAACATTTTTAAAAATTTTAGCACCTTGACTGCTTAACTTTAGAGTCAAAAATACACCATGAGATTGTAAAAGGATACAGATGTGAAATGTACAAATTAAACCTTTAAAAGTAAAACATACATGAAGCTCCAAGTTGATTTCCTAACATTCTGAATTCATAGCAGAGGTGATTTGTAATTTATAGTGTCAAAGAAATGTGAGTTTTCAAAATGCTCTTTTCCTAATTGATCACGTGTTTACATACAATTGAAACAAAATTGTTTTGACGATTATTCATTGTTTTCTTTTACTGACAATCTATCGAATGAGGGGGAAATATGTCTAGAGGTTTTTTTACTGAAAGTGATAATGAAATAGAACAATTTGGGAAAGAAAGGAGGGAAAGACAAAGGAAGACGGGAAGGGAGGATAGAGGGAGGGAAGGATGGAATATTAGGGAAAAAGAGAGGGAAGGAGGAAAGGAGAACTGAAAGAAAGGTTGGAGGGTGGGAGGGAGAAGGCGGATGGGGAGATAAGAGAGGAGGCTGGCAAATTGAGGAGAGCTTTGTGGCAGTGGGGAACTGTGTTGCTATCAACACATAGGATTTAGGCAGCTATATGATACCAGTATTTTTTATACTTCTGGTATCTGATTGCCTGTGCTAAATAAATTATAGTCTTTTTTCAAGTCACTCTGGCCAGGTGTTCAGGATAATTCGCCACTAAATCTAAACCATAGACACTTGTATTGAATAAAGAATTGAATCGGCAAAGGAGTTTTATCCTCTAATAAGACCTCTCCAGGATGGGGTTGAGACAAATTGGCCAATCTGGACAAGATGATAATAGCATTGTTCAAGATTCATTTTTAACTACACATTACACCTCTACCTGGGAGATTTCATTATCCAAAAATTGAATAAGAAGTTTTAGTAGGCACAGTGTTATTTAAATGGGAAATAATTACTTGGATGTGTTTAAGTTTTTTATTGTTAAGATCAAAGTCTTTAATAAAAGTTCCATGATTATTTTTTTGAACTCTGGCTATATCTACACAAAGAGCAATTGAATGGCTCCAGAATCATTCTGATGATAACTCTTGTTGAAAAAATTCAGCCACAATCTTAAGACAAAAGAACTCATCTAGCAGGGACCTGGGGTTGTTGAAACAGTGTGGGGGGGAAAAGGCTTTGATTGTTTAAACTAAAAAGAAAACAAAACAGAATGTTTCTTTATATTATTCTGTTGTCATGAGCATAGTAGAAAAGTGAGTATTATAAATAGTTTCCCTTATTCAACAAATGAGGAAAGTTACAGACAATATAGTTAATTGATCTAAGGTTATTTAGTGAATATCATTGTCCTAATGTAAATCCGGATCTCTTGGGCATAATATTTCTTCCTTCTTTGTCTTTTTCTATAACCTCCACCACCACCTTTCTTAAGCATCTCTTCATTTCTCCACCAAATTAAAAAAAAAAAGCAACTATGCACAGTTTATTTCCATGGGTATCCAACAGATATCACAAGTTAGATGACAGTCATCTCAGGGCAAGGAGATTGATTATTCGGGCTTTTTTCTTTTGACAAACAACCATCCAGCCCTCATCTCATCCTTGCATTTTTGTACAACCTTGTATAAGAAACACCATACCAGAGGGGGCCATCTTTCCATATATAGAAAGTGTGTGTTGCCTTCTACAAAGAATAATGTTGTAATATATTTGGCTGACGATATTTGCAAATTTTGTACTGCAATTATCTTCTGACAAATGTACATGTCTCCTCTAGAAAGCTCATAACTATGTGAATCACTGCTCCACATGCATACAATTTTCTTTCCTTACCTAATGAGAGCCAAATTCACTATTATCTTCACTGAAGGATGTAAAGATAAATCAATGTCAACAATATGATTTAGATTATACTCTCTGGTCATGATAAAATAAACACTCCTTAAAGACAAAGATCATAGAGTTGCAAACACACCCAAAAAATTCCATTCTCGAAGTGTCATAATGACCTTTTTATGGAATGTGATATCATACACTTTTTGGCTTAAAGATAAACATAAGTTTTACCAAACTACATATTTTAAAGTCTGTGAATAGAAATGCATATCTTAATACATTTCAATTCAGTTCACTGTAAAATTTTCTGTCAAAACCTTATCAACTAAAAGTGAACCATGATATTTACATGAATCCTGATAAAAGCCAGTATACTGTGTTTTCAATAAAATACCAGTGGGATTCTGATAAGGAAGTTTATGTTTGTCATTGTTTTTAAATAGTGAATTCTATCTCAAAGTTTCCTTGCTTGAGTCTAAATAGGGGTTCCTTTATATGAAATGGCCTTTATTATTTTTATAAAAATACCTAAAATATTTGATCTTCTCTGTTTTATAAGAAAGCAGTATAAGTAATTCAATGTAGTTTAATCTTTTTTGAAAGCTATATAATGTTATTATAGTCTGAATATTATTACCTGCTCTGGGGGCTTTTCATTTCACCATAATTTTGGGTTCCTGAAGCCTATAATTGTAGTTACAGTGTGTAATAATATAAGTTCCTCTTACCGTTGCCCTTAATGGTAGTGTAATGGGAGGTAACATTAGTGTTAGGTGTATGGTTCTTTGTTCATTTACTCCTCAGTTCCTTGTCTTTGAAAAGCCATGTTGCAAAGCATGCTAAAGGGGACTATTAGGGAAAGATGTTGGAAAGAGATAGTGGGATAAGAGCTTGGACTTCAATTTGATTTTCTGTGTGTGTTAGCAAATAATTGAGAATATGATAATACAATGCTCACACATAATTAGTAGTTAAGTGCTTTTGTACATTTAAGCACACTTTACTGCATCTGATTACTTACATTAAAATGATAAATATATACGTATATAATTAACCCCATATGAGGTAGCCATGTTTAGTAGTTTGTAATGAAAATAAACGTTACTAATATTTTTTTTCCTCCCTCCAGTGGCCACTTTGAGACCTGAGTTACAATGTCATACAGATTCATTAGAGCTATAGTGTCTACCTTCAAAAGGCTTTTGGTATAAGTTTTCATTCATCTGTTATTTATTGAACACTTACTGGTGAAAGGCATCAGTGTTAGGTGCTCTTGGAGATTAAAAATAAAAAGAATAGGCAAAGAGAGGAAGGTGGCGGCAGAATAGGAGGGCCCTAGGCCCACCTCGTCCCTTGAATACCACTAGATAAGTATTGATCATCCTAAATACCCCAGAAATCAACCTGAAGACTGAAAGAACAAACTCTGCAACTAAAAGGACAGAAGAGGCCAGGTTGAAGAAGGCAGGAAGTGAAGAGATGTGGGTTACAGGACAAACAGATTGCAATCTCTGCGGAGAGGAGGGAGCTGTGGTCATAGAGAAGGAAAAGAGAGAAAGAAGCACACAGAAGAACACACAAGGAAAACATTTCCCCATACAGACAATGGTTTGGAAAGCAAGAGGAGCTGAATTCTGTGAGTTCTTTCAACCAATGGGACTTAAAGCCTAGAGTTTTAAAGGTCACAAGGCTTGCCTGGGATAGAGCCTGGAGAACACTGTACTGCTCCTGGATAGAAGTCAGGCAAACAACCTGGATGCATATAGTATGGAAACGGTGCTCCAAAAAGTACCTAGAGCACACAATAGGGAGATCATTTACTCTTCTTGAAGCATGTCCCTAAGAGGCAGCGTTAATGGAGACACCTCTCCTGGAACAAAGTAGCTGTCCAGTGCCATTTTCTTAGTCCCTCAGCATAAACACAGAGCCACCTGCTGAAAGCAGTGCAACAACAACACTGGCTGCCAAACTTGCTTACGCTAAGTCTCAATGCCTGTTCTCTGGTGGAACTGCCCTACTCAGCCACACTAGGCTCAGCCCAAGTGTGGTGGGCCGTTCCCACAGAAAAGCAGCACAAACCCCCTCCCGCACTCTGTCTCCAGATCAGAGAAATTGGCATAATCTCCGTTCTGGTGGAGGTGGTGACAGGTCTCATTTCACAAGCAGACCAGAGCACACACAGTTAAAACTCACCACATTCAAACAAGGGACCATGTACTACCCACAGGAGGCAATTAGAGCCTCTGCACACAGCTGGCCCCTCTGCAGATCAGAAACAACACAATAACAGAATGTGTGTAGCACACACCAGACACAATGCCTGAAATGTCAGGCCCTGGGTCCTACAGGACCCCTTCTTCATAAGGCTCTTACTTTCAGGAGCAGGAAACATAACTGGCTTTTCTAACACAGATAAGGCAGAGACTTAGACAAAATACCAAGACACCGGAATTTATCCCAAATAAAAAAAAAAACAGATAAGGCCACAGCCAGAGATCTAAGTGAAACAGATAAAAGTAACATGCCTGATGGAGAATTTAAAGCATCAATCATAAGGCTACTCACTGGGCTTAAGAAAAGAATGGAAGATATCAGTGACACTCTTACCACAGAGATTAAAGAGTTAAAAAAGAATCAGAGGTGAAGAATGAAATAAATGACATTAGAAACATATTTGATGCAATGAACAGTAGGCTGTAAGAATCATAGGAATGAATACATGACATAGAAGAATAAGTGATGGAAAGCGATGAAGCTGAACAAAAGAGAGAAGAATTATGCAACATTAGAATAGACTTAGGGAATTCAGTGACTCCATCAAACAAAATAACATTCCTATAATAGGAGTCCCAGGAGAAGAGAGAGAAAAAGGGACAGAGCATTTATTTGAAGAAATAATAGCAGAAACTTTCCCTAATCTGGGAAAGGAAACAGACGTCCAGATCCAGGAGACACAGAGCACACCCATCATAATCAACAAAAGCAGACCAACACCAAGGCGTGTTATAATTAAATTTGCAAAATATTGTGATTAAAGAAAATCTTAAAAGCAGTCCAGAAGGAGTAACTTAGATGGTAAAAGGGGATTTTTCAACAGAAGCTTGGCAAGTCAGAAGGGAGTGACATGATATATTCAAAGTGCTGAATGGAAAAAATCTGCAGCCAAGAATACTCTACTCAGCGAGACTATCATTCAGAATGGAAGTACAGATAAGGAGTTTCCCAAACAAACAAAAATTAAAGGAGTTTGTAACCACTCAACCAGCCCTGCAATGAAAGGGGATTCTTTGAGTGGACAGGAGAGACCAAAAGTGACAGTACAAATGTTGGAAACACAAAAGTACTAAAACTGAATATTTCTGTGAAAAAAATCAGTCAAGGAACTCATTCAAAAAAAGGATATAAAGTATAGTAACATATACCCAGAACATGGGGAGGAGAGAATAAAACCATGGATTCAAACTTAAATGACCATCAACTGAATATAGAATGCTATTTGCATAAGAAACTATATACAAACCTAATGGTAACCATAGATGAAAAAGCAGTAATAAGCATGCAAAGATTAAAGAAAAAGAAATCCATAAAGAAAATCAGTCATACATGAAACAGAGAAAAACAAGAAAGGATCAGAGAAAATCTCCAGAAACAACCACAAAAAGTAATAAAATGGTAATAAATATATATCTATCAATAATTAATGTGAATGTAAATGGACCAAACATTCCAATCAAAATACGTAGAATGTCAGAATTGAGGGGGGGAAAAAAAAAGACCCGACGTGGAAACAAAAGAGCTCTTGGTGTGTTTCTCCATTTGTTGTACTTCTGTGCAGCCTTTACGTGCTGGACCTGCTTCGTCCCCACTCTTTTTTGGGCGCGTCTTCCTGGGCGAGTGCCGGAAGGGAAAACAGCAGGACGTGCTACCAGTGCGGCAGTCTGGGGAGACTCCTGGGACTCAAAGACGAATTGGACTCTACGCCGGGAGAGGCAGGCCTCTCTCCTATGGAGTCCTTTATACACAGAAGTTCCAGTGTGGAGCTTGATGTCTGGTGTACGAGGAAGGCTCTTGATAAGTATTTGTTAATTCAGTGGATAGGTGGAAGAGAATTACTGTGTCTACGAACTTGAGCAAGTGATTTAACTTATCAGTGTTTTGCTTTCTTTTTCTGTAAATGACGTTACACTTTTTTCCCCATGTGTTTCAGGCAATAGTTTGTAAAATACGATGAAATTACTAGATAAGTGAAATGGAAGTGATAGACATAAATATGAGCCACATTTAAAAAAAAAAGACCCATCTATATGCTGCATACAAAAGATGCCCTTTAGATCTTAAGACTCCTGCAGATTGAAATGGATGGAGAAACATTTATCATGCAAATAAATGGCTGTCAAAAGAAAGCTAGAGTAGGAATACTTTTATCAGACGAGACTTTTTTTTAAGTTTATTATTTTTAAGTTATTTTTAAGTTGATCTAACCTCCAAATACATGGAGGTTAGATAACATGCTACTAAACAATGAATAGGTCAACCAGGAAATAAAGGAACAAATTAGAAAATAAATGAATACAACTGAAAATGAAACACAACAATCCCAAACCTTTGGGGTGTAGCAAAAGTGGTCCTAAGAGGGAGGTATATAGCAAGAAGTCCTACCTCAAGAAGCAAGAAAAATCTCAAATAAAAAACCTATCCTTACACCTAAGGGAGCTAGAAGAAGAACAAAAAACAGCCTAAATCCAGCAGGAGGAAAAAAATAATGACTAGAGCAGAGATAAATGATATAGAAACGAAAAAGAAAAAAGAATAGAACAGGTTAAGGAAACCCGGAGACGGTTCTTTGAAAAAATTCATAAAGTTAATGAACTCCTAGCCAGACTTATCAAAAAGAAAAGAGAAAGGACCCAAATAAATAAAACCACAAATGAGGAAGGAGAAATAACAACACCACAGAAATACCAACAATAAGAGAATATAATGAAAACCGATGTCAACAAATTGGGCAACCTGTAAGAAATGGCTACATTTCTAGAAACATATAAACTACCAAAACTAAAACAGAAAGAGGTAGAAAACTTGAACAGACAGTTAATACCTATTCTTCTCAAACTATTTCAGAAAACAGAAGAAGAAGGAAAACTCAAATTCCTTCTATGAGGCCAACATTACCCTGATGCCAAAATCACATAAAAACACCACAGAAAAAGAGAGAGAGAAAGAGAGGTCCAGGCGAAGATCTCTGATGAATATAGATGCAAAAATCCTCAACAAAATACTAGCAAACCAAATCCAACAATACATTAAAAAAACCATTCACCACAATCAAGTGGGATTTATTCCTGGGTTGCGAGTGTGGTTCAATATTTGCAAATAAGTAAATGTAATACATCAATAAAAGAAAGGATAAGAAACGTATGATCCTTGCAAGAGATGCAGAAAAAGAATTTGACAAAGTACAACATCCATTCTTGATAAAAACTCTCAAGAAAGTAGGTTTAAAGGGAACGTACCTCAACATAGTGAAGGGCATCTATGAAAAACTCATGACTAGTATCACCTAAATGGAGGAAAACTGAGAGCTTTTCCTCTATGAAACAAGACAGGGATGTCCACTCTCACTGCTTATATTCAACATAGTACTGGAAGTCCTAGCCATAGCAATCAAACAACAAAAAGAAATAAAGTCATCCAAACCATCAAGGAAGAGGTCAAACTTCTACTCTTTGCACATGATATGATACTCTATGTAGAAAACCCAAAAGACTCCACCAAAAAAAAAACTGTTAGAACGTATAAGTGAATTCAGTAAAGTTGCAGAATACAAAATCAATGTGCAGAAATCTGTTGCGTTCCTATACACCAATAATGAAGAAGCAAAAAAGAGAAGTTAAGGAATTAATCCCATTTACGATTGCGCTAAACATAGTAAGATACCTAACCAAAGAAGTGAAAGACCTGTACTCTGTAAAGTGCAAAACACTGATGAAAGAAATTGAAGACGATACAAAGAAATAGAAAGACATTCCATGCTTATGGAGCAGAAGAACAAATATTGTTAAAATGCGTATACTATCCAAAGCGGCGTATACAGCTAATGCAATCCCTAATGCAGTACCACCAGCATTTTTCACAGGGCTAGAACAAACAACCCTAAAATTTGTATGAAACCACCGAAGACCCTAAATGGCCAAAGCAATATTGAAAAAGAGTAGCAAAGCTGGAGATATGACAATTCCAGACTTCCAGTTATATTACAAAGCTATAGTAATCTAAATAGTATGGTGGTGGCACAAAAATAGACATATAGATCAATAGAACAGAAAAGAAAACCCAGAGTTGAACCCACAACTATATTGTCAATTCCTCTTTGACAAAGCAAAAAAGAACATCCAATAGGACAGGGACAGTGTCTTCCACAAATGGTGTTGGGAAAACTGGACAGCAATGTGCAAAAGAATGAAACCAGACCATTTTCTTACACCATACACAAAAATAAATTCAAAATGGATCAAAGGCCTAAATGTGAGACCTGAAATCATAAAAATCCAAGAAGAGAACACAAGCAGTAACTTCTTTGACCTCGGCCATAGCAACTTCTTTTTTGATATGTCTCCTGAGGCAAGGGAAACAGAAGCAAAAATAAACCATTGGGACTTCATCAAAGTAAAAGTCTTCTGCACAGAGAAGAAAATAATCAACAAAACTAACAGGCAACCTACTGCATGGGAGAAAATATTTGCAAATGACGTATCTGATAAAGTGTTAGTATCCAAGATATATAAAGAGCTTGTCAAACTCAACACCAAAAAACCAGATAATCCAATTAAAAAATAGAAGACAAGAATGGACATTTTTCCAAAGAAGACATCCAGATGGCCAACAGACACATGAAAAGATACTCAATATCACTCATCATCAGGGAAATGCAAATCAAAACTACTCACACATGTCAGAATGGCTGACATCAACAACACAAGACAACAGGTGTTGGCGAGGATGCGGAGAAAGGGGAACCCTCTTGTACTGTTGGTGGGAATGCACACTGGGGCAGCCGCTCTGGAAAATGTGGAGGTTCCTCAAAAAGTTAAAAAGAGAACTTTCCTATGATCCAGCAATTGCATTACTAAGCATTTATCCAAGGAATCCAAAAATACTAAATCAAAGGCATACACGTGCCCTGATATTTATAGCAGCATTACCTATGATAGCCAAACTGTAGAAGCAGCCCAAGCGTCCATTGACTGATGAATGGATAGAGAAGATAAACACACACACTGGAATATTATTCAGAAGAATGGGATAATATTAAGAATGTAATCTTGCTATTTGCAATGACATGGGTGGAGCTAGAGAGTATTATGCTGAGCGAAATAAGTCAGAGAAAGACAAATACCGTATGAGCTCACCCATGTGGAATTTAAGAAGCCAAACAAACAAGCAAAGGGAAAGAAAGAGAGGCAAACCAGGAAACAGACTCTTAACTATAGAGAGCAAACTGACGGTTACCAGAAGGTGGGAGATGGGGAGATGGCTTAAATAGGTGATGGGTATTAATGAGTGCATTTGTTGTGATGAGCACAGGATGGTCTATGAAAGTGTTGAATCACTGTGTTACACACCGTAAATTAACGTGATGTTGTATGTTAACTGGAATTTAATAAAAACAAAAAAATAAAAGAGTAAAATTACAAAAAATCAAATAAAAACTATATAGGCTTCAATTTTAGAACGGATCTTCTTTGAGGAAAGTGTAAAAGGGAAAAAGAGAAGTTATTGCCACAAGAAAAAAAATGCTATGGTGGTTTTAGTCATATGACTAAATTAGAATATTAGTCATATGACTAATATTAGAATGAATGAATGAATGAATCCTTTATTTCCTTCCTCTTAATATGTGCCTGCCTGTCTTATAGAGAAGAAATTAAGCTAGATTTCTCTTTCCACGTGTCTTATTAATTTTTATCCTATAACCTTGGGGTGAAAATTTATTTTTGCGTAATATGTTCTCATTTTTTTATTTTCATGATCCAAGTTAATTGATCAGTAAATTTCCAAGGTGATCATAGCTGCATTGTTTTTGAAATGGAAGCAATAGAATTTGACTCTAGTCTTGAGATCTTTGATGAATTCACTAAAAATAATACCAGGGTTTCTAGAGCAATGTGAGCCCATTCTTTATTTGATTTTTAAAAGTAACTTTGAATATAATTTTACTAACTCAGAAATCCATTCAGATTCCCTTATCTCTATGTATTGCATTCTGAGTAAACAGGTAGCATCGCATTTAAGAATTAGGTATTTCTTATAATTTAATCAGGGAAAGAATATCTTCGGTATGATTTATGCCAAGGATTGACATGCTTTGATTTATCTGACGACATATTCTCCTTTCAATTAGGGAAATAGAATACACTTTGTAATGTAGACTTTACCCTCCCCTCCAAACTGATTTAATCTATGCTCAGCTCTTGGATTGTTTTTAAAACTTCCAACTAGAAATAACAGAAAGTAAAGCCATGGGCAAAGTTTGGGGCAAAAGTATATAGAGAAATCTCTACTTAAGAAAGCGGAGAGGAGAGAATAATTTGCTCTTAACTCCTTCATGGTTTTTTTTCCCCCTAAAACTGAAAGAACGAGATCATTGTGAGAGGAAAAATAATCTGTAGCAACTCTGTTGAGGCTAAGCTTTTCTGTCGTGTCACATTATATGAAAATCATAAAAAGCTGCCACAGTTAGAACCGTAAATGCCCTTTGAGAAATTTGACATAAAAATCAAACCACCACTTTACTACATTTCCCCAAGTTCGATTTTTTTTTTTTTTAAGTTATATAATAGGTGTTAGGCACTACAAGAAGACAGTTACTAGGGGCAGATAATAGCGGATGGAAAGAATTCAAACAGGCAAGAAGCTCTATATAATGAGATTTTACAGGAAAATTGTTCTCTAAATCAAAATGAGGATGTGTTTTATTTTTAGCATGAGGAGCTTTTTAGATGAGAACTGTGCAGCCATTTCAAGGTGTGAGTTCTAACCAAATCCAATTATGAAGTAACCAGAGCAATGACTTAGGATTCCTTCACACTCCTTAAAGTTGATTATGATGATTAGAAATGTAGAGCTGACTGGTTTATCGGAGCATTGAACCTTTTGAAGTCTGTCCCTGCCTTCTCTGTGAAGTTTGTTTTGATAACTTCGATCCATATTGGTCTTTTTAATCATTGATTCACTGCAAAATTATTTTGTCCATTAACTATATATTTTCTTGTAAAGCCGTTTCTCTTGTCTTAAACTTCTCTTTTAAAACATTTATTGTCAGGGCACCTGAGTGGCTCTGTCGGTTAAGCATCCACCTCTTGGTTTCGGCTCAGGTCATGATCTCACGGCTTCGTGGGTTCGAGCCCCACATTGGCCTCTGTGCTGGCAGCACGGAGCCTGCTTGAGATTCTCTCTCTCTCTCTCTCTCTCTCTCTCTCCCCTCCCTCCCTCCCTCCCTCCCTCCCCCCCCCCCACTCGTGCTGTCCCTGTCTCTCTCAAAATAAATAAATATACTTTAGAGAAACCAAAATAAATTAAAACATTTACTGTCATTTGACTTTTTACATTTTTCTATTTTAACCCTTGAAATGAATTTAAATTCTCTCAAAGGCCGGCATGGTATTCTTTTTGCTGTAGCAGCTAACGGCATACTAGGTGTTTGATAAACTATTGTTTATTTTATCTTCATGGATGATTAGTTTTACTTAGCATTTAAAATTTAACAATCTGTTATAAAGGCATATGCATATTTTACCTTTTAAATGCAGCATGATTTATGCTTGGTTTTGATCGGTGATGGATGAAAGGCTTCTGGGAATTAAACTTACCACATTGAACAAAAACAGTGATAATTTTAGACTAAGAATTTTGAAAATTAAAGGATTGTTTTTCCCAATTAAGACGGTTAGGATTGTGTTTGGCTCTAGGTGACAAAACGCTCGTTACAATAGCTTGTCCACATAGGAGGTTTTCTCACATAGCAGGACCTCCACGATTCCAGGGGAAGTCCAGCAGCCTCAAAATCATGTGTCCCAACTCCTGCCGTCTTTAACATGTAGGTTTTCTCCCTTCCTGTGGTCTCAAGACGGCTAAGCCGCCTCTAAGAGCTGCGGCTGTGTTTTAAAATAGGAAAAGGGGAAATGGGCCGGGGGGGGGGGGGGGGTAAATGCATGTGCCGGGTGTCAGCTTCTACTTATAAGGAAAACAAAAGCTTTTCTGTCCACCCCACCTAAAAGAGGTCTGCTTAGAAGGCCTTGACCTGAAATGTGTCACGTGACCACTCGTAGCTTCTAGACACCAAGAGATCCAGATTTTTCCTTCTTCAGACTTAAGTTGCTTTTAATTAGGTAAAAATGACGTGACTGCTTTGTTAGTTTTCAGCTCACAGACATGGCACGGAGGTGCCCAGGGACGAGAATAACCCTAGCATTAATGTTCAGTAGTAGGCATCACTTCCCTCCCTTTACAGTCCTAGCACACAAAGGTCACTGAAAACAATGTAAATTAAGTGGGGAATTGAATGCACTGTGCTTGTATTTCCTCTTCCTCTTCTATTCTCAAGGAGTAACTTCCCAGTTAGCCGTATGTGTTGTCGATAATTCTCTCAATCTGCACCGTCCAGTACGGTAGCCACTGGCTACCTGTGGCTGTTGAAATTTAAATTAATTAGACTTTAAGCGCTTCGTCTTCCATCCTCCCAGGCATCCCATCAGGAGGGTCCGGGAGAGGTCACGCAACTTGGGGGTCCCAGCAGGTCCAGGTTCCCGCGAGTCCAGGGCCAAGCGAGTCCCGGGTCCAGGCGACCTGGGAGTAGGGACTGGCTACTCCAGCGGTGCCCAGGGCGTCCGGGCTGGAGGGGCGCAGGCAGCAGGAGTGAGCCTTCCTGCAGGAACATGAGGGAGCACCATGGACAGACTGTGCTTCTGGGGAACACAAACGTGGGCAAGATGTAGCTGCCGGAAAGGTACAACGAGTGGCACCCCCTGGACGTGGACAGCGCAGTGGGCGCTGCTTTCTGCCTGAGGCAATGGTACTTCTACAGCATCTCCGTCTGGGATGCCGCAAATTTTCATGGTCCTGCTGCCCTGGGCCGGCTGGCCTAGGAAGATTCCAGCATTCATTTCAAAGGTGGAGAGAAGGCGGCCTGCTTGGGATCTCCGGATCCACAGGCTGAGACGGTGGTGGGCACACTGGGTTTTCTTTCTGCCCCATTTACCCCAGCCTTGCAGCTGAAGAAGCCAGAAATTCAAAAGTGCCAAAGGGCACAGACAAAATGAAAAGCCTGTTCTTTTGCCTAAGGATCACGAAAGAGGTAGCCTAATAAGACAAACCTTTTAAACGATAACTGTTGTACTCAAGCCAAACGCCCAGAAAGAAGGGGGCACCGAGATCCCCACCATCAAGGTCTTGTAGGAGCTGGGGCTCTCACCTCTGCCGGGTGGTGAGGAGCCCCCCTTCCCGCACTCTGTGGTGCCAGTGGAGGCTGCATGGGGACCTCTGCCTCCACCTGCCAAAGAGAAAGCCCCAGGCCCTGCTGGGATGAAGGAGCCAGTTCAAATGGAAGATGTAATTAAGTAAGATCCAGCATCCCAAAGTACAGGATGGAAATGTCTGTGTTTCAATTAGGAAAAAAAAAAAAATCTCATCATACATCAACGAGGAAGAGCTCCAACTGAGTCAGAAAAGGACAATCACTGGTTGCCAACGTGGAGCTGACGGAGATGGCAGGGTTACCTGACAAGGTCTTTAAAGCAGCCATCTTGGGGCACCTGGGTGGCTCAGTCGCTTAAGCGTCCGCCTTCAGCTCAGGTCAGGATCTCGTGGTCCGTGAGTTCGAGCCCCACGTCGGGCTCTGTGCTGACAGCTCAGAGCCTGGAGCCTGCTTCGATTGGGTGTCTCCCTCTCTCTGCCCCTCCCTCACTCATGTTCTGCCTCTCTCTCTTTCTCAAAAATGAATAAACGTTAAAAAAAAAATTTAAAGCAGCCATCCTGAGAATGCTTCGGTGAACAATCATGAAGACTTAAACAAACGAGAAAAAAATAGCCTCCGTAAAAATATTTAAAGGAGACCCAAATGGAAATTTCGAAACTGAATTTTAAAAAGCAATAACCAAACTAAAAGGCTGAGTGGAAGATCTCTACAGCCACGTGGAGGGGAGAGAGAAGAAGGAACAGGAACGTTGTACATTGGAAGATAGAGCACTAAACACTAGCCAACCTAAAATACAGAGAGAAACTAGAGGGAGGTGAACAGATCCTCAGGGACCTGTAGCCCAGAAGATCCAACACTGTGCCATCACAGCTCTGGAAGGAGAGGAGTAAGGGCGGGGCTGACAAAGTCCTAGAGAAAGTAATGGCCGAGAACTTCCCAAATTTGGCCAGAGGCATAAACCTGCAGATTCTAGAACCTGAGAGAACTCCAAACAGGATAAGCCAAAAGAGATCCTTGCCAAGACACATGATAATTAAATTCTGAAAACTAAAGACAAGGAAAAAAAAAATCTCAGAAGCAGCCAGAGAGGGGGAAAAAAATCAGAGTGATGGCGGATATCACGTCAGCCACTATGGCGGCCAGAAAGAAGTGGCATCTTTTTTAAGTGCTGAAAGGAAAGGTGAAGAATATTGATAAATAATTCTTGTCCATTGTCAGTCCCAAAGACATGCTTCTGTTGCATATCCCACAGCGCTGACCCAGGACTTTTCACTTGTTTTGTTCTTTAATTTTTTTTTTTTATGTTTTTAATTTTGAGAGAGAGGGAGAGAGACAGGGTGCGAGTGTGGGGAGGGGCAGAGAGAGAAGGAGACACGAATCAGAAGCAGGCTCCAGGCTCTGAACTCACAGATGGTGAGATCATGACCTGAGCCAAAGTCGGACACCCAACCGACCAGGCCACCCAGGCTCCCCACTTGTTCTTTTCTTTAAATTGCATAGAGTGGAATGCTATTTAATGCTTAATAAGCTATTTAGGCAAACCTGGGAGGGGTTTTTTTTACATGAATTTTGAAAGCTTTTAGCTTTGTAGTTTAAAAATGGGCAACAAGTGATGGGCATTGAGGAGGGCACCTGTTGGGATGAACCCTGGGTGTTGTATGGAAACCAATCTGACAATAAATTTCCTATTTTAAAAAATGGGCAACAAGCTTTGCATACATAATCGTTTTTGGTTTTTGGTAAAATTGTCTTGGCTTTGTTTTATTTTTCAGTAAGGTTCATTGAATATTTGCTTACATGCAGTCAAATTCACCCTTTTTAATGTATAGTTAGGAGTTTCGACAAGTACATAGAGTTGTGCAACCACAATCAAAATACAGACCATTTCGGGGCGCCTGGGTGGCGCAGTCGGTTAAGCGTCCGACTTCAGCTCAGGTCACGATCTCGCGGTCCGTGAGTTCGAGCCCCGCGTTAGGCTCTGGGCTGATGGCTCGGAGCCTGGAGCCTGTTTCCGATTCTGTGCCTCCCTCTCTCTCTGCGCCTCCCCCGTTCATGCTCTGTCTCTCTCTGTCCCAAAAATTAAAAAAAAAAAAAAAATACAGACCATTTCCATTATTTACAAAAATAATTAGAAATAAATTAAACTTTAAAAATCACTGCGTCAGCCACACTCGCCACGTTTCAAACAGCACATGTGACAAGTGACTACCGTATCGGACAGCACAAATACAGAACACTTCCATCCCTGTAGAAAGTACTGGTGGCCCGTGCTGTCATAAATTGCTATAACACGCATGGTTCCTGTTTAAATTTATTTCAGATATCAATAAAACAAAATTAAGGAAGGAATAAATTGTCCGTTGGTATCTTTTTGCTTCTGTGTATTTTTTAATTGGAGAAAGAGAAAGCAATCACTTTGACCATAGCTTAATTCGCCTGCCATATTCTGAAGAGGTCCATTCGAATCCATATACCTAGGGTTAGGGCATCAGTTTCAACATTCTGAGTTATTAAGTCCCAAACACACCCATGGAGTTCGAGAAAATATGTAAGCACTTTGAAGATTACCAGTTCTAACATGATCAAACAGGAATATAAGTAATATGGCTCATGTCATATAATTTTCTTTTATTTATTTTTTTTTTACTTTTTTTTTTCAACGTTTTTTATTTATTTTTGGGACAGAGAGAGACAGAGCATGAACGGGGGAGGGGCAGAGAGAGAGGGAGACAAACAGAATCGGAAACAGGCTCCAGGCTCCGAGCCATCAGCCCAGAGCCTGACGCGGGGATTGAACTCACGGACCGCGAGATCGTGACCTGGCTGAAGTCGGACGCTTAACCGACTGCGCCACCCAGGCGCCCCTATAATTTTCTTTTAAAGATCAAGTTTGCTTTTCCTTGTCTGGGTTGCCCTTTCATCTTACAACTCCTTTAAGTGATCTGTGCTACCTGGTCATACATGTTCTGTTCATTGCAGCATTATCCCAAGGCCCAGGCTCCTAGATTTTTTCTTCTTCTTCATCACCAATCATGTTCCAACAAGAACAGCCCCTCTTGCCTCTCATAATTTCAGTTGTTTATTGTATGCTATAAAAAAAAATGGAAAATGATAGATAATAAGATTTTCACTAGGAAATATACTCCTGTTCCTAGGAGTAGAATATCTCAACATTTCCCCAGCTGTTCTGCAGAATACTAGACATTCCTCCTGAAAAAAATCAAATAAGCTGAGAGTTGTGCATGGACTTTGCGTGTTACGGAGAGCTGAGGTGTTATCACCATAGCAAAGTCCCTGACAAGTCCCACAGGGATGTTAGCATCGTTTAGCTCAGCATTTCTCCATAGAAATTGTTTGTGTGGCATATCCGAGGAACACAATTTAGAGAATGTTAATTTATTTAAATTAAGACTCTGTGAGTCACTTGATTTCTCTGCATGCGTTTGTTTTCACCAAATTAATCTTTCAGAACTCTTTTAACACTGTCTATAATTTGGGAAGGCATGTGCGCCCAATTTGAGGGCGGCATTTGTGCCTTTCATTGTGATCTACCTACCAGGGTCCAAGGAATGACGCTTTCTCCAGAATGAATATCTGAGGGAAAGAATTTAGGAAGTTTTCTATAAAATCAGCATTGTCTGTGAAGATATATTTATGTATTACATATAACATTATATTTGTATTTTTATTTTTATATTTATAATTTATATTTTTATATAATTTTATATATTTTATATTTATATTTATATTTATATATATTACATGTAACATTATATTTTAAATGTTGCTTACTTATTAAAATCTGCATGAGTGTTAGAGAGAAGCACACAATATACAGCATCATTTAAGGACATTAAATGCCTGTATACATTTTAGCATTTTCCTATGTAAAGTCTAAATGACTGAAATCACACACTTTTCGTGGTTTTTTTTTTTTTAATTTTTTTAACGGTTATTTATTTTTGAGACAGAGAGAGACAGAGCATGAACGGGGGAGGGGCAGAGAGAGAGGGAGACACAGAATTGGAAGCAGGCTCCAGGCTCTGAGCCATCAGCCCAGAGCCCGACGCGGGGCTCGAACTCACGGACCGCGAGATCGTGACCTGAGCTGAAGTCGGACGCTTAACCGACTGAGCCACCCAGGCGCCCCTCGTGGTTTGTTTTTAAGTAGAAACTTTTATCTCTTCCTCTGTCTGTTCAGTTACAGAGATCCTCAATGGGAATATATAAGAAGAACCATAAATTCTATTTACATTTATTTTTATCTCCTTCTTTATCTCCTTCTTTAAAAGTTAATATTTAGTTTATATTTTCTCCAAGACCTACTATATTAATAAAGTTATACGTGTATAAAATTTGAATAAGTATGGATTGGTATGTATGGGCCACGTTTTTTAAATTTTTTTAATTTAATTTAAGTTTTTAATATAATTTATCGTCAAGTTAGGTAACATACAGTGTATACAGTATGGTCTTGGTATTGGGGGTAGATTCCCGTGATTCATCGTTTCCATGCAACACCCAGTGCTCATCCCAACAAGCGCCCTCCTCCATGCCCATCAACCATTTTCCCCTTTCTCCCCTGCCCCCCCCCCACCCTCAGTTCTCTGTATTCAAGAGTCTCTTATGGTTTGCCTCCCTCCATCTCTGTAACTATTTTTCCCCCTTCCCTTCCCCCATGGTCTTCTGTTAAGTTCCACATATGAGTGAAAACATATGATATCTGTCTTTCTCTGACTGACATACTTCACTTAGCATAATACCCTCCAGTTCCATCCACGTTGCTGCAAATGGCCAGATTTCACTCTTTCTCATTGCCAAGTAGTATTCCATTGTATATATAAACCGCCTCTTTATCCATTCATCAGTGGGCCACAATTTTTTAAATAGTAGGTGTGTCCAGTCAGAAAAATTTGGAGACTACTGCTCCTCAATGCGTCAAATGTCAGCTGTCCCTGTGCCTGTAATTAGATACCTTTGGTAATTCAGATTGTAGTATTGTTTTCTGAAAAGAAGTTACGATATGAAGGATCGTATGTAAATTTAGCTGTTTGGGAGGTTTCCCTCATGTAGTTTCTTGAACTCCTCTTTACCGAATAGAAAACTACTTTTTCAATATGAAAAAGAGAGCTTATAATCACAGATGTTCCCTTAAGTCTTTGTCTCTTTAAATTTGATTTTTTTTTTTTACAACCAGAAGGCATGTTCTAGCTTATTTCTCTTCTTTCTTTGACTCTTGAAGCTTAGATGTCAAATTAAAAGTTAACTTGCTTTAAATTGCTTAGAAATACCCTTTACTTGGGGTGCCTGGGTAGCTCAGTCGGTTAAGCATCCAACTTTGGCTCAGGTCATGATCTCATGGTTCATGAGTTTGAGCCCCACATGGGGCTCTCACATGTCAGTGCGAAGCCCCTTTCGGATCCTCTGTCTCTCTCTCTCTCTCTCTGCCCCTCCCCCATGTTATTTCTCTCTGTCTCTCTCAAAAAATAAACATTAAAAAGAAACCTTTTTTTTAAATAGCCTTTACTTGAGCAGCTTCCTAATTGCATCATATCCACTTTTAAACTTGTGTATTAAGCTTTTTATCCAATATTTAAGTCATATAAAATGTGTCACATCTGTTTCTTTACAAAAAATCTATGTATGGGGCGTCTGGGTGGCTCAGTCGGTGAAGCGTCCAACTTCGGCTCAGGTCACGATCTCACGGTCCGTGAGTTCGAGCCCCGCGTCGGGCTCTGTGCTGACAGCTCAGAGCCTGGAGCCTGCTTCAGATTCTGTGTCTCCCTCTCTCTGACCCTCCCCCGTTCATGCTCTGTCTCTCTCTGTCTCAAAAATCAACATTAAAAAAAAAAAGAAATCTACGTCAATTCCTTTACATTGGAAGATTCTTCAGGTAATTTAGTGACTCTGATTTTAAGCCTTTTGTAAGACTGGGAATGGGGATGGGGCTGGATATTTTTTGATCATTTTGTCTTTTTGGTCTCCCTACACTCCTGCTTATTATTTCAAATAACTTTAATTATGTGGCAACTCTTTGCATGTGATCATGATGCTGACTGGTATTTTTCAACCTCCTGTGGTTTTGTTGGTTTTGTTTTTTAAGGTATAATCCCAATGTCAAACCCTGTTTTGCTTCCTTTTCTTCCCTTAGTTTGATTTGTATATTGATATCACGGTCAGGTGGGCTATAATTCTTTCAAGGAAAAGAATAGAGAACTGAAGTGCAAATTCTCTAAAGCTTAAAATCTGTTAAAAATGAATTTATTTGGTTTTGAGCGTTGAGTCTAATTATTTTGCGTTAACATGAAAATAACCTAGAATAATCCTTTACAAACTTACAGGTAAAAGCCAATTGAATTATTTCACAACTCCAAAAGCCTAAGAGATGTCACGTATCTTTGTTTTTTTTCTAAATCAAATAGAATGTGGTCAGAGTGTTTCTTCTAGATAGTTGGGGAATTCACCGTGTTGGTCATCTTTCGAGATTCCCCTTTACCTCACTGTCTTTCAAGAGCCTTTGAGAGGCCTCTGGGTACGCAGAAAAGAAATCTCCTAGTGGATACAACAATTCTGCCTTCCTTTTCCTTGCCTAGGGATCTTAGTTGTTCTAGATTATTTTCTAAAATCCATGGTTTTCCGAAACAAAGAACTATTAACACACTTTGGGGGCAAGGAAATCCAGACTTCAGGGACATAGCCTGCCATGTGAGAGTGAAAGAGGAAATATACCTGTTACTCATTTTTAAAGACATAATGCAATTACTTTCGCGGTCAGGTTATCTTGCAACCCCATTCATCAAGTTTTAGCAGGTTGCCTACTAAGAGATTCTGAAAGAATACAACCAAGGAAGGCTAAAGAATCCTGAGGGGGATGAGATCTGTAATGTTAGCTCCTTCTGTCTATGAGGTTGTCACAGGGAGGTGGCAGTTTAAGGACACTTGCCTGTCATGCTGAGCTTACAAAGGGGAAGCATATGGCTAATTTTGAAACTCAGCTTATAGTCTCTTCTATGATATTGCCTAAATCATAATACACTAGAGAATGGAAATAGGTGCCATTATGAATGATGCCAGACAACAAGAATGAACTAAGATTGTACAGGGTGAAGATACATAGTTACCTTATATATAGATAAAGAAAATTAAATAAGTGTCAGCCCTTTGCAAACTGAGTTATTTGATATATGGATTCTTTTCTTGAAAAACATTATGTTATGTGGTCATTGGTTATAATCTATCTGAGAAAACCAAAAAGCAAACAGGCAATTTGGGTATGATGAAACAGTCTATGATTGGGTAAAAACAGTATATTCCTTTAAATTAAATCTGGCCATAAATGAGAAGTTCTTCAATTGTACCTAATGGAAAATTCAACTCAGACTGGCTTTAAGAAGGAAGACAATTAGTGGCTTATGTAACATAACTATTGTGTGGGCTTCAGGCATGGCATACTCAAGGCTCCAGCTCATTGCTCAGTGTTGCCCTTCAACATTGCCATAGCTGTTACAGGATATATTTGGCATACCATACTATATTAACAATGAAAGAGAACTTTCCTTTCTTGACCTTCAAATGAAACTGCTTAGCTTCTCTCTGATTGGACTAGCTTAAGTCATACAGTCTCACCTAAACAAATCATTGTGACAAGGAGGATGGAAGTTTTCACCCTCATTCCTTGGTTTTATAAAATGAGATATTGTGAAGGCTACCAGTTTGCCTACTGTAGTCACTATTCTGTGTCAGAAAAGATTTCCCAGAGAAATGAAGGTTTAAATGAAATATAATTCCTGTATGATCAGACTAACCATCTTATGAACACGGTTCATTTTTTGTTTCATTATATTTTCTTATTTCTCAGTAGTGCTCTGTAAGTAATTGCGGAATTTAAAAGCTGGAAAGAGAAAGAAGACACAGAATGCCATCTCCTTTCTCATTTCAAAAGGAATTGAAATGAACATACGTATTCATTTTTTTAATTACACATCTAGAAAAATATAATGTATTATATAAACATGTCTAAACAAGGACTCCCAACACCGAAAAACAGGAAAAATGTGGTTATTACCTTATTTCATTCCTTTTTTATTCTCTTTTTCTTTCTCAAGTCTTCGATGACATCTCCGAATACCAGCTTTAATTCGTAACAAAAATTGAGCAAAGAATATTGCTCTTATAATTTGGAGGCTCCATCCTCTCCTCAGATATAGGGGAACTTTCATAATATAGGAACATGTGTCCTGCTTCTTCTCGTATTTGCAGAAATGGCATGAGCTTTCTGGAGCCGGGCATCTAAAACCTTGCCTTATGTGTTACTGGCAAACTGCACAACTTGTATAATTCTCAGTTTGAGCGTCTGTAAAACGGGGATAGAAAGCTCTATGTCACAGTATAGTTATCAGGACTAAAAGCACATTTAAGCTCTTTGTAAATAAATCTCAACCCTGCAGTTGTATTTGTTCTACCTGTGTGTCACTTCTCTTCACATCTCCTTTTTGCTCTCACGTGACACTAGTATTTTACATCGTCCACCAAAGTAGACAATTACGTAAAGTCACTCTGTAAAACAAATATTAATTTTAGATGATTAAATAGGTTTGTATGGAGGTCCCTCTTGCTAATCGTAGCAATTATCCTGGGTGAAAAATGACCGATGCTTGAAAAACCAATTAATCACGAGGACTATTTTTGCAGCATAAATAAATCAAACTTTCAAATCTGAGATGGACTCAAAAGGGCAATAGCAGTGTTTCAAAGCCTGTTGCCATTTGATGCTACAAACTTTAAAAAAGAGAGAGAGGCTCGTTTTACTCAAGGTGGTGTCCCAGTGCTCCAGAAAAATGTGTGTTTTTCGTAATAGACGAGAATTTTTTACTTGGATTAGAAAGAAATTCTTGGAGTGTAGTGAGAGGAGCACCTTCTGTTGAAACAGGTTTTCAGACAGCTGAGTAAGATGTGTGCACCTCACGTCAGAGATGGGACGGTTTTGAGAAACCCCGCGGCTGGAGACAGGTGTGTTTGAACCCAAGGAGGTGTGCAAGGATATTTGCACTTTGTTTCTTCTAAATCATTCTTACCTTGCTTGATCAAGGCGGAAGAGGAAGAAAATGTGCATGGTATTATGGGAAAGTTTTGCCTCTGTCCTATGGAGGGTTTTAGGACAAGAACGTTCTGGATATTAGTGCCAAACGCCTAGTGTTTGTTTACTTAAAGGTATTGTCACAGCTCTGGTTTCTGGGAAGCAGACTCTGAGATGCAGGTGAGCATACGGGAGGTTTATTTGGGAGGGTTCTTGGGGTCAACAGAAGGGAACAGAAGGAGAAGCTGGGCTGTGAAACATTCCCAGTAGAGACCTCGTCAGAACTGAGGCTGAAGTGACCCTTCAGAATTGTTATGATTTGGGGAGAGGGGACCAGACCTTTATAACTTCACGTCCAGTCACCCATTGGAGATGGGCTTTAGGGAAAGGAAATATAAACTTGTGCGAGGTGATGTACTTCAACCAAAGCAATTCCTATAAGGGAGTTGACAGCTGAAGGTTGTCTATCAGGAGCACTACCGGCAGCTGAGGAAATAATTCCCTCCTTTCTGAAGGGGATTCTGGGGAGCGTATCACAGCTTCTCAGCATAGATAAGTTCACTATTTCAAATGAGGACTAGCTGGAAAAAATTAAGTGTCCAAAATTGAGTAGATTGCTGAAGTAAATTGCAGTGTATTATAAGCCAATATGTACTGTACGATATTGTTTTGTTGCAATATTTATTGCCCAAGTACATATATATTTATAGAAACACATACCACTTATATTTCTGTGAAGATTATACATATCCATATGGAGTGCTTTGGGAGGAAATATGTATATATATACATACATATATATGTGTGTATATATATATATGGAAATATGGGAGGAAATATGTATACATATATGTGTGCGTATATGTGTGTATATATATATATGGATATGGATATGGATATAGATATAGATATAGTGAAAACTTAATATGGTAAATATGGGCTACCCCCACTGACAGGTGTTCATTCACACATTGTCAGGTGTTTCATACATACTCTGTATGAAATGCTCACTTAAGGCAGTGATATATATAAATGAATATGTATATATCTGTATGTATATATATATATATATATATATCTCACATATATAATTAATATTTATAACTATAATAAAAATTAGAATTGTCTTTGGGTGGGTAGGGTTATGGGTGTTATTTATGCTGTTTAATGGATTGATGTTTCCATACAGTGTTATGAGTCTGTATCGTTTCTTTATATAAAGAAAAACAGCAAAAGAAACTTTAAATGATCACTCTGGAAAAGAATTCCAATATCGGATATTTAGATTTGTTCAACTTTTCCATTAAAGATGCTGAACAGCAGAAATAAATGTAAGAATAGGACAAAAAGAGCAGATTTTGAAAAACGGAAAGAAATGCTTAAAGACAGAATTGTTGCTCAGCTACCATTACTGAAACACACGGCATCTGGCTTTGGCCACCTTGCTTTTGACAAATTCCCTTTGGCCAAAACATGTGAGGCCAAATAATATGCTACTATAAAATTCTGGGCGCTCGTGCTTACCGTTTATTATGCCCTAGCATGTCCCAGGCACTGTAGTATACACATGGCATTTAATATTTCTAATCCTCAAGTGTAGTGCGCCCTAACTGGTATTATACTTGTTTTCTAAAGGAAGAGAATCAAAGACATTCAGTTAGTTGCCCAAGGCAATACCATTGGCAAATGCCTGGATTCCAACCCAGGCTTATTGGCAAGAAACCATGTGTATACACACACACACACACACACACACACACACACATACATACATAACATACACAAATTACGTATATAACAAATATATATTTACAATGAACTTAGCATTGAGAAGTACTCATTAGGACATATTTGGGAATAAAAAGAGTATAGACGAAAATGTGTTCCCCAAGAAAGATGATGCATCAAAATAGGCTTTCTTATGATCTTCAACTATTCTTTGAAAAAATATACCCAGGGAAGCAATAATAGGGAATCTGAATCTTGAGCAGAAAAGCAACAGAGAACTTGTCAAAGAGCTAAGTTATGAATGTCAGGGGAAATAATGCTTTTGCAGCCCAGATAGGCACCCATAGGGTAAAACAAATTGGTCTCACCACAGTGTGCATCTCCGTAAATGAATCTCTTGTATTCAGCTATGATCAAGCTCATTCTTCCCCTTCCCCACCCCTCACTGCACACACACGCATCTCATAGGATACTTATATAGATACCATCCTGTGTTTTTAACTAAATTACTAGGCCCAGGTATTGTTTGGCTTCAGTGGGGAAACAGTAATGGTATGAGAAACAATAGATCAAAGACAAGGCAGGATCGTGAAATTACTCAATTAATAGAAATGGTACAGAGAGATGAAATGAAATCTTTAAAGATCTGGTTGTTAAGTCATGTTGGACAAATACAGCCACGAGGAAATCAAAAGAGAAATATTTGGGGGCACCTGGGTGGCCTCAGTCAGTTGAGCGTCCAACTTCGGCTCAGGTCATGATCTCACAGTTTGTGAGTTCGAGTCCCGCATCGGATTCTGTGCTGACAGCTCAGAGCCTGGAGCCTGTTTCAGATTCTGTCCCCCTCTCTCTCTGCCCCAACCCCACTTGTGCTCTGTCTCTCTGTCCCTAAAATAAATAAACATTAAAAAAAAAGAAATTTTTAAAGTTTTTATTTAAATTCCAGTTAGTTAACAGGCAGTGTAATATTAGTTTCAGGGGTACAAGTTAGTGATTCAACCCTTCCGTACAACAGCCGGTGCTCATCCCAAGTGCCCTCCTGACTCCCCATCACCTATTAAAACAAAGAGAAAGAGAGAAATTTAATGTTATCCTCCAAGAACCAAATCAAATGCATTATTGACTTGAAGGAGGTGAGAATTACAGGGAACTCTTGCTTTTGTACTGGTTACACTTCCTTAACGAATAATGAATTTTAAAGTGTGTGGCTTGCACAGCGCTGTCAATTGTCCTCAGTCAATATCATTATGCATAGCTGTTGGATCGTTTTTGGTAGATAACAGTAGTAAAAGCTTAGTGTGTTAGTAAGGGTTAGTTACTCTCCCATACCCTCACTCTCAGGTGTTATGATCACAATCTGTGTAAAACCTTTACTCAAGGCAGGCATGAGAATATTCTAAAATTTAAGGGTAGGATTCACTTAACCTTAGAGAGGGTATCATGCAATCAGAATCTTTGGATTCATGTGGATATACAGCATGGTGTGGACCTCAAAACTTGGGTACCATTCCAAAAAGTACAGGGTCCGTAGCTTGCTGGATTTTTATATCTGGTCCTGATAAAGATGACGGAAGTCTCTAATATAGTTTACCCCAAACATGCATCTTGAATAACAGCGATCTCATAAATGAAAATTCGTTGCTAACATTTGTTTTGCTCGTTAGCAACACCTCTGGTGTTGACTGATTAAAATGGTTAAAAATGCTTATAGCACCTGCCTCAGGAATCTGACCTTTCTGATTAAAGTCTGACCCCTCCCCCATATGAATTCCTGATTGAGGCCACTGACTGCTAACACATTGATATTATCACATATACAATATCTGTGCTGAAGTCTATTAAATTATAGACTTCATGACATAGAATTCAAAATGTTTTTCACAGAAGATGGTTTTGGGGTTTTGTTGGTTTGTTTTCCCACCAGCATTTTAACATGCATCCAATCAAGAGTCTTGAATGATTCATAATCTCCAAGGTCAAATTTCTTCATCCAATTTATCTTCCTTACAGAAATCATCATGGGTAGTTGAAATGTGTAGTGTAGGTGTGCCTTGATTTAGGGTATTCAGCCTTAAGAATATATCTTTCTGGTGAATGAGCTGACTCTGGGTCAACAAGTATTTGTGCCAGGATTTTGTCCCTGTTCATAAATATTTTAAGTGAGACGTTTCTTTCATTTCTGTTGATGCCCAAACTACGTGAGAAATTGGATTATTTTGAGTGGTCTCACAACGAAACAAAACACGAAGCCCCCAAATGAAAAATTCTTTCTACTTATTCAGAAGAGGCAACTGTTTTGCGTAGGTTCAATCACAAAAGAAATGCTATTATGTGAGAATATCTCCCTGGCTTGTACGGGGGTAATGGGGCATGGGATTTACAGATTCGGCATTCACGGAAACATTGAAAAGATATGTAGCTTTTCCCTACAACTTTGCTTACTGAAACCCTCAGTGTTCGCTGTGAAAAGAGTTTATTGTTTGCTTTTCATGCAGATCATCTCAGTTTTTATTTGTTTATTTAATAGTCTGTAATTTAGAATAATGTAGTCTTTTTTTCTGGTACTGTTTTGAAGTAGCAAGCAGAAAATGCTAACAGGAAACAGATTAGCAAGTATCCCATGAATCAGAGTTCATTCTTTTTCTTTCCCTTCCTCCCCGCTCTTCTTTCCTTCCTTCTTTGCCTTCTTTCCTACCTCCCTTCCTTTGTTTCCTTCTTTGTGTCCTTCTTTCTTACCTTTCTCCGTTCCCTTCTTTCTCCCTTCCTGTTTATCTATATCTTCTGCTTTGTCAATGGGAGAATCATTTACTGTAAACAGACCGGCCGATAGTGAAGTTTCTGTGAAATCGCAGGAGTGTGTAGATGGGTGGACTCTCGGGTGGGAGCCGCCTGGTGCTCTGCATTTCTTATTCTCCCTCCACCGACTTTGTGATTAATTCCAAGGTAGACAAAAGTTTTCATCTTAAACTAGTTTTCAAAGTTAATTTCTAATGGCGTTGCTCTTCTTAAAAATTAACATCCCTCCAGTATGAAAATCTCCAGTAGTGAATCAATTCAGGTGATTCAGGGGTGTAACTTTTGCAGCAGGTGAGTGTATGGACTGATACAGCTACACCCATAGACTTCACTTGTGACCTTCTCGTCTCTGTACCTTTTTGTATATCTAAGATGTTTCATCATTATGCTCTGTAAAACAACCTCATCATGTTTTTAATAGCTGGGGTGGGTAACGGGTAAGGGAGGAGAATCATGGGAAAAGCTGATCATAATGCTACTTCAACTCCAAACTTCGGCTGTTAATGTCATCACCACCAACATTTTAAATTGATGCTGTTACTGTTTTGCAGTTCTTTTCCTTTGATTACTCTTGTGGATGTAAGCCTTTAGGCATAATATTTATGTCCAGGATTTATGCAGGATTCTTCTAAAGAGACGATGAGGCATCCATTGTACTGTGAGAAACCTCATCATTTAAAAATTTCTTAATTTGGTTTTGCTCAGAATGATCGGAAAGAATAAAGGCTATGTAGGATTCATCTCGTGAGAATTAGAGCGGGAGGCTTAATATTTCAGGCCTTTCTTAATATTGGCACATCTATGAATCAGCAGTAGATTTTTTTCTCTCCTTTGAAATATAAAATTCTAGACTTAATTAAAATCTCACTCGTGTTTTACCCCCGGATGAGTCTATGTTTGAATGTTCTTCCACTTTGTTTTCAACTTTGGAAGAGAAGCGAGGAGAAAAGAAAACAGCAGCGTCAGTAATTGCTATTCCTCTGTCACCTCCTGTAACGCTTGGTTATTTTAACTTATCGTTGAGAAATATCTCAGAGGTCCCTTCCCTCTATTTGTTTTGTTTCTGTACATGTTTGTATTTCCTCAGTTTGGAGAAAACCGGCTGCCATTCTGAAGGTCATTTACCTGAAAATGATAGAGAGCCGCCTCACTTCAGACAAGTGCATAGTAATTATCTATCAGCGATCATTGTTCATTAGTCCCCTATTTCGGGATGGAGGGACCGCCTCCCCACCTCCCGCCCCCTTCCCCACCCCCACCCCCCCAGCACATTATCCCAGAGCCTACTGATTCATTCACGTCCTTGGGCTAAATTGGCCACCCACTGTGCTCGTGTTGTTTTGTGTATGGTGGTGAAAAGATTTAATTGGATATTGTTGAAAAGACACAGAGGCTAACTCTCAATTTTCCTGTGTGGCTCTTCCCTCTCCCTCTGCACCGCCTCCTTTCCTTGATGAGAAAATTGCCCTCTCCATGGTAACAATTAAAAAAAGCTTTCCGAGTTTTTGGTAGTACTTGTTGCAGAGAAAAGAAGTCAAAAAGTAGAAGCAGTTTAAAAATGAAAAGGGGGAGGAAGACAGCTGGGAAGAAGGCTTAATGTTTATGAGTGGGTGTTGATGGGGGAGAATGAAGCTGAATGAGCAAAGCTGAAGGGAAGCTGGTGTTTCTGTATCCCAGAAGGCAGTCCCCCCTTCCTATCCTGCGGGCTGTCATTCCCCCAAAGATAAGGGCTTTATTCTGGATTTCTGCCAGGATTCACTCCTGAAGAGCTGCTAGTCACAAAACAACAACACCCCGATTTCCTCAAGGAGTCACAGTTCATTATTATTTTTTTTTAATGCAACGCTTCTGTGAGCTGCAGTTTCCACCTCTTAATAGGGACATTCAAAGGGACTTTGGGTGACAGGATGAGGGAGATGGGAACAGTGAACCTCTCCTGCCTCTGGAGGCCTTTGGTTAAACTAGGTTTGCCATGGAGGGCTGGATTCTCACCGCTTCGTGCCTCCTGTGCTTTCCAGATTGTGGAATTTTGTAACCCTTCGCACTGACTTTCGCGTAGTACTGAATCAGCCCCGAGAAGGGTGTGCCACATTGTGACCGAAAGTTTAATGCTAAGTGGCTGCAGACCATTGGTGGTGGGGTGACTAATGGCTCCCCAAAGATAGCTGTGTCCTCACCCCTGCCACCTGTATGTTACCTTACACGGTGAAAGGGACTTGGTGGAAAGGGTGAGGTTAAGGATGTTGACACGGGGGCGGGGGATCTTCATGGATTATTCTGGTGTGCCCATGGTCATCACAGAGGTGCTTAGAAGAGAGGCCGCGAGGAGATAATCCAAACAGGCAGGGGGAGGGATGAGAAGGTGCTGCCCTGCTGGCTTTTAAGATGGCACAGCTGGGCCAAGAGCCCAGGAAGCCTCTGGAGCTGGAAAAGGCAAGGGAACAGGTTGTTTCTCAGAGATTCCAGAAGGAACTCAAGCTCTGTTGACACCTTAATTTTTGTTTCTAACACCAGTGTTCAGACTTCTGACCTCCAGAAGTGTAAAACAATAAATTCAGATTGTTTTAAACCACTAAATTAGCGATAGGAAACTAATACAGCCATGAACATTTAATAACAACTGATTTTGCACAATTTTAATGCAGGCTTTCTTAATGCAGGCTTATTTTTTCTTAACTATAAGGAATTAAAGTAGGGTATGAAGAAAATGACATGATCGCCCATTTTAACCACAGAAATATGTATTTCCGGTATTTAAAAAAAGACAGGGGTGCCTGGGTGGCTCAGTCGGTTGAGCGACCGACTTCGGCTCAGGTCATGATCTCGCGGTCTGTGAGTTCGAGCCCCGCATCCGGCTCTGTGCTGACAGCTCAGCCTGGAGCCGCCTTCTGATTCTGTGTCTCCCTCTCTCTATGCCCCTCCCCGGCTCATGCTCTGTCTCTCTCTGCCTCAGAAATAAACATAAAATTTTTTTTTTAATTTAAAAAAAGACAAATTTGGATGCAATGGTGCGGCATGACAGCGGTAAAGACAAAACAAGAGAAAATGTCCATTTGGAAATGAAGTTGGGAAAAATGAACAGTAACAAACCAATTATGTAACTTTCCCTCCTTTTTTTTTTTTTTTTTTTTCATGATTTGTTTAACCCGTTGCACTCGGTTTTAGATACTGAACTGCCATGAAGCACTGATGGGTTCAGTGTCAGTAGAAGCATCACAGGGGCAGGAAAGTGAAGAATGTATTTGAGAAGAGAAAGGAGAGTAGTTTGTTCAGATGCTGCGGGCGGACAGGGATAGGCGTGGCAATCGGGCAGACCTGAGTTCAAATGCTTTTCTCCTCCCACGTGTCTGGCTGTCTTTGGGGAAGTTATGAGTCTCCTCTGAGCCCATTTGGTCATGTGTAAGAATAGCCAGCTAGGGAGGGTTGTCTCAGGATTAAATCGTGTTTGTGAACCATCTAGCCCAGCTTCTGCTACATTGTAGCTGCCGAGGAAGTGGTAGCTATGATGTACCCGGGGGGAAAAAAACGCTGGAAAAGGACGATCTGGGGCATTTTCTTCCACCCACACCACATCTTACTTTTGTGACTTTGCATAAGTTATGTAACCTCTCTGTGCTTCATTTCTCTTATCTATAAAAGATAGTAAAAGTGCCTAACTCAGATGGTTGGTCTACATTAATATAGGTAAGGTGCTTAGGACAGTTTCTGGCACACAGGAAACTCACAATACTAGTTGTTACTGTGTTCGAATTGTTAGGTCGTGGGAGTTTGAATTGTAAGGCAGGGAACTTTTGGAGGAACGGGGTGACAAGTTTCAGTAGTTATGGATGGAGAGGACTGTAAGTGGATCCAGATTGGGGCAGATAATTACTATTAAAAGATGACACGATGGATATTTACGAAACCAAATCCGTGTAATCCCTTGCATCCCTCAGATTCCCTTTTCTCCCTATTTTTTTAACCTTCTGTTTTGGGCTGCCCTTTGTACAAATATTTAATACTCAGACTTCTCTGTAGTAACACATGTGCTAAGAGTTAATTTTGTCAATACTTGGGTATGATGTCCTCCCTTTCATGAACCAACAGCTCGGGATTAGCTTTGTGAAGTTTTAATGGAAGTATTGACCTCATTAGCACCCCTCTGGCCACTATCTTAGAGAAAACTCCCGCTAAAAGGAAGGCAGATCATCCATGGAACAGAGAGAGAGACAGGAAAGAGGGAGGAAGAACTGAGATAGAAGTATTAGAAATGAGAACCAACCGACAGTACTGTTTTATGTATTGTTACCAGTTTTTGCCGCACCTGGTCTCATGCCTCTAAAATGTCCCGTAAATAAAACACAGAAATGTGAAGAGAGAATTCTTACTGCAACCTTTCTCCACGGATTGCTGCTTCTTTTTAAATGACTTAAAATTTATTGAAATGGGTGTTAATATTAAGCACCCTTCCCCATAAAACAGAGAATTAAACTTAACTCTTCCCTATAATGTAAACAGCTTGATTAGGTATGCAGCATTGCAAAATCCAGTTAAGAACTGATTATACTTGCCCTTGGAGCACATCTAGAGGCTCATGGGTAAAGAGTTGTGCACATTTTCCTATCAAACAGAACATGAGGTTTCCATATTCCTCAAAATCGGCTTTGGTCGAGCCATGGGTTGGCTTGGAACGGTGCCACGTGAAGCAGTGTGCCCCTTCTTCCCGCCCCCCCCCCCCAGCTGGGCTTCTTTCATGGTGCAGAGCGAGTGTGTGATTTAGTGGCACAGTGTGCAAATGTAGACCCATTTTTATAGGATAAGAACTAGTACAGTCCAGAGAATTGAAAAGTATGTCTGAGCTTCTCCCCCTAGAATATGTCCCCTCCTTTAAAAGCTGTCACACCGCAAGTTCCGATTGACTTAAAGGCTGTTGTGCTCCTACAGGGAAATATATTCTATTGTAATTTTTATGTCCCCCAATAACCGTCTGTTCTTTGTTTACTGAAGAGAGCTTTTATGTCATAAAATGGCATTTTTTTTTGACAGAGAAGCAGAATCATTGTTTTATTATAGAAAATTTCCTCTTACAACAGCAGAAATAAATAGCTCATCTCTTAAGCTCCTGATCAATGTCTAACACCTCCTACCCCAGCAACACTTCACTGCAAGTGTATTAACACTCCATGAGAGCAACTCTATTCACCTACCAAGAAATGATCTTCACAAATGATTTACAGCTAAGCCAGGGCTTAAACACATAGCACCCAATCAAAGGCAGATTTTTATCTTTTCCCCAGTCATACAATGTCTGAGAAGAAATAGATCAATGTCGGCCTCTGAGTATATGCAAAGAATGTTGTCTCTTTTGAAGCACGAGGCCCAATTGTTGAGCTTTTTGTTTTCTTTATATGTACGTCTAATGGGACACATCACGCTGTTTTGATGCAAAGGTGTCGTATAGATTGGGGCACACCTCTCTTCTCCTTTTGGATATCGTGTCTCCTGTGTGAATGCACACAGCTGCCCTCATGCTCCCTGCCTCCCGCTCTCACTCGTCTCACACTTGTTTGTAAAACTCAAAGAGGTTTCCATGCCATGAAGGTACCGTTTTTTAGCACAGACACATAATGGCTCACTCTCCGCAGGTGATCTTTGCTCTGTAGGGCTCAGAACTTGGTGACGTCAGAAGGTTGAGACCTGATAAATGAAATACATTCTCTGTAACATATTCCTCGATTGCTGTTACCGCAAAGAAACTCGGACTAGCCATATGTGACTCATTTCTACCTAAGGTACTTGAATGTTTATAAATAGGTTTATGACTTTTCTGTCCCCAACATGGGTTGATATAAAGGTAATTACCCTCATTTTACAGATAAATAAACTGAGCCCAGTTCTCTCCCTGTATATGCAACATGAATTGAAGAGCTGTGCCAATTATTTTGATAATTCACGTCTTCCCATACACCACTCAAAGATGGGAAAGGAGCCTTTGAGGGCTTGAATTACACCGATTGACTGTGTATATGAGTTTAATTGCCTCTAGATGATCACTCAGTCTCCACTTGACTTGCACGTCCGGGTAGCGTCACAGGACAGTGACATCTCTTACTTTGGCGATACGTACCACGGTTCTCATCTCAGCTAAATAAGTGGCATCTTTAAAATGTTTTGAAAACATGAAAAAGGCTGGATGCATTTTTAGCATAACCTTTCATTGGCTGGGAACTTTTGTTGTTGAAGGCATTAGTATAGTACTTATTAAATAACAGGCTTCTTTCCTAGAATCTGAAGACTCATTTCCCAAAGGAAATATCATAGGTCTAATGCAACAATAGATATTAAAGGACATTGCAACGTTAAGTTCACAAAATGTGACGTCAAAATATTATGTTGATAATTCTTATTACCGCTGATAATTGAGGGATCCCAATTCTCTCTCGTTCCCTGGCAGTCTCTTTATTCTTCAGAGCAGGAATCTAAGAATTTTAACATTCCGAGTGTTCACTTTTTTCTAAACTGAAACAACAGTCACTATGTACTCGCATCTAATTTAATATCACATGACAAGTGGGGTCAGAAAATCTGCTTAATAATTCTCTGCGACAGTTCGTTACCAGCAGTGGGGCTGAATTTCTTTTACTTACGTGCAGTGGAGTTACTATTTTCTCCTGAAATAAAAGGATGCATGAGGTTAATTTAGAATGGTTTGCATGTTTTCATGACTGGAAATGTAAGCAGAGGGGCTGGGTGAGGGAGGGTTTTCTTGGATCGTTACAGTTCAGCTTTTGAGTCCTCTCTTCAAAAGGACTTTGGACACGGGGCACCTGGGTGGCTTAGTCGGTTAAGCGCCCGACTCTTGATTTCTGCTCAGGCCATGATCTCCCGTTTTGTGAGTTCGAGCCGTACATCGGCCTCTGTGCTGAGAGCACAGAGCCTGCTTGGGATTCGCTCTCTCCCTCTCTCTCTCTGCCCCTCCCCTAACTGCTCTCTCTCTCTCTTTGTCAATAATCAATAAATAAAATTTAAAAAAAGTACTTTGGATGCAAAGGTGCAAGGTTAATATTTCCACAATGCCACTTTTATTGGGTCATTCCTCTGTTCTAGAAACTCCGGTGCTGCCCACTGCCTTCGGTATCATGTCCTTACTCATTCGTCTGGTAGCCAGAGCCCTAGCTTCCCTTCCCAGCTTGGTCACGGCCATGAAAATTCCGCTCACTGCAGAGCGGCCCCCCCTTCTGGAGCACTCGAGTGTATTGGTGCCTCCACACGTTGGTTTAAGCTCTGTCCTTGGCCTGGAATCGCCCCTCCCATCACTGGGTCATCGCTATCAGTCCTGTTCATCGCGTAAATGATAGTCCAGCTTCCTGATCCTCAAAGTCACTTTCCCTAAACATGCTCGTATTAAAATTGCGTTCTTCAGAACCCCATCAGCATAGAGTCTATAGCCTGTAGACTGTAACGTTTGCCATTTACACGCCGTGTTCTCTTACTGCCTAACTGCATGTGTGAATGGGAATGGGCAGGCCTGAAGGTCGTCTCCCCAGCCGCATGGCTAGCTCATTGCAAGTTGAATTCGTTGGGAATGTTCTTTTATTCCATCCTCTCTCACCCACAAAGCACATGCCCTACTGTAACATATTGTGCGTAGACTCCTGCCAATACATATTTCCCACCCGTTTGATTGATTGGTACACAGTTACCTGTTAACGCCGGGCCTCTTTATCTGGCGCTTCTACAGCTGTGGATAGTATCTTTAGGATGCAAAATCAGGATATTCTGCACCAGGAAAAATATTACAAATAATGCCCTCAGAGAGTTACGTTTCACTGCTCGTGTCATGTAATTTGTCGTCCATTTTATTAATTTGGTTCACTTATGATTCAATTTGCTGTATAGTGTGCTCTGATTAGATACAAGACAAATTATCTTGACTACTTGAAGTTAGAATGCCTCCAAAATGGTGTTATTTAAGATAGAACAAGAAATGAAGGATGGAAAACTTGAGCAGAAAAAAAATCCCAAAATACGCATATTATAAAATGATTTCAGTTTTCCCTTTCTTCTAAAATATACGGGGGGAGAAAAAAAAAGGCATCGCTCATTCCCTTCGTCATCACATCGAAAGCAAATGTGACGTACATGACAAAAACTGGTCTTAAAACTGCCCCAATTATCCTTTGTCGACATGAGGAATTTACAGAACAATAGAGTTTCAAGAAATGTGAACCATGTAGAATAACTGATAGATCTAATGTTGAGCAGCTAAAAATATCAGCTAAGAAATGTATTTGCAAATCATTATCGACAAATTGTAGCCCAAAATTCTTCTTTCTTCTTGACTTTGAAATTATATTTCAAGATCCCTAATTTAGACCCCATTATTTACTTACTGGCTTGTGTAACTGAAAGTTTTCATTTTTGCATGTTAAGGGGTTTATGGAATGCCAGTGAATCAATTCTTTACATTTTCTGTGGCAGAATAACTTGCAAATGATCATCAAAATCTCTTTTTCAACCACAGGAAAGAATTTATTTTAAAAATAACATGCTAATAGCAGATTAGCTTTATATCACACCATTACAAGAAAGGCCTCAGATTCGGGAAGCTTAAGTTTTGTAAGCCCCCCAAAATGCCAACGAATAAGGAAGATTATTACCAAAAAACAGAGCGATAAATTCCACAGACTGTCCTACTGGTTTTTGAAACTGATAATTTCTTAACTAGCTATCCTAGGTTTCTTGTTTAAAGGTAGCCAACTGATCACTAATTTTTATAATATTAATCAACACTGCTTGAAACAGAGATGTATGTTCTAGTCATTCCCCCACCCTTCTAGTTATAATTATCTTTTTTGCATTGCCGTTTCCCCCTACTGTGTTCAGTCCTTTGGTCAGTCATCGCTCTCACGCACGGTTGTCTGTTTACCATATTTCCAGGAAAAGACCAAGAACGGAGGAAGGTGTTCCAGCCAAAAAGGATAAAGTGTACAAGGGCGTGGCATTCCACAAGTCGTGGCTCCCATGCCTTCATTTTTTCTAGTCTTCACTGTTACCTCGATCCTCTTGATAAAATCCAAATACCTCAGGCTGGTTTTCAAAAACCCAACCATAAAACAAGATCAATTTTCTTTTATCTCATCACAGTGCCCTATACAACAAATTTGATTATAAGTAAACCAAATATATAAACGGGAAGATAAATGACACAACGTGAGTAGTGAAATGTAACTCTGAGGGCTTCTGCTATGCCTATCTAAATTATCTCCTATTTTTCCCGGTGAAATTGTAGACATCAGCCACCCTAGCTGAGGCTTTCTTTTATTTCTGTGTCTTTGCTCATGCTTTTCTTTCCCTTATTTTTTTAGCATTTTATTATTTTTGAGAGAGAGAGAGAGAGAGAGAGAGCTCATGCACACATGAGTGGGGGAATGACAGAGGGAGGGAGACAGAGGATCCAAAGCAGGCTCCGCGCTGTGAGGCCAGAGCCCTATACGGGGCTTGAACTCACAAACCGTGAGATCATGACCTGAACTGAAATGAAGAGTCAGATGCTTAACCACCTGAGCCACCCAGGCGCCCCTCTTTCCCTTATACAGCCCTCCTCATGACCTAGCCATATCTTCCCAGGTTCAACCACAGCACCATCCTTTCTATGAAGTCTTTCCTCAAAATTCCCATGTGTGATCGTTCCCCAAACTGATTCCTTTCAGTGGCTGTTTCTGTCTTCGCCATTTACTTTGGTGCTTTTGCTAGACCTTTTCTCAGATATACTGTCTAACTTCCTGTTGCACCCTGGGAGGCCAAATAATATGAGCAGCGGTAAGCTTGCTTACCCAGTGACCGTGCGCTTCTAATGGGAGGCACTGGTGGTGCAGAGGGAGAGAGGAGGGCGAGTCAGGTGATGGTTAGGTCCCTTTACAGCCTCAGCCCCCGCTCAAGAGGTCCTCTCCCTGCAGCTACGTCTCAGACTCTATTAACGGCACCCTCCACTTAGCTTTTCCAGCCTTGAGGGAAGTCTCCCCATCAGTCTCAGTTTGGATGGGTCATTTGTTCATTGCAGGTACCCTCACTGATTCAGTACCAAGTGAATTACTTAAATCACTGATTTCCCCTTTTGTGTTCCCATTTCATGTTCCTGTCCCGTTTAATCTCATCTGTGCAACAATTAAATCATACTATGTTATCCTGTAATATACTCTATTATACTGCAGCGTACGTACTTTGTAACTATATCATACGTAGCTCGTCAGTGTGTGGACTCTGGGACCACATGTCCTATGTTAGAAGTTCTGACACGTAGTGTGTGTGGTCCTGGACAAATTGCTTAACTCCTTTTTTCTTTCATTTTCCTCATCTGTAAAATGGAGGTAACAGTACCTATCAGAGTATTATGATGATTAAATTGATTATTTTTTTTTATTGAGCGCTTTTATGGTTCTTATGCAACAGAAAGTATTCCAAGCATTTTATAAACATGAGCCCTATTTATCCTCATAACAAACTTAAGGGATAGATATTCTTATGATCCTCATTTTACAGCGGTAGAAATGAAGAAGAGAACGGTTAAGTAACTTGCTGAAAATAATCAACCAAGTGAATGGCAGCCAGGATTCAAACCCAGGCAGCCTGACTCCAGACTCCATTCTCTGTGGACTATGGTAGACTATTCTGGCACATAGTAAGTGCTTAATAAACAACTCTTACTGTTGTTAGGAATTGTATTAATTGTTGATTAATTAATTAATCACTCTATTAATTGTCGATGAGTTCTTTATTTTTGGCTAGATTATGAGTTCCTTAAAGAAAGAGGTCAAGGTTTATTTGTCTATGTCTATTAGCCAAGCGCTTTGCATATATTTGCAGGTTAGTAACTGTTCATGGAATGAATTACTAATTGTTTCTCATGTATTTTTCAAAGCCACGCTAGCCTTGGAAACAACTAATAACTAGCTAAAACTGCAAATGGAATTTGAGATCCCCCACAGCCATTATTATTGCCAGAACGACAGTTTACCCTTTTAATCCCAAATTCTTAGATGATTTACCACTTTCTCTATATGTCCCTTGCTTTACTTCTCCCACAATCACAAAGACTTTGCTTGTCCAGTAACCATTGGTGCTGTGACAGGGTCCCATCTCAGACAACGGCCAATTGTTTTGTTCTGCATTTCCTGACCAGAAGAGATTTTTCCCCCAAACATGGATCTTTTAGCTTCCTGGTTGATACTTAAAGAAACTTAGAGTGAGTTCTCAGCAACCAAACGAGAGGCATCTGTTGGACGTAATATAATTTGTGTTAAAGTGCAGCCTTCCCATCACAACTTTTATTCTCTGCTAACTTCAGGGTTGAGGTCAGGATTGGCTGCATAAATTGTGGGACCCAGTTCAACATGAAAATGAAGGACCCTTTGTTAACAAAAATGATAAAGAACTTCAAGATGGCCGCAGCACCACGGTAAACCAAGCACGGGACCCATGAAGCCAGCCCTGATTGAGATCTCTGCCTATCCAATGGAATACTTTTATCTTAACTTTGCTATCTTCCAGAGTCTGAAAACTTGCCAAAAAAATTCCTTTTACAAATGTTTTCCAGGAACTCTAGTGTTTGTTATGCATAAAGGAATTTTGGTGGCTTGCTTTGATAACCTAGTATTCTTGAGCTACGTGTGTAGAATAGAACCTCACCATCACAATGTAACACATCTAAATCATCCTTTTATCTACCAGTTCACTTCTAGGCTCACTGAAAATAATGGGCATATTCCTTTTAAAAAAAAAGTAGCTGTGGTTTTTAATAGAGGTGCTTTTGAAATACTAATTCACTTGAATCTTAAAAGGGATATTGATAATGTTCAGCAATTGTGAGTTATACATCTTGGTGGTAATATCATGGAATCACCATGTTACGTAGATCTGAAGAGTCGATGAGAAGTTTAGGGTCTAAAAGAGCAAAAGTGGGTATAGTAGTTGGGGCTTGAGATTAAATATCCCAAGACAGGATTAAAAAGGAAATGATTTTATTTGAGGAGATATCTTTGTGCACGGACGTGGGGAGGGAGTGAGAGAAGGTGGGAGAGCCATTACATTAAAATGCAAGCCTGACCCCAGATGAAAGAAAGAGGGAGAGAAGGTTGTGCAGAAGCATCCCAGTGTATAGTCTAAGGAAGATTCAGCAAAGCTGTTGGGGAGTCGCTGAGCCCAGATCAGCCACAGGAGCCCGATGTCTCCCAAAAAGGCTCCGCTTCAGTATTGCTATCACATTCAGTCATTGGTGAGAACAGTCTGCGGGAGATTTGGCTTCTCTTCAGTGTAGTGATGGGTTTCCGAAGGCAGCAGCTGGGTTCCTCAGTCAGTTAGGTCCCAGTCGTAAAAGGCTTGCACATTGTCATGGCCACCACAGTGGGTATTAGCAGCAGTGGTGTTTAAAGACCTGTAAACATAAAACTCCTGGAAGAAAACACAGGAAAAGCTTCTTGACGTCAGTCTGGGCAATGATTTTTTGGATAATGACACCAGAATCGCAGACAATAAAAGCAAAAATACACTAGTGAGAGTGCATCAAATTAAAAAAAAAAAAATAGCTTCTGCACAGCAAAGGGAAAAAAATCAACAGAATGAAAGGTGACCTACAAAATGGGAGAAAATATTTGCCAATCATGTATCCGATACAGGGTTAAGATTTAAAATCCGTAAGAAGGACCTCCTGAAACTCAATAGCAGAAAACCAAATAATCAGATTCAAACATGGGCAGAAGACCTCAGTAAACATTTTTCCAAAGAAGGCATCCAAGTGGCCAAGAAGTACACGAGAAGGGGATCACCATCACTGATCATCAGAGAAATACAAACCGAAACCACAGTGAGGCATTACCTCACACGTGTTGCAAGGGCTGTTTCCAAAAAAAAGGAGCGACTACAGCGTTGGTGAGGGTGTGGAGAAGAGGGAACCTTGTACACTGTTGGTGGGAATAGAAATTGGTGCGGCCACTATGGGAAACAACATTGAGGTTCCTCAAAAGATTACCAATAGAGCTCCCCATATGGTGCAGCGATCCCACTTCTGGGCATATATCCAAAGGGAACGAAGTCAGGATCTCAAGGAGATATCTGTGGTGCCATGTGAATTGCAGCATCGTTCCCAATAGCCAAGAGATGGAAACAACTTAAATGTCTGTCAGCAGCTGAATGGATAAAGAAAATATGGTATATGTATATATATTCACTGGGATATCATTCCGCCCGAAGAAAGAGGGAAATCCTGCCATTTGTGATAACGTAGATGAACCTGGAGAACACTATACGGAGTGAAATAAGCCAGACACAGAAAGACCAGTACCGTGTGATCTTGCTTATATTTGGAATCTAGAAAAAGGTGAACTCAGGGAAACAGAGTAGAATGATGGTTGCCAGGGGCTGGGAAGTGGGGGAAATGGGGCAGTGCTGATCACTGGGTACAAACCTTCAGTTTTCAGATGAGTAAGTTCTAGAGATCTGCTATACATTATTGTACCTGTAGTTGATGTACCGTAAACTTGAAATTTGCTAGAAGGGTAGATCTTAAGTGTTCTCGTCACACGCACACAAAAGTAACTGAGAGATGATGACTATACTAACTGAGTGTGGTGATTATTTCACAGTGTATACATATATCAAGATATCGAGTTATACCATTATATACAATTTCTATTTGTCAAACTCACCCAAATAAAGCTTAAAAAAAAGTTTTATAAAAAAAAAAAAAAAGGAGTCTTAGGGATGCCTGGGTGGCTCAGTCGGTTAAGCGTCTGACTTCGGCTCAGGTCTTGATCTGATGGTGTCTGGGTTCAAGCCCCACGTCCGGCTCTGTGCTGACAGCTCAGAGCCTGGAGCTGCTTCAGATTCTGTCTCACTCTCTCTCTGCCCCTTCCCTGCTCGCACTCTGTCCCTCTCTCTCTCAAAAATAAATAAACTTTTTAAAAAAGAATAATAATAATAAAGGAGTCTTAGAGATAATTAAAAAAGTTTGTAAAATTTAAACAAAGAAGGGCTGAAGACCACGTAAGTTCCACTTCATTCAGAAGACCCTCCTTAACCCCTAAATTTGATTAGATATCTCTCCTATATGCTTTGATAACTCCTTGTGCTTTCCCTACCATAATACTCACCTCAGCCTATTGTAATTGCTTATTTACTGCCTGTCTTAACTACTAATTTGTTTTCTCCTTGAGAATAATAATTTTTCCTCCTTTGCTTCTGTATCACCTGCGCCTGGGTCAAAGACTGGCGTAAGTCCTAAAAATTATTTGCCGAAACCCAAACTGGGGGGCATTCTGCAAAATAACTGGCCTTCGAAACAGTCAATGGTATGACGCTCAAAGAAAGGCAAACAACTTTTTGAGGTTAAAGGAGGCTAAAAAGATTTGACAACTAAATGCAATGCATGAGTCTGGACCGGTAAATGAAAGGCAATTAATGGGATAATTGTCAAACTACAAATAAAGAATGTGGATTAGATTATAGAACTAAAGCCGTAGTGTATTTTCTGACTTTGAAATTGAGCTGAAGTTCTGTAAGAGAATGCCTTTTCTTCTTAAGAATTAAGCACTGGAATATCAAAGGGTAAAGCTGCAGATGATTCACCGGTGGTTCAGAAAACAGTATCTATTATATGTACATATATAATTATATCCACAGAGAGAGATAGAATGGTAAGTTATAAATGTAATGAGGCCAAATGTTAACAATTGGTGAGTCTGGGTGAAGGATGCATGGGAGTTCTTTGACCGTTCTTGCAATTTTTCCTTAAGTTTTAAAGTATGTAAAAATAAAACGCTTTTTAAAAAAAGTATTTCTTGGGGGCGCCTGGGTGGCGCAGTCGGTTAAGCGTCCGACTTCAGCCAGGTCACGATCTCGCGGTCCGTGAGTTCGAGCCCCGCGTCAGGCTCTGGGCTGATGGCTCGGAGCCTGGAGCCTGTTTCCGATTCTGTGTCTCCCTCTCTCTCTGCCCCTCCCCCGTTCATGCTCTGTCTCTCTCTGTCCCAAAAATAAATAAAAAACGTTGAAAAAAAAATTTAAAAAAAAAAAAGTATTTCTTGAATGAATGGAGGACAAAAGGCTAACCACAATTAGAAGGTGTTCATGAAGAAGTTGCCAACAGAGATGGAGGTAGAACATTCAGAAACGTACAGAAGTTATACCGAGTAGGAAAATAATCCAGGCCAGTTTAAAATGTAAAAGAGAAGTGAGGGACTGGAGGACAGTAATGACAGATCCGTGGGTGCCTGGGTGGCTCATTCGGTCAAGTGTCCGACTGGATCTCAACTCAGGTCTTGATGTTAGGGTCATGAATTTAAGCCCCACGTTGGGACTTGCACTGGGCGTGAAGCCTACTAAAAAAGACGGCTTTGGTTTTGGCCAACCTATTCGGAGAGGCAACACATGCCAGAGAAGAAGCCGGAAGGTGCTCAGTGAGGCAGTTGAAAGCTAGGCATAGGATTAGCATCCTCACAGGTAAAACTCTTTGAGTTACTAGAAAGGCTGTGGTTTAGGCCCTACCTGCCTCATATGCTTATTTTTTTCCCATACATACAGTGGTTCAATAAACTATTTCACCTTGTCCATCCTTGATGTTAATTTTTGAAAATTATAAGTGAAAGAATATAAGGTCTACATCTTTACCTTATGTGTAAGTTTAAGCCATGTTTATTTTCTGAAAAAGACAACAACTGAAAATCACCATGGGCCTTTGTTCTAAGTATAAATATGTAAAGACTATTGATTTTTGTAGAAATATTAAAAATATGAAGAGTTTATTGTTCAGGTCTTTTTTTAAACATGTAAATATTAACTATTCAACTAAACCATAGAGTTTTCTGCTTGAGTATTAGGTAGAATTCTATTTTACCAAGTACAATAAGAAAGTGTAATTCTTTCTAAGAGCTCAGAATGACCTACTTAGAGTATGTATAGTTTCATTGTTTAACTCCCCTTTTCATAGGATTGCTATTTATAACCACTTCCTTCAACCCTGGGGGGACTTAGTAGGATTAACGACTTCTGATTCACTTTGTATTTGAAGATTTTTTTTTTCTTCCATCTTTGCTCAGCTAGTGGAATCCATGATGAATTCTCATCTCCAAGGGGTAAGCTGTTTTTAGTAAAGCCCAGTAGCTGGCTTATGACTCCTTAGAATAACATCGATTCCTTCCTTCCCTTGTGTTTGTTTCTTCCAGAATGATAGAATCTGTGTAGACATGCTCCATTACCATGCTTAGGTACTGTTAAGCATGTCATGGTTTTAGTTTTGTTCATGTAAGTTATATGTGTAATGAATATCCGGGCTCCAATCTGAAAAATTAATAAGCATAAATAGCGTGCTGCTTGTTTTAGCATGACAAATATGGACCACTACAGCTCGAATGAGGAAACTGACCATAAATACAAGAGGCCTAGAGGTCATTTGAGGATGAGGATTAGAGTAGAAAGAGTGTTTCTGAGAGAGAAGCATCTGGTGAGAGGACCAGATGGGGAGGCAAAGAACAGAATTTCATCGAGGGGTATTTTGAAGGTGGGTAATTTGAGTAATGATTAGATCTAAGGTGTTCACCCATCTGTGGGTGGCTCAGTGGAATAGAGATAAAGGTCATTCTATTTGAAAAGTTAGGAGATTATAAAACCACGTTGTCAGGTAAGAGAAATTATAATAGCAAATAGAATACACTCAAAAGGAAACCAAATGAAAAGAAAAAAATAATTATTCTTTTCACTGAGTGTGTGTGTGCTGTTCATTAGCAAGAAAGCCTTTCATTTGCTGTTTTTATAATATCTTAATGGAAAAAATATTTAAATATGCCATATTCAAATCCTTTCCTTTATTTCTGGAAAGAGAATCAAAGGAGAAAATTCCCATTGTGCTCTACTAAGAAACCACTATTTAATGAGTATATTAGTGTCTGATAAATCCCATAGCAATATATATTATTATTGTGCAATTTCTTTTTAGAAATGAACCTTTATATGTATTGACCAAAGAGTGGGATAAAGAGTTACGATTTTGTTTTGAAATTCTTTAGAAATGAATAGTTTTATTACAGCTGTGAACCTCTGTAGGTTTTTAAGGAGGCTGCTTCAAAGGATGTCATTAATAATCTTCTCAGGTGCTTACAAAGCATGTGTCTGTCAGCAGAATTAGAGAATCACCCAACTAGAGAACAGGTTTCACAATACCCTGAGACCTATTTTGTTCATTAGAGAGGAAAATGGCTTGTGTTAAGTCTAAATTGACACGCGTGCTAATTTCAGCAGTAAAAGCTGTTCATTGTGGTCAGGTTTAATTTAGATTAAGGTTGATCAGGTTACTTCTACAACATACTTCTTAAACGAACTTTGTGATCCTAAAAGAAGGAGAAAAGTAACAGAACAGTGTGCGGTACTTGATATTTACAAAATGAAAGAATGAGCGAGTAAATGAATTTGTGTACTTTGCTACCTGTATTATATAGAGTTCTTGGTTAAATTTGAGGGAAATATTTGACTTTATCTGAGGTTTCTGCGTAAGTCTGTTTTTAAAGCATCTATTTGAATGTGTTAAATATTTAAGAGTCAGGAATTCCGAAGTACCTTTTAAGCGTGCTGTGTCACAGATGACCAGAGTTTAACATTCTAACCCTGGAAAACATCTTATTTCATAAAATCTATCCACTACTATATGGTTCCTACTTTAAAATTTGTTCAGTGCTCTCCAACTGACTTATGCCACTTACTTCAATAGCTGTCTTTGGCAATTTGTTCCATATTTCAAACACCCTTTTGTGTAAAGAAACCATAAAAGTTAGAAACCTGAAAATTGGATTTTTCTTCTGAGCAATCACAGCTTACAAATGTGGAAAATTGGTTAAAAGTTAGCCCCTCCAATTTTTCAACACAGAGAGGGGAAAATGCGCAAAATAGATGTGTAATGTTTGGATAAGTCCTTGCCATTATTTTAATACTACCGAAAGCAATTGCGCTGAAATCACAAGGCCTGTGTCCCTACCTGTTCACAAAAGAAACACCGCACAAATGATCGAAACTCGGCCTTTCTGAACCCCAAAATCCTTAGAAAATCGGCAGTAGTCAAAGGGCATGGTACATAACTAAGTTCCCTAAACATTACTATCTCCACCACGTTTCATCTATTCACTTTCATTGGCCTCCTGTGTGGTTATTAGGAGAATCAAAACGCGAGAATGTGTGTAAAACATCTGTCACATACGGGTTATCAACTAATAACAAATATCCATTATGCCTTCCCAAATTAAAATAAAATGTATTCCATTTTAGAAAGAGAACAAGCGAGAAGTCTTATTTTTCCCAAGCTTCTATGTAAATATCGCTGGGACATGGGCCCTTTAGTGCAGGGAGGGTGAGTTGACAGAGACAGTAGACGGACACTGGTGGGAGGGGGGAATTTCTTAGTGATGAACGTAGCTACCTATAAATACACACATCCATACACACACACACACACACACACACACACACACACACACCCCTATTTCTTGGCTTTATTCTGCTGGTACTTTTACCTAAAGCAGTATTAAAGTAATTGCTAATACAGAATATGAATACTACCTTCTAGTCTGATGCTTTCCAAACTTGCCTCATCGTAAGAATTAAGTACAGAATTTGTTAAAAAGGCATTTTCCAAGCCCTCTTCCCTACTCATTTGTTCATGGTGGGGGAGAACGTGGGTGGTGAGGCGCAGGAATCAGGTGATTCTCATCGAAGGCAACGTTGGGGAAGGACTGACTTAGCTTATTGCGTCCCCTTCTCGTAGGTGAGGAAGCTCAGGTACAAAGAAGTTAAATTAGTTACATCTCTCGAATCACTTCTGTGCTTTTTCCGTTTCTAAAATATACACTTTAATTTTGACGCTGCACAAAATGAGATTACAAGTATAAATAGCTGTCTGTCATAAGTCAAAAAATTACATTTCTTGGTTGTGGCACTCATGCACTGGTTTAAGTGAACCCCAGGTACTCTGAAATGACTCCATCGAAGCTCTTAAATAGTGAAGCAAGTCCGTAATCAAGATTTTCATCTGTAATATTTTTGGTGGCTAAGAATGAAACACATTTCCTGTTAAAGTGTTCTCTATAAAGCCTTATACACTAGAGATTTATATCCAGTAACATATTTTTTTTTTATTTCCAGAAGTGCTTTGGTTGGTTGGAAAATTGCGCTTTACTTTGTATTACATAAAAGGTATGCGCAAGGCTGGTGAACCTCAATATTAAGTTAAGCTTTTTCCTTCAGGCAACACTGCAGGATTTGGAACAGAGGCGCCCCCAGTTGGAAGAACTCATTACCGCCGCCCAGAATTTGAAAAACAAGACCAGCAATCAAGAGGCTAGAACCATCATTACTGATCGAAGTAAGTCTTTTAACAAGCGTGGGCAACTTACGATGTATGAAAAAGTTTCAGTAATGACTTGGAAGTCGATTTGCCTCTGTTGCATTCATCAAAATAGTGCCAAATGGTTGTAAGTTATACCTCTTGTGCTAAGATTTTTTCATTTCATAGTGTTATCTTTCAATAACTGAACACAATCCCATGGAATCGAGGAAATAAATTTTTCATGAATCCAGGCTTATGTAGATGCGAAGCATGGAGTGGTGGGCGTGGTGAGCATGGTGTGACAGAACGTTTGCTCCTTGGTTGTCATCTCTCTGGGCTAGCATCCATGGCGATGTCAGTCTCTCCCTTGTATTCTTGGTCGTTGGTCCAAGCAGGCAGTTGCTTCCCGGACCGTCATCCGTTCCCTTCTGCGGTGGCACTCTCATATCTGGACACCCCCCCGTTACTGTGATGCTCTCATTGTGTAACAGCAGAAATCATTGTACCGTTCCTCCTGCCATGCCGGGACGGGCGAGAGCCTTGGGAGGTTGTTTAAGGCCCATCTGCCTAGACATTGCCTGGACTCTTCTTTATACATAGGGATTCGGAGTGCCTGTGCATGGGGTCTGGAAGAGCAGAGGAAGCAGAAGGGAAAACTACTCTCCTTCTGTTACCCTCAGAGGCTCTCCTCAGGGACGAAGCCCAGTTCACCTCTGCTATCTGATTCTCTTGGATCTCCCTGGATTTCTTTCCTTCACTCTCCCTACCTCCCCTCCAGGGACACACATCCATAGTGATTTTTTTTTTTTTTTTAATTTCCCGTGTAATGCCCCTTTCCTCCCTTCCCATAACCAGCGAGATTTTTTCTAGTGTACGAGTAGGGAAATCCTTCATTTCATCACCTTTTCTTTTCCCTTCCAAATCTTTCGTCTTTTACCAGGCATTAGGCTTTTGAAACTCAAAACCAAGAGTCTTCAGAATTTACATTCTGTTGGATTAGCACTTGCCTAAGTCACCAGTATAAAAGGTTAATATTTGAAAAATATTATTGGTCATACTTGTATGTGTTAGTAAACACTTAGTGATAATAGCTATTATTTATTGAGTTCCTCTTAGGTATCAGATGGTAGGTCTTATATAGTGTGTGGGTTTGTGTGTGTGTGTGTGTGTGTGTGTGTGTGTGTGTATAAAGTCTTTATAAAATCTTGTCAGCTAAATTTCCTAATCCCTCATTTTATAGATGAGGAAACAGTTTCTGAGAAAGGTTAATCAAACTGCTCGAGTTTACAACACGAGCCAAGACCAGAGCTTGGAATTTGCCAATGTTTCTTTCTGGCTTGAAAGTCTGTGTTTCTTCTGGAATGTTTGCCCTGTTCCATCCTGTTTTATTGTTTTTGTTAATGACCTGAATCACTAGGACTAGGATTAAATACTTTTTTGGTCTGCAATTATGTATGTTTTGATTCACTTCCTAAAGACATTTCCTCTTTCACCTGTTGTGATCCTGAATTAAAACAGACTTTTTTGATTTTGAAATTTTAACTCTTTACTGTTGCTCAAACAATGTATTTGAATATATGCTAATGTATTAGTTGAGTAGCACTAGCCACTCTAATAGGTAAGATCCCAACGCTTGGTGGCTTACCATAGAAGTTCACTTTTTTCTGGTGCAGTCGAAAATAAGCAGCTTTCTGTGACGTCATTCAGGGACCCAAACCCCAACCATCTTTTGTGTCCAGAACGTCAGAGTCCTCTGCACTTAATGGGCAGATGAGGAATAAGCATTGTTCGTTGAAATTTACTAGGAGGCAGGACTGGAAGTGGTACGCGGTGAATTCTGTTCAGAGCCTATTGGCTGGAACTCATCACATGACCACACCTCGTGGCAAGGTAAGCTGCAAAATATTGTTCAGTGTTGAGCCCAGGGAGGAGAGAAACTAGTTGGTAAGAAACTCATCAGTCTTTTCCGTAGCTAATTTGGACAGGAAGAATACACTTAAGTTGTCGAGTTCTGTGTAAGGTATAGAACGTCATTTGTATAACGAGCAAGGCAAGAACAAAATTGCCTTGTAACGATCAACATAGATAGCTCTTTGACTGATGTAGTGGAATGTTCCTCACTCAGTCTGGAACCGTGAGGCTTTCTCCATCAGGTTGCAACGTACTGGTCCAAAAGAATGAATCTTAGTGAGTGATTTGCTCAGTATGAGACTGAATTCCCATTACACAGTTAAGCGATCTGTTTCTCGCCTGAGAAATATGGAAATTGGGCAAAAATGTTTATGCAAATCTGAACATACCATATAGAAAGTCGTTTGTCATTTTACTAATGAGAAATAACTTCTATTTTTTCCCTAAGAGGAAAATAACACTAATTTATTTTACACTACCCATTCAACATTGTCTAAACATTTTCCATTATCTCTCGCAATCTTTTTTTGATATCGTATTGACTTTTTTTTTTTCATGATGTAGATTAAAATTGAGTGACCGGAGGGCAAGTTTTTATCTCTCTGCTAATATCCAGTAATTTGAACTGTTCTGTTTTTCTAAGCTTTTGTCTTTTGGGAATGAATACCTTTATGAATATTTGTAGTACAGTGGAAAGATTCCAATCCACATGGTCCAAAAAAAAAAAAAAAACATTTTCTTAAAAGCCAAGTGTCTTTTGAGACATGTCATGTTGCTTATTAAGAGCCTAAGCCAGAATCTTAGTTCCAAATATGCCTGGAGCCTCTAATGCCGCTACCAAGATAATTCTGACAAGATATGTTTATCTAAACAATGTCGTTTGCAGCCCTGCTCTGCTACAGTTTATCTCTCCATTTGAAATCTATGACATGGGATGGAGATTCAATACTCATAAAGTTTCAGTCGTGTTCAAAATAGAATTTTCCTTAGTATAGATTTGGCTTTCAGGGAAAGAGCAGAAATAAAATACTTGCTCATAAAATTGTATTTTCTTATTGGAAGATTTCAGGATTCCTTTTTTATGGCCCTGAAACTCCTAGAAATACTTAAAAAGGAATCAGCTAAATAAAGAAAAATATTCGGTAAGAGTATAATGCTGTATTGAAACATTTTTCCTTCCTTGGTAAATCCCAGTTCATAACTTGGAACAGTTGGGGAAATCTGTATATATTTATTGCATTCTATCAAGAGAAAAGTCCAATACGAAGCAATTCCTCTCTACTAGTAATATCCATGCTGAAATCTCAAGTAATTGGGTCTGCAAAATACCAGCATGTTTCACCGTATAAAACGATTTCTATGGTATCTGTTGTTTTTCAGGTGATTATATCTATGGAAATCATGTTGTAATGATCTAGGTGAGAGAAAAAAATTTCATTCTCAGTGCATTCAAATAAGAAATTCTCCGTGCTGTTTCTGATGTTCAAACTACTCATTTTCCCTCCGTTCTTTGGTTGCTGAATGTGTCAGGCATCCCTGGTCATTTTCTCCTGCAAAAGGGCTAGGTCAGGGGACCAAAACCAGCTAAGATTGGAATGATCTAAAATTGCTTCCTGGGAGGCTTCTGAATTGTGCAAAACGCTTGTTCGTGCCCATCACTACTGCAGATCATAATACCCTAATACCTTACACAGCAGTGAGGAAGGTACGGAAAGAAAGAATTCCTCTCTCCTATTGCTGTTGTTTATCCCACAGATAATATTGGTGAACTTGGCTCATCTGACATTTGTATTTTAGAACCTTGCTTCTGTAGCTTCTCCCACCATAACTGCCCACTGTTACCGTTTTAAAGATCTTTAACAAGAGCACATAAAGGTTTTGAGGGCAAGCTGCCCGGGCTGGCCCCTTAGTAGCTTCGTGACCCTGAACAAACAAGTAATCTCAGTAAACTTTCTGATCTCCGTCACCTCCTCTCTGAAAGAAGATTACTTGCATCTACCTCCTGGTTGGGAGAATTGGATGAGATAATATAAGAGGAGCACTTAGATCCCCGCCACAGTAAGAACTCAGTACATATTAGCTCTTGTCATTTTAATTATAATCTAATTGGGTGGTTTGCGTGCTTAGTGAGAAAACATTTGATCAGGTCTCTGGTAGCCGCCTGGTTTTTAGACCACAAGGAAGAAAAGATAGAGAGAAGTGCAAAACAACTAAAAGGGGAAGGTTGCTTTGGAAAACATGGAATAAGATACATAAGTAGAATTCAACAAATACATGAGTCATACTACAAAGAGCAAGGCAATTCGTGTAAGGTATTTTATTTTCAATATTTACTAGGACCTTAGGAGGGTAGATATTATTATGCCCATTTTAGAGATGGGAAAACTGAAGCTCAAAGCGCTTAAGTAATGTGCCTACAGTTGTAGTAAGATATCAAGCGAGGGACTAGGATTCTAACTTATGTATATATGACTCCCAAGCCCAAGGAACATCAGATGAAAAGGGTTAGTCAAAAAATAAAATAAACAAGAGTCTCTGGGAACTGATAATATAAGGAGTAGCCGCGGTTCACTGTAATCTGGATATAATTTTTACTGCTCCCATTTCTATTGTAGTCTTGTATGCATTTCATTGTGTAATTATAGGACTCTCTTGCACATGCTGGAAATGTAGAGAATAGCGAACCTAGCTATACAACCTTGGCCAAGTGGAGTCACTTCTTAAGCCATGGTTTCCTCATCTGTCATGTGGGGCCAATAAGTAATACTTTAGCTGGGACGGTGCTTATGAAGATAAAATTAGGTGATGTTTCTACCGCGAAGACCTCACATACAGAAGATGCTCTTTGAATGGTGTGTACCATCATGGAGAGATGAATTTGGTGCAGAGGAACTGGAGGTGAGAGCATATCAAGAGGGGTGGGGGCCGAATATATGGCTGCTGATCAGCTAAACCGGGGAAGGGACTTCTGAAACAGAAGGCCAAATCTTAAGAGAGAATTATCTCCTTAAATTTTTTTTTTCAGCTAAGGCTTTTTCAAACCAGTCTGGAACTCTTTGAGAAATTTGGTGACATCGTATGCATTTTGAGAAATGAGTTCACATCGTGTTGCTTAAAGAGCTGGGATACGGGGCTGTAGAAGGGAGAATGTTCTGCTGCATGAGAATAAAAATACCCTCACAGGATTTTTGAACTAACTGACAGTTTTACAGCAGCTTTGTCAACCTATCATTCATCGCTGCCACCAAATGTATGAAATCCTTCGTGGTGAAATAAAAAGACTTTGTTGTTCTCCACGTTTTTATGAAATCTCTATGGCTAATGAAATGCCAGCCAATATCTTCCTCTCAGGTATTGTCTATTAGAGAGTTGCTTATTTTAGAAGACGTGAAGTCAGCCATATAAATTTCTTCTTTTGACATCTAGCACCTGCTGTCAACCTGTTATAACTACAAGCAGCTCTCAAAATTTACATCCACCAGGATGCCGCCGGCAACCGAAGAGTTCAGTTCAGTTCAGTAAATATTTGAATGCTTGCTCTGTGCTAGTTAATGTCAGATGTGATGGTTGGGATAGAGGGAAAAATAAGATTCAGCCTTTGTCTTGAAAGAGCTTACAATCAAATGTGGGTATTTGGACGAGTCTATTGGGGCAAGGCAGTCCAGGATAAGTACTCGAGCAGAGCCGTGTTCCCCAATCTTGAGAGAGAACAAGAGGAGGGAAGATGGGATCTGAATGAAGGGGTTTGGGAATGCTTCTAGGAGGAGGTCACATTCGATCTGGCCGTGAATGGGATTTTGAAAAGCAGAAGGAGGCTGGGAGAGGAAGGGCATTTGAGGGAAGGACGAGAGGGGAATACATAATTAGACTTAAGTTAGCAATGGGGTGACAGATGAACTCGTAGAAGTGGGAGTGTGTGTGTGAGTATGTTGTGGTGGATACAGGAGTAAAAGCAGTCAGAGAGGCAAGGTCGGCGGCAAGAGAGCCCAAGCTAGAGCAGTGGCAGTAGAGTGGAAAGAAAGCACTGAATTGAGACATGCGGTGGAGCCAAGTATTGACAAGATTTGGACATCGACTGGAGGTGTGGAATCTAAGGGTTTGCCTCTGCAGATTTTGAGATTCTGTGCTCTGGAAGATGGTAATGTAACCGGAGACAGACTCAGGACAAGGAGTTGAATGCGGGTGATAAAATAACGTGCTCAAGAGAACACAAGGAGACGTTTCAGAAGCAAAGGTACTTCCGAGCAGATTTGGAAGTTACCTGAAGTAGGTGGTGAGTTGGCACAGGGACACGGAGCCCGATGAAAAGACTAGGGAACAGTCCGGAGCTTGGCTCACGTTTAAGGAATGGAGGAAGAGGAGTTGGCGTCACACCTCCCAGCGGCTGCTTACGACAGAAACGCATTCAGACAAACACACGCTGTAGACTGAGTGGATGAGTGTTACTCGGTATTTTGTTTTCTGTATCTTCTGCTGTGTCACCAGTCCGATAACACAGATTTCTTCCTGGTCCTTAGTGATACGTTGAATAAGAAAGCTGAGAGTTAAAGTTGGTTGTGTTTGTGTATGTCATTTTCTGATTCACCCTTCAGCGTACCGGGAAAAAGAAAACAGACGACCATTTGCCCTCTAGGTTTATATGAGCCATTTTGCTTTTTATTTTGTATGTCTAAGTTATGTTCCAAATACTTCACAGAAGTAAGATTAGAGAGGTAATAAAAACCAACTTCCTTAGAAATTTTAATAAGAATTGAACCCAACAAACTTCGTACCAAATGAATTTGGAGGCACAAACATAAACGCTACAGTGTCCCACATCATTTTAGCAAAATAGGATGGCTCAAGTTCTTCAACAAAACATTATGTGATGAAGTCCTTCCTGTTGAATGCCTAACTAGATTACAATATCATATTTTCCTTATGTCCTTAGAAATATATTATTTGCTCATCAATCCCTGTGTTTGTTCATCATCTGAAGGCTCAGTCTAAGGTTTCACCTAAGATCTCCCCTATCTGATGAATTTCACCATCATTACTGGAGTCTAGAATGATGATGTCTGTCCGCTTGCATTTATCTTCCATCATGTCTCATAATCATAAGCATCTTCTTCTGTCAATTTTCTTGTCTTTGACATTATGGGAGTGAAATGAAAAGTGCTACGTACGTTTTCAACTCTGTTCAACGAAAGCTAACAGCAGACTCCGAAGATGGTGTCCCCAATCCTATTTTATACCTTCTTGAAAGAAGATGCACTATTTTGGCCAGTGTAATAAGAAACCTAAAGGTTGAAGATTTATTTCACTATTGTATCATCCTTCTAAATAATTCCATCATGCTTTCACTTTACAGATCTTTTTAGCATATTTAGGAATAACTTATGAGTGGTGATAAGATAGCAAAATGTTTCCAAATATAGGAAAAATAAGATTACTAAGACTACACAGTGTATCTTAGACTTATGAAAGGCTTCAGTGGACCCACATGGTAAATAAAATGAATTTGATTTTATTTAAAGAATAAGTAAAATATCACTTTGTTTTTTGGTAGACCACTAGGAAAGAATAAAAGTCCAAAAATATCGATTTTTACAAATAGTAAGAACTTCTTAAAAAATAAACTCAAAATATATATTTGGGTGCAGTGGACCTTGATGGTGTACCAAGGATTAAACAAAATATATTTTGCTCAATCCCACTACAAAAATAAAAGTTTTACTACATGTATTATTATGAGTATTATTTAGTTATAATACTAATCTTCTCTTCCAGTGTCATTATTCACTAGGAATGAGTTTATTAGCGTTCTCCAGAGAACCCTGTATATATGTATATGTGTACGTACACATACATCTATTTTTAGTATATTAATGATATTATAAATTATTTATAATTAACTTATATGTGTATAGAGACAGAGACAGAGACAGAGATTTTAAAGAATTCGTCCCTGAGACTGTGGGGACTGCAAGTTTGAGATTTTTAGAGCAGGTCAGGAGGATAGATACTCAAAGAAGACTTAATACTGCAGCCTTGAGTCCAAAGGCAGTCTGGAGCCAGAATTCCTTCCTCTTCTGGGGACTTCAGTCTTTTCTCTTAAGGTCTTCAACTGATTGGATGAGGCTCACCCATATTATGGGGGCTGATCTGCTTTAATTACAGTCTACTGATTTCAATTCTCTAAAAAATACCCCTCAGGGAACCTGGGTGGCTCTGTCAGTTAAGCATCTGACTTCAGCTCAGGTCAGGATATCATGGTATGTGGGTTCAAACCCTGCATGGGTGCAGAGCCCTCTTCGGATACCTCTGTCCTCCCCGTCTGTCTGCCCCTCCCCTGCTCACGCACTCTCTTTCTCTCTTTCTCTCAAAAATAAACATTTAAAAAAAATAAAAAAATAAATAAAATAAAATAAAATAATGAAAAATACCCCTCTACAGCAATATCTACACTGGGGCTTAAACAACCGGGTGTCATTGGCTAGCTAGTTTAATACATAAAATTAACCATCACACGGTGCTTCATAGTGCCATGTGTTTCTTCACATGTAAGTGTCATGATTTCTTTAACTTTCATTTGTATCCAAGTAATAGGGTATCTGGAAATATACATGACATTTACAAATGATCTGTAACCTCTTAAAGAATTTCAGAGCTCTGTCAGAGTAATTATAACTTAAAAATATACCTATAAAAAGCAAATATGTATGTTTTTCCTTATACACTTTTACTTACGTTGTGTTAAATTACTACTAAACTTATTGAGGAGGGCACCTTTTGGGATCAGCACTGGGTGTTGTGTGGAAACCAATTTGACAACAAATTTCATATGTTGAAAACAAAAATTAATGCTAAACATCTGTCCTAAAATAATTCTGTTTTGATGTACCTATTCTTTAATTCTGGAAGAGGATTAGTATCAAAACATATTTGAACAGGATTTAAAATCCAAATTAGCAGTCATAATTGTCTTCAATTATTAATCTCTCATGTGAACGTGTAATGGGAATAATAAATATATTTTATTTAAAGTGACGTAGCCACAATTAGGAACATAAATACCATTTTCTAAGTGCTTATTTTTTCATTATGTTTCCTTTTAAGGTGAAAGATTTGGATTAGCACGTGTTCTACTCATCCACTTTAAAAACGAAACATAATGAACATAACTATTAAATAAGCAAACCAGTGAGTGAAAATGGATTTTTTTTTGTATGATTGAATAAAGATAATGATGAATACACGTAATACAAAGAATCTCACACTCAGACAATGTGGGCAGGTAAGATAAATACCAAACAGAAAGAGATGTGCCCACAGGAGAAATTGTAGTTTTTCACAGGCTAACATTTTTATCTTACGGCCTATGGGGGCGTTGGAATTAAAGACCTGAATTTCTATTATATTTTTGTACCTCTGGGTATAGAGAGGAATGTTCCTCCTTTGTGATATCACGCAGGTTAGATGGAGCTAAGCCAAAGGTTGGATATGGTATACACAGCTCCTGAAAGACTCTCTCGTCTCTCCTCAGGTGTTGGGAAAGGGTAGGAATTATTTTAGATCTACCTGGGTTTTTTTTCTGTACCCAAATTTTCTCATTAATAATTTGAATCAACCTAACACATTGCTTGCAACTGGTCTTTATTCTCTTGTACCTGCCTTCAGGGAAGCATGTATGAAGCAAGCAGAAAGGATTAATAGGCTGTGACCTTTCCACATCCAAAGGGGAGAGCTGGGCTCCTTCTGCTTTGGTCAAGAAAAGGAGTTTGCAGTTACATATTACTGCAAAACAAATCACCCCAAAACGTAGTTGCCTAGAACAGTAATAATCATGTATTACCTCTCACGGGTTCTGCAGGTCAGGGGATCGTGAGCATGTAGTTTGAGTGATTCCGCCTTGGAATTTCTCACGAGGCTGTGTTCAGTAGCCAAATGGGGCTGCAGTCATATGGACGCTTGATGGGGGCCGGAGGACCTACTCTCAAGGTGGCTCACTCTTATGGTTTGTGAGGTGCTGCTGGCTAGTTGGTTCCTCTCTACCCAAGCTCCTCCGCGGGGCTGCTTGAGTGCCCCTGTGACTTTGTGGCTGGCTTCCCCCAGGAGTCAACCATGAGTACGAGGTACAAGCAGCAGTGCCTTTTTTGACCTCGCCTTAGTATTTGTCCTGTTACTTCTTCTGTAAATTATTTGCCACACCGTTTGGCCCCGATGCAATGAGGTGGGAGGAGGAAGGACTCCAGAAGGTCATGAATACCAGGAGGTGAAGGAGAATGGGGCCACTGTGGAGATGACTACTACCGGACTTAACAAGCCTTCAAAGGAAAGTTTTTAGACGTTTCACCCTCTGTTGTTTTAACTTTCTCCGTCAGACAACCCAGCAGATGTCAGTGCTGCTATTCCCCTGGAAAGTGACAGACCACTTGTGTGGGCCCTTGGTTATGCATGTGCATGTTGAAAGGAAAAAGAACCCCCCCCGCCCCGAGACTTTTTCTGTGGCGACCGGACGTGTGGATAATTCTCTCAGCCTGGCTCCACACGAAGAGTATGGGTTTTGAAAAGAAAAGAAAGCTTTTGAGTTTGGGAGGCCTAACAGAAAGACTGAGGCAGCTGGTTGGTTATGGGATAATAGTGACAATGATGATGACAATGGTGATTATTACTTTTATGTTAGGAAGACAAACCTGTTAGCGTGTCTTTCCCTCATTTCATCCTTAGCATAATGCAATGCTAAAAGCAGGGCGTCTAAAATGAGAAGAGGTGGTTTAAATCCTGATTTTGCCCTTTAATGACAGTGGGACCCTTAGCAAATTATTGAATCGCTCTCACCCTTTATTTCTTCATCTATAACATTAGGCTGCTGATGCCTTCCTTTCCAGATTGCTGTTAGGATTCAAAAGAATGACGTATGGAATGCCCCCTTTCAAATGGCAAATCACTGCGTAGATATCAATATCTTAAACATCTTGTGCTTTTGTAACGAAATGCCATAGACTTGGTGGCTTGAACAATAGATGTTTGTTTATTTCTCCAAGTTCTGGAGGCCAGGAAGTCTAAGACCAAGGTGCCAGCAGATCTGGTGAGAGCCTTCTTCCTGCCTTACAGAGGGCTACCTTCTAACTGTGTCCACATGCTGCAGAGAGAAAAGATCTGCTCTCTCCCTCTCACGAGAACCCTAATGCCATCAGGAGACCTCACCCTCATGATCTCATCTAAAGTTAATTACTTCCTAAAGGCCCCATCTCCAAATACCATCACAATGGAGGGTAGGGCTTCAACTTGTGAATTTGGGATGGGGGACACATTATCAGCTCTCCTCCTTATTAAGAGCTCTACCGGGTGTTCTAGGTTGTTGACATTTGTTGACCATCAGGGTAAGAGTTTCTCATATGTAGAAAATGGATACATGGAGCCTGGGAAATGTTCTTGTGTCTATACCCAGAATTTTTGTGCTTGTTCAAGAAATTCATCGCCACTGAGTGTTCTCTTAAATCCCGGTCTAGGAATTTAGAAAAACTAGGCTCTCCCCCAAGATTTCCTGAATGAATGGATCAATGAATGAATGAGTGAAGTGCTTTATGGTATTTTCTTCAGTGTTAAGATAAAACAAAAATATTTATGCAGAATGTTCTATTTTTAGTGTTTCCAGCTAGTGCATAGTCTGGTTTATTGCCATCTGTATGTCTAACCCTGGGTCACAGGAGTAAAGCCATTCAGAGCCTCCTATAAAGTCCATAAGGCGGTGATAGAAACAATAAACTTGACCGTTGGCATCTGATTTTTCTTTTATACAAGAGTGTTAGAACCGCTGCCTTGGGCCACGGCTAGCTTTCAGGAAAACACAATCGGTGGACAGAAGGAAAGGTATAGCGTCCTACAGCAGCCTGATTTAATTTGTTATCAGAAAAATGTATGCTACACAGCACAATGTTTAAAATAGAAAATTGGGTCCCAAATGCACAGAGTAAGAATGAGTGAAAAACACCTTTCTCTATAATTAAACAGAACACTGTGCCATGAATCGATAAAATCCAGTCAACCTGAAAATGTGAACATCAAGTGTAATTGTGCAGAAAGATAAGGCCATATGAACGACATAGGAATGTATAGGCTCCTGTGGTCCTTTTCCTTTTTGATTTTGGAGAAGGATGGGGAGAGAGCATGAGCAGGGGAGAGGTAGAGAGAGAGGGAGAGAGGGAATCCAAGTAGATTCCACACTCAGCATGGAGCCCAACATGGGACTCAGTCCCACAAATGTGGCATCATGACCTGAGCCCAAATCAAGACTCAGACACCCAACCGACTGAGCCACCCAGGCGCCCCTCATATTGGCCTTTTGAAACAGTGGGACTTTACTTGTTCCTCAGTAAGGATTTAGTTTTGTCTTAGCCATCGTAGGAACTGCTAAAAGGGGAAGGCTCAGTCCCGTCGGACTCTAAAATGGGGGATTTCTCCTGATGATTATTAGTACTTGTAAACTTCTTGGAGTTTTAGCACATCAGGTTATGTGTCTGTCATTGTAGGGTACGATGCCAAACAAAGCATATATGCACCTAGGGGGCATAGTACCATAGGGGGTACATATCATTAAATGGAACAGGATTCATTTTTTTCTTAGCATATGGCAGGGCGCTTCACTGCTCAGGTTCCCCTCTCCACAGCTAGGGGTTTCGGTAATGGAAAACGTGTCCCAGAGAACTCCAGAATCTACGAAACATTTCAGACAGTACGGAGGTGTCACAATTTTTACTGACGGTATTTGGCCAAGTCAGATTTTACTCAGATTCTAAAATATCTCGTCTTATAAATAGTGATATTGTATATCTGTGTTCCGTTTTACATATATTGGACCAAGAACTCTAAAATATATGTGAGTTGATTTGATGTCCACAACATTGCCTAGAGTAGGTATTGTCCTCATTCGATAAGTGACAGAACCGAGGATCATGGTTTGTGATACCTTTCTCAAGGTCACACAGATAGCACAGGGAAAAGCCAGGGTTTAACCCAAGTGTTCTGATTCTTAAAAAGGGTGTTAGATGGCTCTTCTTTCCCCAAACCTACACTGAAAGGAGACAACACTTGCGAGTTAGTTATTGAAAGTTTATATACACATATATATGTACACGTTTATATACGTATTTATGTCTTATGTACTCATATGTGTATATATTTACACATAAATGTTACATATACTACTGACATATATCTGTATCAATTATTTATGAACTTATGATATTTCCGTTAAAATATATCAGGTAGCTAATGAATCATGGAACTCAAAATCCTCCTAGGGATTCATTTTTATGCCTTCAGCAAAGTCACTGAAAAAAAAAAAAAGCCAACACAGCTTGAAAAAAAACAAAAATGAAAAAAAATTCACCCGAAGAGATTAATGAAATGCCCTGCTGAAAAAGCAAACAAAACCCAAACAAAACCCACAGTAAATACACCCAGGTTTTGGAACGGTGAGTGATAGTTCAGTTTTAAGAGATTGGAAGTCTTTTTAGTACACTCTCTTATGAGCAGAAGAGATTTAAAAAGCACCTTGGTCTGATTCCAATTCACATACCTCATCCTTGCAGAAAATGTACTAGGCCATTTGAAATATTCTTCACCTCGTTTTTGGAGGCTCAGCTGATTGGAGCAAAATGGAAATGAAATGTAAATAGAGAGTTCTTAATCTTCAGAAGCTCAAGTCCCCCCCTCTAATCTTTAAAGTAGAAATTTGGATTAGGATTCTCTTTATCTTTTTTTTTTTTTTTTAATGAAACTTTCTTTTTCCTTTTATCATGATGTCTGTTGAAAAGGTTCAGAGAACTCAAATCAGGAAGTCATGTTGTAACTTAAGACAAAATAGGAGTGTGAAGTTGTATTATATAAAGAACACAGGGGATGACTAAGTTGCCTGTTGTCCCTAGGGGAAGCAGAATAAATATCAAAATGCAGGGCGGCCCGCACAATGCGCTACGGCCATTAAAAACGTTACATTCACTGGCTGTACACTTCCTTAGGTGGGTGATGAGTTGTACCTATTTTAAGACTTGAAACAACCAGACTACCCAGGATGGTTTGCATCAGTTGGTACCCAAATCTGGCATAGGCACTTGTAAGCTGCTTCATTTGAGCCATACTACTACTATTTTTTTGTTTCGATCAAATGGTATCATTTCATTATTTTTGTGTCTTGATTCTAAGCATACACACCAAGTTGCATGGCCGTTCAAAAAGGGTTGACTTGAAATATATTTTTGACCCAGAGATTATGTGATGGGTCTTTACCATGACTATAGGAACCAGATTCCTGATTCAAAATTCCGTCCTCTAAAATAACTGGCAGATACCACTGTCTAGTTCAGATAAAAGTTGTTGACTATGTAGGGGAGGAAACATAATTTTCCTTCTGCCCTTCTAGGTTCTTCACTGAGACATCCCTGATAATAAAAGACAGATTAGTAGTAACTCCCAAAAGTGACCCCAGCGAGCGGCCACCTTTAATGACATCTCCAGCCAAAGACAAAAGATGTTCCAGGGGGCAATTATGGGAGGTTATCTGGCAAAGGCAGTAATCAAGGGTGTGGTTTTTGCAGATTTAAGTCCTTGACTATTCCATTGATAAGAGTTACTAGAGATTTTAGAGTCAAGTACAGACAGGGAGACACCTTAACAAATGGAGATTTCTCTTACAAATGTAAATATCTCTTAGGGTGACTTCTACTTCATTTTCAAGGCTTTTCTCTGTCTGCTCTTTCTTAAAAAAATCACCCGTTTAAAATAATCCTTATGCCAAACAGGCATATTTCGGGGTGATATATTCTGCTCCCCTTCAACTAGAATACCAAGTTGGTTTTTAAAGATAGAATTGGCATCCTTAAGGAATTTTAAAAGGAACTCAAGAAAATGTCATAATGCTGGTTTGAAACTAAAAGTAATAAAAATTTTATTCTATTTTAGTATGCTAAAGTAATTGAACAAGTTATTTCATTTAAAAATTAGATTCTTCAGTATCACAGTGCCCTGTGCTAATAACAAAAGAGCATTAAATTATGTTCATATATGATTTAGTATAATTTAATCAGAAATAGAATAAATTCATCAAGTTATGCAGTGGTGACTATTCCAAGTTTCTTTCTCATGTAAGTAGTAAGAAATGTAAGGATCGGCCCCATCCTTTAAAGTGCCTAGATTAACAGTAGTACCTAGAAAACAGTCATTAGGTGCTTACTAAATAAGTTTTCACCTTCAAGTTTGTGGAAGCAAATTAAATATAGATTGACCCTCTTCTAAAAGAAACAGACTGATGAGACTGACGACTTTCTTTTATAAATGTATGTCTGCAAATATTTAATAAGGACCTAATTTACACAAAGAAATCCATCTGGAGTGAAAGATTATTTTACTCGTGTCCCAAATGCTATAGCTGAATTATATTTTAAACTTGACCTAATCTTTTTACTTAACAATTTGCGTTCGTATTTAAGTTACGTGAAGGGCAAATACAAGTTAAAATATTGAAATTTTCATTCACACATTTATTTATCAAATTTTGATTACGTACTTCCAGCGTGTATGGTATCAGGCTGGGAATTTTATGGTATTCCAAGGAAATAAAAATATAATCTCCTCCAATGAAGTGTTTGTTATTAAGTAGAAATGGTAAAATTATTATAATGTTCGATAGAATATAGGTGTATATATGCCATAGAAAAATATAAATAATATTTTCATAACATCCATGCACTTATTCATTGTTCATTACTTCATTTAATTATAATTATTTGGTCACCGTCGGGTGAAAGGGATATATGGAAGTGAATAAAATATGAATGCTTTTGTTCAAGAGCTGATAGCCCAAGGGGAGACAGATGTGTACAGATAATAACTTTGATACCGAAGTGAAACACAGATGCAAGGTACAAGCACAGTACAATGGAGGTTGAAAGGAGCAAGAGACTCTGCTGTGTGAGGGCAGAGACTGTTTTTTTTCATCACAGATTCTTCCAGAACCTAGGCTAGCACTTGGCACAAAGAAGGTTCAGATGACGTGTTCGTGGTCTACTGAAGTCTCAGTGGAACGTATCATGGAAGTGAATCGGAAGCTGGACCTTACAGCTGAGAGAGATACATTTCAAGTGGAAGAAATACGGGGATCAAAGAAGTAAAGGCCTTCAACACTGAAAGAGGCCTTGGAGACCATCTGGTATGGTCTTGCTTGTCCTTTCTGTCTTCAGTACTAGAGCACTTTGGTCTAACAGTGTCCTAACACACACTGTCATTTATGACCAGAGAGCAAATGGGAAGTGTCTATGACTGAGGCACTCAGTTCCTATACACAGCAGGCACCAAAGTGAGGTAGGCAACAGGTATGCACATTTTGAAAGGAAGTGGATAGAAAGAGATTCAGAAAATTGCGACTTGGGAAAAATTTGACGGTTCTTGGGAGAAAATGCTGCTCTGCGTGCCCCCTTCTCCTAAGGTCCCCCACTTTCACAAGGGGAGGAGCCGACCTTCCATTTGAAGAGAGAGGAGTTTCTTTTTTTTAAGTGTATTCATTTTGAGAGAGAAAGGGAGAAGGAGCAGAGGAGGGGCAGAGAGAACCCCAAATGGGCTCCATGCCGACAGCACAGAGCCCGACGCGGGGCTCCAACTCAGAAACCGTGAGATCTTGCCCTGAGCCGAAGTCAGACGCTTAACCGACTGAGGCACCCGGGTGCCCCTGAGAGAAGTTCCTTTAGGAACCTGAGGTGGGAATGATTCACTCCCACCAAAATAAAAAAAATAAAAAAATAAAAAAAAAAAAAACGACATTTATCTGGATTTAGGACAGCAAATGAAAGGATGCCAGTGACTGCCAAGTCTAGAAAAGCTTCATCAAACCCCTCTAGTGATATTTAACATCAGCCAGACCCAGAAAGCAAAAAGTCACATTCGAATAGCCACAGTACGTCGTCAAGTAAGAACTTCCTGCTCTCCTTCCCTCTCTTCCATCCACTCCTGTTCAACTCTGTTAGGGTGAAAAAGGGCAGGTGGTGAATGAGAGAGGAAGCTCAGCCTACCCCCTCCTCACCGTAGTAAGGGACCTGGGCCAATTGCGGCCTCTGCTAGTTGGGGAGAAGTTGTATATGTGAATTCAGCTTGAAGGGTTAATTAATGTACTAGACTGGAAATTCTAATATTAATGTATTAAAATGACACCAGAACCTTGTATTACCTTACGGTGGCCAGAAAAGACTTGGAAGCTGCCCATATTTTCACCCAGGGACAGAAGAAGAACTACCTCCGTGAGCAGATTTAAAGGGACAAAGGAAGACAGATGAAGCTGTCTTTATACTTAAATGCCATAAATCCTGATTATTCAACATACAAGTTGTACCTTTTACACATTTTTTTAAAGGGGGAAAACAATATAAAGTGATTTGCACCGAGGTACGGCATGAAGGTAACACTTACAGTATTTTGGTTCAATTAAGATAATCAAGTATGCCCGAAATAGCTTAACTGGATAAATATAAAAATCTATCTAATACCGAAGTTACCAGTTAATCAAAGCCATGAATTTTTGAAAGTATGTAGTAACCTAGGAGCAGTAAGTAATATAGCTGGAACACTGCCTTCTAAGGATTATCAAAGGGGAGGGCTGGCTGTGGCCGAGCAAACCTGAGTTATAGAATAACAGATTCTAGTTAGCTGTGGGCCACTAATCGCATAGGATAATTACAACATGGTGGGTTGCAAGAACCCCCCTGCCCAAGAAACCATGTCAGTGCTTAATTATGGCGAGTGACTTCTCTTAGCCCATCAAAATGTCATGATCCAACCCACAACTGTGCATACATTTTTTGTAACTTTCTTACTTTGAGTGTCTTTATGCTTCTCGAAGATCCATCCAAATCCTCCCTTTCTTAAAAATAATTTTTCAGGGGCGTCTGGGTGGTTCAGTCGATCGAGCATCTAACTCTTGATATCGGCTCATGTCACAATCTCACGGTTCGTTGGGATCAAGCCCCGTGCCAGGCTCTGTGCTGACAGTGTGGAGCCTGCTTGGGATTCTCTCACCCACTCACGTTCCTCCTTCTCTCTCTCTCTCTCTCTCTCTCTCTCTCTCTCTCTCTCTCAAAATAAATACACGTGAAAACAAATGTAATAAAATAATAATAATATTTCAGACAATTTGTCTTTGATAACTCTCCTGTAAATTTTAATGATACTTATATACAGACACTTGACATTCCAAAGGAATATTCTTCAACACCATGTAGATCAACACATCTTCAATTCCATTATGGGATATGTGAAGTATGTCTTTTGTCCAAAGTGCATACTTTACAGTGTTCACAGTAGATCTTTACAGACGAGGAAAATGGGACCTAGAGAGGTTAAGTCAGGTAGCTAACAAGCATTCCAATTACGTTTGAACTCGGATGAGGCTGATTACAAAATACGCGTTCTTACTTCTTTCTTCTATATGCGTTTTCTATTCGAACTGTGTATTGCTATGTAAGTTTTGCACTGGGGCTCCTTTTCAGGGTCTTTTAAATACTTAAGTCACTTGTAAAATGAGTACTTTCTTCGAATGAGAAATCCATTAGGCAGAAGAAAACAACTTGGCAATAAATTTTAGGCATTATCCCCATGCCAAGTAATTATCAGAAGGCCTCATGCTTTGAGACTGCGCAAGGGTGATCTTAAGATAATGGAGTGAGGCTTGCGTTGTGAACTTTCTTGATGCTCTACGTCGTGATGTGCTTCATGGATTGGCTTCCGAAAAGATTTGTAAAGCATTCTGGGAAGGTTCTGCCAATTAAAAACCGGAGATTGGCTGAAGGCTTGCAGCAATTGAATTTTGAATACAGATGGTGCCAAATTGAATGTTTCCATAGCAACAGACTTTTCCTTAATAACTTTTAGATGGGAAGGGGAACATAAAAGGAAACCATCTTTCAGCAGATGTATATTCCTACAATGTGTTTTCAGATTGGTTTTGGAAGCGAATTTGTACTTAACTAGTGATTGTTTTAAGTGGATCAGAATATGACTAAATTCTCCTGAGGAAATATTTTGAGAGTAACAGGAATATATGCTAGGAACCTTATAAAGACATAAAAAGGGCATGGTTTAAAAAACAAAACAAAACAAAACATCTCTTGATCGGTAGCCAATCAACCAGGATTTTTGAAGTACGACTTAACATTGGTCAAAGATTTCTGAATTCTTAATGTCTGTTAAGATTGAAAATTTAGAATATAGGTATCATCAAACAAAAAGTGATATGTACATCATGGACTTGAAATTGATCTTAATATATACATTTTTCATGTAGGTTTATGGATTAGGTTTTCATTATCTGTTGCTTGAAGAATTTTTTTTTTTAAATATTAATTAAATCATTTCAGGAAGAACTTCAATAAGGAGGACTTTGATAGTGTTCAGACCGTATGATGTATTATCATAGATCTAAAGTCTGGTCCTCAGCTTTGCATAACCGACGACCAGATTTTAATAATTCAGTGGTGTCAGAGGTGATCAGGGTCTAGCGGCCTGACCCACACTTCACAGACGCACAAGAGATTGGTTTACAAATCATTTGAAAGATGAGACAATAAATTGAAAATTAGTGTTTTATAACACAACATAAGGCTGTCAGAAAAATTAATAATGATCATTTGCCCAGGGTGCCCTCCCCAATGAGGGCATGTAGAAGACCAAATTATGGGTCGCAAGGTTCAATGGTGACCAAAGACCTGGAAGAAGGGTAAGAAGGTACTTTTAAAGGATGGTTCGCTAAGTGAGAGAAGCTACCTAAACCGCCCACTTTTCTTATTCTAAGTGATTCCTCAAATAGAAAGAAAGAGTTAGGTCATTTCTCTCAGGTGGTACCAAAGACGTGATAACAAATGCTTGCTTGCTCCCCTGGCTTTCCTTTATGATTCCATGCAACCCGGGTCTCCCCCCCCGCTGCCCCCCGCCATCACGTACACAGACTTAACTTCCCCTCCTCCTCCTTCTGTTACAGGGCAGTGTAAAACTCAGGTGTGTTCCAGAGATGTGAGCCAATAGTCGGAGCTTCTTACTTGCTCCACATTACTACTCCTTCCTCGCTTGATTGCACGGGGTACTCCATTACCAAAACCCTTACAAAATAACTGAGCAGCGATCTCCAACTCCAGTGGCAAGGCCCGGACTCCTACCGCAAGCAATTCTGCCATAATAGGGATATAAGAAGGACCTGGGAATCTGCATCTTAAGGAGTTCTCTGAAGCTCAGCCAGGTTATTTTTGCAGATGGCTGATGTCATGTATCCTCTCCTTCATTCCCCAATTTCAATTTCAGAAGAAAATCTTTTTTTCTGGCTTTTTCCAAATTTCTGGAAGGTTAGGACTCAGAGCCCCTCTGAACTTGTACATGTAAAGAGAAACGTAAGGGGATGGAGAGGTAGAGAATGATAGATGAGTTACATAGGTATGTACAGAAAATAGAAATAGATGTGTATACATGTTAATAGTAATAGAAATCCGTTGTTTAAAACTGGAAAGAGGGGCGCCTGGGTGGCTCAGTCGGTTAAGCGGCTGACTTCAGCTCAGGTCGTGATCTCGCGGTCTGTGAGTTCGAGCCCCGCGTCGGGCTCTGTGCTGACAGCTCGGAGCCTGGAGCCTGTTTCGGATTCTGTGTCTCCCTCTCTCTGACCCTCCCCCGTTCATGCTCTGTCTCTCTCTGTCTCAAAAATAAATAAAGGTTAAAAAAAATTAAAAAATAAAATAAAAAATAAAACTGGAAAGAAATATGCATACTCTTAAAAATGTAATTTAGGGGCCCCTGGGTAGTTCAGTCAGTTAAGTGTCCAAATCTTGGTTCGGCTCAGGTCAAAATCTCATGGTTTTGTGGGTTCGAGCCCTGCGTCGGGCTCTGCGTTGGCCTTGCAAAGCTTGCTTGGGAATCTCTCTCTTCCTCGCTCTCTGCCCCTCCCCCACTCGCACTGTCTCTGTCTCAAATAAATAAACTTATTTAAAAAAAATGTAGTTTAAAAATATGAAGATTTGCTTTCAGTTGAAAACAGTATGACGGGGCATCTGGGTGGCTCAGTGGGTTAAGCATCTGACGTCGGCTCAGGTCATCATCTTGCACTTTGTGGGTTCCAGCCCCGCGTCGGGCTCTGTGCTGACAGCTCAGAGCCTGGAGCCTGCTTCGGATTCTGTGTCTCCCTCTCTATGCCCCTCCCCCGCTCATACTCTGTCTCTCTCTGTCTCTCAAAAATGAATAAACATTAAAAAATTTTTTTTAAAATAGTATGATGAACTTGAATGAAATAGGATCCTGAAAGCAAATGTTCCTCCCTGCCTCCCCCTCCTCCCACCCCTCCTTCCCATTCTTCTCCTCTTCCTCTTCCTTCTACTCTCTCTCTCTCTCTCTCTCTCTCTCTCACACACACACACACACACACACACACACACTCAGCTGTACAAGTCAGCACAGGGTTATAACATAAAAACCAATCCCTGAACCAGATAAATAAAGGAAAAGGTTTATGTTCTTTCTCAATCTTTAGTTATTTTCCCTAAATTAGTTTTCAGTCAATAATCACGTGTAAGAACAAGTGCCAGTGCTCTATAGACAATTCAACATGAATAATCAGATGAGAATTTAATGAAAATGAAGGTTGAAAATGGAGGTACACTGTCATTAAAGACACTGCCTTCGTGGCTTAGTCCCAAACGCTCTGCACTCTGCACTCAGTCCTTGATTTTTACCCTCTTTTGAGCTGCAAAGGTGGGAATAACAATCACAAGCAGACATTCCAGGTTTCATTTATAAAACATCCTTAAAAGCGAGAGAGGCAGGTGGAAACGGAGGTACAGAATGAGAAGGAAAACGGTAAAATGGCATTGTTTAAACACAGATGGAAACTGAACAATGAATTTGGTTATCAGACACTATGGTATATAGCTTTTCTTTAAGCCTGTAATTTGCTTATTTATCACAGGAAAATGATAAATCTAAAAATGCCTACTTTCTGTCTCTTACCGTACTAATATTAATTCTATCTGATACAACAAAGACACTCATTCGATGTTTGGAGAAACTTTGTTGTTAAAGGTTGGTTCATACCTATTGCTGAATATCACAATGTGTATTAGAAGTAGTTTCAGATAGTTTTTAATGGCATAGGGAATGAGTGGTTACAACATTAATGGCTAAGTGTGAAAAAGTAGGACACAATTTTATTTGTGCTGTGTCAGCCTACTTTTGTACAGAAGAAAAAAAGAGACACAAAAAAATAAAAGCCAGCAAGACAAATAACTGGAGGATATACCTCAAAATGTGTAATAGCTACGGGGCGCCTGGGTGGCTCGGTCGGTGAAGCGTCCGACTTCGGCTCAGGTCATGATCTCGCGGTCCGTGAGCTCGAGCCCCACGTCGGGCTCTGTGCTGACAGCTCAGAGCCTGGAGCCGGCTTCGGACTCTGTGTCTCCTTCTCTCTCTGCCTCTCTGCCTCTCATGCTCTGTCTCTGTCTCTCTCTCTCTCAAAAATAAATAAACATTAAAAAAAATTTAATGTTTAATAGCTATCAACTGGCGGAATCTAAGTGAACTTTTTCTTTCCCTTTGTATCTATCTGTGTTTTTCCCATTCCATTCAGTAAAACGTATTTTATTTGCAGGTAGTGTTTTCACATATATTACACTGGTACAGTATTTCTCAACCTTTTATTCATCAACCTCTAAGAAGCCTTTTTAGACTTTTAGTTTCCTAATCCCCTCTCCCGCACGGAATTTAAAAAAAAAAAAAAAAAACCTTTTTTTTAATGTTTATTTATTTTTGAGACCGAGAGAGACAGAGCATGAGCAGGGGAGGAGCAGAGAGAGAGAGGGAGACACAGAATCCAAAGCAGGCTCCAGGCTCTGAGCTGTCAGCACAGAGCCCGACACGGGGCTCGAGCTCACAAACCACGAGATCATGACCTGAGCCGAAGTCGGTGGCTCAACTGACTAAGCCACCCAGGTGCCCCTCCCCCATGGAATTTTAATCCCACAGATATGCTCCATAATCTGTTTATATTGTGGCCCCTTGGAGAGTCCCAAACCACTGTGACGCGTGAATTTTTGTCCCTCAAGAAGAAATATTCACCTCCTCGGGGCACTGTTGTCCCTCTTGTGAATGCATGTGCCTGCCCAAGAGCCAGAAGATTCTGATTCAGGAAATTCGAGGTGGGAACAAAGGCAGGAAGTTTGAGGTGGGAACAAAGGAAATGCATTTTTTTTTTCAGCAGAGCTCAGGTGTTTCAAAAGCAATGTGTAAATGTACCTACTGAATGTTACTCTATGTTTTTTCAGAAACCTGAAAAATCAGCATTTCTTTATTTTTAGGAATAATACTAATGACGGGACATACTTACATATTTATACATCTATAAGAATTTGCCTTGTTTTTCTACTGTCAGGAACATCATTGATTTCTTTATTTTTTTCTTTCACAGACAATTGAGCCGAGGTGTGGGCTTAGCATCCTGAATTCATACTTCCATTGTCGTTGGTAAAATGTGAACTAAAACCTCGCAATCACGTGGTACCTTGTGGATCATTTTCTCCAGTCAGATAGTTATGCAGAGGCCCCAGAGTATTCTAAGGCCATTGCTGAAGCTATTTTTTAAAATCCTATAGCATTTGCTCATTGTTGGTTAGATTTCACCACATGGAAGTTTTCATTTTTAAGGCTAAAAAAAGCCCTAAGATGAGTTGGAGAACTATTGAGCACAGCAGGTTATAAACCAATTAGGGTGATGATGTCCTTCCTGGATGGAGATTTTCATGAACCTCTCACATGACCTATTTCAGCTTTGTTTTTTCTTTTTGTTTTTGTTTTTTAATGTTCAAAGTGAGTAGAGTAATGAAGAGGTGATTTAGGAAGGTTTGGACTCAGGGAAGAAAAAAAAAGCAACCTTTCATTAGGCTCCTAGTAACAGCTAGCTTATTAAGCAGCAAGAGACAGAGCTTTAGTATAGAAAAAAAAAAAAGGATGAAAAAAAGCAATGAGATTAGAAGGTCACTAACACCAATGGAACTGGCAGCATGGCAGTTCATAGCGTATCTTTTGTTTTGGGGAGACAAGTATCCTAACTTTGGTCTGAACCTCTTGCTAATACCGACCTTAAGAAAACTTAACTTACTTTATCTGTGGGTACCAAAATGCCTAAGGATCAATCTCTTACCTAAGCTTTATTCAGGTGGAGGGAATCAGTATACCAATTTGCAGCTGACATATTAGCCGATGTACATACTTTCTGCTGTTTCATAGCACGACTATTTCTAATTTTCAGGAACAGTGATGTAACTGCTCATCAGCCAAGAAAAAGGCATGGGAACATTCTTCTCACTGGAGTCAACATTAGTTCTTCGTGTGGTGACTAAGATAGAGATGGGGTTGTTCCAAGCTGGAACTTCCCCCTGGCACCATTTATGGTCCCAAGTGCTTTCAAGTGGACCCGGGGAGTACAGGAAAACCAAAGAGTCTGAATGTTGCCAAGGAGAACGTGTATGAACTCAAAGATGGTGAAAGAGAGTAGGGGAGTGGTTTTGGTGGATATGGTAAGAAAGCCAGAAAGATGGCAGAATTCAGGGAAAAGAAAATGTTAAGAGATTTCCTAAGTAACGAGCTCCTTCTAATAATCAGATTAAGAGCGTAACTATGGAGTGGCTAGATACAAATCCACATTTTGCCCTGGCTGGTTGATGAGTGGTCCATTCTCGTCCAGTCATTTTTTCCCCAGTTTTTCATGTTAACAAATTCTTTGTATTATCAAGCAAATTTCAAGTGGAAATTTTCTACTCTCATTGGCTAACTTGGCTTCCTTTATTTTGCCTAACTTTGCCTACTTTCTTATTGCCTCCTCCTTCCAAATCCTGGCTCCCACAGTGAGGCAGCTCCCATGCCTGAAGTTTCCTGTTTGATTTTGCTCCTTTAACTGCCAAAGTGAACTCTACAAACATTTCTGTCATTTCCTTCTCTACCTAACCTCTTGTGGCCCAGGTTCTAAACCACTTCCCTGAAGCTATCAATGATTGCCCAAGAGGTTCACTTTGCTTAGTGTAGGGACCACCTCCCACTCTTCGTCTCTGGATGTTTGCCGTGAACACGGGGACAATGTAACCTTTCCCAAATCTCTGATCTCATCTTCCTGCCCTTAGTCGGCCTCTCACCCCGGGCTTTCCCTTTGTCCGATATACTTGTGGTTTCATTTACTCATCACTATATGAATGGCATCTCTCATAGTAACACCTCTGACCTCTCACCTGCTTTATCCATCCCATATGGCAAACTGTGTACTTCACTTTTTCCTCTGGGGATTATCAAGAGCTCACATTTCAAATAAATTTGCAGATCCAGGCAGCTCCCCCCCCCCCCATTTTGTGATTAGAAAGGGAACCACCAATGACTTGCAAGTCAAGCCCAAAATAAAGTCAGGCAAGCAAGACTTCCCGCCAAAGGGTCTTGAAGGGAAGAATTTGCAGACATTACACGCGGCCTGCATTCTGGAAGGGGCACAGCGACCCAGGCACACCTTACTGAGAAACAGTCATAGTGGTCCCAGTCTGTTAGCTCCCTCTTTTCCTGTGAGAGGGAAAATTCATACTATGCCAGGGTCAGATCTTCTAAAAGCCCCTGAAAGAATTGCAAGGCTGATCTCATCCCGTTCATTTTCCCACAGAAGCATTCAGTGAAGTACCTATCACCTACCAGCCAATGCATTCTATGCAGAGGGAAGAGTTTAGGCAAAGTCCTTGGCATTTCATCTTCCGAATATGTTGCTAGTTTGTTCTTCTCTTTCAGTCTACCAGCCACCATCAGGCTCTTCCCGGACACCTGTCCCAGCTTGTTGCTCTGTTTTTTCCACATCTTTTCTTGACCCTCCCCCTGCCCCTATCTGTTTTGCCATTCACGGCCTGATTCATCTTTTCAAACCCAGATCAGATGTGTCCCTTCCCTGCGTGCACCCTTCCAGTGGACCCCCACTGCCCTGACAACACAGACCAGGATCCTTACCGTAACTCAAAAGGCCCGTAGAAGCTATGAAAACCCCCTCTCTCAGCTTTTCTTTCTAACAGATGATGCGTTCAAATAAGTGATGTGTCCTAAAGCCACAAATGCCAAATGCATATGGATCTTGAATTAAGCAGTTTACTTATAAGATGTTTATTACTCCCTATGCAGCTTTGGTTTTGAATACGTGTTAACTCCGTCGCAAGTACATAATCGATTATGAAGAAGAAGTTAGCAATAAATGAATGGATAGACAAAGGGATAAGTAAATGAATAAATGTAGAAAAACAAATTCGCATCGTATGATCTATAGAAGAACCCTTTATAAGAGCTTAGGAGAACAAAAGTATAATCTCGTGGGATATCCAGTTCTGGCAATGTTTGTGTGTCTTTATGTTTTTGTTAAAAGGCGTCCATTTTATATGTTTTGGAAGGAATATATTTTAAAGAAGATAATAATAGTACCTTCTGGTTGCTGACAGCTTTGCAGTTTATAAAGCACTTTTCACATAGATTACCTCATTTAAAATTTCTCTATTGCTTCTTTTACTATGGAAATTCTTTTTAAGAAGATTTTCTTCTAAAATTAAGGCAGTCACACTATTCTGCTTCTGTATTTCTCAGCCAAATGTTTCACCAAGGTATTGTGTCTCTCTTGGATCTTTCTTCCCCGGACGTACAGTTATGATTTACCCAGAGGTAAATAGAAATAGTGGGAGCTGTATACTGTTTTTGTGTTGTTTCTCGTAAACTCAAGCCTTTCATTTTAGGAGCCTCTATACCACTTTAGGAGTTGCTATACTAATGTTCAAAGCATATTTACATATTTGGTGCGAAACTATTTTATCACTTGAATTGGAATCATTAGGATAGATAGAGTTACTTGATTTTGGGGGTAGACTCCCATGACTGATTCATCGCTTACGCACAACACCCAGTGCTCATCCCAACAAGCGCCCTCCTCCATGCCCATCACCCATTCCCCCTTCCCCCACCCCCCATCCACCCTCAGTGTGTTCTCTGTATTTAAGAGTCTCTCATGGCTTGCCTCCCTCTCTGTGTGAAACTGTTTTTCCCCTTCCCTTCCCCCATGGCCTTCCGTTAAGTTTCTCAAATTCCACACATGAGTGAAATCATATGATACCGGTCTTTCTCTGAATGACTTATTTCACTCAGCATAATACCCTCCAGTTCCATCCACATCGCTGCCAACGGCAGGATTTCATTCTTTCTCATTGCCAAGTAATACTCGATTGTATATATAAACCACATCTTTTTATCCATTCCTCAGTTGACGGACATTTGGGCTCTTTCCATGATTTGGCCATTGTTGAAAGCGCTGCCGTAAACACTGGGGTACATGTGCCCCTAGGAATCAGCACAGAAGGGTTACTTTTCACCTCCCTGTATCTCACATTATTCACTGTAACATTTATGCGCTGCTGAGGTTTAAATAAGTAAAGATTATCTCAAAATGGAGCCTAGGAAGGGCAATTTGAGACTTCATCCACTTTTACTGTTGGCTTTTCAGTCAACTACTACTCCTACCACTGCTGCTACAACTTTGGTCTAAAATGTATTTTATCATCAGCGATCCTGTGCCTAATAACAGGACATATGTTAAATGAGCCAGAACTGATCGATCTTTATTTTTGATCTTACGTATTGCTTTTCCGGAGAAGTATTTGAAAGGGTCCATTGAGACTATACTTCAATAATTCATTTCCTCTTTTCCCTTTAATACAGAAGCCTCATTCTCACAAAGTAGAAATTTGAACATGCACTTTATTTTCATAACCTTGCCTACATGTATATATTTGTTTTGTTTAATAATTTTGTGTCTGCAGGAGCGCCTACGTTCTTGCGTGTGATATAAGAGGTGTGTTTGCCCTTTCAGCACACTTCTGTACAACTTCCTATGTGCCAAACTTGTGCCGGGCCCCGATGAGAAAAATATATTTCGTCTCCTGAAGGCAACACCATCCAGTGGGTAAAATAGACAGAAAATAGATCATTGCCAAATAGTGTAATCACTGTGTTCAGAGATAAGAGCAGGGTGCTCTAGGAACCATAATGTGGGGTACTGTACCCAAACCCATGAAACAAGGCTTGGTGGGGCCAAAGAGAATGATCAGGAAAAAAATGACCAGTGATGGTGGCTTCTGAGCAGAGCGCTGCCGAGCGGACAAGGGTGGAGAATAATCTGGGTTGAGGCGAGGCACAGACACGAGTGAGACATGTATCACATTATGCATGTAGGGGACTCTCATGTGGCTATAGAGCTACAGTAGAGGGTACTCAATGGGCAATGGAAGTCAAGAAGCTGGAAAAGGTCTTATAAGTCAGGTAAAGCGTTTTGATTTTGTTCTGAAAGCAATGGAAGAATGACATTAGAGGACTTTAATAAATGATGACAGACTCAGATTTTCATCTTCAAAAGCCTTCTGCAACCACAGTATTGAAGATTCATGTGGAGTGTAAAAGACCAGTGTTAGAGCAATGGTTCTCGGTCCTAGCTGCACACGAGAATCGCTAGGAGGTGGGGGCTTTTAAAAAACTGCAAGTGCCTGGACTCCACCCCAAACCAATTAAATAAAAATCTTTGGGAATAGAGCCCAGACATTGGTATTTTTCAAATCACCCGTGTTGATTCAATTGCACAGACAAGGCTATGATTCAGTAAATAAGAGAGAACATCGGGAGGCTTTTAATTAAAACAGGCTTGGGAAGCGACAGCTGGATGATAGAGAGGTTAGAAGAGCGATTAAGGAGGTTGAATGAATGGCTTGGCATCTTGGTTAAAGGATAAGGAAGAAAGAGAAATCAAGGATGATTTGTACGTTTCTCTTTGAATGACGAGGTAGAGGAACAGATGTGTGTCAGCGATTAGGGGAGAAGGGTGGGGAGGATGTGATCAATGTTTGGATACACTGAATATTCAAAAGGGATTTAGTAGACATTTGACTATGTGAACATGGCGTTTGGGAGAGAGTTCTTAGGTTGAAACAGATTTGACTATGATCATTGTAAAGGTGGTAAAGGAAGCAATATACATAGGCGAACTCACCAGGGAGAGAATATGTCAGGGAAAAAGGAAAGAAGAGCAAAAAGAGACTCATAGGGAATAGCAACATCTAAGAGATAAGCAGAGGACGCTGAGGCATGGCCAGAAAGGTCGGGTAAAATCCATGCCATGTTCATCAAAAAGTTTCAAGGAGGGCTTATCAATGATGGCAGGTACTAAAGGGAGGTCTGGAAAAATAAAGACTAGAATCTCCAGTGCTATAGTAACTTGAATATCATACCTATTATCTACCACAATTTCAATGGCAATGTCAATTTCCATTTCAGCTATTATCTGCAATTTCAGTGGCGAAAGTCAAAATGTAGTGACTAAGAGTAGTGCATATTGACTAGAGCTTCTCAACTTCTAATGTGCACATAAATCACCATTGGAATCTAGTTTTAAAAACGTAGAATCTGATGAGCTAGGTTTTGGGTAGAGCCCGAGCTACTACAGTTCTTGCAGGCTCCCAGGTGATACTGACACTGCGGGTACACAAACCATCCCTTAAGTCACGCTGATGTAAACCACTCTTCTATGAAGGAAAAGACATCAGATTGGCCAGACACGGTGCTAGGGCCAAAAGAAAATCTTTTTGGTTTTGTGTTTTCTTTTTAATGAAGTTCTGGACTGAGATTGAAGATACGGGGCCGGTGAAAAATAGAATCCCTTCTTTTGGGAGGTGGAAGAAACTGGAATACTGAGTACAGGGAGGGAATCGGGCTTGGGTAGGAAGGACACCTACGCCTGAAGGGAAGGAGGTGAGGAAGACGAGAAAGACAGAATAGTCCTCCGGTAGATGGTATCTGGTGTTTCGCTTTTTAGCCCAGTGTTTCTATTCGAGGAATTATTTTATATTTATTTTATTCCTTGACTTGAATGGCTAGCCTACGAAATGTGCTCGTAAAGATAGAAGTGAGCCCTCTTTGCTTCTCAAGTATAACTTGCATTTTCTGCACCTTGTCAAATAAAACTTTGAGTGACAAGGTGTAGGGACGAAACTCAATGTGTGTTCAGGGAGAAAAATGCCCTTTTTATTCTACATATCTTTGAGAATATTCGCATTCCAACAAATGCATCGATTTTGATGTGAAAATGGAGTGATGGACGGGTTTTGCCGTGTGCGTTGCGTGCCAGTGACACGGCAATAAATCCATGGTGCTGGAACTGTAATGGTACCCTTTACTCCACTTTAGTGAACTCTTGCTGAACCCTTTTGAGTTGTTAGTACTTTATTTGCTACATTTGGCACTTAATTAGTTGACAGCCGGGGCCAGTGGGACAGATGGATTGTCCGGTGATCTACTGTGTCTATAGTTTCTTTTCCATGTCTTGTGAGTGGCCTAGGATTATACACCGAAGTACTTGTGCGGAACTGTAGGTCAAGCTTTCTCCCTCAACCTCAAGGCTTCATCTCAACCAGTAGGTTCCCCCTGTTAAAGGAAGCCATTTTTGGAATTTATTTTAATGGTCGCATAATGTCACATTTCAACATCTGCCTTTTAAATGATCAAAATAGCTTACATGTTTCATTTGGACGTGATGCTGGTATTTTCTCATAATCTGTGACTCTCCCAACTGGTGGCAAAATTTTCCTTTGACCTTAACTCATCTTTCGGTGTGAGCATCAGCACACCCTTACCTATGGTTTATAACCACAACTGGAGAATGAGCTTTTTTTCAGAAGACTCATTTTTTTCTGTTCGAAGATGTGGTTTATATCTACGATGGCATACTACTTGGCAATGAGAAAGAATGAAATATGGCCCTTTGCAGCAACGTGGATGGAACTGGAGGGTGTTAAGCTGAGTGAAATAAGTCAGTCAGAGAAAGAGAGGTACCTTATACCATATGTTTTCACTCCTATGTGGATCTTGAGAAACTGAACAGAAGACCATGGGGGAGGGGAAGGGGGAAAAAAGAAAGTTACAGAGAGGGAGAGAGGCAAACCATAAGAGACTCTTAAATACAGAGAACAAACTGAGGGTTGACGGGGGCGGGGGGAGAGGGGAAAGCGGGTGATGGGCATGGAGGAGGGCAGTTGTTGGGATGAGCGCTGGGTGTTGTGTGGAAGCCAGTTTGACCATAAATTATATTTAAAAAAAGAATATTTGGCACACTTTAAATGAGGTATTATGGTCTTTGACAGCCTGTTGATTATGAAACTAAGAGATCTGCCTGAATTCCATTTGCCATTTCCATTCCTATAAATGCTATTTACTATCTTCTCAACTTACATATTCCACAGATGGTATTATTTTCTTTACTGGAAAGTGGTCTTAGTGACTTAAAAAGCTGCCTAAATAATATGCTGCCTCGTGCTTGCTGTGAGAGAGCATTTTCTGTAATGTTTTATTCTGAAAAATTCAAATACACAGAAAAACTGACGGAACTGTGCATTGAATAGCCACGAACTCACCATCTAGATTCTGCTAGATTCTTCGTCCCTGTAGCCTCCCATCAATCCCGATTATTTTTTGATTCATTTCAAAGTTTGGAGGCATCAGTACCCTTTACCCCTAAACGGTACAACACGCGTATCATCAACTAGAGCTCAATATTCATTTACAATTCTTTTGTTTGTTTGTCTGTGGCAAAATTTGCATAGTCAAATGCACAAGTCTTGCGTGTGCCATTCGGTGAGTGTTGACGAATGGCTACACTAGCGTGACCCGTGCCTCTATCAAGATACAGAAAAATACAATCACTCCAGAATAGAAACAACTTTTGAATGTCGACTAGACTTAGTATGATGATGGTTTTTCAGTATATACAAATATCAAATTATCATGTACACCCGAAGCTAATATAACATTATAGATCAGTTTTACCTCAATGAAAAGTTTTTTTCAGAAGAAAGGAACCTTTGTGTAGGTTGGCTTGAGTTTATTTTGACTGAATTTTCAACACAGCTGACTTTAAGATTGTCAGGCTGAATCGTACTAATAGCCCATCCAGGGGAATGGCTGTTGATATTCTTTTTGTTCATCCAGTCACTGAGCTGACTGAGTTCTTCTCAATAACGTTGGAAGGTGAGCCTCTATCTCTGACAGAAACATCAGGAAACATGTATTTCACAGACTGTTAGAGCTGGTAAGAACCTCAGGGATCATCTAGTCTGCTCACTTCTGCCTTGTGGCTCAGGATTTAAGAACTTCACTGGCATTATGAAAGCACATAGTTCCCTATCTTTACCCCTGTAATAGTGAGTTAGGGGCCAGGCGCTCTGGTCAGTGCCTTTTGTCCATTATTTCCTTAATCTTCACAGATTATCAGTCTTCTTGTTTTTGTTATCCTCACCTTGCAGAGAGTAAACTGGGTGTGAACATAGCATTAAATTACGATCTTTGCCATGTCCGATCTAACAAACATTAGACTACTATCATAAAATATTTTTAACTTGGTCATTTATTCTAGGTAGGCCTGTCTTCTATGAATTTCAACTAAGTGTTTGGCTGTTCTTGAATTCTAGCTTTTTAGGATTTAGAGAAGGAGCAGATATTCAAATCAGTCATAGTGGCTAGGATTTAATCATGTGCCTATAACTCCCTTCTCTTTTCAGGTTTTTGGTCTGAAATGTCCCAGACATTTTATTCTATGTTTACATAGCAACCACACCCCTTATGTCCTGTTCCTAAATACAGCGCATGTCCATTTACACTAGGTACTTTTGACTTCCTGGTCAGTGTATTTGTTTCTCCCCCTTCTTAATGGTTTAAGTTGAGATACCTCCTTGAAGAGCTTAACTATAAATCACTTTTCTACAGAACCGTGTTTAAATGCCATGTGAAGTCAGATGAAACAAATATTAATATTCTCTATAATTTGGGTTATTATTTTCACTTACCTTGGTTCCTTATAAGTCTTTGAATATCAAACATTAAGATATGCTCACATTACTCAAGGTATAGATGTACCCGAACTTCGTATAAGAGTATACTAATGGCGGTTTCTTTTCCTTCCCTCCTCCCTCCCTCCCTTCCTTCTTTCCTTCCTTCCTTCCTTCCTTCCTTCCTTCCTTCCTTCCTTCCTCCCTTCCTTCCTAAATTCCCTTCTTGATCATCCCTAACATTCTGTTGACTATTTTAGCTGCAGGAAACAGTCTGTTATGGTTCCCACATCTCTTTCCCGTTTTTAACTATCAGAACTCATTATCTTAACTTCAGTTGGAGTCATTTTGCTTACAGTTGACCGTAGTTAAATATCTGCCTTCTTAACTCATTTGTGACCCATTTGCCTGCAATGTCACTCTTCCAGCTTGGCATTTTCTACCTGGAACACTTAAGTGCTCTGTGGAACCATTGAGATATACAGGGTGCTCCACATCGCAGATCACAAATGTTTGCTGATGACTATAATCCGTTGTTTAGTCTCTGTACAGAGAAGCAGCAACACCTTGCTTTACTATGGTCCGCTATGCTTTTATTCATTGTTGGATTTTATCTGCACAAAAGTCCTTCGGTTGTGCAACTGTCATTATTTCGGTTTTGCAGTTGAGAAAATTGAAGTTGTGGTCAGTCAACTTTTGCCAGTTAAATTTCGTCACGAATCTAGGGCTATAACCCATTACTAACTGCCAATCAAGGTTTCCTTCTAAAACTTACTCACAGGAACTTTCTCAGGTTGTAAATCCAGTGCAGAAATGGCAACAGAGCTGTTGTTTCTTCTGTAGCAATGTATATTCAAAAAGGCAATCATTTCGTTTTTGTAAATAACATTTTTCCCTAGGAGAGATGTTGTGGGAATTTATATCAGTCAAGAATGTATATCGATAATCAAACATAGCTAGCTCAAAAACATGAAGTGAAAGATTGGTTAGTACTCAATCAACTGAACTGTTTCTTTCTCTGCAGTATTGTGGTTCTTGACATGATTGCTGAGTTTCCAATTTGACACTTCTGGAGATCTGTAAATCAGGACACATGCCGAGTCCCAGTCTGTCACCCTGAGTCTTAGCATTGGTTATTTATTTCCCTTCATTATCCAGCATCTACTTACTGGACAGATCAGTTGAGAAGCTTTCCATGATGGCCCTCGGAAAAGAGAAATGCACACATTCGGGCAGCTCTTCAATTACCATCGTGCACAGATTGTCTGAGTTTATATGCATATATTTTATTATTATTTCACTTTTGCATGTCAGATGAATCCGGTATAAATGTAAATCTAACAGTATGGGCTCTAGTGACCAAGTCCATTGCTGTAGTATATCTTTGGTCTCTCAGTAATATCCTGAATGCAGTGTTGCAAGTGTGGTGAAATTCTGCGGTTTGAATTGTTGCCCAGGCATGGACAATGAACAGGTCCATCTGATGTCCAGTGGGCCAGATCCAAAACGGCTCCTCTTTGATGAGCTACACATTTTCAGCTAACTTTCACTCCTTGACAAAATGGAATATATACCCCACTGCCCAAGTTTTCTTTTGCCTATGGTTCTGCAGGGTCTGCTCTTAGGACAGCGATATCCATCAACCGCAGGGCTCCGTTGCTGTTGGTAAATAACCAAATATCTGCTTCATTAGTCTCCGTGTGCTGATTTGTTTCTGGGAGTCTAGTCTGGTTCACTGACCAGTATTTCTGTTCTTTATCACACCAACCTAAGACGTAAATTGTATTGTGTCCTCAGCAGAGCCATCGCATCTCTCGTTACTCATGTCTCCCAGGGACGCATGCTTCTCAGGTTGCAACCCTTTTGAAAAGATGAATTCTCCAACGTTGTATGTCGAATATATTTTGCGAGCCAAATCATACTTCATTAAATTTTTATTGAAGTACAATATGCCTAGGGAGAATGTACATGTTATAGATGTTTGGGTTGGTGAGTTTGCACACGCTAAATACAACTGTGTAAACAGCACTCAAATCAAGAAACGGGAAGTTCAGAAGCGCCTGTCATGTCTCTTTCAGTGACTACCAGTCTCACTAGGCTAACTGGTATCCTGACGTCTACAGTCATCTTACTTCTTCGTGTTTTTCTATGTTATGCGAATGAAATAAAACAGTATGCCCTTGTTTTTTGGCTGATGTCTTTCCCTCAACGATATGTTTATGAGATTAATAGATAATATTACATAAATGAGATTAATACATAATATTGCATAAGTTGAGTTATTGTTGTTGCTAGATAGTGTTCTATTGGTAAGTTTATCCATTATCCATTTATCTACTGGCAAAATTATCCATTATATTTATCCACTGTATTTATCCATTTTATAGTAGAGGGGAATTTGGGTACTTTGCAGTTAGGGGAATCTTCCAATTTAGGACATGTCTTTTGGTGAATACAAGTATGCATTTGTCTTGGATGTGTACTTGGGAGTGGAATACAAAATAAATAATATATTTTAAAAGAATTTTTAATGTTTATTTTTGAGAGAGAGAGACAGAGACAGAGGGTGAGCAGGGGAGGGGCTGAGAGTGAGAGAGACACAGAATCTCAAGCAGCTTCCAGGCTCCAAACTGTCAGCGCAGAGCCCGACGCGGGGCCAAAACTCACAGACCGTGAGATCACGACCTAAGCCTAAGTCAGATGCTTAGCCAACTGAGCCACCCGGGCACCACCAAATCAAATAATATTTTAAATATATCTAACAGGCTGACTGTTTAAAGAAATCTTGTGGTGAATCCTTTTGTAAAGGAAATAATCTGTCCATAATTTCTGCTCTGCACAATGGATTCTCCCATTCGGGTAGTTATTTCACAAGAGTTGATACATGTGTTGATTCGCTTTCTAGTATTTGTTTCATTGTACTTATGTTAATAACAATATGATATTTTATTGTTGTTATTAGCCTCTGGAACTCAGTATCCTTTAAACTTTGAAAATGCCCATAAAAAATACCCTTATCGGATATATACATATACTTTTCTATACTATGCCACCGCAGATTTAATTAAAAATACCGACTGAGGTGAAAAGATATGCCAACAGATTCTGTCTGATCTCTGGTTTATTTTAAGGATACCAGAGAAAGAAACAGCATTGATTCGTTTTGGCTCACAAGAATCTCCCACACACGCCAACATAGCTTTTAATTTAAGGATTTTTTATTAGAGGAGGATGTTCTAGTAGATACGATATTGAAGATGTTCTATGCCAAAAAATATGGCTGATGCAGAGGCATTCAATCAGAAAGGATGCCCAGAGAATATTTGTTTGTTTCAAGTAGAGATCATGAAGAATGAGAGGAAAATAAAGAGTGAAATATGCAGTTCTTTTTTTTAAGTTCTTATTTTAATTTCACTTAACATACAGTATTATGTTAGTTTCGGGTGTATAGTATATGAATTCAACCCTTCCATACAACACCCTCTGCTCCTCAGCATTAAGTGCCCTCCTCAGTCCCCGCCGGCCGCTTCACCCCTCCCCTCCCCCGCCCCCCCTCTCCCCTCTGGTAGCCATTAGTTCATTCTCTATAGTTAAGAGTCTGTCTCTTTGTCTCTCTTCTTTTTTTCCCCTTTGCTGTTCTTTTTTTCCCTTAAGTTCCACATATGAGTGAAATCTTATGGTATTTGTCTTCCTTCCTTTGACTTATTGCACTTAGGCCTATACTCTCCAGATCCATCCATGTTGCTGCAAATGGCCAGATTTCATTCTTTTTATGGCTGAATAATATCCCATTGCCTCTATATACCACATCTTCTTTATCCATTTGTCTCTTGATGGACACCTGGGCTGCTTTTATATCTTGGTTGCTGTGAATAATGCTGCTGTAAACCTAGAGGCGCATATATCCCTTTGGATTAGTGTTTTTGTGCCTTTTGGGTAACTATCCAGTAATGCGACTGCTGGATCATAAGGTAGTTCTAGTTTTAACTCTTTGAGCAACCTCCATCCTGTTTTCCACAGCGGCCGCCCCAGTTTGGATTCCCACTAACGGTGCAGGAGGGCTCCTTTTTCTCCACATTCTCGCCAACACCTGTTGCTTCTTGAGTTGTTGATTCTAGCCTTTCTGACCGGTGTGAGGTGATATCTCATTGTAGTTTTGATTTGCATTTCCCTGATGAGAAGTGACAATGAGCATAATTCTTAAGCCATTGTTCAAATTATGTAAACTTGAAATGCAGTCAAGAGACAGTGATTCCTTCTAAGGAAGCAAGACTCAAGGTCCGGGGCAAAGATTAACTTCAGAAGTGGAATATTTGCATCATTAGCAAAAGGAAGCATGGATAATTAAAATAGTCTGCATGTACAATTCACTTGACGGATAGTTACTGAAAGCGTACCAGGTAGCAAGCCCTACGTTTTGTTTTCGTTTTTGTTTTTGTTTTTAATGAATAAAATTCTCAGAGTACCTTTTCCCGGAGGGATAACCTTTAAACAATGATTTGAGTGAAAGTGTTCTTACTTGTGAGGTGATCCCCTGAAATACCCGTGGGAGAGTGGGAGCGGGAAATAGGGAAAGAAGCCAACGATTGGGCCAATGATGGAGCAAGGGATTGCTGTGGGCCACTAGCATTCAACCCTGATGAGTGAACTCTGGGAGACAGCGAAAAACGCACCTCCCACTTTCACCCACAAAAAATTTTCTGTATGGTCTTCAGGGAATTCTGCGTGATCAAAGCCAATGGATACTTTTGGCATGGGCTTTGGGGAGTCTGACTGGTTCCAAGCCCTGGCGCCTGCACTCCCTATCGATATGACCTTATGGCCCTCCTTTCAAGCAGTCTGTTTCTTCCTCCGTTCAAGGAGGAGAAGTGGCAGCAACAGCAGCAGCAGCAGCAGCATAAACAGTAATACCTACCTCATAAGATCATCATGTTGATTAAATGAATTAACGCTCGTATAGAACTTAAAATAGTCCTTCAATCAGTGGAGGTATTCGGATAAATGTTAATTATTCTGATTTTTATTACCTGTTGTGACATTTATGGCATTTAAAAGTGTCAACCACTCTGGCGTCTTTGAAATCCTTTCTTGCCCGTGTCTTTATGACAGTACCCTTTGCAAGCATTCCCCCTACCTCTCTAGCCATTCATTCGTCTTACTGGCTACCTCGGCTTTGTTCTGTCTTTATGTTCTGTCCTGCATTTTCCAGGACTTCATCTTTAACCCTCTGTTCTGTTCGATCGATTTACATACCGTATCAATGAGAATGCATTCACATTGATGTCTTCACTGCTTCTCTGCAGTGATTTATAATCTGGGATTTCTCTCCCAAAATACACAGCTGTGCCATTGCACCTTCAGTCCAAGTGACTAAAACCTCCCAGTGGATAGGCCTAAGATTGAACTCATTATCTTTTCCCCAGAACCGTCCATCCTTTGTTCTTTGGGTAGACAGTGGCCAACACCTTTATATAACAGGCACCAACTAGAAACCGGGGAATCTGTCTTGACTGCTTTGTTTCCCCACCACTTAGCATAATGCCCGGTGTCTAGCAGATGGTAAATAAAATGGTGACTGGCAGGCTAGACGAACAGACTGTTGGTTTGGGGTGCTTGGAGGGATAGATGGATGGTTGAGTGAGTCTGTAGCCTGTACATTTATTTAGTTAAGTATTACCTGATGATCGCATACAGTTGAAGGTCAAGGATGAGAAAGCACACCCTTAGTGGGATGCACACACCAAAGAACCATTTTATCTTGCCACGTTGCACACGCACGACCCCTTTGGGATGAGCACTTTGATTGCTGTGACTCAACAAACATTCAAATGGTATGATTGAAATAATGATCTGGGTTATGAAAGTTTCCTCCTTTTGCCTCAATGAAGACATACGTACCCATATAATAGGAAGAACTATCTTACTTCTTCCTCATAGGACGGCCTATTCAAATAGAAAGATTATGTCTGCCCTACTGAAATGAACTCTAAGATGTATGAAATATTCACTGGCATGATTGCAAATGGCTTACCATGTTTATATCAAAAATACGAGGCATTTACAATTTTGCTAGCGTAATAAAATGTCACTAATCAAGGCTGATTAATGCAAAGGCAAATTGGAATCAGACTTTTTAAGGAAAGCCAATTTTATTATTTTCAAATACATATAGTATATAAAAATGGGCTAAGAAAAAAAGGTACCAAGTATGCATAATAAAATAACCTGCTATGATAAGTGGAAAAATTGGTTCGTAATTGGAATATCAGTTATTTCTATGATTGATGGAGAAATATTTCAGAACATGTTAAGACGTATTTATTTATATTTTCCACAGCTTTCTTATAAAAGCATTTATACTAGTAATTTTGCAAACTAAACATTAAATAGGAGACTACTTAATAATTATAAATCTCAGGGTACCTGGCTGACTCAGTCAGGGGACCATGCAACTTGTGATCTCGAGGTTGTGAGTTTGAGCCCCACGTTGGGTATAGAGATTACTTAAAGCCTGTTACAAATAAATAAATAATAACTGTAAATCTCAACTATGATAGGTACCGCACTACCTTGTGGGGCAACAACAGCGATGAAACAAACACACAAAACAGAATGGGGCTCAAAGATTAGAGAGAGAGACTGACATTTAAAACAGAGGTTCACATGTTACACACGCAAACAGAAACAAACCCAATAAAAACAATCATGCGTAGGGGCGCCTGGGTGGCTCAGTCGGTTAAGTGGCCGACTTCGGCTCGGGTCACGATCTCACGGTCTGTGAGTTTGAGCCCCGTGTCGGGCTCTGTGCTGACAGCTCAGAACCTGGAGCCTGTTTCAGATTCTGTGTCTCCCTCTCTCTGACCCTCCCCTGTTCATGCTCTGTCTCTCCCTGTCTCAAAAATAAATAAAATGTTAAAAAAAAATTTTTAAAAACCCAATCATGCATAATGAAGGCCACTTACTTGGTTTGGCCTACTCCAGGTCCCAGATTCTTGATTTCGTGTCACAATCACTAGTCTTGTAGGTTCTGTCTAGTTCTGATGCTTATTTACAGAAAATCTCAAGCACTTCTTTAACTCCTGAGTTCTCCTAACTTAATGGAGCCAACAACAGGGTTAACGAAGAAGGTCTAAACTTAACGTCGTGAAGTGCAATTTTACAGTACTGTTCTGTGTACATTTTATCTCTATCCATAACCCCCCTTGCCCTTCTCTCCTGTGGTCTCTACTCTGAGGGGCAGATCTGTGTCACCATTGGGCTCCCGTGCTCTCTGCCTTCCGGTTGGTTTACCCACTCGGGAGACCTGTTAGGAAAAGCGAAGAGAGCGAGGGCAAAGTGAGATCAGGGTATTTATTCTCCTGGTTCCTTCCAGGGAAGTTGCGTCAGGCTGACAGTGTCCCTTGAGAAAAGATTACCGCGCCTCTCAAGGTGGTTTCTCCTGATGATTCCCAGCTTCTGGACACTTCTCCCTCCCCTGAATTCTTGGTCCCAGGTGTAGCCAACAGCTCCAATGCCGCAAGGTCCAATTTCCTGTATTATTTTTGGTGACTTTCGTATACGCTGATTATGTTGTAATTTGTTCCTTTGTAAATAAATCTCCTAGATTACCCAGGCCAGATCACAGAGGAACATGTATGTCAAGCTAAGATATTTCAGAGGACAGTAGGGAGGCATTGAAGGGTTTAAATGAGGGATTGGGGTGATCATATTTATATTAGTTATTGCTCTCTCTGTAGTGTAGAAGTTGTGTTACAAAACAGACTCGAAGCAGTGGGGCCATACGGTCTTTTGCAGGTATGTAGGTGCAAAATGACAGAGCTTTGCAGTGGGAATATGTAAAAAGTGGGAAGGAGTTCTGTATGAGAGAATGTGGTAACCGCCTATGTATGGTATTCATCGAGACTTAAGGAAACATCTAGAATATTTGTCAGGTTTTCCTCATGGGATAAAGTCGGGAGTGGTTTTGTTACTTATTTTCTAGGGCATTGTTTGTATTTTATGAAATGAGCTTCAAGAAAAGATAATGTGGTCCTTAAAAGAAAAAGACGATGTGGTATGTTTGTTTTTAATATATTAAAATCAAGTACTTCAGAGAAGAATTAATAGGGCATCTCCATCTTGGGCTCACAACGATACCAAAACAATTGCCTCAGGATAAGGCTGTCTTACAAAATATAATCAGCATGGATCCTTAGATATTGTTACATTTCCGGGATGCCTATCTGCTCTTGGGTTGCCTCAGAAGAAGACCCCAGGAAAAGGTTTTGAGAGTGCGTGGTTTATTTGGGAGTTGAGGGAAACAGCCAGTAAGGCAGGTAGGCAAGTCAATAAAAGATGGTGCGTTATCAAGCAGGTTCCTTCTTTGGGTCACTGGAGCTTTATCCCACTAGGAAAACTCTGGAACCCTTGTAAAACACATGCTCCCCAGTTACATACCCTGGTATGAATGGGACTCAAATATTCATGCCCCAATACCTACCGTTGCTTCTTCCTTACAGGCTGCTCCTGGGAGGTGGGGCGACGGGAACCATCAACTCCCTGGTAGATCTGGCCGGCCACTCAGATGGCAAAACAAATTCTCTGGGGCCCCACAAAGCCTTTAAGGAATGAATTTCCAATGCCAGTGTCAGAAGTCAGGTTGTTGGGCTCTGAAGTGCTAAGGGCAAGGCAATTCAGGCGTTCTGCTATCGTACCTTTCTAAATGATTATTCATATTTGACTCTGGGGATTGGGAACAGACAGAGCTGAATATTTACATATACTACTGATGTTCTAGGTCACCTTCAGGAAGATAACTTAACCTCCTGTTTGCCGCTGAACAAGAAAGGAATTCGATTGTCCCTTATCCTAGCTGTAACACGATGAACGATGTTTTAAATGAGTGATAGAAAGAGTGGGGCAATCTTTGAATGTTAAAATTCAGATGTCTTCTCCAGACCTGCATTCACTCCTATATATTCATTTTTTTCCTTGTATTCCAGTTGAAAGAATTCAGAGTCAGTGGGATGAAGTACAGGAACACCTTCAGAACCGGAGGCAGCAGTTGAATGAAATGTTAAAGGATTCCACACAATGGCTGGAAGCTAAAGAAGAAGCTGAGCAGGTGCTGGGGCAGGCCAGAGCCAAGCTCGAGTCATGGAAGGAGACTCCCTACACAATGGATGCGATCCAAAAGAAAATCACAGAAACCAAGGTTAGTATCACAGATATGTCCTTAAAAGAAAATACCAGTTGTACTGGATAAAATTATAATACGGATGAAAATTGAATGATTTTTAAGGTAAGTGTATGAAAAGAAAATTGCGTTTAGGCTGAAATGAACAGTAGACTTTTCAGTCAAGGTAGAGATTAGAGGAAAATTGATGGCTGATAGCAAACTTACAATTAATTTTGTTTAATCTGGATATCATAGGCTGCTTTTCATAGCACACCATTTTTTTGAGATCGCTTCATAGCTGATGTCCATACTTATGTGGTAGCATGAAGGCAGTGGGTTGGGATTACTTCCTTCGTAGAAAAAGGAACAGGTCTACTCCTTCCTAAGTAGGGCCCTGAGTGGAGAAGGGAGGAGATGTGTGAGGTAAGGCAAGGGTAAGGTGTACTCTCACTTTCTCCTCCAGGTCTTTGACCTCCAGACCAATCTCTCTACTTCTTTGTCTTCCTTCTCTTCTTCCTCTTCTTTCCCCCCAAAACTCCATCATGTATCTGTCCATCTCGTGATCTAGAGCTCTCTGGGATACAAGAAAGAGAACTGGGACAGGAAATAATATTTGTTTAATGGCCATGTTTTATCAAGCATCACGCATGGTGCTTTCGATGCATTTAATTCTCTCCAACCTCATATTTATGGGTCAGTTGGGAAAGACCTTAAATGCTAAGCAGAGAAGTAGCACAGTGGGAACTTGATTAGATTGAATTTTTGATTAAAACCCTCTATAGACTTTTTTTTTCTGGTGGAAAAAGGCCTTCTGCTAAACAATTGTCTGAATCACAAATTAGCTATGTCATCTGAGAAAAAGAGCCTTACATTGTGGTTTTCTTGGATGAAGTGGCTTCCATTTCTAAATTAGTCAGTGTTTAGGCTGTGCCGAGCTACATAGCATATGTGTTTGTGCTAGGTTTATTTAAAAAATAAACCCTGATTTCTCAAGAATTTAATATAATAATGATTAATTCCTTGGTTGTGTCATAGTACAGTGCAGGTTGAAGAGTCCTTCCTGGGAGCGCTCTCATAAATAGTGACTTGAGGAATCCAGGCTTTTCCAATTTTGTGAAACTGTCAGCTTGCACTCATGGCTGCCCCAGGTCACTGCAGGAGAGTGAGAGAAAACGTGGCCAGTTTACCCAGGGGGTTCTATGGACAGGCCTGGAGATTATGTACGTCATCACTTCCACCCACATCCCATTGAGCAGAACATGCTCCCAATTTAACATCAGGAAGAGTAAATGGGAAAAGTGAGCTAGTGAGTTTTTAGCCAGACTCTGCCGTAGCTACTTCTCCAAAGGACCTGAGCTGCTATGAGGACAAGATTTTTGTTTACATGACAAGAATGTTAGAAAGTCCCATAGGATTTTATAGGCTTATCATTAGCTCTGTTGGAAGCAATTATTTCTTTCACGTGGTAGGTACATGTGGCCACTAAGATTTTCTCCTTGGGGTGAACATAGAAGATGTAGGAATTTCTAATGATGACGTTCCCAATTCTTGGTTTGACTATGGGAAATACAGAATTCACGTAGCTACTCTTGAAGGCTGTGGTCTTACCCATAAGGTATTCGGTATGCTATGCGATTTGCTTTTCCTCTCCAAAAATTGAGGATTCTACGAATCTAGCAGATCTTGAAACAGAGTGGTTAACTGGTGGAGAGGAATTAACAAGGGAAAAGAGTTTGGACTGGACCCTTGAGTTGGAAGAGGGGAAGAAGAGATGACAGGCATATAGTGATAAATTTGATAAGGACAAGAAGACTCTGCAAGTTGGCACATGAGAAATCTTAAAACCTACAAGAATCTTAAAGTGATGGCAAGAGTGATTAGGGTTTTATAGCTCTTAGAAAAGCAAGGGGCTTAAAAATAAGAGATGAAAAGAGTTGCAAAAGAGAATATGAAAGGATAAAAGAAATCAATTTCATCATCAAAATAAGTAATGTGTTTTAAATACCTAAAACAAAGACAAGATGGTGTTATAATCGCTCTCCTTGTCATACTTTTAAAATAAAAATTTTGCTTTTGAATTGTCTTTCTAAAATGTCATGATCAAAATGGCTCAGCCGTTATCTATAGAAACTGATGTTTTTGTTTGTGTTATATGTTCAGGAATTAAATTATATATATATATATATATTGGGGCACCCGGGTGGCTCAGTCGGTTGAGCGTCCGACTTCGGCTCTGGTCACGATCTCACGGTTTGTGAGTTCGAGCCCCGCGTTGGGCTCTGTGCTGACCGCTCAGAGCCTGGAGCCTGCTTCAGATTCTGTGTCTCCTTCTCTCTCTCTGTCCCATCCCCACTCATGCTCTGTCTCTCTCTGTCTTAAAAATAAATAAAACATTAAAAATAAATTAATTAATTAGTTAAATATACTATTGTTCCCTATTTACAGGTGATAAAATCGAAGGCCAGAGAAGTTCAGAAACTCCTCTTCAAAATCACAGAGTTAGGATGTGCATGCATAGCACTTACTCTTGTAGATGACCTCACATATGTTCTCTTCTGCCCATTGTCTTCTATGTGGCTAAGGCAAATCAAGAAGACACTGTAAAGATCAGAAAGGGAGACACCTGTCATTAGGAATTGACCAATACGATCATATAAGCCAACAGGCAGAAAATGAAAATAATGAAAATAGTACACAGGGAACAGGTTTTCATATTCTGTTTTACTATGAAAAGCTAAAAAGACAATTGCAAAGTATATCCCCTTTTTTAATGGAACTACAATTTTTAATTCTTCTAAAAGTCAGAGAACATAGGGCTGCCCGGGTGGCTCAGTCGGTTAAGTGTCTGACCTCAGCTCAGGTCGTCATCTCATGGTTCATGAGTTCAGGCCCCACGTCGGGCTCTGTGCTGACAGCTCAGAGCCTGGAGCCTGCTTCGGATTCTGTGTCTCCTTCTCTCTCTCTGCCCCTCGCCCACTCATTCTGTGTGTGTGTCTCTCTCTCAAGAAAGGAATAAACAATAAAAAACATTTAAACGTCGGGAAGCATATAAAATGGAGATCTGGCCCTGATGTCTAATATGTTATCACTACTGAGTGGTAATAGTTGGCTTATCACTTACAATCGCATTTTAGGAAGAGAGGGTGAAAATAGACATAAAGAGGCATTGGATAATTTGAGGAGGATCTCCTTGCTCCATAAACCCTTTGGGAGTCTATGTGCCTAAGATCAGAAGCGAGCTGGTGAGCCTGGTGAGGCAGTCATCAAGCTGTGGCTACAGAGGTGGAGAGCTGTGATTGAAGCAGGCAGCCTCCCTTGCAGCAGCCCTCACTGTCACAATGCAACGGTTTCAAAGGCAAGCCCTAGTAGGATTCTACTCTGAAAATTGAAGCCCGTCGCCATACCTGAACTAAAGAAAAATTCGTCTGCCGTTCTGATATTTTGATGATTCATAATTGCTCATCTTGGCCCCTAATCTCTGCCATTTATTGTCTACATATCTTAATTGTCCTGTAATGTGGACAAAATTTGGAATTCTGATTTCAACCTTGGTATCATTGTATAAATATTTGTATGTATTTCTCTATATAACATTTAATAATTATCATTTTAAATTATTTTCAATATCTCATTAAGGCCCATTCTTAACCACTTCCTTACCGATTGGACATTCAGGCAGCCTCGTCCTCTGGGTTAAAAAAAAAAAAAAAAAAGTAGTGGAGACAAAATGGGGACAGTAATCATCCCTTCACAGAATAGGAATGAAATCTGAGATAACATCTGGGGAAAGTCCCTCTTGAAAGCACGGTGTGGCTGGAAGGAGACAGCAGCAGGACAGTCTAGATTTGTCCAAAGGACAAGCTGTAGGTAGCCCATCATGTCAATAAGTAGTCAGCAGGTGGTTAAGAGATGCCCATGGTATACGTATAATTTCTCTCCAGTATATCCCGTAACTTTTTGGAAACATAAAAAACATAATGGGAGTTAGTAGTTGATTTTGTTAACCACCTGGCTTCATTTGACCTTCTCCATGGCCCTAATAAAACAATAATGTTTTTTTGAGATGGAAAGACAGATGTCAGGGAGAATCATACAGGATTTCCATTCTAATCAAGCTCCCTTCCAATAAGCTATAACAGAATCCTATGAGAGATGCTGCCATTTAACTTTCACAAGCAGTAAGATGGTGTGACATTGGCACCTAAAACTGCTAGCACTGGTCATCATGGGACTATTAAGATCGGTCCAAACGTGGCAATGAATTCTTTGGAAAAATTATCTCTTGGTGATTTTAAGCTTTCTTTTCCAGTGTCAAGAGAGATTTACCCAGGCTCAGAGTTTTCATTTATTTTTTCCCCTTTCAGCTCTTGAAAGAGAAATTCCTTTTTTGTCTGCTTTGTGATTGCTTTTGTGTCAAATTCAGCATAAAAGCTTTTCAAATGTGACGGCATTAGCTGTTTTGTGCTTGGCTGAGCTAAGAGTACATGAATTCAATAGAGAAGTGAAATCTTGTTTGAGCCTAGCTGATTTGGCTCTATAATACTTAAAACTATCTGAGGCGAAAAATCCAATAATTTATCAAATTAGTAAATAAACATTTCCAAGGCTGCAAAATAGATGTTTTGAAGACGTTCTTTAGGGAACTTGAAACATAGATACACTGTAATCGTGTAACTACTTTAAAAAGTTGTCCTGATTATATATAGTAAATACAGTAGTTCTTTGAGGGTCTCCAATTATTTTACTAGGAAAGAAACCGCTGGAGAGCTTTTTCAAATATGGAAGTAGAACATTGTAGTTTTAATTATTTGGGGGGTAATGGGTGGTGTTAGACAATATCCTAACCTGCCATAAGGATACGCACAGTAGTGGAAGCTGAATCCTTTTTCCACATGTCTTATTTACTTTTTGACGTGCACAAAATTAAATCAGCAAATTGATTAACGCTGGTAGTTGGAGGTTTGGATTTCTGATATTGTAATGCAAAAATATCAGAAATCTTCTTGCCAGGACCTGCCGCGGTTTCACGCATTTTCTTTATTCCCTTTTGTTCTCTCCTAAAGCTTCCACGTGATTAAGGAGAAAGAATCAATAACCTGATAGTACTTTTCCTCCCAAAGTATGTAGGAAGCTATTAAACTTTTCAAAGCATACAACCAGAGTGCTTCGTACATCACTGATAGAGCAGAGGAAGTAATGGGCTAGTGTCCCCAGGTACTGCTATACTATATAAATATTTAATGCAGAGCCCCCAAGACTTGAATAGCATTATGTTCTGATTTCACCATGTTTTGCCTTGTTTCCCTTTCATAGTTTAACTTCTATCATGCTTGAAAATATAATGTACCAACTGTGTAAACTCACTCCTCCATAAAAGCAACAAATTGCAAAAATGGTCAAAATTGCCTTCTCTGAACTCTGGAAATTAAGCAAAGGTTCGCAACATTATATAAACTGCTGAACTTCAGTAAGAAAAGCAGGGTTTGAGGCTTTTTAACTTGGCTGATTGCCATCGCTTTCTCCCAACTGCATCGTAGCTTTGAGAATCGGCAGCCTTAGGGCCACCAGAGAGGAAAGACCGGGAATGGACTTCATCAGAAAGACCCCTTTAATTCTCAGAGCTTTATTACTATTTGACCTGTCTTGCGGCTCCCTAGAACAAACCTCTACACAAGGCCTTGTCATTATTTCGCCTGACTTTGCGCGAACTCCCCAGAAAAAGCCCTATCCTCAGAGTGTTTATCCAAAACAACCAGCAACATTGTTTAAATAGTAACTGCCTGAGACTGTGATACCAGTTGAGATAATCATGGTCTAGAGAAAAACTGAAAAGGCAGATCTGGGGAATGAGATGTCCCCAGAGGTCCTTGAAAAGCTCTGACATTTTCCTGGGGTATCTAGAAAGCTACATGCACATCTTGCCAAATAGAAAATATCAATAAATGAATACAAATTACAAACAGGAATCAAATAGAGATTCTGGAGTGTGAGAGTGTAATGATTGAAATTCTTACTGGAGCGGCTCAACCTCAGAGTTGAGCTGTCAGAAGAGTCAGTGAACTTGAAGACAGGTCAACGGCAATAATCCACACCAAGAAAAAGAGAGAAGGAAAATAATTAAAAATACAGGAAGTACATCTGACAGAATTGAGGGGAGAAATAAACAATTCACCACAAACAAAGGCTTCGGTCTCCTACTTTGAGTAATGGATAGACTGAGCAGTAGATCAACAAGGAAATAGTAGACTTAGAAAGACCCTGTGAATTAGCAAGACCTAGCACTCTTCTGTAGGACATCCCACTCAGTAATAACAGAGTATACATTCTTTTCAATTGCACATGGAACATTCTGTAGGATAGGTGATACACTAGGTCACAAAAGAAGTCTCAATACATTTAAAAGGATTATAATCACATAATGTAGGTCCTCTAGCCATAAGTAAACAAAATTAAAAATTAATAAAAGCAAATTTGGGAAATACGCCGATACGAGAAAATGATACAGTACATTCTTAAATAACCAATGGGTCAAAAAATAAATCACTAAGGAAATGCAAAAATACTTTGAAATGAATGTAAATAAAAACACAACACACTGAAACTTGTGAGGTGCAACTAATGAATTTTGAGAGTGAAATTTATAGCTATAAATACCTCACTTAAAAAAGAAGAAAGATCTCAAATAAGTAACCCAATCTTCTACCTTAAGAAACCAGAAAAAGAAAATTGAGCCTAAAGCAAGGAGAAGGAAGGAAGGAATAAAGATTAGAGTGAAATCAAGGAAATAAAGAAAAGAAAACTGAGGGAAAATCAAGAAAATTAGAAGTTAGTTATTGAAAAGATCAACAATTTTGACAACCCTTTAACTGGACTAAGAGAGAAGAGAGAGAAGGCTCAAATTACTCACCGTAGGAGTGAAAGAGGATACAATCCTACCAAACGTATAGAAATAAAAAGGATTATAAGAGGATGTTATGAATGGAAGATATAAGAAATATGAATACACCTATAACAAATAAAGAAATTGAATTGATCATTTCAAAATTTTCCCAAAAAAAGACCCAAGACCAGATGGCTTCACTGGTGAACTTTACCAAATATTTATTTTGTTTTATTTATTTATTTTTTTTTTTAGAAGGAAAGAAAGCGTGAACAGGGGAGAGGGGCGGAGGGAGAGAGAGAATCCATGCTGGGTGCAAGGCTCAATCCCACAACCCTGGGATCAGGACCTGAACTGAATCCAAGAGTTGGGCACTTAACTGACTGGGCCATTCAGGTGCCCCCAAGATGAATTAATACCAGCTTTTCCCAAGCTCTTCCAAAAATTAGAAGAGAAAGGAATACTTCCCAGCTAAAAATATCACCAGAAAAAAACTACAAACCAATATACCTCATGAATAGAGACTCCAAAAGCCTTATGAAAAATACTCTCAAACCTAATAAAGCACCATATTAAAAGGACTGTATACCATAATCAAGTGAAATTTATTCCAGGCATGCAAAATTAGTTTAACATACAAAATTGAATCAACGTACAGATTTTCCTTGACTTACAATGGGGTTGTCTCAACAAACCCGTCGTAAGTTGTAAATATTATAAACCAAAACTGCATTCAATACACCTTACCTACCAACCATCACAGTTTAGCTAGCCCACCTTAAACATGCTCAGAGCATTTGCATTAGCCAACAGTTAGGCAAAACCACGTAACACAAAGTGTATTTTATAATATACGTATTTTATAATATACAGTGTTGCATATCTCATGTAAGTTATCGACTACTGTACTGAGAGTGAAAAACAGAGCGGTTATATGGGTACAGAAAGGTCAGAAGTGCATCGCTTGCTCCCCCTCATGATAACGTGGCTGATTGGGAAAGGATCAAAATGGAAAATTCAAAGTATGCTTTCCACTGAGTATCTGTCACTTTCACATCATTATAAAAGTTTTAAAAAGTCCTAAGTCAAACCATCATAAGTTGGGGCTGTCTGTAATGTATCATATCAGTAGAATAAAGGGCAAAACCCACCTGGTCATCTTAATAGTTGTAGAAAACGCATTTGACAAAGTCCAAAACCCTTTCGTGCAAACACACGTGCACACACACACACACACACACACACACTCAACAAATTAGAAACAGAAGGTGTTGTAGGTTGAATCGTGTCTCCTTAAAAAGACGTGTGGAAGACCCAACCCCTGGTACTTATGAGTGTGTCCGTATTTGGAAATAGGGTCATTGCAGATGTGATCAAGTTCAGATGGGGTCATACTAGAGTAGGCTGGGTTCTTAACCACATATGGCCGGTGTCTTTATAAAAGGAGGAAAAGAGGCATACACAGAGAGAAGAATGTCACGTAAAGACACTGACAGCAGAGCAAACACTGTGTGACAACAAAGGCAGAGATTAGAGTGTGGCAGCTGTAAGTCAAGGAATACCAAGGATTGACTCGCACCCCCAGAAGCTGGAAAGAGGCAGGGAAGGATTCTTCCTTATAGGTTTTAGATGGAGCATAGTCTGCTGATACCTTAGTTTGGATCTATCCTCCAGAACTGTGAGACAATACATTTCATCATTTTAAGCCACCCAGTTTGTGATACTCTGTCTTGGAAGTCCTAGGAAACTAATACAGAAGGAAGATGCTTCAACCTAATAAAGGGCATCTAAGAAAAACCTACAACTAGCATCATAGTAAAGAGAATGAATGCTTTCGCCCGTGATCATGAACAGGGTAAGGATGGCTGCTCTAGCCATTTCTATTTACCACTATACTACAAGTTCAGGCCAGGGAAACTGGGCAAGAAAAATAGATAAAAGTCTTCTAGTTTGGAAAGGAAAAAGTAAAACTATCTATTTGCAGATGACATGATCTTACATACAGAAAATCCCAAGGAATATACTAAAAGAATATTGGAACTAATAAATTCAGCAAGTTTGCAGATTGCAAGGTCAAAATACATAAATCAGTTATTTTTCTGTACATAGGCAGTGAATAACCTAAAAAATGAAATTCAGAAAACACTCCATTTACAATAGCATCAAAAAATAAAACACTTAGGAATAAAAGAAACCCAAGACCTGTATACTGCCAACTACAAAGCACTGTGGAATGAAATCAAGGAAGATCTAAATAAATAGAAAAAATATCCCATGTTTCCGGATCAAAAGACTTAATATTGTTAAGATAGCAACATCCTCAAATTGATCTGCAGACTTCACGCGATCCTCATCAAAATTCTAGCTGGACTTTCCGCAGAAATAGTCAAGTGGCTCCTAAAACATATACTGAAATGCAAGGGACAAAGAATAGCCAAAACAACCTTGAGAAAACAACAAAGTTAGAGGACTCACAATTCCCAATTTCGAAACTTCCTACAAAGCTACCGTCATCAAGACAATATGGAACTGACAAGAAGATGGCACATAGATCGATGGAATAAAATTGTTGAAAGTCTAGATGTAAATCTTTGCATTTCAGGTCAATTGATTTTTCACAACATTGTTAAGACTTGTTAAGATTGTTAAGATGGGGAAAGAATAGTCTTTTTTTTTTTAATTTTTTTTTTAACCTTTATTTATTTTTGAGACAGAGAGAGACAGAGCATGAATGGGGGAGGGTCAGAGAGAGGGAGATACAGAATCCGAAACAGGCTCCAGGCTCCGAGCTGTCAGCACAGAGCCCGATGCGGGGCTTGAGCTCACGGACCGCGATATCATGACCTGAGCCGAAGTCGGACGCTTAACCGACTGAGCCACCCAGGCGCCCCAAGAATAGTCTTTTTAAAACCTTGTGCTTGGATTATTAAATATTTGTATCCACATAATGAAGTTTGACCCTACCTGACACCATACACACAAATTCACTCAAAAATGGATTATCATAGGGCAAAATATAAGATTTAAAAATCTTACAAGATAACATAGGATTACGATAAGTTAGGTAATGTTTTCTTGTATATACATGATACCAAAAGCAAGAGTGACAAAAGAAAACATATGTAAGTTGAACTTCATCAAAATTAAAAACTTGTGCTGCAAACATTGTCATGAAGAAAGTGAAAAGACAGCCCACAGAATGGGAGAAAATATTTGCAAATACCAAATATGGGACTTATGTCCAGAATATATACAGAACTTTAGAACTCAACCAGAGCAAAAATACAACCCGATTATAAATCAACAAAGGATTTTAATAGACTCTTCTTCAAAGAGGAGGTACAAATGGCCAATAAGCCCATGAAAAGATTGTCAACACCATTAGTCGTTAGGAAAATTCAAATGAAAACCACGAGATAACCACTTCATACTCCCTCGGATGATTAAAATAAAAAAAGACAGTAATGAGCGTTGACAAGAATGTGGAATAACTGTAACCTCGTCCATTGCTGTCGGGAGCAGAAAATGGTACAACTCTGGGAAAAAGTTGGGCATTAACACGAAATTACTATCTGACCTGACAATGCCATACTCAGGTGTGTATCCAGGAGAAATAGAAACATACATGGCCACAAAACCTTTGAACAGATATTGGTAGCAGAGTTATTTGTAATAGCCAAGAAGTGGAGAAGCCTCACATGTTTGTCAACTAATGAATTTTTTTTTTTTAAGTGTCGTATACCCAGCAATGGAATACTATTTGGCGATAAAAATTAATACAGTACTGGTACCTGCTATAACATGGATGAACCTGAGAAACACGATGCTAGACGAAAGAAGCCAGTCACAAAAGATCACATATTGTTTGAGTCCATTTGTGTGAAGTGTCTAGTAAAGGCTAGGGGAGAGAGAGAATGGGCAGTGGAAAGTGACTATTGACGGGTACAGGGTTTCTTCTGGGTTTGAAGAAAATGTTCCAAAACTAGATTGTGGTGATGGCTTCCTAATTCGTTGAATATACTAAAAACCACTCAATTATACACTTAAAATGGGTAGATTTCATGCTACGCGAATTGTTTCTCCAAGTTGCTTTCAAGAGGTGTGCCTATGTGTCCTTAAGATCCAGATCTTTTCTTGATTCTTCCAGTTTATAAGCTGCTTTGGAAACATAGCTTCTCCACATGTATTAGCAACAGAACCTATTCTGTATGAGTTATTATACTAGCTTATTCTATCCCTGACCCTGGCCCCAGATTATATAGATATAATAGAATTGCCCTTCTGGAGATAGGGTTGTACCTGACTAGATGTATCTGTCAGGATGGTCTAAGTCGTACTACAGTAGCAAGATCCGTGTCTAGAGGCTTAACACAAAGTTTACATTTTGCTCATGTTACGTGTCCATTGTGGATTCGCAAGAGGGTTCTACTTAGCTTACTCACGCAGGGACCAAAGCTGATAACAGCAGAGTCTTGATACATACTTCCGTGATTCAGGAGGCAGGGAACATGAATGATGCCATCGGTTCATACAACCTCTGCCTGTAAGTTACAAGTAGTCAAAATCAGTTACACAGCCGTCCTTGACTCAATGGGGGTGCACGTGGCATGATAAGGCCCCGATTGTTCATGGAAAACAACGTCTTCTACCACAGGAGGCTCACGGGGTTGGAAAAATAGCCAGGACAAATGCCACTTTCTGAGGATCTGTCCTCTGGCATTCTCTCTGGAGTCATTTCTACCCGACCATTTCCATACCTTCTCAACCAGACTTCTCTTAGATGCCTGGAGAGGCTGGGTGATTTCTTAATTACAACACTACTTACGCCTTTTAATAAAGTCAGCAAATTAAAGAGAGAGCCCAGATAAAGAGAATGCTTTCTAAAATGTCATAATGAAATTAAGGTAATGAAGTACCTTGCAGGGCTCTCCTCCCTTCATTTCGTATAAAACTTATTCCAAAGAAGCCAGAAGAGAAATGGGGCCTGAAAGTAAAGAGGGAGGAAAATAAATTGTATGCCATTAGTTTAATTATGAAAATTCATTACATGAAGCCATGTAAGACAGAAAATAATGGAACTCTAATGGGTTGGCCGATAACACATTTACTAGCCTGCTCTCAGCTTGTAGTCATTGTTGAAAGGACAAAAAAGTAACAACTTTGGTATGTAGTCCTCAAAGCTATTGAAAAGATTAATCATTTCCAGTAAGCTGGAAAATGAGGGCCATTTTCTTAAATAGTATCCCCTGTATAGACTGTTACCTTCTGAAACAGAGTTGGTAATGTCAGGGGTTTAATAGATGAATCTTGAAGTTAATGGTGAGAGGCTTTACTTTTGAAATAGCTTCCTTACAGATATTTTAACATTTCTATTATAAATCCATAAAGAGGTTTTGTAGGTCATTTTAATTCACACAAGCAAGCAAGAGTGTTTCTTTTTCCCAATAAAGATTTGCGGAATATTAATTCATACTTAGGACTAAATTGTTTAGTGATTTTTTTGAATAAACCAAATCTCGGTTTTTTTTTTTCTGCTGTCTTTGTTTGGCAATGTCTTATTTTATTATACACAATAACTTTCCAATCATGCTATAATCACCAAGGAGACTATTGTATATTCTTCAGTGTTCAGTTATAATAAACACAATCATTTGCCTTAAATCCCTCTATATGGAAGCATATCTTCTTTAACTAGATTGAACCCTGAATATTGGAGTCGGGAAACCTGCATTTTGGGGACCCCTCTTTCACTGATTGGCTTTGTCACCTTCAGCAAGTCACTGAACCTTTCGGAGGTTTTGGATTATCATATGAGCAATGATGGGATTGGGTCAGAGGAAAGGAAATGGAAAGGAGTTAACAAAAGATGAGAGTGGATGCACAGGTGCGGGTTCTAGATTTGAGCGCCTACTAATCTAAGGAGAGAGGTTTGGACTTTGACTCGTAGGCAACAGGGAGCCATCGGAAGGGTTTATCGAGTAGTAACATGGTTCCATTTGCATTTCAAAAATATCACTTGAGCAGCTGTTTCCCCGGGTGGAGGGGCTGGTTTGAGAGTGGAGGAAGTGAGTCAGTATAAAGGTGGTCGGAGAAGCCAAGTGAGAAATGGTGACAGCCTAAATGCAGGCAGTGACAGCGGAGGTCGATGACTTGCTGTAAAGGAAAATTGTGATAAAACCACTCTGCGCGTGTGCTCCCTGCCTTCTCTTCCACTGAAGGGTGAGTATGTGCGGGTGGAGAAGGTTGGGCTAATGACAGAACCTTGGAGAACATCAACATGTAAGAGAAAGACAGAAAAAGAACAACTTAAGCCATAAGAGATTATGGAGGAGACTCATAGAGAGGGGGCTAAGAAAGGATGGAACCTCCAGAAAAGACTCAGCAACAGCACTGGTTGCTGCACATACATTGGTTTTGTTTTTTTTTTAAATATAATTTATGGTCAAATTGGCTTCCATACAACACCCAGTGCTCAACCCAACAGGTGCCCTCGTCCATGCTCATCACCCACTTTCTGCTCTCCCCCACCCCCCATCCACCCTCGGTTTGTTCTCAGTATTTAAGAGTTTATGGTTTGCCTCCCTCCCTCTCTGAAAAAAAATTTTCCCCTTCCCCCTCCCCCACGGTCTTCTGTTCTGTTTCTCAAGATCTGTCTTTCTCTGACTTATTTCACTCAGCATAATACCCTCCAGTTCCATCCACGTTGCTGCAAATGGCAGGATTTCATTCTTTCTCGTTGCCAAGTAGTATGTCATTGGATATATAAACCACATCTTCTTGATCCATTCGTCAGTTGATGGACATTTAGGCTCTTTCCATAATTTGGCTATTGTTGAAAGCGCTGCTATAAACATTGGGGCACAAGTGCCCCTATGCATCAGCACTCTTGTATCCCTTGGGTAAATTCCTAGCAGCGCTACTGCTGGGTCATAGAGTAGTTCTATTTTTAGTTTTTGGAGGAACCTCCACACTGTTTTCCAGAGCGACTGCCCCAATTTGCATTCCCACCAACAGTGCAAGAGGGTTCCCGTTTCTCCACATCCTCGCCGGCGTCTGTAGTTTCCTGATTTGTTCATTTTACATTACATGAGAACCTAACACTTTCCACAGATGTTGGCCCTTGGTGACTGAATCAGTTAACTATTTTTGCAAACGTTCTGTGTAACAAAAAACTTCAAAATGTCATTGGCATACAGTAAGCATTTAATTTTTTTCTTTTTTTTTTAAATTTTTTTTAACGTTTATTTATTTTTGAGACAGAGAGAAACAGAGCATGAACGGGGGAGGGTCAGAGAGAGAGGGAGACACAGAATCCGAAACAGGCTCCAGGCTCTGAGCAGTCAGCACAGAGCCCGATGCGGGGCTCGAACTCACGGACCGTGAGATCGTGACCTGAGCCGAAGTCGGACGCTTAACCGACTGAGCCACCCAGGTGCCCCAAGCATTTAATTTTTTTCAAGAGTTGACGGCTTGGCTGGGGTGGCACTGCTTCGTGCTGCAGGTTGACTGGGGTGGCTCCCTCCATGTGTCACTCATCCTTCCCCGGGGACAGTCAGGCTAGCCCGGGGCATGTGTATCTCTTGGTGATGGCAGAAATGCATAAGGGCTAGCCCCACTGCAGGAGCACATTCCAAGCCTCTGTATCACTTCTATTGTTACCCCATTAGGATTAGGCAAAACAAGTCATCAGGCCAAGCTCAGTGTCAAGGGCCAGAAACTAAACTCTTGTCTTTTGTAGTGGGAAATTAAAAAGTTAAATAGCTGGGGCGCCTGGGTGGCTCAGTCGGTTGGGCGTCCGACTTCGGCTCGGGTCATGATCTTGCGGTCCGTGAGTTCAAGCCCCGCGTCGGGTTCTGTGCTGACAGCTTGGAGCCTGGAGCCTGTTTCGGATTCTGTGTCTCCCTCTCTCTGACCCTCCCCCGTTCATGCTCTGTCTCTCTCTGTCTCAAAAATAAATAAGCATTAAAAAAAAAATTAAAAAAAAAATTAAATAGCAAAGGGCACGGACACAGGGTGGGGTAAAGAATTGGGACCACCAATCCAATTTACACTCATGTCAAGTCAGAATATTTTTTGAGGGGTGATATTGGCAAAAGACTGATTCTGATGAGTTGTAGAGTTGAAGGATTGTAATCCAGTTGAGGCCGTGACCGAACATTTGCCTTCTAAGGAGCTTAATGGTGGAGGGAAAGACAATGATAGAGAGCAAGTTTTGTTGCCGTTGTTTAAAGATGGGGGCGGGGGGGACTCATGGTTGAAGGCTATGAAGAAAGACCCTACGGGGAGACGAGAGATTGAAAAGACACAAAGAGTGTGTGGAGAAAGAGCCCAGAGTAGATGACTCTTCTGACGGAGGAATCAGCTTACCAGAGTACAAGAGTCACCTGTTCCTCTGAGACTGAAGAGAAGGATGCAAGATGTCGTCCGTATTTAATGAAACGTGTGCTCGTTCCGTTACATTGTGTGATCCCCTTCTCTCTGGGGAGGCAGGGTCATTTGCCGTGAAATGTCCTCCAGTTTGTATCATCAGGGTTAAGTCTGGAAGCCACCTGAGATATTTCAGAGGAAAGTTAATACAGATGACAGGTTCCATGGCTGATGGAGTAGCAGAGGACCGCAGTCCCGGAGGTTGGCAGTATCGGGAAGCTGTTGCCACCTCGAGGGCTGAAGGGCCAACAAGTGTTACCAAAGTCCAGGAACCAGAACCACCCGGTACTAACTCAACCGCTGTGGGGGCTGCACGGCAGGTAGTGACACTACAGGGAGAAGGGCTGTCCCTTAGGAAATGGAGTCACAAAGAAGACCCTGCCCACACAGAGAGAAGGGGAGATATACTTTAGTTTCACCCTTCTTTCCTCCTGTTCTCGCATGTCCTACCGAGGCCTCTCACTGTCCTGACGCACCTGGAAACCAACTAGCAAGGAATCCTGGGAAACCCTGGTCCCCCTTATAAGGGGCTTGGTTCATCTGTATCGCTGGGTAGAGTGGGAGATTGCCAGAAAACGGATCTAAGAGCTAATCAGCTCTTCCCTGTTAGCTCACAGAACTGGATTTTTTCAAATGAATTTCTTTTTTTTTTTTTTTTAATTTTTTTTTTCAACTTTTTTAATTTATTTTTGGGACTTTTTACCCCAAAAGTGTGTGTTTGTGTGTGTGTGTGTGTGTATTTTAAGGGTATATATATATTTTTAAATTTTTTTAACGTTTATTTTTGAGACAGAGAGAGACAGAGCATGAACGGGGGAGGGGCAGAGAGAGAGGGAGACACAGAATCGGAAACAGGCTCCAGGCTCCGAGCCATCAGCCCAGAGCCCGACGCGGGACTCGAACTCACAGACCGCGAGATCGTGACCTGGCTGAAGTCGGACGCCCAACCGACTGAGCCACCCAGGCGCCCCTCAAATGAATTTCTTAGTTCGCGTATGCCAACACAGTATCCTAGGCAAAAGAAGAGAAACCCCCTATTAGCGCCTTTTTCTCCGTAACTATATGAGGATGCTATTTCACAATTTTCCAAGCAGTTTTATTTTGAGTTTGGCCTCATGACAAAACCTGAGGCATAGGCGGAATAAGTCACTCCATCCTATTTTACACACAACAAAACTGGGACTCAGAAGGTTAATGACTTTCTTAAGATCAAACAGCCAAACAACGGCCAAATAAGACTCCCTGGGAAGATGCCTTTTCATTACTCCGCTGTTGCCTTTCATTCGTGAAGCTCCTTGGAGTCAGTCATTAAAATTTTTAAACTCTAGCTCACCTGGAACAAATGTTAATTTCATTGGTAGGGGACTATCCCCAAACACATTTTATAAGAGAACTTAAACACTACTCACCCTTAATTTTTTTAATGATAGGTCTATGTGTTTGCATTTCTCTTCTAAATTAAAGGGAGCGTTTTAGAGCTATGGCATCATAGACAGTGTCGGCGAAACAGCGAGGCTCTCACTTTGCATTCCGTAGAGGCTTACCCTGTGGTCAACAGAGTGCGGTTCATTAGGAACAGTACAATTCGTAGGACGAGAGTAGTAGCAGCAGCAGCAGCAACAGAAAGAGTAGTAACAGTGATAGCAATCAGCACGATTCTTCTAGCTAATGTTTAGTTAACGCCTTGGATACGCCAGACGCCATTCCGAAGGCTCTCCCTGCATTTTCTAAATTAACCCTCATGATACTCTTTCTAGGTAAATACTGTTACTCTCCCCATTTTAAAAAGGAGGAAACTGAGGCATAGAGAGGCGAATACACTTTCCCATTGGGCACATGACTAGGAAGCAATCAAGCCAGGATTCAAACCCAGCAGGCCCAAACTTGTCACTGCTCTCTCTCTTCCTCTGTTGTTTTCTCCGGCGTAGGGTCAATACCCTGAAAAGAATTCTTACGAACAGAAAATAAGGGAAGACAAATATTAAAATTAGAAAGTTTTAGTACTCAAAATTCTTGAAATTAATTCCGGTTGTCCCACAGTTTACAATCGTTTTCCTGCCTAAAATACAGCACATAAAATACCAAGCACGTGTTACAGCAACACCATATCGGCTTTGAATATGAAATATTTCTTGCCTGGTTGGGGACACAATCTTTTGGGAATGTAGCCTTTTATATTCTTCACAGAAAACACACACGCACATATATATATATGGACCCACAAAAATCATCTTTTTTCATAGGCTAGTGTTCACAGTATTTCAAATTTCTTCACACACTGTGATCACCATACAAACAATTCCCTGTAGGGTATACCATTGCAAATGGAATTCAGAAATAAGAAGACGTGTGTGTGAATTCTATTGTGGTTTTGAATTTACACTCCTTGTGTGGTCTGGAGTTATCCCAGTAGTAAATTTCACGGTAGTAGGCAAAACTGGTCAAGGTCATTGTTCCTAGCTTGAAGGACGCTTGGTTAAAGCCCAGATCGGTCAACATATGACCCTAGGAGGAAGGGAAGCATTGTGTTCCGGTGAATGCTGTAAGAAGGGAGACAAGACTGCTGAAGTTGAGAACCTTAGGGTTTAGATAAGGGCCTTTGCCCTGTCAATGTTACTCAAGGTCAGTGGGATTTTCTTTTTTAATCCTACATCCTCTCAAAACCTGGACAGCATTCAGTGAGGGTGAGGGCTTTCCTTCTGTACGAAAATCTGAATATCACGGTGACTACAAATATGAAGAAAAGTATGTGGCTTGTGCTTTTTTGTCTTTCAAGAATTGAAGTTTATCAAAAAGCTCTGTTTTGAGATCAAGCCTCACTCTTTTACCTCTTGACTATGAAGTCTGTAACTTGAGCTGTATATTTCCTTCAAGAGTTTGGAAAATGCTAGCATACCTTTCAACTTAAACTTCTAGGCAGTTTTTATGATCTATAGATTAAGACCAAAAAGCGTATATCCTTTTTAATCTAGACTTTTCAAGTAGCAGCGCATGAGTGAGAGGTGGCTTCCAAAATTATTTATCTTTCTTCGGTAAAATAAATGATATTACTTACATTTATTAAAATTTTAATTTATATTTTTTATTCCTAAATGTATACACATATGCTCTGATGTTGGTTGATCGTATTTCTCTAACAGAGAAAGGTATTCGTTAAAAGGAATTAACTTGGAAAAAGGTGACCAAGTCATTGGTTTCCGTTTTGTGAATTCTTATGCTACCAATTAGGGATTTAATAAATAATAGATACTAAGCTCTTTTTCAAAATTCAAATGCCATCTTATGGATAAAAAGGGCTGCTTACAGTACACACTACTTTAACACTGAAGGCTTGGCTTAAGTAAGGAGGAGAAGGGACAGAAAGGTAAGCTTATACCTTAGGACATTTCTAGAAAAGGAAAGCCTTAGAAGTGTATGTTTCACCTTAGAAAGGTTTTTGAATAGCGTGAGGATCCAAAAAGTGGAAAATAGGAGCCACAGGGCTGGGTAAAATGAGTATATAAGGGAAGGCAGACTTTTCGCCAGGAAAAACTTTAACTGCTTTGTAGTACAGGAACTGTACTCTGTGCCTTTAAAAACTCTCTCCCTTTTTCCTTTCATGGCGAAAGTTAGTAATGTTGGTTCTAGATGCTTGCTACTCATTTTGTTTTTTGGTTCTATTTGTTACATGCAATAAATGAAATTATTTCATTTGATTCAAGAATAGGATGTTCTAGGGATTCTTGTGTGGCTCAGTCGGTTAAGCACCTGACTCTGCATTTCGGCTCGGGTCGTGATTTCACAGTTTGTGAGATCGAGCCCCCTGTCAGGCTCTGCACTGACAGCACAGAGCCTGCTTAGGATTCTCTCTCTCTGCCTCTTTCTCAGCCCCTCCCTTGCGCTCTCTCTCTCTCTCTCTCTCTCTCCTCTCTCTCAAAATAAATAAAGAAACATTAAAACAAAGAATAGGATATTCTAGTTAACTGAGAAATACCAGATTATATATACATTATACATTTTCAAGGAAGGGGAGCCCACCCAAATAGACTGAAACTCTGCCAAAATTACTACTGTTTGATTTTTATTATGTAAATATCATACCAACATGAAAGAACAAATATTAAAACAAAAATGGCTGCTCTTCAGAAACATCAGTTAATTTCAGTTTCCTCTGCTCCCCTTCTAGTTCATGACTTAGAGATTTAAGAAATACAATACAGATAGAAATTGTGGTTTGTTTGTTACTTATGATTTTGGCACACTAGAACACTGGGTTGATATATTGTGTGATTCTAATGTCCTCTCATTAAAAATTGAAATTTCCTCATTTTTATGCTATAATAGTTAACGATGCTCTTTATTCCTATAATGTATTTCTCTTCTTTTAAATATTTTATTAGGAGAAAATACCAAAAGCACAATTACAAGGTCAATGGGAGTAAGCATGTATATGTCATTTGATATCAATCGCCGGATTGTCCTGATAGATATTTGTTCCCAGCAGTAGTACATGGATATGCTAGTTTTACCATAGTGCTTCCAGCTTTGGGTTTTATTTTTTTATTAACTTAACTGATGTCAAATTGTATCATCTTGATTTAATACTCTATTTTTTTTCGTTTATTTTTGAGAGAAAGAGAGACAGAGCATGAGCAGGGGAGGGGCAGAGAGAGAGAGGGAGACACAGAATCCGAAGCAGGCTCCAGGCTCTGAGCTGTCAGCACAGAGCCCGACGCGGGGCTTGAACTCATGAACCGCGAGATCATGACCTGAGCCTAAGTCACTCAACCGACTGAGCCACCCAGGCGCCCTTATTTTTTTAGCTTTTTAATTTAATTTTAAAAATATAAATCTTTTTTTCTTTCTCTTGCTTGAATGTCTTTTTCATGATCCTTTGCCCGTTTATCAATGGCTTTACCTACCACGTTGGATTTGATATAACTATCTTAGTAACTGAATATTACCTTAATGCTTAGAAGCCTCCTCCATGCACTTAGAGCAGTTGTTAATATGCTTCTAGATAAACCTGTCATTGCCTTATTTATTTTCTGTGCGGTATTTTAAGTGATGTAATACATAGCTTGATAATACTCCATTGTCAAACAGAAACAAAAAAGCAGGTCATTTGGTTTAGCGAGATTCTTGTTTGAAATTGTGTTCTAATTTTAAAGTAGGATATTTATGAAAGTATTATGAATAAACTTGGCCTTCAAAAAAGTTCATAAGTAGTATGCAGTGCTATTCTTTTGATGTTTAATATTTTCTATATGCAGATGTAGTTGAATGCCAGTAGATGGCACTAATTACATAAACAATTCAACAAGTTAATGAAGAGGGAAGTAAATACATGAGCTTTGTTTTCCGTTCAAATTTTGGTATATGCCCCATAGTCAACAACTATATGAGAGCTTATTTTTATAGTGTGTTCTCTCCCATGAGAAAAACAATTAAGCCCAGCCGATCCCCAATCGATTGCTACTGAATTGAAACACCGGATACTGAGGATTGCTCAAGATGCTGCATTTGAAAAGTTTTGTCGCGAAAAGTGGGTTGGATTATACTGTCACGATTGACTAAATCACATGGTAGTTTCAAAGGAAACATGCGGACAAGTTCTGACCTGCGAACTCAAAGGCTATTTATGAAAAATTTTGAGAAACTGCAACTCAAAATTTCAGAGAAAACTGACATTCATTTTCTTTCCCATATGTATCCATAGCAGTTGGCCAAAGACCTCCGCCAGTGGCAGATAAATGTAGATGTTGCAAATGATTTGGCCCTGAAACTTCTCCGGGATTATTCTTCAGATGATACGAGAAAAGTACACATGATAACAGAGAACATCAATGCCTCTTGGGCAAGCATTCATAAAAGGTAGGAACTACATTATTTCTAAACCTATCATTGACTATAGTGATGGATGTGGTGGTGACGGTGGGTGGCCATTGCATATTTTGTTTTCCTACTCCTGCTCAACTGGGGCTTCGGAGGCTCCAAGGTGACAGTTGCCAACTAAATTCACAGTCTTGCCTAATTCCTCTAGAATTTTAAAGACGAGGGACCTGAAGACTGGTGAAATTAAATGATTTGCCTACCGTTGCAAAGGTAGTGAAATAGCTAAGAGTTTAGACAAACACAAAATATGGGTGTTTAGCTAGAAGAACCATTTATCAATATGTTTTGAGAAGTCTACCCAAAGAAATATCATTCCATTCCACAGTGGCACATGTTGCCCCATTCTTAATCTGACAAGGAAGTCACTTTGGGTTTCTTGATGGAATTATAGTTGTCCATGGTGCTATCTTTGTATCTCACTCCACCTATGCAATGGGAAAATTCATGTCGTGTAACATGACTCATAACTTCATTTCCCATTCTATGTCAGTGAAAATTAACAGCTCTTAGAGACACTACCCCCTCAAACTAGGTTCTGTGTCTTTATTGTCCACTCTCTTAACCCCTTGTGCTTTTCTTTTAATAGCATTTATCCTAATTTTAGATAAAAATATGAATTATATAACTGGTTGTTTAACGTCTGTGCTTCATATTAGTCTAAATTCCCCGAGGACAGAGACTCTCTTTCTTACTTGACACATCCTGAGGTCCTGAACCAAGTGATACAGTGGGGAGCTGGTAAATATTTGTTGAATGATGACTCCCTTTGCATAATATAGAGTTACCTTGTTCATGCTATGGACAGTTAAAGATTATTGGGTCCTCATTTTTAGCTGTGTCAGAAAACAGGGGCAAAAAGAGTACTTGTACAATGATAAGGAACACCACAGTGAAAGGTAAATAAGTCCCAGCAGATGACATGAATTACTGAAGAAGTCAATTTGGTGGCCTTTATGAAGAAGAAAAGGCCACCATCAAGAGGGAAAAAAAACAAACCCAACAGATTTTGAACTAAGAGCAGAATCTCTTAGGACCTCTGAGCTACTGATATATGAAAATTGTGAAAGCAAGTAAATCTTGAAATCGAATCAGGAATTAAAGAGTGAAATCTCCTGAGACGCTGGATTCGTGCTGGTGGTCCTAGGGCCATCTTGCATTCCAGACAGTTGGTGTTCAGATAGATGACCATGGAAAAGAAGTTTCAATCTGAAGTTGGGAGCTCTATTTGGGGCCCTATCTAAAGGACCCTGGTGGAGAGAGGGTGAGCTTGAATACAGGAGTGATAATTCGAAAAAATTCTTAAAGTTACTGCCTCCTCCCAGTGGCAAGGGTTGAACTTTGTGTTTTAAATACAGATCCAGTATCTGTTGAGTTAAATAAGGCACATTGGGCTTAGGAAGGCTTATTTATATGTGATCAAAAGGGTGTCAGAGACTCAGAAGTTAGATCTCAATGGGAAATGCCTGCTTCTCCAAGAGTAGCCTCTTTGGGGAAGCAAAATAAGATCAGTGAAATAATATGATGAGTTCAGGGAGTGTAAGCTAAGAAGGGGCCAAAAAGAAAGCTTGTTTGTGGTCCAAAACCTGAGCTTCAAGGGAGGTGTATCCCATCTGTGTCACTCTTTCTGGAAGTCCCCTGTCTCCACGTTCCCATGCTTCTCTAACGTCCAAGCAGCTCTCTCTGTTCTTGATCGCTTTCGTAAGGTCTTTGGATTCTTCAGAGGGGGGCTTCCAGTTTATATTTTTGACTAGGTCCCTAAAAATCTACCACCTAAGGAAGGTATATGCTTATTACTCCAGTGCGTAAAGTCAAAACAGAAGGTTAGCGGCCAAATTACATTTTCCACTGGCCCATACACAATCTGAAGTTTGCCAGATTAATTTTCCTGAAGCTTCTAAAGTTCTTCCCTGTGCCATTCTCACATGTACTCTGAAAATTCATCCACTTGTGTAGTTTCAGTCCACTGATGACTATCCTTTTATATCATTTGCAGCTGACAATGATCTTTTGACTTTCTGACCTACATATCCTAGTGACTTATTTCCATTTGAATGTCCCTCCGGAACTTCAAACTGAATGGGCCCAAGGCTGAACTCATTTTTGCCCTCTTCCAACCTCTTTCTCCAAATGTGGCCTACTTTTCTTCCTATGATCCCTCTCCAGTGAACATTACCACAACCCATTCAGTTGCCAAATGAAAACTCATGCTTGACTCTTCCTTTTACAACCCCAATAGCTAAGCTACCACAAAGCTATTTACTGCTGAAATAGCTTTCAAATCCAGCCACGTCTCTTTATCCCTCCTCCTCACCTGTCACGTTTGGCCTCAGTGACTACGTCATTCGCCTAACGGGTATGCCTCCTTCTAGTCTTCCTGGTTCCTACCCATTCTCTGCAGAAAATGCAGGATGATCTTTCTAAATACACTATATTTATGTAGCTCACCCCCCTCCCACTTTTAAAGCCACTAGTGGCCTATCCATTATTATCTGAAGATAGTCCATACTTCTTTAAATGATTTCAAGGTCTTGTGTGATTCAGCGTTTCCTTAAAACTCCAGCCTGATTTTCTACTCTTCCTCAATCTTCCCTCCCAGCGTTCCCCACATGTAATTAAGTAACACTGAGCTCTTTCCACTTCCTCATCCTATGTTCTGTCTTCTCTACTGACTCCTGACCTGAAACACACTTACACACACACACACACACACACACACACACACACACACACACGTATATATATATAATATTAAATAACAATTCCTTCAGGAAGACTTTTCCAGCTACCAACCTCAAAGTGCACACTCTTTAGGCCTCCTATCATAGGCCCCCTATTATCGTGCTTACCTCACTACTTAAGTGTTTGCTGGTCTTTGTCTCTTGTGAGAATGTTGGCTCTGTGAGGATATTCACATTGGCCTCTTGTCCACTGTATCTCCGTGCACTTAGCTTTGCGTGTATTAACTATCCCCAACACGTTTTTCATTAAATACGTAAATGAACAAATGAAAAATAACTACAAGTATTCTGGTGTGCCAGTAACTCAACACAGAAGAAAAATGTATCCATTAAGATTGCTTTCAATTTCAAGTAACAGAAAACTCAAGTTCAGTAGCTTACCTAACAGAGGTTTATTTGTCTCATTTATCGAGCGGTTCAGAGGTAGGCAGATGACTGACATTGGCTCAGTGGCTCAGCAATGTCAGCCTTGAAGTTTCCATGTTCTTCTCGGCATCTCCCTTGGAACATATACATTCCAGCAGGAAGTAAAAGGACACAGGGCGGTGCTTGTATCAGGAAAGCAGTGGGATTCCCAGGAAATTTCACACCAAAACTGTGCAACAAAACCACCTCTAGTGGCTAACAATTGGGGTCGGGTCAGCCAATAGAGAATGCCTGCCACGAATGGGGTGGAAAGAATAAACTGATCAATCGGCACGCTGTAGCCAGAGAGCATTACGTTCCCTGAAAAGATAACCAGTCAGATCTTTGAGTAAATACGGTACGTTGACTTAGCTCGCATATTCACGTACGTTATATTCATGCGGTATATGTACGTAGGATCATAAAACAGTGGCCATTCGGGCTTGATGGCTGTTCTGGTCAGCGGGAAAGGTCTTGAGGAGAGCTGGATTCTCCACTGGCTAATGATACCTTTACATTAGAAGTTCGCAATCTGTGTATGCTTTGTGTGTCACCTGCACAGATTAAGCCATGCTCTACTTGACTACAGTTTTTCTTATTTTACATTCTTACAGACCTTGTGCTAGATAGATAAAGAACAAGGAAACTCTTTATATGATCTCTTGTCTTTTGACCTTTTTATCCAGTATCTTGCCCAGGTAAACCAAGAAGCCAAGTAACATCGTCATCTTCCCATAGATTTACGTGGGCCAGCGGGGTAGCCGGTAGCCGTGGGTGGCAATTTAAATGTAAATTAAAGTTAAATAAAATTTAAAATTCATTTTCTCCATCTCATCAGCCACCTTTTCACCTTAGGTGCTCAAGAGCCACGTGTACCTAGTGACTTCCCTATTGGACAGTGCAAAATAGAACATTTCCATCATCACAAAAGATTTCTTTGTCTGTGTTCAGCTAAGCAATTTAGGGCACATTTCTAACAATCACATAACCATCACATAACCTAAGAATCACTTCAAAAGAGTTATTGCCAGATGTTATAAATAAAGAGATATTTCTTTTACAGAATGGTTCCCATCATTTTATTTTCTTGTTTCTACTTGATATCTTCCATTTATCCACTTTCTAGAGTTGGCATTTAAAGTCCCCAACCCTACAACTATCACAGGATACAAACACTTTCATTTTTGTTGTCACTCTTTTCAGCATCATTTTAAAAGGAGAAATTATTAATGCTGATATTTGGGCGATAGAGAAAAAGTATCTCATATCTTCACAGAGTACCTATCAACAAGACTTTTTAGGTAGGAGGGACTCTGCCAAAAGCATTCTGATCACATTATTTCTCAGAGTTTGGGTTTTACCACAGAACGCTAATGTATTGCCGGCATCGAAACTTTCAATCATATAGAGAAATTCATGCAAAAAATCTGCACATTTGGAAGCCTATTTAAAGCAATAAAAATCTTCAGTGCAGTGTTAAATTGTTGAATAATATATAAAAACTATAACTTGGAAGAGCTTTACTTTGACATTACACCCTGGCAAGCTAGAGTTTTGAGACCATCGAAAACAAAAGGAAACGGATTTTGCTTTGTATTTTACTGTTCAGTTTATTAATAGGTCAGAGAAATCTTTGATTCTACCCTGACTTTGATAGGAGCTTTCCCATTTTATGTGGATTAACACAAATAGTCATGCGTGCCCAAAAGGCATTCGTCTACTGTTCATGATTAAAAGCAAAGGCTACTTCCTAACTCAGTTCTGTAGTTTAACAATTCAGGTCAGAACACAGATCATCATTGTGACCTACGTAGGAAAATATTTTGTTTTCCTGATCATATTCCGTATAGTCCATGTTAACATAGAAAGCCAGAAATGAGGGCCTCTGCAAGTTCATTTCTTTCTCTTCAATCTCTGCGAATAGATATGAATCGGTCAGTAAGATAATATTAGATGTGATATTACAAATTATTGTCAGAAGCCTCTAAGGGCTAGATTTCAAGGACTGCCATCTGGCTGATGACTTTATGATGACACTCTCATGAGATTTCATTTCCTTATTTCTATTGCAGGATCACTCTTTAAACAAGAAATGAGCATTAACTCTGAATTGCCTGTCTGTAGCCATATGGGGGCTTCCACATCTACCAATCAGCTAGGAGTGAACTCATCAAGTGGAGGGCCTGGTCCCAGTATCAGAGGGGTTCAGCATGGCTGGAACTTAAAAGCTCCCAGATACCTGAAAAATCTCTCTAGGTTCTAAGAAAGATTCAGCATGTATATATGTACATGCACATACGTGTATATGCATGTACATACATGGAAATATGCTCTTCCTTAAAATTGTATCTCAGTATTCTCCTGTCTTCCCTCATGATACATTTTACATTTTAATAATCATAAGTAATAGCTGATAAACTGAGAAATTACCACCAGTATTCTCCATCTTTGGCAACAGTGTAGCACATGGAAGTCCCTCCTTGCTTCTCTATTCCTAGGTCCTACTTCTTTTCCACTTTAAAGAAACAAGAAAGGAGGGGGGCTTGCGTGCTTAGTTGGTTGAACATCGACTCGATTTCAGCTCAGGTCATGATCCCAGGGTTGTGAGCTTGAGCCCCACGTTGGGCTCCATAGTGAGCATGGAACCTGCTTAAGATTTTTTCTCTCTCTCCCTCTGCCACTCTCCCCAGCTCATGGTCTCTCTCTTTCTCTCTCTGAAAGAAAGAAAGAAAGAAAGAAAGAAAGAAAGAAAGAAAGAAAGAAAGAAAAAAAGAAAGAAAGAAGGAAAAAAATATTGAGCCCTATTTTGTGTGCATCACAGAGCTTTTCTAACCAGACACTGGATCTCTTTCAGATTCTCCAGCATATTTTTTTAATGATTGTCCTGCTTTTTCTTCTCTGGGATCTTGCATTTCTTTTTTTTTTTTTCTTGCTTCTCCCCTTCAGCCAACCATCACATTGAAGTCTCCCTTGTTCTAAAAGAACTTTCTTCAGATATGATCTTTTCTATACAGCTATGCTGGTTTCCCCTTACCATCAAAAAAAAAAAATTGTTTTTGGCAGCTTGAAACCATCAAAAGTTTTAAAGAAGTAATTGGCATTACTGTTTCCTAGTCTTTAGCTCCCGGTTATGCTTTGACCCACTCCAGTCTGTTTTCTGTTGCTACCACCTTGTTTTAATGAAAACAAGGGCTCACTAAGGTCATCGGTGACTTTTACTAGAACTAATGGCCCTATATTCAACTCGACTGGTTGAAACTTTCCCTTCCTTGGTTTCCAGAACGGTATCGATTTGCAGTTCTCCTATTTTTCTAGTCATATAGGAAGAGTGAGGTCCCTGGTACAATGCCTGATACATTGTAAGAACTCAGTAAAGGTCATGTCGTAAATATCATAAGCGTTCATTCACTCACTCAGTGAATATTTTGGTGCTAGGTAGGCTCAGGTCGTGTTACTTAGTACACAGCAATGAAAATCCCGACCCTCATGAAGCTTGTATTTTGGGAAGGAGAAGGTGGGAAATAGACGTTAACAAATACGCAAGTTAAGGGGCGCCTGGGTGGCTCAGTTGGTTAAGTGTGTGACTCTTTTTTTTTTTTTTAATATTTATTTAGTTTTGAGAGGCAGAGCATGAGTAGGGGAAGTGCCGAGAGAGAAGGAGGGGAAGAGAGGAGAGATTAGGGGAAGGGCCAAGAGAATCTGAAGCAGGGTCCAGACTCTGAGCTGTCAGCACAGAGCCTGATGCGGGGCTCAAACCCACAAACCATGAGATCATGACCCGAGCCGAAGTCTGTCTCTTAACTGACTGAGCCACCCAGGTGCCCCAAACATCTGACTCTTGATTTCGACTTGGTCATGATCTCATGGTTCATGAATTCAAGCCCCAGTTTGGGCACTGCCCTGACAGTGTGGAACGTGCTTGGGATTCTCTCTCTCCCCTCTCTCTTTCTGAACCTACCCCACTTGCTCTCTCTCCGAAAATAAATAAACTTTTACAAAAGGTAAAAAAAAAAAACAAAAAACAAATAAGAAACTTAAGTATATATGGAGTTGTGATAAGTGCAGTGTGGAAACAAAGGAAAGTAGTTGAGAATAGATGTGTGTGTGTTGGAAGGAAAGTGCTGTTGTTTAAATATGATGGTTAAGAAAGGTCTCACGGTGAGGGTGACATTTGAACAAGATGCAGTGGACCTGAGGAGGTGAGCCCTGTGGATAACTGGAAGAAAAACAGCTCAGGAGGGTTCTAGTAAGTGGAAATGCCATGAGGCAGGAGTATGCGTATCCTTTGGGGGGAAACTTAGACTAGTGTAACAGAAAAGCGACAAGTGAGCAGGAGTGTAGCAGACCAGGAGTTCGGAGAGGAGAGGAATCGGATACATGAGTCGTCAAAGGACTTTCACTTTCACTTAGAGTGAGACGGGACTCATTGGAAGGTTTTGTGTGATGGGATGGCATGTTTTGACTCACCTGGCCCTTCTTTTACACTAGACTGAAGGGAAGTAGTGAGACCATTAGGAGCCATAATTCAGTCAAGAAAGGACTGTGATCTGGGCCGGAAGAGGAGAAGTGAATGTAGTAAGAAGTGGCTGGATTCTACTCTCTTTTGAGGAAAGAACCCAAAAAGCTTTCTAATGGGTTAGGAATCCAGGAAGACCACAGTTTTCACCCGAGAACTGGAAGATGGGGTACTCACTTTACGGAGATGGAGAAGATCTCAAAAGCAACATATCTTAGGAAAAAGATGTGGACATACTATTTTGAAACGTCTCTTCTGCGTCCAGGTAGAGATGTGGAGTAGTTAGCTGGATATAAAATTTTACGTTCTACTGAATGGTCATGACTTGAGATACGGGTTCGGGAACTGTAACAATAATCGATATAGGCCGTCTTTGTTCTATATATCACTTAAATGTCGATGTTCCATTGTTAACTCTGTCTCTGCTCTATATACATTGCAAGTACCTTCAACTGTTGGCTTCAACCACCATTAAGACTTCTCAGTTGTTATTTCCACCTTCTATCTTTCTCCCAATCTCCGGAACTGTACTCACAGCCACCTACTATATGTTTCCATCTGTACATCCTACAGGCTCCAAAATGTCTCAAGGAGAAGGCATTATGTGCTCCCAAAACAATGCTACATTTTTTTTTTTTTGGATTTTCAGTGTAGTTTAATTACTTAATTCTCTCTAAAACTGGAAACCTAAGAATTACTTCTACCTCGCCCTCCCCATCTCCTCTCTATCTACATGTACTGAATTGGCGTCTAAACTGTGTGAATTCAACTTCAAAAATTGCTCTAGGAACTACCCACCCCCCCTTCTTTTTATCCTCATTGCCAACTCATCCTAGAGCCTGCCCATATTTTACCTCGGAGATCGTGGCCACTTTTGTTCTGCGCTCCGAACCATTCCGTGTCCACGCTCATTTTGCCTTGGCGCTGGCCTCAGAGTGATTTTCCTTAAAATCAATCTTCTCGTTTCCCTTTCCTCCAGCACTCTTTTTCCTCCAGAGACCTGTTGGATACTATTTACATATGTGATATGCTCCCAAAAGCGTACTCAAATTTTTCTGAAAATAAAAACAAAAAAAAATAAGTCAATAATGAAACGTGAGGTTTTTTTTCAGGGAAGGAAAGCAAATAGTGTCACGAATTTGTGTTTGTCAGTGTGTTTGTTTCACAGAGGGACAGGCATGTGAACTTCATGAAAGAGTCTTATGTTCTACCCACCAGTGCTGACCCTTAGGAAAGTGTTTTTAGAATTCTTTTTTGGGTACTACCTGGGGACTAGTTTCTGATCATCAGAAGATTGTTGTATTATTGTATAGCCACACCTTGTCTTTGCTCATTAGTTGTACTCAATAATTGTGAATTGAATGAAATAATTAATCAGATGTTGGGCAGTAAATGACTCTGGATTATTTCCAGAAATTTAAAGGATGCAGCTTTGCTGCCGTCCTTGAAGCTATGCGAAGAACGTGATGTGATGCTCACAGGACATTTGTTTAAAATACAACCTCTTATTAAGTCAGGGACTGTTTGTGATATATTTGCAGCATAGTCATAAATATTAAAGCTACAAAGGACCCTAAGGACACCAGCTCAAACTTCTCAATTTAGAGTAGCCTATTTTTAATCCCCCTCATGCAAAGTATACTATCTAGTCCATCTTAAGGACTAAAAAGATTTGGTACATTAAAAAATCCAATGCGTTAGCAGCTCCTTTCGGTACACTTCTTTTGACAGCATGAGGAAGTTTCTTTTGGCTCTTCAAGAGTGCGTTGTGTATATAGTTATAAGGCGCTCTGGTTTTTATCCTGCTGAGACCCAATCTTTCCAACCAATTATAAAGTGTAAGAATTCTCGCCATGTTACAATAGGGTAATATACCTGTAATGCAAAACCTTGGGGCTCCGGGACAGGCAGTGTCATGATCCATACGGATCTAAAATGTTCTTGGTTGTAACTGCCTGCTTAATTTTATGTCACCTCCTTTAAAGTAATTAGACTGTTTTTAGCTTGCAGAGATTGCACACAAAGGGAGACATTTGGAACCATATCGCTGGTGATTTACTGGTGTGGAAAATTACCTGGTGTTGTAGCCAAGTAGCCATTTTCATTCTAAACCAGTCCTACAGTCCTAAACCAGGTTCTACCAGTGCACCAAAATAGATGCTTGCAAATGCCCCTGCGTGCAGTTTACTCGTGGAAAGACTCTAAAACTAAACATAAGTTATAATTGTTTCCCAAAGGAAACTTATAGGTCACCAACGGAACTTTCTTTTTTTTTTTTAAGTTTATTTATTTATTTTGAGATTGAGAAAGAGCGGGGGAGGGACAGAAAGCGAGTTGGAGAGAGAGAATCCCAAGCAGGCTCTACACCGTCAGCACAGAGCCTGAAGCAGGGTCCGATCTTACGAACCCAGCGATCGTGACCTGAGCCGAGATCAAGAGTCGGACGCTGAACCGCCTGAGCCACCCAGGTGCCCCACAAACAGACATTTCTTGTCTCCGTTCATAAATTTGATATATTGGTGTCTAAAATTAAAACAAATGGGAGAAAGTTCCCTCTCTTGGTTTAATCGAACCATTAATGTTAGCACCAAGATCCATCATATTACTTTTCAATCATAGTCATATTTTTAATTTTCTTTGCATTGCTATCATTCTCAAAAAAACCCTCTGTAAAATATTCAATAAAATATATAAATTCGCAAAAAAGAATATATATATATATATAAATATATATATATATATAAATATATATATATATATATATATATATATATATATATAAATTCGCTAGGGTTTATTTTTATTAAGTTGAGTTCTTTTAATAAATGGATATAGTCATCATTTGACTTGTAATTTTATCTAATTCTAACATTCATATAGTTTGGGGATCTTTTGGCTCTATTCAATTTATAATGGGAATTTCTTTCCATGAACTAATTTTTTAATGCATTCCTTATTTCTAAAAATTGGGCAGGGGAACTAGATACTAGTGAGTTTGTGAAATAGAATCTTCTCAATTTTTCACCTAAATGGGGGTTTCTTTCAGCAGTTCTAGGGGGCGGTCAACAACCGTGCTTTTCTGCAGCCCCCTTTTACCAGTTGGGCAACCTGATACCATCCCTGACTTATTGAAGCAAAGATCCTAGTGCACGTCCTTTGTCTTGCACAGAAACATTTTCAGATTCTTGAGCCGAGCAAAACTTGAACCGGCTGCCCCCACTTTCTTCCCGTCCCAGGACCAAACAGCCCTTCCACGTTGTATTCCTCTGCCATTTCTCACCCAGAGGGCTGTTTACCCTGAGCTTCTTTCTGAGCTCAGATTGTTCCTGTGTGATTGTCCGTTTTGATATTTTATCTACCATTGTTTGTGTTTGGAAGTTTCGTCTATAGTTTGAACTAATTTTCCCTGAGATAAAGTGAAACGTGCCTGTTGTAGAGAAAAAAAATTAAATTTGGAAATAATTATTACCCTTAACATTTTGTAGCGTTTCCTTTCATCTTACTTCTGTGAGTGCGTTTTTTGCTTCTCTTTATTTGACTTCTTCCCGATTTGTTAACAGTTGAGTTGCAAGCATTTTCACATAGTTTTTTGTCCTTTGAAAATTCCTTACGACATTTTTATTAGTATGGTAATGTGCAGGTAGTACCTTTTCAAGAAAAAATACGGGGTGGAGGGAATACTTTCTTGAGTTATATCGTGACTTACGAAATAGCCGGGAACGAAAGCAATACCCTCATACCTCCAGCCAGTGTTTTATGCTCTGGCTGTTCTGCCTAGTGTCAAGAAAGACTTGAAAACCATTTAAATTAACCAGGAGACCACTTCCCCATTCAGCTTCACATTTAGCTTCATCAAATCCGTAATATGAAAGTACATCACTCGGTGTCGTTCAGTGTCTTTATGCCACATTGCATTTAACACAAGTCAAATCCACCTATCCCAGGCACCTGTAGAGATCGTAACCTACATTGCATAGACTTAGGGCTACTCACACAATTCCTGAGGAGTTCCTCTTTTCCTCCTATATCACAAGTATTTTAGGTCTGTCTTGTGAACCTGAGCTAGCTGTTGAACATCAATTTTATCACAACCTGATTTTAAAAATATTTAAGTGAAACAAACCCTCCATCAAAATGCCCGATACAACTTCATCCTGAGGCAAATTAGATAAGTAATAATCATGAATTCATGATTATTTAGTATTTTCATGGGGGTTTTGGTGGTGAGATGTGATTTATTAACATGTACCACGTAAGGAGCTCCTAAGTTGCCTGTTACAACAGGAAAGCTAAACTGGTATTGTTCTTTTTAGCTCTCGGTCTAAGCTCTTGACCTCTACTTAGAGCTGGCGTTCCAAACCCAAATCTCTGACTCAGAGGCCTGCGCTCCCGTTATTGCTGTTTAATGGATACATATCAACTGGGAAGGAGGTTCTGGCAGCTTTTCACAGTAATCTAATCTCAGTTCTGTCCTCTTCAATATTTTCATCAGCGTCTTGGATGAAGACGTAGATAGCATTCTTATCAAATTTGCCGATGACACAAAGCAGGAAGAAGTAGCAAATACAGTAGACGAGAGTCTCAGGAGCCAAAAGGATTTCAACAAATTGGAGAGGTAGGCTGAATATTAAAAGATGACATGAAACATAAGGCACTACCCTTGCGTTTAAAAGAAAAGTAAAACAGAACCAAAATCCAGCTGACGTAGACTAGGCTCCCTGGAAACAAGGGGGAAGAAAACTCCATAAGCTAGAGAGTTGTGTGCAGAATTTTGGTTAAAGAGTGTTTCCGTGTGATAGGTGTGTAAGGCAGTGTGAGAGAGGTAGGATTGGGCAGAGAGAAAATCTAACCTGCAGTGAATCTGAGGCCTCAGCACATTCTCAGGGGAGCCCTGGAACTTGCAGGACCCTTTCGGAGCCTTCCTGAGTTGAGGCGCTTCCATAGTCTAGCGCCGGCCAGGTACTGGTTCTGGGTCACCTTGTGGGAGATGGCAACCGTGGATAAAACAGTCACCTGCCGCTGAGGGCAATTTCCAGTGAAAGAGGCAGCTCTGAGCAGTTTGCCAATACTCCCACCAGCTAGAGCATGGGGTCTTGGCAGAATATCAAGCTATCCGATACCCCAGTGTTACTCAAAGTGTGGTCCCTGGCCCAGCAGCATTGGTATCACCTCTGAGCTTCATAGAAATGCAAATAAATGCCTGGGTCCTTCCCCAACCTACTAAATCTCAGAATCTCTGGCGATGGGGCCCAAAACACTTTTTAACAAGCTCTCTAGGCTCCAAGTCATTTCTAAGCACATTAAGTTTGAGAACCACTGCATGATGCCATCCAAAAGCATCCAGAAAGGGCAGAAAACACAGGACATTTATTGACAGTAATCTCTCCCTTTTCCATTCCCGCCCGCCCTCCCAACAGCAATAAAGCAATGGCAAAGGAAAACTCTGGGGGATATTAGCCTGGATAAATTCAAGCATCTAATGTAGTCCTAAGAACTTGAATTTCAGCTTCGTGGAGAAAGGAATTTAGGGATAGAGCCGTCCAGAGATGGAGCAGCCTGCCTTGTAAGGTTGTAGAAGGATTCAAGAACAGGCTGGCCAATGCCTTGGTACAATAATGTCGAGCATCAGGTGGACACATGACTTTCACATCCTGATCTCCCTCATACACTCTTCTTCTCAAGTAGTTTTTTCCCCCCAAATAGGGTTCTGCCAGAACTAGTTCCATTTTATCTTATTACGTATTAAGAAAGGGTATTATGGTCCCCCCCCAAAAGTTCAGGTAATGGCAGGTTAAGTAAAGGTAACCAAACTTCTGTAGAGTTAATCAGACTTTATCATAGCGTACACACGGTGAATAGACAAAGTGTGTGTGTCCGGGAATGTGTGGGGAAAGGGATACTCTATACAATATGTATTCCTTCTAAAGCCTAGACCGTGGAACCGATTTCTCAAGAAGAGCTTCACACGACTGTAGGATCTGGTCCAATATCATAATTATTCTCATATTACCAAATTATAATTAACCAAATAAGCATTTTTCAGATAGATAGCATAGCTATCTGGTTCTCTGGTACAGCATATTTGACCCCTACTGAATCTTTGTTTTCCTGAGACTTTCCACAGTGAGAATGGAAGGCAAGTCATTTAGAAGTTGCAGAAATAGCCTAGGATTCCTTCAGTAAAAGAAGCCTCCATTTTAGCAAATAGCAGTAAACAATAGAGTCCATTATAATTGCTGGGATCTGCTAATAAGTTTTTTTTTTTTTCCCTGAAACAACCTCCATTAACCCCCCTTGATACTCTATTCTCGTCAACATTTTAATAGCGTGGGACTAACTCTCAGAAATTTTTCTTTCCCACACAAAACGTATAATCCACAACCTGCTGATGATTACATTTAGCCTAACTGTTAGGTGGCTGCTGGTGACAGAAAAATTTACCCCGTCCTGTAGACAATTCTAGAAGCTCAGCCAAGCATTTGGTGTGTGTGAATAAGCCTTCATATACTTCTCATGTACAGTGGCCAACTGGCCAACCCATCTCACTTGGCAACCATTCCTGATGAAAAGGCCCGATCTACTCTGAGGAGGGGCCAGGGCTTTGCAGTAGGGCAGCCTGGAGAACCCGAGTTTGAGCTCAACCGCAGGCCCCTGATGGGGGCCTCTCCATTGCAGGCCCCTGATGGCTAGGGTGGGGCAGCTTGCTCCGGCTGAGTTCTCAGTCTTGTCCAGCGACGGGCAGGTAGACAGACATCTTTACAACTGGCTAGCCCACGTTCCAAGTGAGTGTAACATTTTACAGGCCCGAGTTAACCTTTTCTGAATCTGTGTCGCCGATTTCAAAATCCCAGTATTTATAACTCAGACCAAGATCCTGAGGTACAGAGAGTCTGTGACTTTCTTCAGCTCAAAACCTGAGCTTTTTGTCAATTCTGACAAAGAGACTTGTGCGTTTGAAGAAAAAGAAGGAAGTCTTCTCCTTATGTGTGTATTTCCCCATCATTTACTTGATGTTGGGCTCTCGAATTCTTTGAGAATTCTCTCATGTAGGGTCAGTTGTTGCTTTTTAATACTTCCAGTGTTTTCTACTCTTTTGTCCCTCTGCCAGCATCATTCACACGACTGGCTCCGAGAGGGTATCTAAGCAAGTATTTGCCATTCTTCCTAGAAAAACAAGTTGCTCTCCGTCTTCCTGATCTGTAATTCAAAGTTTTGCCAAATGCTACTTTTGACCATGAGTTCTCTGGTAGAGCCTTCCAATTCTAACTTTGAAAGAAAAAGTTGGGCTCAAACGGTGACAGTTATGGTTGCACTAGTGTGATTGCTACGTAAGTATCCAAAATGAAAAGACTGCTATTAACATACGTTTACCATTTTCTTTTTTTTTTTTTAATTTTTTTAACGTTTATTTATTTTTGAGACAGAGAGAGACAGAGCATGAACGGGGGAGGGTCACAGAGAGAAGGAGACACAGAATCTGAAACAGGCTCCAGGCTCTGAGCCGTCAGCACAGAGCCTGACGCGGGGCTCGAACCCACAGACCGTGAGATCATGACCTGAGCCAAAGTCGGACGCTTAACCGACTGAGCCACCCAGGCGCCCCCGTTTACCATTTTCGAATTAATTGCATTGGTAAAACTTCAGCGCGCGCTCAGGCAGAGGCTGCAGTAGGTGTTGGGGATGATGCACAAATTCTTCCTGAATACATATCCCACTCACAAAACAAATACGCAATTTTGTTAGTCCTAACACCAAGGCTACACCAACACTTCCATTTCGATTGCATCATTTTGACGAAGATTAAAATAAACACAACTATCTCACATGTTGCAAGTTGTAAGAGCCACTTGTAAACGCTACGCTCCAGGAAGAACACGATCAGGTGGGGAAAATTATGATGTTCACAGTTTTAAAAGGGGAAAACAGAAATGTCTGTGCCTTTCAATAACACGCTTTTTTAAAGTGTAGATGTGAGGAATTACTACTTTGCCCTTTTTTTCCCCCAAGAACTGAAACTACTTAACAACGAACTAATTATTAAAGTTGCTCCTGGGGGCGCCTGGGTGGCTCAGTCGGTTGAGCGTCCGACTTGGGCTCAGGTCATGACCTCACTGCTTGTGAGTTCGAGCGCCGCATCGGGCTCTGTGCTGACAGCTTGGAGCCTGGAGCCTTCTTCAAATTGTGTCTCCATCTCTTGCTGCCCCTCCCCTGCTCATGCTCTTTTGCTCTCTCTCTCTCTCTGTCTCAAATGTAAAAAGTAAAACATTAAAAAAAAATAAAGTTGCTCCCGGAATCTGATTATATAATGGTGCACACGTTGCATACAAGAAATGGGAGAAAACACAGTTTATCCATGAGTCATCGTTTTTTTTCTACTGGCCACATTAATTGAGGAAGGAAAGCGTGCGAGTGACATGCTCGATGGCCTCTAGGAGAGGTGGGGAGTAGCGGTAATCTCTGCCCTTGTCTGCTGGCATTACAGTGGGAATCCGGAAGAACTCAGCTTGCAGCTTGCAAAAGTTGCTTGGGTAGCCAGTGATTTCCTAAGTAATCACTGCAGCATTTTTGAAATTAAACTTAACAGTTTGATTTACGCCGAGAAGTGAACAAATAGTCAGATCAAACTCAAGCACCGTCATCCTAAATGGCATTAATCTTCCCTAGATGTGCTGCCTCATCCTGTGTCACTTAAGCCTTCCGAGGTGATCTTCAAGGATATTTACAAAGGGAATGTATTGCAGCCATCCTGTAAACTGGCCTCTCCCCTCGCACTGCTTTTGATGTGGTTGGTAAACTTGAGTTCTTTGCACTTGTAGGACTCATAGAGCAAAGTCAGGACTGGATTTCAAAAAAATGACGCCCCTTTTCTGTGGCTAGCGAAAGTAATTCATAACTACACGTGAGTGAACATGAGTAGAGAAGTGACCACACTGGTCAGTGATCTACTTGAGTAAGTTTTCGCAAAGGGCTATGCCTTTATCAGTGTTGTTGCTAGCGTGTACCTTGAAACCAGCTAAAACAGATCAGCTGGTTAATTCTTAAGGGTCTTAAATAAAGGACCACGTCATTTACATATACAGTGGAATACTACTACGCGACGAGAAAGAATGAAATCCTGCCATTCTCAGCAACGTGGATGGAACTGGAAGGTATTATGCTGAGTGAAATAAGTCAGTCAGAGAAGGACAGATATCATAAGTTTTCACTCATGTGTGGATCTTAAGAAACTTAACAAAAGACCATGGGGGGGGGGGAGGGGGAAAAATAGATACAAACAGAGAGGGAGGGAGGCAAACCACAACAGACTTCTAAATACAGAGAACAAACTGAAGGTTTAAGGGGGGTGAGGGAGAGGGGAAAATGGGTGATGGGCATTGAGGAGGGCACTTGTTGGGATGAGCACTGGGTGTTGCATGTAAGCCAATTTGGCAATAAATTATATTTAAGAAAATAATAAAAAATACGTAAATCAAGGACCACATTGAAACAGCATTTTTTATCTTCAGAAATCATGCCAATATAGAGATGAGCCGGATGCTTTACAACTTGGTGTCTAAAATTTAAAGTAGAAGTCACTCAAAGGGTTTCTAATTCAGTTTCCTCATGATTCAAGAGCGCTAGAATTTGGAAAAACCATTCTTAGGTTAACATAAGAGAGGTTAATATTAAATATGTGAAGAATAAAATTAAAGATATTCCTGTAGCTCATTTATGATTACTTTTGCCAAACCTTGCTGTGTATATATAACCTTCCTGATATCCATAGCAGTGGATTGTCTAGATTTTTAAAAACGTGTGTCCTTTTTTCCAAATAATTTTAAAGAATGTTGGCTTTTGTGAGAATTTTTTTTTCTAAAGGTCAGAACCAGTCTTCAAGGATTTAATTACTCCGATCAAAGAAAATGTGAACTGTGTTTTCTCAAGGAGAATAGGCCCTAGGAAAGTGTTGCTTACAAAATACTTAGATTGGCCACTAATTCTAAAGGAGAAAGGTATCAATTAATTCTTTGAGAAGCATTAACAGGATCTTCTTCAATAATGCCTATATAAAAATTGGGGGAAAAATTAACTTAGATGATGTTATATATAATAGATGACTATGCCAGTGTACTTACAGTCTGGACTTCTTTCCTACAAGATAATTAAAACTTGCATCAGGAACCAGACCTGAAAAATCCATCCCTCTACTATATTAAGAAAAAATCCATCCCTCTACTATATTAAGAAAAAAATCCATCCTGGGGCGCCTGGGTGGCTTGGTCGGTTAAGCGTCCGACTTCGGCTCAGGTCATGATCTCTCGGGCCGTGAGTTCGAGCCCCGCATCGGGCTCTGTGCTGACAGCTCAGAGCCTGGAGCCTGCTTCCGATTCTGTGTCTCCCTCTCTCTCTGACCCTCCCCCATTCACTCTCTGTCTCCAAAATAAATAAACGTTAAAAAAAAAAAAATTAAAAAAAAAAAAAGAAAAAAATCCATCCTAAATCCCACGTAAATAGAACTATACTATAAAGAAAAATAAATAATTCCTCTTTAAGACTATCTGTACATTAAGGATATTCATGGGACGCCCGAGTGGCTCAGTCAGTTGAGTGTCTGACTTCAGCTCAGGTCATGATCTTGCGGTTCGTGAGTTCGAGCCCCATGTCGGGCTCTTTGCTGACAGCTCAGAGCCTGGAACCTGCTTCGGATTCTGTGTCTCCCTCTCTCTCTGCTCCTCCCCTGCTCATACTCTCTCTCTGTCTCTCAACAGTGAATAAAAAAAAAAAAAACATTAATTTTTTTTTTAAAAGGATATTCATAATGTGGTGTCTTGAAAGAAGTGTTCAGCTTTGAGTGACTAGGGAAGCCTGCGGCAAAGAAAACTCTAAGGAACATTACCCTTACTGTGCCGCCTCTCTTATTTGTTATTTCTGACACTTCTCCTGTGCTTTTCTCCCCAAGTTGGACTCTCTCCTTATTCTTTTGTATCTCCAACTCAGCCTCCATGGCGTTTCCTCATTATTTTTGGCATTTGGCGTGGGCTCTTGTACTTTGTCAGATCTTAAATACTGACTCCTGTTCCCGTAGTCCCTCATTCCCCGTGGCTACCAAATGCCTTGTATCTCAATCCCCTCCAGAATCTTCTTGCTCTTCCTGTTCTACTCTCCTGCTCTTTTTCCTTCCTTTCTAGAGTCCTCTTTGTCTAATCTGTATATATCTCTTCTGACTCTGTGCTGTTCTCCTCTCAGAAAATGGCACATCAGCGTGTTGTGCTCTGAGCACATCCTCAGCTTAGCCACGTTCTAGAAGGTGGCCATGAAGTGAGGCTACCTTTGCTAATGGTCCGTTTTTTTCCCATAGTGTGTACCTGCTGCCTTGATCTAGGTATAAAAGTATCATAATCAAGGAATGAAAGTGCCTAAACGTTTCCTTGACTATTGTTCTTCTAGAAATATAGAAGAGAAATTTTCAACCAGATGCTTAGGCTAACACTTGTTGTCACATGAACGCGGTGCTCTTGTGTTGGCATCTTATTGGAAATTCCTTCCTCTGAACCCTGATATCTCTTCACTATTAGTTTTCAAAGGAGCCTTACCTATCTAGTGATAAGTTTCTTTTTTTTAATTTTTTAAAAATGTTTATTTATTTTTTGAGAGAGAGAGAGAGAGTGGGAGAGACAGAGAGTGCAAGCAGGCGAGGGGCAGAGAGAGAGGGAGATGCAGAATCCGAAGCAGGCTCCAGGCCCTGAACTGTCAGCACAGAGCCTGATGCGGGGCTCGAACTCACGAACCCCGAGATCATGACCTGAGCCGAAGTCGGATGCTCTACCAACCGAGCCACCCAGGCGCCCCACAAGTTAATTTTAATACATCTTTTATATAAAAGGACAGTGCCTCCTGAAAGCCGTCATTTGGAAAATATTTCGTAAAAAATACACCCAGTAGGTGTTTAGTTCCCCTGTGTAGTCCAAACTCTAGCTGTCTTGAGCTTTGTATGTTTTTTTTAAAAATAGTAACAACCGGGGCGCCTGGGTGGCGCAGTCGGTTAAGCATCCGACTTCAGCCAGGTCACGATCTCGCGGTCCGTGAGTTTGAGCCCCACGTCAGGCTCTGGGCTGATGGCTCGGAGCCTGGAGCCTGTTTCCGATTCTGTGTCTCCCTCTCTCTCTGCCCCTCCCCCGTTCACGCTCTGTCTCTCTCTGTCCCAAAAATAAATAAAAAACGTTGAAAAAAAAAATTAAAAAAAAAATAAATAAAATAAAATAGTAACAACCAAAAAAAAAAAAAAAAGCTTATACTTCTTCATCCCCATCACAACAGGTTTGTCAGCGTTGGGTGAACTTAAAATCAAATAGTTATCGTAGAAGTTAGAAAGTTCATTTGCCCCTTCCATCACGTTTGACACCTTTTCGCCACAGCAAAATTGTAAATGTAAACTTAGTCCCTGGAAGATGAGCTGGGCCCCAATTTCCAGCTAATTGGGAGAAGCGGCCCTGAGTCGAGCACTGTCAGGCTGATTTGAGTTTCAAGATATGATGATGATTATTGTGTCAAATGTAATCAAGAATGCGGGCTCTGAACTGACGAAAGGGCTGGCTGGTTTTAATTCGGGTTCGTATACGAAGCAGACCTCCGGTTCCCCGGTAGTCACAGCTGGCTGTGAAAGAGCAATTTTTAAAATACGATTTCGTTCTCTGTGGAGCAGGAAGGATCAGGGATTGGAAGCATGGGGGAGGTGCGGGGGCGGGGGAGGAATCTCCTCATTCTCTTCTTTAAAAATTCGATTTATTTTCAGTTTAATAGCTTTCGTCCTGAAATTTCCCTGTAGCTCTGTATCGATGGTTTTCATCCTTCTCAGATGCGATGCCACCCCCCGCCCCGCTTTCTTTTCTTCTAACACGTAGTTTGTAACACCTTCTTTACTCTCATAGACCAAAAGTTGTAGATAATATACCCGACCTATAGTCAAGTTTTTAAGTGATGCCCTGACTGTAATTTTTAAGAGAAATGAGTCATTTATGATGAGACAATGTACAGGGACTCACATACTGTGAGCAGCCTTGGCCATCCTAAGCGGGACTTTGCAAAATGCTGAACAACTCTTGGCATAATTCTTAACCACACAAAGCAAAATTTTCCTGGGATTTTCGTGGCAGTCAGTTACATTGCTGAAAAAAATTCAGCGTGTATTAAGTCCTTGGTAAAAGTATTATCAGGGGTCCAGGCGTTTGTTAACGGGGTTTCTCCCATGCGAGTGTCCAGGGGGACATGAAGAAGTGCTGTGGGACTCAGTTCTTTGTTGCCATGAACTCTCTCCAGCCCCTCCCCGTGGAATGCCAGGAGTACCCTGCAATCACCGTTCTAGGTTAACTATCTTCCCTCAATCTCCCAGAGAGGCTCTGTTATGCGATCTGTAAATTCTGGTTGAATATTTTTCTGGACAAGAACGGATCTGTGAATTCATGATATTCTCTGAGAACCTATCCTCTTTCTCGGTGATACGGTTGCCATTTTTACAAGACTGACTGAAATGAGCAAGCATTTAAGATGTGCTAGATTGTCTAGCAAAACCTTTAAAAATTCTGGGATTATCACTGTGGCCATGATCTATTTCCACCACCTTTATTGAATGGCATGGTCTCCACAAACGATGATATGACACCCCTCCCGGAGTTATACCGATTGCCTTCCAACTAGATGTTAACAAATGTAATTAAATTCTATGTAACCATCACAGGTGATGCTATTGTCCGTCCCCAAGATATTTAAAATGACGCATGCTGCTTAGATGAAGGCTGTAAGAGAAATGGACACCCGTTTCTTGATGAGGTTAACCGGGTAATTTAGTAAAACAAACACACATCCACACATAGACAGACATAAATAAAGGCTATGTTCTTTATAGGGCCTTACAGGGCTACGTTCTTTATAGGACGCAAAGGATGTCACTGAATAGGTGGGTGTCAAGTCGTGAAAGAAGGGTCTCTGGTGCTGTGCCACAAGGTTCTGTTCTCATCCCTGCCACACTGAATGTTTCTGACAGAACAAGAGCAGAGCTATAGAGGAGATGTCCATTCACAGTTATGGGTGATACAAAGCACGGAGGGTCGGAGTATGTTGGGTAATAGAGCCAAACGGATACCTGGACGGGTTGAATTTGGAGGCCCTTTTTACTGCATATTTCTCGGCCCGGAATCAAGCTAAAAGGCAATCAGAAAATTTGCCAGAGTATTGGATTAATTTTAACTGAAGCTATTATTTGTTATGCCCTCTGGCTTTGGAGTGCACCTAAAAATATACGTTGAGTTAACAGACTTCGAAGGAGTTCATTTTAAAAATTCCAAAGAAAATCATCATGTCGATTTGGGTCGTGACGGACGGTTCAGTGCAATGTGTTGGCCAATGAAAGTCTACCATTTCATTGTCACCACTGGTACAAAACTCGATGAACGGCACAACCTCCAAAGATTTAACATCTACACTCCGCAAAGCAGAGCACAATTTTGATCACAGAATTGCGCATTCTAATTTTGAAATATCTCGGTTATAACTGAGTAAGTGTCTTTTATGTAATCAGTTTTCTGTAACAGACAAAAATGATATCTGCTAATAACTGTGAGGTTCAACTGAAGTCATGTATGTGAAGGCAACGTATGAACTTTCAAGAATCTACGCAAGAAGAAATTGTTAGTCAGTAAGCTTACATCAAGAAATAATTTGGACCTATGAGTTTTTTAAGCACGAGGGACGAGGACCTTCTCATTTTTAGAATGTCTGCCTGTTTCATAGTAGGTTTATTGATTTTATTTGAACTTACTGAGTGTCCATTAAACACCAGAAGCTGTGGTATGGCTCCTTGCTCTCAAGGAATTTACGGTAAGTTAATCATGACGGACGGTAATGATGATGATGAAGAAAAAGAATATAGAGACTTTTTGTACGAGGCGCATTCATGAGTAAGAGGATTCTTGAAAGCACACAAAGGCCTCAGATTTATTCCTTTCGTGTTGTAGTTTTAATTGAAAAAATAAATCCTTAATTTATGACTATTCTTCATACATTTGAATTGATCTTATAAAAGGCCATCAGTGCATTTCAAAGTGTCTAGTTCTTTTAAATGCAGTTTCTCCCTCTAGTAATTAAAAGGAAGAAAGCAACAAATTTTAAATCTTTGTTTTGATCATCAGTTTTAATTAGCTAAAGCTATTTGTAATCCTACAAATCTTATAAATCTTATCAGATTTACAAGTCTTGTAAATCATATCTGGGCCTTTAAAAGAGGTTCAAAATTAAAAGGGCAATTTGTTTAGAATCTACCAAGACTTACTCAGAGAGATTTAATTCATTTCTCAGCTGGCCTTATGGAAATGTATTTATTTTACTGTAAAATTTCTAGAAAAGAAATGTATTTGATTTTCTTGTTAGATAGTTTTAATGTAAAACATTTCTCAAAAGGAACAGACTTCCTGATAATCTCTGTATCATTAGCGAACATTTATTAAGTTACCACTATAATAAGGCCTCGATCATATGCACTATGATTTTCTCTTATTTCCTGAGAAAAAAAAAGATTTTATTGCTGCCCATAATGCCCTCTTTTTGAATAAAAGCCTCAATTCATTCTAATAGCTCTCTTAGATGACAGCTGGAGATGATAAGCAAAGGGATAATAATTTTTGTCTTCACGCAGATGCATGCCATAACCTAATTCATACAATGATCACAGAAAACAAAGAGCTTTTGAGAATAGTAATATGTAAATATCCATTATATTTACCTCACACGGAGACTGACAAGTCTACCTTGAGAGGTAATGCCTTAGACTGGACTGGATTTGGTGTTTCAGGTTTTTGACCCTGATTTTGGACATCCGTCCCGCCTCTCTGAAAGTCAGGTTTTTCACATATAAAACGTTGATGATTGGGGTGCCTGAGTGGCTCACTCACGTAAGCCTCTGACTCTTGATTTAGGCTCGGGTCACGATCTCATAGTTTGGTTCCTGAGTTCAAGCCCCACATCGGGCTCCATACTGACAGTACAGAGTCTGCTGGGGATCTTCTCTCTGGATGATTATAACAACCTGTCCCATTCACCTCATCCAGTTAAAGGATCAGAGGAGAAAATATTTGTGGAAAAGCTTCAAAACCAAGGAGCATTGTTTTCGTGCAAAATATTATGACAACACATGTTGAATGTGAAGGACCCTCAAAAGTGCATTTTTCACCACAAGAGAGTGCTGAGTGAGGGATTGGGTAGCGAAAGGTACAAATATTTAGAAACTGTAACTTCAAGTTCATGTCAGGAATTAGGAAATTGTTTGCGTTTCCAAATTCTGTTGATCACCCTCTACTGTAAGTTCATATCATCTGCTGATATGATTTTAATCACTTGCCTCCTTTTAAAGAGAATCTAGGGGCGCCTGGGTGGCTCAGTTGGTTAAGCATCTGACTCTTGATTTCAGCTCAGGTCAGGATTTCCCAGTTCGTGGGATCAGATCCCACTTAGGATTCTCTCTCTCTCTCTCTCTCTCTGCACTTCTCCTGCTCTTAGGCTCGCTGTCTGTCTCAAAAAATAGACTTTAAAAAAAATAAAAAGAATTTGTAGGCTTGACTTTTGGTCTTAGAAAATCGAACTAACCTACCTTATTGTCTTCAGAATATTATGTATCAGTGTCTGACAACCTGTTCTGCTTTTCTCTAAGTGAGGAGGACAATGGGTATTCGTTTGACCGGACAGTCTTTTAAGAGACTCGAGAGATGATGCTAGGCTTGCCTTTCTGATTGGTTACTACACTTGTTTTCATTTATCCTTTTCGAAGAGAAGAGAGTTACTCAATTTAGCTTATCAACATCAGGAAATCCATCTTTTAAAGAGATTAACGCTACAAGTGATGAAAACCAAAGACTCACCTTAAAGACACACATTATACACATCACTGAGAATTTATTGAGAGTAGAAATGTCAAAAACTGACGTGTGTGCTCCCAAGCCAAAATGTAACAAGTAGACAGAGTCTGGGGATAAAGAAGGGGGATAGTTTATCACTTTGCCAGGCAAAGGAGGCTGAAGCAGGCTAAGGCCTCCAAAACTGCCAGTAATACCTCTTACTCCTGCCCTGGCTAAAAGGCTGAGGGGTTTTATAGGAAAATACAGGATCTGGGCGGTTTCGATAGGAATCTGGTCCATGCTGCCAGCCGTGTTTGTCACGTCTTCAAGGTGGTCTCATGACGAGCACAGGCGCCGGCCGGCCGAGTCTCCTTAGGAAATATACACAGAGGTCAGTGAGATGTCAATATCGATACCGAGTTCCTGGAACAAAGGATGCTGTAGAAAAACAAGTGAAGGGGAGGGGGAGGCTTCGAGAATAAAGGAGAGAAAAATGTGTTCAGTTTAAAGTCAAGCCTTGCCGAAGCACTAGTGTGTCCATCTTAATTTCCACCCATCTTTACGTTTCTCTAGCAGTTTCTAAAATTGTGTTTAACTAGAAGCCAAACCCCAATCTAAGTTTGTATCGATCTGGAAGGCAGTATAACCACATTTTTTTTTCTAAAGATCTTTTATAGTTCTCTAAATATCTGGAATAATACTTGAAGTCTCTGTATATGAACCAAATCAAACATTATTTTTAAACTTCCCCAAATGGTACCTTTAGGTATTATATCAGTGGAAAGATATTAACTCTAGACCTTAGACTGAGGGTGTTTGTCTCTTTCTTAACAATCCAAGATAAGAAAAAATATATATCTTGAGTATTTCACCTGTGCATAATATTTTGTATACTTCTTTTACCAACTAATTTTTTTTTCAGTGCTACATGACAGAAACAGAAATCAAATGAAGTGAGTAATGCAAAGAATAGCAAAGTTTTCTTCTCAGAAACGTCCCAGTGCTTTTAGGGAAAGTATAATGGTTGTTTCCATAATGATACACTGTACAAATCCCAATTTTTAAAATGCCCATAGAGTGAAAAAAAAAAAAGATATGGAATGTGTATTTTAAAATTCCTTGCATGACTGATCATGCCAATACTCTCTTACTATCTAAAGGTAAACTCTCCCTGATAAATGTTTTTTCACTGAAATGTCTGTACCATTGAAGGAAGTTTAAACAGATAGCTTCAAAGCTGCGGTTTATCTTTAGGGGATTAATCTTTTGTGTGTGTGTGTGTGTGTGTGTGTGTGTGTGAAACTGTGTTGCTTCTGCACATGTTGAAAAGTCATCCTGTGTTGTCTGGGGTGAGGAAAGATGGGAATGAGTTTTCTGAGAACTAATCAGAAAATTGGGAACATTTAGGTCGTGGTTTCCAATTAACTCTGGAGAGTTTGAGTAATTTAGTACCAGACCTCAGGAGAGAGAGGATGAAAACCTCGTTAATTCATATGTCCGTGAACAGCAAACCAGCAAATTTGCGTTGAAAATGGATTTTGTGTATATGTGTGTTTTGAAGCAAACTCCAGCTAGATCTCTCTGCTCTGGTTAGGGTGGGAGACAATCTTTCCATGTCTGTATTCCCTTACGTGTAGGTTTTTTCATGTTTCAATGACTCTGCTTATGGTAAAGTAACAAGATAGTTAAATCCGTACTCCAAAATGAAGGCCAGGATTCAATGGCATAAGCTTCCCCGCGTTTTTCTTTATTTTACTACAATAAACACATCAGAGGGATGTAGGCACCAATATCCATTTTCAGAGTTGGAAAAATTTCTTTTCTAGGATGAGAGGCTTGGGCTCTAATCCCAATTGCTTCCCTTGTGTGCAAATTTGGAAAAGTCATCCAGGCCTCTCAGAACGAATCTCACCAACAGCAAAATGAAACCGGCAAGAACCTGTACCGTGTATCTAAGGGGTTTCTTATTTTTATGAAAATCAATTCAATTAGGCAAACTTGTATTGAGCATCCATTACTGTATGTTGAGATAAAACCTGCTAGAAGATCTCCCCTTCCTTTGGTAAGCAAAGGCCAAAAAAATGTTTAAAGCTAGATTTATCATTTGTTAGGCAAATTGAGATCTAAGTTCATAATACATTTGAGCTAGTGGTAGGGAATCCACATGAATTAGAGGCTTAATCATACTGTGACCATAGTTAAGTGTTTACCTGTCTCTTCCACCAGAATTGAATATATTAACTGCCAAAGCCCATGTCCGCGTCTCAATGACTTTTGTGTCGCCATCACCAAGCATAGATCCTGGCACATAATACACATGGAACACATGCAGAGATGACTTCATGAGCTGTCGGTAGGCATGCACAAATAACAATGAGGTTCAGATTTTAAGACAATCTGTGCAGAGGTTAAAGCCTTTACGGAGGAATGAAATATCCAACTGGAAATGTACAAAGAAAAACAGAGGCAGACTGTAGGTAGAAAAAAATGGCAATACCTTCTAAAATGATGAGAGAGTAAACCTGAATATATTTTATTTATTTATTTAGAGAGAGAGAGAACGCGTGCATGCAAGCAGGGGAGGGACAGAGAGAGAGGCAAAATCAAGAGTCCGACGCTTAGCTGACTGAGCCCCAAGTCTGAATATATTTAAAACATGTGAAGAGCCATATGGGTGTTAGCTTTAAAAAAAAATGTGTTTTCTGTGCTGTACCTGACAGCCTTGATCTCTTACTCTATGCCAATAGTTAAAAGAACAGAGTATATTTCTCACTGGGTAGCTCAATAGCAGAGGAGGAGAGACAAACATACTCTGGCTGCCTCATGCTTCTGCGGCCATATTTCTAGGTAGATGTTGCCCTGAGCCTCAGTGTTGGACCTGTGGCCAGAAAGGTACTGATGGGGTACTAGTCCAAGCATTATTGGAGGACTTTGTTTAGATTCATGCTTCTCATGAGTGTACATTACTAATAGAATTGCTAGAGATTGAAAGGAACCCTTTCTACAAACTGCTGTATATTCTCAGGTGATACCGACTCTAGCTGTCCCTTGAAAACTCAATGGAAAGTCATTTTTAAAAATCACAGTGTAATTTCGTTACCAGCAAGTCGGTAGAGACTGTTACGGTTACCGAGAAATTGAACTTCAGGTTAAGTTTGCTTCTGTGACTAGTGTTGGGCATTGCTAGAAACCTTGGGTCCCAAGCCCAAGTACCGCGAAGGTGCTCAGTCTCTCAGCCCTACATCTGACAAACAAAAAAGGGGAAAGAAGTGTCATCCTGTAATCATTCCCTAAAAACATCATAGGAAATGATAGTGGTTAAATGCAAATAAGCCAGGAAGGAGAGCTTCGGAGTGTTTTGTCTGGTTACTCCTTTACAATACCAAGCCACAGACGGAGGTGTTTTTTAGCGAAGACTGAGTGCTGCGAATTTCCTCCAATTGTCACACTCAGAGAAACACCAGGCAGAATAGCCTCCTGTGTCAGGTTGAGCCTTTCCCCCTTAAAAATATTCGATATGTTTCTTTCTGTTTGATTATATATATAATACATATTTTAAAAGTTTATACATAAATGTATATGTACCTACATTTATATATATACAATCCTGCAGTACAGTGCAATGATAAAGTATTGTCCACCCGTGTATCTAATAGTGGAATATTGCGTATACATTAATTAAGCTCTACAGCCTTACTTGGGCAAGTAGTTAAGTTTCCCTTTCCTCCTTTGCTTTTTATGTATTAGGTTGACCCATAAGAATTTGCTGATATGCACCTTAATGGAAAATCTGGGGTCTTAGAGATTTATTTGGAGATACCCTGACAGGTGTGTGGGTGTTTAGAGACAGATCAGAGTATTACTTGTCTGACTGCCTCATTGATAATCGGTTCTTAAAAAGAAAATAGAAGGGCACCTGGGTGGCTCAGTCGGTTGAGCATCTGACTCTCGATTTCAGCTCCGGTCATGATCCCAGGGTCAAGGGATCCACGCTCAGTGTGGAGTCTGCTTATGATTCTTTCTCTCTCTCCCTCTGCACCTCTCCCCCACTCACCTCTCCCCCTCTCTAAAAAGAGAGAGAGAGAAGGAAAATGGAGATGCTGAAGACATGTCTTCTGTGATTCTTCCCCTTTGCACAGAATTATCTCTAGATGAGCACCATCTTGGGCAGCTGTGGAGTTGTACTAAGCTCTATAGCCACAGCACTTTGTGCCTTCAGTAGATTCTTGCTTCTAACTGGTGGTGATGCAAGTCTCCATTATCTATAGATCTTCTTAAAGAGCAACCAAAGGTACAATATCCCTTCAGGCTCATTTCCTAGGTGTGAGAATCCTTCGCCCTGTCCTGTTTTTGAGACTACAGTCTGTGCAAGCAGTTGTAGATTTCTGCACATAGATTTCTAAAGCATGTGTATGTTTAAAATCTTTCTTTACTGTGACAATTCAGCATGTGAATTTCCCCAGAAGGCAGGCTCTGAGAAATCGATTAACCTGCAGGAATTTTATTGGCAAGTGCTCTGAGGATTAACACCTGTGAGGGAAGGCAAGGGAAGGAAGCAGGACAGGGAAGAAGGAGAAGCTGGGCTTCAATGTGGTTGCAACCACAGCACCGATCCCCAGTGCTCCCCCCATCTTCCTGAATTGTCCTGAGTTGGAGCGAGGGCACCAGGCTTTTATAGCCCGCACGCTAACCAGTCGTTGGTGCATGCTGCCTCCAGCAGCTTCCTCAGAAGCTAGGGCAAACAGATGGGTCTCCAATGGCAGTGAACCTCAAAACTTTAGCATACACCCAAATCACCTAGAAGGCTTGTTAAAACACACATCACCGGACTCCACATGCAGAGTCTCTGATTTAGTAGGTCTAGGGTAGGGCTTGAGAATGTGCATTTCTTGTAAGTTCTCAGATAATACTGATGCTGCTGGTCTATGGGTCACACTTCGAGAACCACTCTACCACACCGCTCATATTTCCACACTTGACAACGGTATATGGTGCCCTCCGAATAGAAAGAAAACCTTTGAAAGTCACCATACCGTTCCCTACTCCACCAGATTCTCAGCTAGTTTTGTACATTAAAAAGCTAGAATAACTGATAATTAAAAGTTGTTATAGAAAAAAGTACTGAACCTCTGCAGTAGATTACATTTGTAAAGTATTAGTACTATCACTGAGACCCAGTCATTGTTACTTTCAAAGCTCAGCCAAGTTTTCGCCAGGGTCTGTAATTGGGCAACCTGGACAAAGGCATTTACAGAATCATCCTGTCCAAAGTCTTCCCTTTTGTTCTAAAACGATCTTTTAAATTTCTTTATGATTCTCATCATTTCTACACTTTTTTATTTATCATAAAAGCCACTTAAAGCCACGTGGCTATGGAAAATTAAAAAATATGAGATACAGTCAGAGCTCTTTTGAATGCACAAATATGGCGTACAAGTACCCTGATTCATTTCTAGTCTAGACTTGGCACGATTAAAATTTAGGAATTCGGTGCACATAGATTGATCTCAGGATAAAGGATGTCGCCTTAAAACCGCCTCATGACCAGGAACCAACAGTCTCACCTCTGATCAAAGGGGCTGTAAAAGAACTCATTTGAAGAGATTGTCTGCTGTTGTGGCCATTGAATTTTTTTAACGTATTTTCCAAATTAGAAAAGATTCAGCCTGAGGTTGTCAATATTTCAGAGCGCGAGGGTATCGTTAGGAAAATGGTGCCTCACTGTCCTGAAAGAGTTACTATTCTTCCCTAAGGGCCTAATTTACAAAGCAGCAAACTCACTGGTAGGATTTGGCTGGAAATCTCACTGTCTCAGTGGAACCCTTTCATCTGATTTATGTGCATCGTATTTTACCAATAACTCTTGGAGAGTTATTTACTAGTTACTTTTTGAGGAAGCAGAGGGTAAGTGGTGCTTTTAGTTTAAGAATAGGGGAGGTTCATGAGCAGCTCATGACGAAGATGCCGCTGAGAATAAAACACACAGTATCTAATTCTCCAAGCTTCACTCTGCAGTGAGAGTTTCGTATTTGTCCTTTATTTGCTATGAAGTCGGAGCATGTTAAAAAAATATGTCATTGTCTAGCCCTGCATTTGTCTTCTGAAATGTGACAGCTTGTTTCTATCCCAAATTTTAGGCTGGAGGTGGAGTAAGTTTTAGTGATTTTTTACTGTGCAAGCCAACCTAGAAATACTAGCTTGAAGCAGACGAAATGGTCCCTTTCGTAGGTCAGAAATGGTCAACTGTGAGCAAGTTACGCCTGTTTCAACCTGTCCATTTCATGCCAGATTATAACATTAAGGTTCTCAGCGCCGTGGTGATGGTTCTGAGTTTTTAAATCATACCGAATGGAAAGATAAATAAACAATGATTTTGGTATTTCTCCCTCCACTGATAGCTTGAAATCTAGATAAGCAGGGAGCAAGCAGTCCAGGTCAGCCCCTGAACTACCCAAGGTTTCACTCATTCGCCCAAGCCGAACACCCAGGTACCTTTCAGCTGTGTGGTATTAAAGTTTATGTAGGGGTTGATAAATAGCTCAGCGCAATGCTTCCTTTTTTTCCAATAGCTGCATCCTCATGAACCTATTCTCCCCTCCGCCAGTTAATGCAGACAGAAGATTTTTATCCAGTGTGAGCACCGAAACTCCACTGTGGAAGACTGTATGTTCAGCAAAAACCTCACCCATGATGAATAAACGGCTCTTCCGGGGGCTTCGCTGCCGCTCGCTCCGCAGGAGTTGTTTATTGCCTGGTTTGCACATCCCATGATAAAGTTGCTGCTGAAATAAATTGCAGTTTTGCATAATTATTGACAATCACATCCTAACAAGCAGTGTGTATCGTATTCAAGTGTTCGATTTTTTCAAATCCATTTTTAGCTTATGTTTAATCCCAGAAAGTGTTTGTGTGGTAATAGAAGGCAAATACGGCATTTAAATAGAGTACTAATTTCCTCATTGCAGACAAAATTTACCTGAATCTTTTTAGATGGGACTGTTACTGCCGAAGGCACTTTTCCCTCCAAGCTGTTATTATGTAGATTTTTGCAGAGAGCATATGTGTGTGTGTGCACAACACATGAATTTTATATATATATATGTATATATGTATATATGTAGATATACATATATATGTATATATATACATACATATATGTATATGTGTATACATGTGTATACATATGTATATGTATACATGTATGTATGTATATATATGTATGTACATATATGTATACATACATATACGTATGCATACATACATATACATATATGTATATATGTATACATATATGTGTATATATACATATGTATCTATGTATATGTATATAAAATCAGAAAATATGATTTTTTTTTAGATTTGTGTATCATTGGGGAATTTGGTTCACCCCTTCCAAAAGATGAGAAGAAAGGGAATAGGATGTGGGCCAAGGGAACGGACATGTTTGAGTAACCCTGATACAGAGTGTAACTAACTGTATGTAGCAGGCATACCACACAGTCGGGAGGGAATAGTGGGATTTGAACCCAGATCTGTCAGGTTTTTAGGCTCTGCTTTTTCCCTTACACGTGAGATTTTTCTTGAGGAGAGTATTCCAAGTTGTGTGACCATCAGATAATGAAATATAAAGCTAACACCCTAGTTGGAACTTGCAGAACACAGTAGTGTTATGCAAAATGATATTTTGTGCAATGGTTTCTATGAAATGTGTCATTTTTCTACTTTTCTTTCTTCTTTCTGTTCTCCTTTGCCCTGCAGTCCCCTTCTCTGTCTGGTTCCCTCTGTTGTTCAACTTTCTGTTCTAGCTTTGCATTTTCTTGAGCTTCTTCCTTGCCTACCTAATCCTGATGTTCTGCCTCAGGTGACATCAAAGATAACCATGGTGTAGGGATTTGGGGGCTTTATCTATAAAGATGAGCTTACGATTTTGCAGCATATGAAAATAAGGTGTCAAAATTGACCAGTAAAAACTATCAAGTTACAAAAAGATTGTTTTTGCAAGCTCTTATGTGAACTTCCCAAAGTCCAAAGTGTGTGTGTATGTGTGTGTGTGTATACATATACATATATACATATATGTACATACACACACACACACATCCAGTAGGAACACCGAAACTACACTGTAGAAGACTGTACGCTCAGCAAAAACCTCACCCATGATGAATAAACAGCTCTTCTGGCATGTGTGTATACGTATGTATATATGTACATATATATGTCTGTGTGTGTGTATACACACATATGCACACACAGGTATAGTTGCTGTTGCTTTTAAGAGGACTTTTAGCAATAACCCACCCCTTTGTTGGTACGTGACAGTTTAGTCCCTTTATCTTTGCTCTTTTCATGGGGGTCCCTGGGTACACCCTTCGATAACTGAGGAGAACTGCATCTGGACGTTTGTTCCTTTGCAGAGTGAGTGAGCAAGAGGCTGCTCTGGAAGAAACCCATAGATTGCTGCAACAGTTCCCCCTCGACCTGGAGAAATTCCTTGCCTGGCTTACAGAGGCTGAAACAACTGCCAACGTGCTGCAGGATGCCACCCATAAGGAAAGGCTCCTGGAAGATTCCAAGGGAGTAAGAGAGCTGATGAAACAATGGCAAGTAAGTAAAGCTTTTCTACTTGGGCCTCTTGTGAATAATCCATATGAGCAATTAATGGCATCTGTTCTTGTAAGCGATATGCTGGGGACAAAGTGAAATCATCGTTTCGCATGGCCTGATGTATTTCTGCATTTGGGCAAGAAGAGATGGGGCAGAGGGAGAAGGAAAAGTCAGTTAGTATTTCATTTAACATCCCAGTCTTCTAAATGGTGCACATTCTGGACCAGGAAAAACCCGCACTTAAAACCAGAGCTTTGGTCAGGGAGAAATTTTGCTCAGAGACATAAATGGGAGATTGGTTTATTAAATTGAAAAAGTTGCCATTTTGGAGTGTTTATTTAATATTTTACAGGGAAAGCATCTGTATGAATTGTCTGTTTTATTTAGCGTTGCTAACTAAATCAGTTTCCCTTCATTACTTTCAAATACATTTTGAAATGTTAATCTGGCATTTTGTAGCCTTCTTCCTAACAGGATCTGTACAAAGAAAAATGAGATGGGTGAATTTGTCCTAGTTAATGATCAGACAATTTTCAGACCATTGTTTTTCCTAGAAACAAAAATTATTGCTATAAAGTTTCATATGCATCGACAGTGAAAACAGAAGTTTAGGGTAGTTTGGTTTAAATGTAGTCTTGGTGAGAGTCATATTCTTTAGTTCAAGGAGGCTCCTTAAGTTTATGCTCAGTGCCTGATAGAATTTTCTGAACTCTAATGGAGTTTTGTTATGTATAGCTGAGTTTTCTGACTTGTAAGAACTTTACTACTACCTCAAATAAACTGTAGAGTGTTAAAATAATATGATCAAGTTTTTGGACTACATTTTTTGTATATTTAAATTACGATGAAAAAAGTGATAGGATATCCTAGGTTGAAAAATAATTCCTCAAATCATAATAAGCAGTGTTTCTTCTCCTCTCCCTTTCCTTCTTCCCCCCCCCCCACACCTCGTCCTCCTTTTGTTTCTGTTTTGATAGATTACTTGGCATCCTTTCCTTAGTTGATGATAGTAGCAATTTATAGTGTCTCAGATTCCTCATTTGTTCGTTCCATTCTCCTCAGACCCCACTTGCTTCTCTGCAATGTGTGTTGAGTTAGTTTGACCATGGGAAGTAGTTTGTTTCGCGCAACGCCTGACTTTATCTTTGTAGATATACCCCATGGCTTCAGAATGTTAAAACAAGGCAAAGTTAGATTTTTTTTTTTTTGGTCACTCTTAGATGAATGGTTAGAAAGTTTTCTACTGTAACTTATTTGACTTATGATATTTCATAAATAAAATTTTATTTCTCCCTTTATACACCCATAAAGCCACCCCAGAATTTTTTTTGAGAGGGAGAGAGAACACAAATGGGGGAGAGGGGCAGAGAGGGAGAGGCAAAGAGGACAGAGAGAGAATCCCAAGCTGGCTCCACACCCAACATGGAGCCTAACGTAGGGCTCAATCCCACAGTCCTGGACTCCATCCCACGACTCTGGGATCATGACCTGAGCTGAAACCAAGAGTCAAAGCTTAACTGACTGAACCACCCAGGTGCCCCACCCTAGAACTTTAATAAATACATGGGCTCACATATTCTCACCAGCGGCAGTAGATAAATAATAAAACTTTAAGTGGATTTTTTTTTTAGCAGATACCCTTGAAAATAAAGAATAATCCAAAAGATAATTTTATAATAAATATTTAATAAAACACTCCTTAAGTTAGTGAACAAGTCTGATCTGTGCGAAAGTACGTCAATGTATCTCCTATATATTTTTATCTGCATTAATATACAATGAAAATTCTGAGACACTGCAAGATTCTGAATCATTAAAGAAAAAAATTGCCATGTTTTTCAACTATATTCACTATGGAAGAATGGAGAATAAACTACATTTTGCATTTAGCTCTCTGAATTCTCTTTCAAAAACAGTTGGAAGTTATGTGAAGGACATTTTCTTAGCTTATGCTGTATTACTCATAAAAGGCATTTATTATTAAAAACCATATTAAACTCCCTTAGAATCCCCCAAAATCTTAAACATATCATTTTCCCCTTAATTATAATAGGACTAACTAAGATTCCAACACTATTTTAAAACAGACAATTTTCTCATTGCCTCTGTGTTAATATTGGGTTTTCTATAAATTCCAGTTGCCTGAGGTTGAAACTACATTTTATGGATAGGAATGACATTTATAGGGAGCGCTGATTTTCAGTTAGATGGCTGGATAACGGTCTTTTGATGAAAGATTTGGAGATGTCACGGAAAAAAATGTCAACTACTACTAAGTGGTAGAATTGAATTAAGATACTGGGGTTTAAAAGCAACAAATGGAAATGCCAACCTTGAAAGCAAATATAACCACATACCTTAGGAGATTACATGCAATTTCGGTATTTCAGCTAAACGGGAGTCTTTGCTTTTTTTCCCCCCCCTTCTGAAGATTTTTTTTTTTTTATATCTCGAACAAAAGGAATTTTCTATAATATGTGTGAAGGAAAAAAGTGTAATGATATGCCTTTCACTTTGTTTGAAGAAGCTGGTAGCATTATGTTCATTGTTTGATTCATGCTGTAGAGCGAAAATACTTCTTACATATTAAAAAAGGAAACTCCAAATGCCTAGCCAGAACATCAGCTCTCCCAGCAGATTCCAGTCCACCCCAAAGCACTGATGTTTCACTTCGTACAAATACTGCTGAATGGATACAGGGGGGCGAAAACCTTCCCCAACAGGCTTTGCTCTATGACTGTCAGTCACCACTTCTGCATATGGAGACCCCACAGCTCTTGCTAGACTGAGTATCACTGTTGTTTACAATGCACTTCCTAGGATATTTAATTCTCTCAGCAATAATCACGATTCATGGGTTCTCTAAGAATACATGTTTTATGAAGCATGTGCTTCCTGAATGGAATTAATCTGAGTAATTTCGCTCTGAAAGCCATTACGATTCCTCTCTTATATTGGAAAAAAATGCTTATTTACTTTTCTTACGGAAAGCAGGGGCATGGTAGTTGTCCTCATACTTAAGGATGAGGAGATTTTTCTTATAAATAGTATTATTTACGAGAGTCTAACTGACATTTTAAAGGCAATAGGTTTTTTATCATGTTTATAAATATAAATCTATAAATATTTGTGAGAGAGAAAGAGAGAGAGAGAGAGAGAGAGTGGAGGAGGGGCAGAGAGAGAGAGGGAGACACAGAATCCGAAGCAGGCTCCAGGCTCTGAGCCCAACACGGGGCTGGAACTCACGAACTATGAGATCATGACCTGAGGTGAAGTCAGACGCTTAACGGACTGAGCCACCCAGGCGCCCCTAGAAGCAATGTATTTTTGTAGAACATCATATAGAACCCTGAGGGGTGACAGTTTGAGAATTCTTACGTTGCAAATTTCTCCTTTAAATGAGGAACTATATCCATAATTGAATCAGAGTGTTACTGTGTCCAAAACATTTCGGCCCCAGAGAATTCATAAAGATACCCTCCGTTCTGAGTTCTAACATCAAACCATGGGTAACCAATTGAAAACGGGGCCTCTGTATCTTTGCTAATATTTCACAAGATGTCCACCAATCTTAATTGGTTCTCTAAGCACCTCTAAGAGATCGTTGTAATACCAGCTTGTAAAGAAGGTGTGTAGCTACGGGTATTTGGTGGGGAGAGATGGTCATAAAGGTGTAATAAGGATCCTTTTCTCAGCACGAGAAACTACGGAGCAATTAATATTTGAGCTTCCTTTATCTGTGAACTGGCTCTTATCTCAGGTCATAGCTATAAACTCAGCTTATTTTTTTTTTAATGTCTATTTATTTTGAGAGAGAGTACACAAGCGGGGAAGGGGCAGAGAGAGAAGAGAGAGAATCCCAAGTAGTGCTCGGACACCGGCTCGCACTCACGAACCGTGAGATCAAGACCTGAACCGAAATCAAGAGTCGGACACTTACTCGACTGAGCCACCCAGTGCCCCTAAATTCAGTTTCTTCTCTAAGCTCATTTGTTTTGCCCGTATCTCCTCCCCGACCCCCATCATAAAAATTCTCTTCTACTAAGCAAAACATTTCCGGAGAGACTAGTTTGATAAACTTTGAGTCGTACATCAGCGTGCACCTGTAAATTGATTAAGAGAGCTTAGACCTCTAATGCTATTTCGATTATTGAAATTTGGGAAATAGCTCTTTCACTGTGTTTCCCAAAAAAATCTTGGCCCACTGGTTATTTCCAAAGGAAGAAGGAAGAATGCAATCTTAGTAACACAATTAGTATTCTGAATAAATTGGATTGTCATCTTTCTTGGGACATCTAAGAATAGAGAGGTAATCTGAGGATCCCTAATTCTAAGAAAAGGAAACCCTCTGTGTATTCATTTCTGTTGCTATAATTTGAACTGAGTTTTATGTTTTCTGTTTTTTGGTTTTTTTAATCTTTCTACTTCGGTGTCTAAAGAATGTGAAGCTTAATCTTGATGTTTTTCTTTTGCCTGGTGATGACTGCCTGCTGTTTTGGATATGTAAAACTTTTATATATATTATTTCCTTAGGGACTTTGATTAATCCATGAAATCTGTTGTAAGCACCTGTTAAGTGCTTAGCATGGTATTAGGACTAACGTAAACATTATTACACAGATGCTTTTCAAACACAGTTCAAAGTATTAGGTTGTGTAATCAATTTAATGAGTATCAATGCACATTTTATTGTGTGTTTTTTTTTTACTTTTAGTTAATCTATTTTAACCCAAAACCCTCCGTTCATTCTTTTCTTCCACCCCTTACCTCTGATAACCACCAATCTGTTCTCTGTATCTGCGAGCTAATTTTGTTTTGTTTTTTAGATTTCACATAGAAGAGAGATCGCATAGTATTTGTCTTTCTCTGTCAGATTTATTTTACTTAGCATCACAATTTTTAAATAGAAAGGATTAAAATTAACAGAATAGAATAGGAAATAACAGAGTCCATCAGTCATGAGTAAGGGTAGTATTGTTTTATGAAACTTTGATTTCAGCTGTGTGTGTGAGAGAGAGAAAGAAAGAGAGAGAGAGAATGAGAATATGCCCACTGAATACACTCAGAAGCCTCTATGTTAGAATATGATATCTGCCTTTGGAGCACTTATATTCCAGAGGTGAAAATACATATGCTGAGGCAAATTATAGTAGCGTGATGAGTGTTATAGTACAGGGCCAGACCAGGTCTAGGGAAAACAGATGATTAAGCTTAAGCCTTTCGGAGAGGCCATGAAACTCACATAGAACAGTGTTTTCCCATTCTCCTTCTATATTGGAGGAGCTCTTTTAAGAAATGCTACTTCCTTGGTTCCATCTCCTGGAGATTCAAATTGGATTGATGGCGGCATGTCCTGTCCATGATTCTCATGTCTAGCCGACGTTGAAAAGTTCTGCTCAGAGAATGTTGGAAGAGTGTGTTAGGACTTAGCTACCTGCACAGAGTTGAAAAGAGAATGTTTGGCGGAGGCGATAGCGTGTTCAGAGTCCTGGACGTTGTGGCAGTTTGAGAATCTGAAGGCACTTCTGTAGGACTGGGGTATAGTTGTAAGAATGGACATTGGAAAGGTCAGCTGGGGTTAAATTATGTAGAAAAACAGCAGGGTCCAGTAAATAGAGTATGGGCCTTATAGGCATGAAGACCACTTATCCTACCATTTGTTGCCTAACCTCTAAGTCTTAATTATATTTTTCTATACAAATTCACATGATTTTGTGAAGGTTAAATAATACGATGCATGTAAAATTCCCACTAGAGGGGCAGAGTGTTGGACTCTGAGGGCTCAGTATGTGTAGGCTGCCTTTCTGTCCCTCTTGCCACCTACCTTTAAGAGTTTGGACTTGAGGGGCACGTGGGTGGCTCAGTTGGTTAAGCGCCCGACTTCAGCTCAGGTCGTGATCTCACGATTTGTGGGTTCGCGCCCCGCGTCGGGCTCTGTGCTGACAGCTCAAAGCCTGGAGCCTGTTTCAGATTCTGTGTCTCCCTCTTTCTCTGACCCTCCCCCGCTTGCACTCTGTCTCTCAAAAAATAAACATTAAGAAAAAAATTTTTAAATAGTGTGGACTTTATAGTCTATGGGAAGTCACGGCATAGTTTTAAGCAAGGAAGTAGAATAACCAGACTTAATTTTTTTTTTTTTTTAAATCAGTCCGGTAGTTGAGAGAATTAATTGGAAAGATATAGAACCTGTCCAGGAACATCCGAAAGTTCTTCCTGTACTATTCCAAGTAAGAAATAATAAGCAAGGTGCTGAGGTTGAACAAATGAGACAGATGTGTGAGCTCTTTGGAGGTAAAGTCGACATTCTCATGTATGTTATGGGAAGCAGAGGTGAGGAAGAATATGAGATGTGATGAGGAGTCACTGACCGCTTGCCACTTGGCATGACTGAGTGCCTTCATGGAGTCAGAGAATTCAAGGGGGGAAGACGTTGTGGGAAGAGAAGTCAAAAATGGGGTCAGTTTTGAGGTGTCCGTGAGTCACCGGGGTATAAATATCACCTCCTTTGAAGCAGTTGTGAATGTGGATCTAGAATTTGGGGCAGACATATGTTCTAGGTTGAAGATATAGAATTGAAGGACATCAATATGGCAGCCAAAGAAATACCTGATATTACACATAAATCTCTGTCATCGTTACTTGAATTTCTCCGTGGCCCATTCAGAAATACACCTAAAGGTCACCAAAATACCACTTACTGTAGCATAGAATTGGTATTAAGTGGTGCCATTTTCTATGTTCTTACAAGGGGCGTGTCTATAGGGATGCTTTTTTTTTTAACTTTTTTTTTAATTTTTTTTACGTTTATTTATTTTTGAGACAGAGAGAGAGCATGAACGGGGGTGGGGCAGAGAGAGAAGGAGACACAGAATTGGAAGGCTCTGAGCCATCAGCCCCCAGAGCCCGACACAGGGCTCGAACTCACGGACCGCGAGATCGTGACCTGAGCTGAAGTCGGACGCTCAACCCACTGAGTCACCCAGGCGCCCCTAGGGATGCTTTTAATGGTTTAACCTTGAAAAAAGGCAAAGAACTAGCAGTCCTATGGTGTAAAACTCATACCTTGGAAAAAATAAAAGTTAATGGGCAATGTAACCAAGATCTTGAAAAACTTCCCACTAAGGAAAATCTGTTACTTCTCTTACATGAACCTGGAACATTTTTTTTTTCCCTTTTATTCTCAGGTAGCTACCGTAAAAAGGTCATACATGTTTACAGTACTGTGAATGGTAGGCCTCAGGGACAGGTTCAAGAGCCACATGCTTGTCATCTTACTATATTCAGAACTGTATTATGTTCCAGGTTTGGACCCTGGAATCTCTGTAGATCACAGAGATCATCCCCCAAAATAGCGAAAGTAATTAAACTTTTAGTAGAAGCAGGAGTTAACGAGGACAAATGTTCAAGGCTCGTGTTTTAGCTCCCATACAAAGGAAGACTAAATATAGGAAGTAAGAATTCATTTTGGTCTAACGATGAAAAAAGAATTTAATGCAACGAGTGTAGTCACTTGGCTATAGGGGTTATAACATTCTGGACCATGTTACCATGGTCTCCTATGTTTGTTAACATGTTACTTGAATGTATTGCAAACGTTAGAACCTACTTCTCTGGATATTGCCATTGCGGTTAGCTATTATCTACAATGGTATAAGGACAGCACTCACTTGAATAACTTGGTAATTCACTTATGGGATCCTCTAATTTCATAGATACAAACCAAAAGAAAGACCCACATAGGAAAGGGGACCCTGTGCGTCTGTGCATACTGAAAAGTCAATTTTGATAGCCCCTAATAACCACTGCCTTTTATTCCTCGCGGAGCTTTGGTGAGGCTCTTAAAAGGTCATAAATAGAAGAGCTCTTCAAAAAAGCTTTCTTCAAGTGAAAGATCCTTATTCATGATGGGAATTACCATTAGACAAAAGTCAAACTGCATATATAAAACTAATATTGTACGCTTTACAATCAGTGAATCAAATTTATATTAATTAATGAGAATAATGAGAGCTAAATTTTTCTTTGTTTGTAACTGACAAGGCACTTTTACTTTCATTTGCTCATATCCTCACTGCAAATCTCTGCTTTGGCACTATTATCATTTTTCTTTTCAATCGAGGAGGGTAAAATTAAAGAGGTTCAATAACGTAGCTCTCGCAAATTAACTAATTTGAGTTTTATCACACCAAATTAGGAGGGAAATAATTAAAAATAAAAGCCTATGAAATAAATGTTTAGTTTTCTAGGATTGATAACATGACATATTTATCTAATTATTAGGGTAGATAATAATAGCAGCTCACTTTTTAAAAAAAAAAAATATATGGGAAAACCTTGGTTTGCAAGCGTGCTTCCTTCTATAAACACGTTTGTAATTCAAAGCACTTGTATATCAAAGCAAATTTCAAGAACCTTTGGCTCGGTTGTGGTTATGTGATGTTCTGCATCGTGTACTGCTTGTATGGCGAGACACCGCTCGTGTATCAAGTTAAAATGTATTTGAAATGTTCGCTCATCTTGGGCGCCTGGATGGCTCAGTCGGTTAACCGTCTGACTTCAGCCCTGGTCATGATCTCGCGGTCCCTGGGTTCAAGCCCCACATGGGGCTCTGGGCTGACAGCTCAGAGCCCGGAGCCTGCTTCGAATTCTGTGTTTTCCTCCCTCTCTGCCCCTCCACCTCTCGTGCTAGCTCTCTCAAAAATAAATAAACATTAAACAAAATTTAAAAAGGAACGTTTGCTCATCTTGCAGAACACTCACAGAACAAGTTACTCGCCTTCCAAGGTTTTACTGTATTACTGTGTGCCAGGCAATGTACTGGGTGCTTGGCTTGTATAAGGTACTGTCATCTTACCCTTCTTACAGATGAAAAAAAATCAAAGCTTTGAGAGGTGGGGTGACTTCTGCTAAGGTCACACCGCTCCATACAGAGGAGTCAGCTCTTGGACCCTAAGCTTGACCTTCTGTACCTTCAACTCATCTTATTCCCCTACCCGTTACTCTAAACTGACTCAGCCTTCCACGCAAACACCCAGGGTAACCAAAAGCATGTCTCAAATCTTTCACTTACCTGCGCTAGAAATCTCTGGATAGTTTGTGATTGTTGCCCACTACAGTTTTTGGGAAAATGTCTCCTCTTTGGATTTTCTGGGATATTATATTCTGCTGATTTTCTCCTACCTCTCTGTACTCATTCTTCCGTCTTTCTTTACCTGAGGACTGACTCTGGGCTGTCTTTTCTGTCTTCCTTAATATCATTCTCACCATTCAATGGTGTCACTGTTGAATTTCCATTCCAGTCCAATTTTAAACCAAATAGACCTTTCTCCATCTCTTCACTTGCCTCACCTTCTAGTTCATTTTCAAGATCAATTTTACCCCCTCCCCCAATCCTTTGCCCCCATTACTTTCTTTCCAGGTTCCTAACTACTACTCAAATTCATGCTTTTGGTACCATTGCTGTTCTCCACTCCTTTCTGCCTATTGTAATGCTCCAGTCCAACCTGGAGATTTTTTCTACCTTATTCACTTGTATATTCCCATCGCCCAAGACAGTACCCAGCACATGATAGGCGCTCAAGAGATAGTTGTCAGATGAGTGAAAGATAATATGGTTCTTCTGTTCAAACACCTTTTATGACTTCTCAAACCCTTCAGAATGTTCTGCACATTCCTTCACCTGGCCTTCTAGAATTGGCTCCCGACCTCGAATTCTAATCTTGTTTCTTATTTTTCCTCTCCACCCATCCTCGACTCCCACTAAAGTGCATAGCTAGCCAGCCTACTTTTCTTCTTTTGATGACCTTGTATCTCGTCCTGGGATTCCGTTTCCGCATCTCAGTTTACCCTCATGCTATCTACTTTTCCAGGAAAGCTGTATTCACATCCTCCCTTCTTCCCTGAGTGCCCACGCTGGAAGACATCTTGTCTTCCTCTCGATTTCCATAAGAGTTTCTCTGCACTTGAAATGAAGTTTAGTGTTTTCTGTATTTTACCTGAGAGGCTGGAGAGGGTAGTTTTTAATAGGGTGGGCTTTGAAGCCTGACTGCCTGGGTTTAAATCTTGATTCTGATACTTACTGACCATGGACACATTTCTTGATTGCCCTCAGTTTATGCAGCTATAAATCAGGGGTAATGATAGTGTCTGCCTCATCTCGTCAGGTTGTGACGGTGATGTGATTAATATGTGTGAAGTCCGTAAAACGGTATTGGACACATAATAAGAAACCAGTAGACAGGGATAGTGTTATTATATCATTAGTATTATCAGGTGTATACATATCTGACTCTACATAGATGTGTATGTGCCTTATACATATACATACATATTTTATTAATAAACTTTAGTATTGTTTATTTCACTGTAGAATCTTTCTAGGCACAGTCTTCATTTGATGTGTTAGGAACTACTTAAGAAGAATGAATAGATCAATGAAGCTGTCTGAGGTATTGGCACATGTGTGTTGGAACTCTGATTTAATAAAACAAAACAGGGGCGCCTGGGTGGCTCAGTCGTTTTAAGCGTCCCACTCTTGTTTTCAGCTCAGGTCATGATCTCATGGTTCGTGGGTTCAAGCCCCATATCGGGCCCTGTGCTGACGGTACGGAGACTTCTTGGGATTCTGTCTGCCTCTTTCTCTGTCCTTCCCCTGTTTGGTCGTTCTTTCTCTCCCTCTCTCTCTCTCTCTCTCTCTCTCTCTCTCTCCCTCTCTCTCCCTCTATCTCAAAAATAAATAAACATTAAAAAATTAAAAAAATTAAAATAAAATAAAAAAACAAAAGAAACAAAAAGCTTTATCTTCCCTAACCAAGAACAGATTAATAACCTTCGACAGATTTTAGTTCTTAAGTGTCAATGCTGACATGTTTGAAAAACTAAATTTTTCCGTTACAAACCTCAACATCCCCATTCTTGAAAATAAACATACTACACTGAAAATTAAAAGGAGATATTTGATCTTTCATAGTGCCCTCCTTAAAGGAAACACATTGGCTGACATGCCCTTCTCTTTGAACCAGACACCAGGTGTTAAGATTCCCGGAAATACGCGTCAGTAAAAGCAGTTTGTTTTTTCCCCGTCTGACTGACGTCGGAAGCCACATCAATGGCTTATAGCTGTGTTAATAAAATTAATAAAGTTGTTTTAAATGTAACCTATGAGGCAATGGCACTGAAAACAGAATGCTGGGACTATTCGCTTACTTTCTTTGATCTCCATAGGAACTTAGACAAGATCTATATAATTTCAGGGCCTTCTTTGCCAAACAAGAATAGCAAAAAAGGTAAGGTCCAGAAAAGTTTCAGCACAGAAAAAGTCAAAGAATTTCATGTCACTTTCTCTTCCTTCCTTCTTCCAACCTTGAAGGGTTTTTGTTTGCTTGTTTCTTTCTTTCTCCTTGAGGGTTAGTGGTCTTTAACAGGAGACTTTCTAGTCAAAAACAAAACAAAAACAAAAGCCAACAAACAAAAAAACAATACTCCTCCACGTCGTGGGTAGCAGTACCCCCACTTGTGGGTGGAAAATTCTAAAAGCGTGCATTGGGGAGATCAACTAAAAGGATGTTCGGTCTTGTATTTACAAATTATTTTTGAAACGAACTTTGTTAGTGTCTCTCTCGTGTCTTTCATAATTCTCATAATAAAACATTTCAGTTATTAGTCAAAGATGAATAGTATTCAAAATAATTTAGGTTATCCGTGTGTGATTTTCATTCCACATGAGGTCCATTTGCAGTTTACACGGTTTTCTAAATTACATTAAGATAAAATGTCAAAAAGTTCACATCTTTTTTCATTTTTAACGGCATCAATCTTTGAAGAAAGGTTATTGAGCAAAGGTCTATGCATAAATCAGCCGTTCCCCATAGAGGTAAAAGAAGCCATTACACCTGGTTATGAAAGAGAGTTTCATGAATGTGAGAGAAATAAATCATTCCCACTGGAGATCATATTAGTCAAGATGGAAGAGTATCTATTTCCTGATAGTGAGAAAGCAACAAATTACTTTTGTTTGCTCCTACTTCCGCGAAAGCAACAAATTACTTTTGTTTGCTCCTACGTCAGCGGTTGTCCTTGAGAGGTCTATTAGCAACTTGACTATTCACTATTATTATTATTATTATTATTATGACTTAACAATGATCTGAGTCTTTATAAATGTAATCTTTAAGTTCTCTAAAGGTTTTCGTTTCTCCTTTCTAATTTCTATTCACCCCCAACACCTTTCAAAATATATTATTCCCTGGGAGTTACAGAAAAAGTTATTCTCCGCAGAAAGCAGCATTTCACCTCCTCTCAAGAGCTGACCACATTTCACTTCAATCCTTTGCTCTCAATTCAACAATTCAATATTGGATTCAGTTCAAGGCTATGGCCCCAAATAGAATGAGACCTGGATATTTATCAACTGCTTGCCCAGGCATTCTTCCCAATGATTTACTCCATAAAGTCTATTTTTAGTTTTTACAGTAGTTTCACCAATGGCTGGAAAAGTGTTGTATGTTGCAGTTTTGAAACCTGGAATGAGTATGGGTAGTATTTTTACTGGCTGGGGGAAAGTGTCGACATTTTCTGTTTTAGAGTAGAAAACAATGGTCGTTGTTTGGATGCAGCCATGGAACTGATTAGACAACTCTAAATTCCTTTCCCACCCGTGACCTCAAAGAAATTTTTATATTCATGTAATGTATACACTTGGTAGAAGGTTTGAGGATCCAAAGGTTGATAAGAGCCGTACTTGGCCCCCAAGCAGACTGGATAGTGGAGAGACTAGGGGCAGGACAACAGGGAGATCTAGTCGAGGAGATCGGGGATAATTAAGGTGCGTACAGAGTCCTTTGGTCCCCCAGAGGAGGGGTACCCCCTGCATACGTTATGGGGAGGACCAGGGTAGGTGTTCTGGTGACCCTTTGCGTCACAAATCAGCCCCGACCTTAACGGCTTAGGAGAGTTTTGCAGGTGAATCTGCCACCCACGCAAGGTCATTGCACACTGTTGGCCTCTGCTTCTCGCGATATCAGCTGGGGCAGGCCGACTGGCCGCTGGAGGGTCAACTTGCAGGTGGGCTCACTCACATGCTTGGCAAAAAGGTGCTGGCTGTCAGTGTCCCTTCACGTGGGCCTCTCCATGGGGCAGTTTGGGCTTTTTTACAGCGTAATGGCTGAGTCCCGAGGCCTGGGGCAGAAACCAGCATAGATTTATGACTGTCATATTCGTTTGGCCAAGCCATCACAGAGACCAGGTCGAGGGGATGGGACGTCAAGTCCACCTTTCCATGGAAAAGTGTCAGAAAGTCTTGGGGTCATGTTTTAAAGCTGCCGCAGAAAGCCTCTTGTAAAAGATACTGAGCTGAATATTAAATAGCCAGTAAGCATTGTCCGGGTCAAAAGAAGAGGTTCTCTTTGGCCGGAATGCCCTCTCTCTCCTGCCCTACCTGGCTAAGTCCTACTTCAAGCCTCGCTCAAACCACCTTCTCTCGGAAGCGTTATCTGGCCTCGCCCCAGGGTCAGACATTGGATGTAGACCAGGGGACTGATGTTTTTAAAAATTGAAGCTTTTCTTCCCTACAACAGAACATATCTCAGATAACTTCCCTTCTGACTTGAAAGCTGTAAAATACTCCTGGCAGTAACTCCATGAAATAAAAATAAATCTCAAGTGCAATAAAGTATTTCTCAAATAGCAGTGTAAATGTGTACCTTTTACCTATTTGCTTTCTCTACTCTGTGCCCCAAGGTATGTTAATAGTATCGGGTCTCATGGACACCACTGTATACCAATTAATTTATAGGATATACCTGTTAATAACCTTGTCTGCGTAGTTCTTCTCGCTAATCTGGGCCCTCTTAGTGCATCTGTCTGTCTCTGTCTTTCTCTCTGTCTCTCTCTGTCTCGTTTCTCATTCCTTTTTCTTTTCAAGCGACTTTCCAACTAGGCAGAAAATGCATTTCACGTCTCTGTGCCTGCCTCCAGGCTCTATCTGTTTCACTCACCGAGGACTGCCCTTCCTGAATGCTTTCTCTCATTTAGCAGCTGTCTGTGGAACTTGGACAAGTGATTGAACCTCATTTCTTAAAGGGCCAGAGCACTGTCTTGAGCAAGCACTTCAAAGGATTCAGCAAATCACTACATTAACTAATACAGATAAATCTTGAAGGCATTATGCTAAGTGAAATAAGGCAGGCCCAGAAGGATAATATTGTTTAATTCCACTTTTATGAGGTACCTCCAGCAGTCAAACTCATAGAGAAAGAGAATCGAATAGTAGTTACCAGGGGTTGGGAGGGGGCGATGAGGGGAGTTGGGACTTTTTCTTTCACGGGCACAGAATTTCAGTTTGAAAAGATGAAAAAACATTCTGGAGATACGTGGTGGTGATGGCTGTAGAACAGTGTAAATGTATTTAATGCTACTGAACTGTATATTTAAAACTCATGAAAACAGTGAATTTTATGTCTTTTTGTCACAATAAAAAAATAAGCCGACAGATTTTTGAGAGAGTATAGTGTCTTATGTTACAGGTCAAGAGATGGGGTTCTTTTTTAAGATTTTATTTTTTTAAAGCTTATTTATTTATTTTGAGAGAGAGAGAGAGAGAGAGAGAGAGAGAGCATGCGAGCGCGGGAGCAGGGCAGGGACAGAGGGAGAGGGAGAGAGAGAGAATCCCAAGTAGGGTCCACGCTATCCCCTCCAAGGGGCTAGATCTCAGGAACCATGAGATCTTGACCTGAGCTGCAATCAAGAGTTAGCTGCTTAACTGACTGAGCCACCCACGTGCCCCAAGATTTTATTTTTAAGTACTCTCTACACCCAGGGTGGGGCTCGAACTCACAATCCCAAGATCAAGAGTCACATGCTCTCCCGACTGAGCCAGCCAGGCACCCCAAGGGATGTGGGTTCTGTTCCTGACTACTAGCTGGTGTGATATTGGGGACATTAGTGGGGTTGTGGATCTCAGGTTTATCTTCTAGAAAACGTTTTCTCCAAGTTCACATCCAAACTGCACCATCTTTACTTGGAAAGCTTATTAAAAATGCAGTCTCGGAACCTGGCTCTCTAGGGATGAGCCAGGGAATCTGCATATTTAAAGAGCCCCCAGGTGGTTCTTTTGCCCATTTAAATTTGAGAACCGCTGGGCCAGATGCTTGCTTAAGGCCATTTCAGCTCTGAAGTTTGACAAATTTTTATTCTGCAAGGCAGATTCTCTGTGCTCATGCAGGAGAAGGAAACGAAGAAAATACTAGACTGTACTTGTGTTGGAGAATTTTTCATTTGGTCTCTTCATCTTCAGTGCCTAGCCCGTCAGGAATAGTATTGTTTATTCCTCCCACTGTTTTGGAGAGGCATGGGGAAAAAGATAAGCCAGATGGTACCGAAGAAGATTTACATTACCATTTTCTTTCTTTTTCCCTTCGCATATTATATAAAACTGCCCATGCCTCCATGTGAGCCATGATCATTAATTTAATGTTACGATCTAATGGCTCATGACATTAAATTATAACTTAGCCCAACATGACCAAATTACAGTATTAGAAGGAAAGTTTCCTTTCTCAGGTTGATTCCTGTTCCTTAAACCAATTGTATTATTGGCTAATTTTTTCATAATTATGTCTCAGCCTTAATTCAAAGAATCTCCTCTCTTTCATAGAAATGCATTTGTTAAACGAGACCCAGGTTGTAATCATTTCCTCAAAATTAACGTTAAGAAAAGGAAAAAAAAGTTTTGCCTTGCTTTGGGGGTGTGCGTGCGTGTGTTCACGGTACTGAAATAGATTCTGTCTGGGACTATATATAAGGTAAATAGTGAAGGAGGGTAGTCTGACAGTTGTCACATACACTTGATGCTGAATGAATTACATAAGTATTCTTAGAAAGGCATAACCCTTCAGCTGTATTTTACTAACCAAGCAGTAAGGCCCTAACCACATTTGTCTTGAATAAGTAGTCTTACATCCATAACTTTATATTTGTTTTCTTTTTGTAAATGGGCTCAAGAAATAAAGTTCATCATCCTTGGTTCATCCAAGAAGAAAATTTTATTCTGACCAAGTTTTTGTTGTTTTGCGTACTTGAACTTCATTCCTTGCATTTATTTTTTTGCATATCAAATATTTCGCGTTATGAACGTGATTAAAATTGAAAACAGTTCGTTGATTTAACAGAGAGAAAGAGAGAACAAGCAAGGAAAACATACGCATCACACACTTGGGATGCCAAGAAGTGCGAGATAAGCTGTGGCAGAATTTAGGCTCACTACAACTCAAGCAATTGACCTGCCATGTAGAAATCTCAAAGTGAGTTCACATGGATGCATAGGAGTTGAAATCCAATAGTATATGCCACTGCGATCATGCAAGAATTGCACATAGGAAGCAAATCAGTCCTCTCATGGAGAAGCCAAATTGAAATGAGTTCTCTGAGCAGATTGGCAAACACATTCTTCTCCTTTTCTGTTTACAAAAATGGAACACCACCAGAAAAACAAAAATTCGTAAGACAAGATGAAAAAAAATTGGAATTCAAGGGGAAAGACAGAATACACATGCATGCACGTGCACACGCGGTGATGAGAGAGTAGTCTGCCTGCATGGTGTACATGATTGAGAAGTCCCTTTGTTGCGAGCCGTCTCACAGGAAGTGACTAGTTCTCATGATGTGAGATATTGTATCTTACATGGTATTGGAAAAGAAAATAAATTTAGCCACGATCCTTAAGGGTGGTGTTGTATTATTATTCCCATACGATATCTTCTCTTCAACAGATAACTCCAGAGTTAGGTAAGACAGGACTTGTGACTCAAATCGCATGCTCCAATCCCTGTAGTAGAAATTGCAACAATCTGTCTGTACTCACAGAACGCTGCTAGAGAATGGCACCAAGTGAAAGATGTGTTTGAATTCTTTATACAAGAAACTAAAAGAAGAAGAAGAAAAAGAGGAGGAGGAGGAGGAAGAAGAAAGAAGAAGAAGAAGAAGAAGAAGAAGAAGAAGAAGAAGAAGAAGAAGAAGAAGAAGAAAGAACTATTTATTTCTTAAATCTAGTAACAGATTTATCACTGAGGATGGTGATGATGATGTTGATGATGATGATAGGAATAATACAGAGCGGGAAAATGTGTGGCAACATTCACACCCTGAAGAATTAAGTCAGAGATCTAAATAAATACACTGCATTCTCATGTTCTGCAATGTATTATCTACTTTAAAGAAACAGTTCAAGAATTGTACTAGACTGAATGGGGACTCTGGTTCTTCTTCCCATTCTGCAGTCCCAACCTTGCTATTGCCGCCTTGTGGATGATGGAGTGCACCTCCCGACCCCTAGCTTTGGGGCTTAGCCATGTGATTGGCTTTAGCAGACAGCGGGTGAGCAGAAGTGACCTCATGCTAGTTTGAAGCCTAGGCCTTGAGAGCCCTTGCATTTTCCTCTTTGTGCCTCTACCACACGTACTAGAAGAACGTGCCCCATCCAGGCGGCTCATCTCGGAAAGAAGAGGATAGACACGTTGGGTGGGGCTGCAGTAGCCACGCCCTTCGATTGTGGTTTGAAACCCTAGGCGTCACTCAGCATTATTGTGATTGTAGCTCATTGACACAGCAAATAAATTTGTTTTTCCTGAATATCCATTGAAAATTCACAATATTGGCTATCTTTGGGATGAAAATGTAAAGCCTATATTTTAATTTTAATGATTCACTGTTGAATAAGTTTTTTAAACGTGAAATCTTCCCTTATCCGGTGATGTCATTATATTAAGCTTATACATCATAAATACGCTGTTTATTTCTGTTTATTTGTAAGCAACATTGGTCATGGTTGGAAATGCCACCAACCTTGAGGGGATACACACATTTCCATACTAAGTGAAAAAAAAAAAAGCCCTCCTTATAGCAAAGTATTGCATAACAATGTTTCATTTGAATACTTTATACATTCCCAGGAGAAAGTGTGTAATATTTGGTTTTGTGAGAGAGATAAAAATAATGAACATTACCATCTGGTTTAACCGTTGTGGTGATACAGAATCGTAGCTGTGTTAATTACCCTTGTGGTTTGTCTTTATAGAGATAATTATATGTGAAATTCCTTTCCAATTTGTTATGTAATGTTAGAAATACTTCCCAAAATTGACATGGATTCATTATGTTACCATCTTGCTGGCATAATCATTAACACTAAACCCATAGATCTATTGAATGTTTAAAAACTATAGTATTGAAAACAATATTATGAAAAGACATTTTGGAAATAATGCTTTTTGCGTGCCTTTTGAATAATTGGATTGCTCAGTATTTCTTCATGTCTGGTTCCTGTAACTAAGTCATACTGTCTATTTAAAAATAGATGTCAGCTGAAGACAACCGGGCAATGGCTCTGTCTCGACGACAATCTTTTTATATATTCAGATTTCCTTTGTTATTAGACATGTCTGTTTGGTAAATTGGTGTTTCTTTACCTTTCTGAATTTAGGGAAAGGACACAAGAAAATAACACTGATTTCCTCTGGCATTTTGGCCAAATCAAATTTAAGGCTTCCTGGAGACAATGTCTAATCAATTCAAAGAAACATTTGAAAAGATTCCTGTTAATGTATCTGCGAAATGAATTAGTGGCATACGCTGTTGGTAGGTGACTTAGGTACAATTGTAATTTTTTTGTAATCCCGGGAGAAGATGCAGTGCCTTCTAAAATGTCACAATGAGTGTGGTGATTCAAAATTCGGAGAGACTGATCCCCTGCAAAGCTTCCTGACGTCATTGTTCCTAGGGGAATTTTGTTCCAGTATTTATAGCAGCCGCAGCCGTACTATTTCGGTATTACTCCAGTCATAGGTATTACTGCGTTATTCACATACCTATATCGTGGTCTAAAGAATAAGTGGACCTCATATTCTAGAGAAAGCACGAGAAGAAATGAAATGAAGTTTGCCGTGGTTCTGGATATTCCACGTTATTGTTCGTGGGTTCTCAGAATTAACCGAGTAATGCCTTACTGGCTGCTCTCTGTTCCATGCCGTGAGTGTTATTCCTGTAGAAGAGGAGTGGAGAGTGGGAAGAAAATGAAATCTGTCAATACTGTGAATATATAAATAATAAAAGGGGCAGGAGAACTGATTAATTCTGAATCGTCTTTATAAAATGACTGGAGTCAGGAAAATGCTCAGTCTGCACAGCTGATTGGGAAATGTATGCAATCTGTTGATCGGAATTCATTTGTGAATGCTCTCTTCCAGAGATTGATATGCCAGAGTTCTTAAAAACAGTTTGGCCCCACGAAAAAGGAAAACGACAGACCTGGGAGATGGCGATTTAAAATGGAAGGAAGTGTTTTCCCACCTTACCCACAACCTTCCAGCAAATAATTGATACAAATAAGTCAAAATGCAGTTTGGTTTCACAGCAGAGTTTCCAAATACTTCCAATCAATATATACTTGTCATGTGGTGGGAAAAGAAAAAGCTAAATTCTTGGATCACCAAGTAGAAAATTTACTAAAACTAGATGGAAAGCTCTAGGTTTAGTTCGGGGATGCTATGACGAAAAACATATTCAGCATTGGTCTTTTAATCTTAGGTAGTATGTACGTATGATCTTATTTGCATAACTAAAGCAACTGTGTTGTGACATTATATATTATAACAATATTATAATATATATATTATGTTATATATATAGCAATAGAAGTCCTCTGAGCTAACTCAATAATAATCAGTCTGCATCGTGTGTTATTTATATCTCTTTGTGATTTGTAACCAAAGCAATGACAGCAACTTAGTAAGATCAATTTACAAACCTGTGTCATTCACAAAATTGTTAGTTTTGTCTGTGTGTTCTTCATTTAAATATTCTTAAGTTCCGGGGCGCCTGGGTGGCTCAGTCGGCTAAGTGTCCGACTTCAGCTCAGGTCACGATCTCGCGGTCCGTGAGTTCGAGCCCTGCGTCGGGCTCTGTGCTGACAGCTCAGAGCCTGGAGCCTGTTTCGGATTCTGTGTCTCCCTCTCTCTCTGACCCACCCCGTTCATGCTCTCTCTCTCTCTCTCTCTCTGTCTCAAAAATAAATAAACGTTAAAAAATTTTTTTAAAAAAATTCTTAAAATTCTTAGGTTCCTTATACAAGCTACATACTTAGTTTTTTGTGTGTAAGGAATAGAGTTTAAAACTTTGTTTTCTGAACATTTTTCTTCATAAAACCACATCATCAACATCCATTCTTGGCTGCTCCATTTAACTAGTAAAATACCTAATCTGTTTTCAAGGATTTGCCTCTTAACTATGGTGTAATGTTAAGACTAACTAGCAAAATGATTGTATTTTTCAATCTCACAAAATGTCGTCCATCCATATCCAAAAACTTAAACTTGAAGTTAGTATTCTACTTTGTGTTTTGTCTAGAAAAATATATTTTCCTCAGTAACAATTAAGCTAGGAATCTTCAAACCAAAAACTACAAAAAAAAAAGTGAATTAGGCATCTTTCTGTTAGCGTTTATTTGGGGAGTCTAGCTGTCATTTTTCTTAGGTTATCAGTACATTTCGTGTTCTTGAATTCAACCTGTCTATTTAATTTGAATAGGCGGGTTTAAACTTTTCCCAACCTGCACAAAGGGGCCTAAGGTCCTTTGGCTGGAGAGGGTCTCCTTATTATTTCCTTCTCATTTTTGAATAAAAATTTATTGAATATAGTCTAAATAAAGTACTCATTCTGCTTCACCATGTTAACTAACCTGAACCTTGATATATACCCCAAGTGAGCAATTATAAAAAGCAGTTTTAGGGGCACCTCGGTGGCTTAGTTGGTTGAGCATCGACTTCAGTTCAGGTCATGAGCTTGTGGTTCATGGGTTCGAGCCCCACGTTGGGCTCTGCACTGACAACTCAGAGCCTGGAGCGTGGAGCCTGCTTCGGATTCCGTGTCTCCCTCTCGCTGCCCTTCCCCTGCTCGCACTCTGTGTGTCTCTCTCTCTCTCTCTCAAAAAATAAATAAACATTAAAAAATATTTTTTAAAAAAAAAGCAGTTTTAGTCTTCTCATACAAATGCTTCCCTTAGAAGCAGTCTCCTGGGAAGTCCCTCAAATGAAACTTTTAGTAATTGACTACACATTAGCCCCACCTGCAGCCACCAGAGTGTGACAGGAACCAGATTTCATGATGTCAAGTGGGCCTCAATTTCGCAACTCATTCTTTTTCCTGTATGGTCTTTTTAATTGCACTATTTCCTGCTAGTCAAAGCTATGACTGGTGAAGTATTCAAATGTTTCAACTTCAGAGAAAAAAATAAACCCATCACAACTCTTTTTTGTAATCTTTAGCATTTAAAATTCATATACCCACTCAGTCCTTGAAGGGAATATATGCTGAGGAGTAGATTGATTATAAGACTGTATAGAATATACACCTTCTGTCCTATTGAAGGGACTCCCCGGACAAGGAGAATTTTTCCACTCCAGGCTTGGGCAAGACTATAGGATCCATAGATCATAGAATCACAGGGCTGAAAGAGAAATCTCAGAAATCATTAAATCAACTTATCAAATGAGGAAAATTAAGCCCGTGAGATACCCATTTTAAAACATATCGTTCAGGGGCACCTGGGTGGCTCAGTCGGTTGAGTGTCCGACTTCCGCTCAGGTCATGATCTCAGAGTTCGTGAGTTCGAGCCCCGCGTCGGGCTCTGTGCTGACAGCTCAGAGCCTGGAGCCTGCTTTGGATCCTGTGTCCCCCCTCTCTCTGCCCCTCCCATGCTTATGCTCTCTCTCTGTCAATAATAAATAAATGTTAAAAAAAATTTTTTTTTTAGAAAACCATCATTCTACGGGGCACCTGGGTGGCTCAGTCGGTTAAGCATCCAACTTCGGCTCAGGCCATGATCTCCTGGTTCGTGAGTTGGAGCCCCACTTTGGGCTCTGTGCTGACAGCTCAGAGCCTGGAGCCTGCTTTGGATTCTTTGTCTCCTTCTCTTTCTGCCCCTCCCCCACTCGCACTCTGTCTCTCTCTCAAAAATAAATAAACATTTAAAAAATTTAAAACATAAAAATGAATGAATTAATTTAAAAATCCACATCATTCTACATCTTTACAATATTGAGCTGTCCAATCTAGGACTGTCGTAGATCCCTTTAGTTATTTAGATCTTCGTGAATGCCTCACGACAACATATCAGACTTGTCTGTGTAGAGGCTCTGTACGTCTTTAGCATGATTTCCTTCCAAGAATTTCATATTTTTTAGTACCTTTACGGAAGTGAAATTTTGAAATTTTGATGTTAAGAAATTATCTCACGGATTCCTCCCTTGGTCTCCTGGGGCAAGAGTTGGAGAGGCACATGAAATTGGAAAACTACCTGCAAAAACTTTTCAGTTCTCCTCACGTTAGTTACGGTGGCTGGAGGTGAAATGGAGCCTTCACCCATCAGCGGTAATCACGTGTAACAAGCAATCTGTAGATGACAAAACAACCAGAGACAGCCGGGCTCACCACACTTGGGAAACCTAACTGGTAGAAATGCCAAAACCTTATCGCTTTGTTGCCCCTTTGTCGATAAGAGGACTTACTCCATTTCCGTACGAGAAAGTTTGTTTGAGAATCCAGTTTTGTTTTAAGCTTGAGCTTAGGTATTCCAAAGACCGCAGAATTCACCATCATCATCCTATCGCAGCAGGCTCCTTTCAAATATTGCAGTCTAGAACAGTCTGCTTGAAAACCTGGAAATGCAACCTAGTGAGTTCAACTTGATTAGTATTTTGCCTTCTTATTTCCAGTCCTGGACCTCAGCCAATCATTGCTACCCGATTTTGGTAACTGGCATGAACATGAACTTTATGAAACTTCGATAATTTTTAATCATTTGGTCTTTCTTTTTTTCTCTTACTGGCTGGACATCAATTCAGCAGAACTTTCCGGGGTTGTATTGCTTATAAGCCACCTTTCAGTTTATAGTATGTATCAGTTAATTTTGCTACATGATAAGCAAATAGTTTCCGTGGCTGATAGCAAAGGCTTACTTAGTAACGGATCGGCAGTTTAGTGGAGTTTGGCTGATCTTGGCGAGGCTGGGCTTGACTCTGCTTATCTCCAGGCTGCAGGACAAGTCTGAGTCCGCCGCCTGTGGCTCATTCTGAGACTGAGACCTAAGGGGCACAAATGGCCAACACAACCAACACATTTCACGTGTCTGCTCTTACCACATTTGCTTCTCTTCCCCTGGCCAAAGCATGTCACACGGCCAAGCCCAAAGTCAAGGGATAGAGAAATACTTTCAACCTACATGAGGTCGTGGCACAGGTGTGTGTGTGTAATTCGACTAAGGATGTGAAAGAATTGAGGCCAATATTTCAATCTGCCAATATAGTCGGTTGGAGACAACCTCGAGAAGTTAATCAAATGGAAGGCTGGTTAATATTTATGGACCTTATACCCCCTAGACAAGAAGGCAGGATCGCTCTTACTATGCTTGAGTTTCTTACCCCAGTCTTTCAAGTTAGAGTGAAGCCCAGAAACACCCATCAGGCAGGAACGAACGGCTCCTTCTTCAGGATTCAGCGTGTGAAATAAGCAGAATCTCATTATAGCGGTAGCCAAACAGCCATTTTCTTCAATTTCAGAATACAAATGTGGATGTGTTAATTTTCAATTAAGAGTTCTAAACTTATTATCTGCTTGGCAGGCTCTTCTTTGTGTCAGTCATTACATCTGGCTATTAATGTTGGCTTTTGACCTAAATTTGAAAGGAACACCCAAACTTCAAGGGCCATGATAGCAGTAATTGTCCCAACCTGGTTGCCTCTGGTTAAGAAAATAAAAATTATACAACTGCTCTTTTTGACCAAGACAAGCATGTCAAGAAAATGTCTTCCTCTGATGAGCGGAAATGATAGAGGCTTCAAAAGTACCTTTAAAAAACTGGGAAAGCGGAGCGAGGGGATTGACCTCGAGCAAAACAAAAACAAATAAACAAAGCGCTCGTCAGCATTGCTGTCCCAGGAAGGATGATATCTGGAAATGATAGAGATCGTGGAAGTACATTGAATTATGAGGCATGAACGTGAAGGTGAAGGCATGAAATCTTCCTTTGTGAAGCAAGCAGCAATAAAGTTAAAAAGCTGATGGGTAAACTTCATCTAAGGCAATACAAGCCATTCTTATAATATGGCAGAGTACTTTTCTTTATGTGTGGACCTGGAATATGTTAAAATAAGCCAATTTGTGCCCATCAACACCTAATTTGAAGACTTTCATAGGAAGAAGGTCCCCAAAAGCATCGTTCCACACTGCTTTGGTGCTTTTTCCTTTTTGTAAAGCACTACCAGCCTCAATACAAAGAAATTCATAATATTTTTATCCAGATCAGGTGGTTAATTGCTCCCCAGGGTATGTTTGTAGTGTAGGTGTTGGCGTCCAAAATATAACATTAAGAAAAATATTTGGGCAAATTTATTTAATATCATCTTTTTCCTTTTTGCCTTAGAAACACTTGTTTGTTTGTAAATCACATTGTGTCAGTCTGATTGTTTTGATGAAACCATTTTGGGGGAATTGCTTACGAAGCTCTCCCAAGTTTGAAGAGACACGGGAGAAAATTTGTAACTGTAGCTCAGCCCCAACCACAAAGAGTAACTGTAGGGCAATTTTTACACTGATGATTCAGGAAGAAGTCATGTCCCCTGTCCCTTTACAGAGCTGGGCTCTTCTTAATAGATTCCAGACCAGGGAAATCTACAGGTGGCCAGTGATCTTGGACAGGTGGATAACGGAATATAGAGGCCATGTCTGTGATCAGCCATATAAACCCTGTCTAAGTCTGATAACCGAGTGTAATTACCTGTGCATCAATGTGATATACTGTTAATGCATTAAACATTTATTTACAGTGTAATTATTATATAGCTGATACAGCACAGCCACACCATGGCAGCTGGTTTGGTGGTGGGAAATCAGTATAAACATAATCTTAACATGTCCTTATTTCATGCTCAATAATAACAACCAAGTTCTGTGTAACGCTTAGAGTTTACCAACCACTTTCATACCCATCGACACAAGGACTATGGTAACCCTGTGAAGTGTTGAATCCTTGTTTTGTTCCTTAGTGCCATCTGCTGCCCCTTTGTGTCGTGTCAATCAGGGTCCCAACAGGGGACAGACGGCACATGAGAAGGAGGGTGATTTGAGTGTCGATTTCCGAGTGCTACATACTGAGGAGTGGGCCGAGGGTAGGAAAGTCACAGAAGGGAGCGCAAGACCCCAGGGCTAGCTGAAGCAGAGCCATCACTTTCTCCTAGGCCTGCAAAGTTTAGGGAGGAGGAGAGGTTTCTGAGAACAAAGAGAAAGATCACGTAGACCTTACTGCCTTCACAGGCTAAACTTGAGACTTGAATTGACAGCCAGGGAAGGAGACCAAAGGAATCAATATTCTGACTTCAGTCTCTTCCTGGTTCTTCTCTCCATTAGTCAAACCCAACCAGCAAACTAGAGGACATAGGAGCCCACGGATGTAATCCTGCAAGTCAGCCCCTTGGACAGTACAGGAAGGGGGCTAAGTGGATCTGGAGGGACAAGGAGAACCCAGCTGGCACATCTGGTTTTATGCATTTTTTTCTGGATGATACAAAAAATTTAGAGAAATGTAATAAGGGATCTATTTTATTAATCATCTCAGCGATGTAATAATAATACTTTCTTTAAGTACGTAGCTCTCCTGAATTGGTTCGGAAATGTAACTCTGCTGCTATCATTTCTGTTTATATTCATTTATTTTTTATTTTTTTTTTTAATTTTTTTTAACGTTTTATTTATTTTTGAGACCGAGAGAGACAGAGCATGAACGGGGGAGGGGCAGAGAGAGAGGGAGACACAGAATCGGAAGCAGGCTCCAGGCTCCGAGCCATCAGCCCAGAGCCCGACGCGGGGCTCGAACTCACGGACCGCGAGATCGTGACCTGAGCTGAAGTCGGACGCCCAACCGACTGAGCCACCCAGGCGCCCCTGTTTATATTCATTTAATAGATAGATATTCATCAATCAATGGAATACCCACCATCTGCTATTTAGTCACTGTGCTATTTGCAAAATAGGGAATAAACCTGATTTCAAGGCTCATGTTCTAGTGCAGAAAAAATGACCATATTTGATTGTGAAATGTTAAGAAATACACCACATGAGACCTGCTAATGAGTTAATAAGAGCATGCAGAAATTGTTTATTATGAACCCATAGTGTTTTCAGTATTGCACTGAACAGAGATCACTGTCCTTAAACAAGTTAAAATCAGAATCAAATCAGCTGCAAAATAACTCACTTCTAAACTTTAAGCTTCTTGAATGTTTCTTTTTTTTTTTTTTAAATTCTAGTATAGTTAACATACGGTGTTATATTAGTCTCACTAAAAGGCAGCCTCCTGAATGGAAGAAGATATTTGCAAATGACATATCTGATAAAGGATTAGTGTCCAAAATCTATAAAGAACTTATACCACTCAACACCCAAAAAACAAATAATCCAATTACATAGTGGGCAGATGACACGAACAGACATTTCTCCAGAGAAGACGTCCAGATGGCCAACAGACACATGAAAAGATGCTCGACATCACTCATCATCAGGGAAATGCAAATCAAAACCAGAATGAGCTATCACCTCAAACCTGTCAGAATGGCTAAAATCAAAAATGTGAGAAACAGCATGTGTTGACGAGTATGGGGAGAAAAGGGATCGCTTGTGCTCTGCTCTCTTGGTGGGAATGCAAACTAGCACAGCCACTGTGGAAGTGTGGAGATTCCTCAAAAGATACAAAATAGAACCACCCTGTGATCCGGTAATTTCACTACTGGGTATTTACCAAAAAACAAACAAACAAACAAAAACAAAAAACAAAAACAAAAACAAAAAACCAGAAACACTAATTCGAAGGGATATATGCACGCCTATTTTTTTTTTATTGTTTAATGTTTATTTATTTTTGAGAGAGACAGAAACAGAGCGTGAGCAGGGTAGGGGCAGAGAGAGGGAGACATAGAATCGGAAGCAGGCTCCAGGCTCTGAGCTGTCAGCACAGAGCCCGACGCGGGGCTCGAACTCACAAACCACGAGATCATGACCTGAGCTGAAGTCAGATGCTTAACCGACTTAGCCACCCAGGCGCCCCTATGCACCCCTATTTTCATAGCAGCATTATTTACAATAGCCAAATTATAGAAACAGCCCAAGTGCCCATCGATAGATGAATGGATAAAGATGTGATATGTGCACACAATAGAGTATTATTCAGCCATAAAAAAGAAAGAAATCTTGCCATTTGCAATGGCATGGATGGAGCTAGAGAGTATTATGTTAAGTGAAATAAGTCAGTCAGGGAAAGACAAATACCATATGATTTCACTCGTATGTGGAATCTAAGAAACAAAAAAACAGGCTTCTTGAATGTTTCTCTTATCTTTTAAATACCACTCTCATTTCACAGTGTCAAAACCGTGTATACACAATAATCGTTTGTTGAATTGAGTCAAACAAAACTAAAATAGATTTTTATCCAAACCATAGTTTATGCCATGTTTCTAAATAAGCAAGAAATAAGTTTATCTTAGGAATTTAAGTATCTTCCATCTAAATAACTCCTGTTTCCTTCTTACACAACATTTCAAAAGATATTTATTGAGGATCTAATATGTACTTAATACTGTGCCAGGTGCTATGAAGGATGCCAAGGTAATAGAATGAACTTCTAATTGTTTGGAGTTCCAATTAAATAACCTCAAGTTAAACCAATTTGGGAAGGGAACATTATGCCTTTGAGACTCTAGGTTTCTCTTGATTAGGAAGTATTAAACATTTCAAGTAACTAAACAGATTAAGGAGAATTCAAGGATACTTCTCACTAGTAAATTTGGATTAGTCTGGCGAATTTAAGACCTTAAATGGAACTTTTTAATAATTAGAAGAGAGAGAACATTGTAATTACAACATTTGTAGAATCTGTGTTTATCTCTCAACTTTCTTCATCATTTTCTTTTTTTTTTTTTTTAAATTTTTTTTTTCAACGTTTTTTATTTATTTTTGGGACAGAGAGAGACAGAGCATGAACGGGGGAGGGGCAGAGAGAGAGGGAGACACAGAATCGGAAACAGGCTCCAGGCTCCGAGCCATCAGCCCAGAGCCTGACGCGGGGCTCGAACTCACGGACCGTGAGATCGTGACCTGGCTGAAGTCGGACGCTTAACCGACTGCGCCACCCAGGCGCCCCTCTTCTTCATTTTCTAAGTATATCTGATGATCGGGTTTCATAACCCAAGAAAATATTTCTCTACATTCTGGACATCTATTCTTTTAAAAAGCCCTTTTTGTATTTTGTTAAAAGTCCAAAGCCTCCTCCATGAAAATGAGACCCAAGTGAGTGAACGAATATAACAGTATAACTCACATGCGATTGGCTCTCTGGCTTGACGTCTGCTTTTTACAGTCCTTTCATGCTAAACTTTTTAAGAATTTATTATGAAAAGCTTTATTGACAGTTAAATCCTATCTTCTCCCCTGAGGAGTCACAGTTGTGTTTTCAAGTTCACTAGTGGCAGATGCTTCCCATCTCCACTTCACATTATGTAAAGTGGAATTTCTCATCACCTGCATGGGATTTGTAGCTCCTGAGATGTACTTTGCTTAATATTAGTACCGCGCCATGACACTGGCACAAAATCTCTTTTTATATTCCACGGCATTATTTTCCATTTCACTTTGTAGTTAAAGACAATCATGAAATGTTCTGTAAGTTTTACTTCCGGGTCAACTAGGGGGCTTGGGGTCTCTGTTAAGTCAAGCATTGTGCTCTTCGAAGCAAGCAATTGCAAACCTCATGTTGAGTTGTTCTACCAAAGGAGTTTAATATCAAAGGACATATATACACATGTAAATAGGCTGGTATCTCTAATTTGACTTTCATGGTCATGACTTGGATGGTGTCATCTCTTCTTGGGAAGTTCTACCTCCACACTTACCAGAGTCCCTCTGTCCTTGTAAGGAAAGTGAAATCCAAAAGAACAATGAAAGTTGGTCAAAATAATGAGAGAAAACATGAACTCAATGTATCCTGTATCGGGTTGAACCACAACCCTTCCGATAGGTTACGTGGTATGAGTAGACCATATCTCATGACACTACCAGATACCAGAAATCCAATGGTCATATGGAGGCATTGGGAATACTAATAATCTTAGTGTTCCTCAAATGCCTTTCCCGTTTGCCTTCACCTTTATGCATTCCACTACTCCTCAAGGCCTATCTCAGATTCCTCTTCCATAGGACGGTCGCATGGATTTTAGCCAACATTTATTCCTTTTTTTGCACACTTCTTGAACAGTTGGATTAGAAAACCGGGAATTGGGACACCTGAAGAGTGTATTAACCAAGAAGCAGAGACGGGAGAGTTTCAACAAAGGGCGCATCTAAAGTATCCCACTACTGGGGACTCCCATAGCAAATAAAGTTGGCGATTAAATCTGGTCTTTCCTACTGATGATAAACTCCAAGGCATATTCTCATATTTGCTAAGTTGCCTTGCTGGGTTCACAGCATGCATACACTTGGTATTTACTGATTTATCAGTTAACTGAATCTTAACACATTATTGAAACTTTCAAGTTTTAAAGAAAAGTATTCCTCTCCACCCCTCAGTGTCATCCCTGTTATTATTTTTCATGGCACCCTGATAATCTCTTTTCTAGCATTTTCCACTAACTGTAACATCCCCAGCCTCTAGCACAGTGCCTCACATGTAGTAGGATCTCAGTGTTTGTTGAATGAATGAATGGTCTGCTTAAAGATATAGGCAGTACTTCTTTGTGGACTATACTTTTTTTAAAGTTGTTTTACATCTGTTTTCTCTAAAAATTAGAGAGATCTTTTAGTCAAAGGACTAGAGGTTCTGCATCTTCTTTGTTCTTTCTAGAGTGCTCTCTATCAGTGTTTCTCTCAACATAAATAAGAATTGCCTGGAGAACTTGTTAACACAGGGATTACTCGGTCCCATCCCCAGAGACGGTGATCATTTGGGTCCTGGAAGTGACTCTGCTGCTAATCTGTGAAGCGTACTTTGAGTAGGACCCCTCTAGGATGTTGGATGTATGGATACTTGCTCAAGAGAGGGATTTGTGCTTACTTGCTTGCAAAGTAATGAACCTTCTCGCGGAGTCATAGATCTTTGAAACCTGCAAGAACCTTTGCTCTCATCTGGGCTACCGTTCAAGGTGAAAAAACCTGAGCTTTCAGAGAGTCTCAGTCTCTTGACGAAGATCCTACAACTCAGTTCTTCTCCATTCTTGTTCAGGTTTTAGTGTCAGGATAGAAATTTGCTAAGATACACTGAAGTGGCTTCTATGAAATCAGAGTGCCCACCGTATGCTGCACAGAGAATTTCGTTCCGAGAACATGAACTTTCCATTTGCCTTATTCATCATTCCTTGACATTTTTCCCACATAGGTTTATACCACTGAAAGTTAAATTACATCAGAGCCTCCTTTATATACACCTAGAGTAGCTTGCTAAAATGCACCTCAATTAGTAATAACTGAGAACAAACTATGACCAATTGAATTAAGCCAAAGAAGAAGAAGAAGAAGAAGAAGAAGAAGAAGAAGAAGAAGAAGAAGAAGAAGAAGAAGGCGGCGAAGAAGGCAAGTAGACTTGTGATTTGAGTTTTTTCCAGTCCTTGAAACTTTGAGAATATCTGTCTTTATTAACTTTTGCTTTTTGCTGATGGTTTCTCTCATTTTATTATGGCTCATAGCATTGTAAATTAATTTAACATGAAAGATAAAAATGTTGCTCTTGAAATGTTTCTCATTAAATTATGGAAAAATATTACAATAAATAAAGGAAAGGAATGCCTCCAGTACCAGCTTCTGTTTGCTCAATTATTGCAGTACCAAAAGTGAATTATTACACAGTTAACTCAGAGGCAATATTATTGCCATTATGTTATAAAATAGATGAGTTGCAATCCTCAAAAAAAACAAAAAAAGAAGAAGGTACAGCGTAGGTCCTTTGAAAGTGAAATACCTTTTTCGCTTGAGCTTCATTTAAATGCATACTGACCCCAGTTTCTTAGTCCTTGCTAATGATGGGCCCAACTTGATATGAAGAACCGCAAAGTAAATTTCAGCCAATTACTTCATTCAAGGGAGTCATTAAAGGGAGGTACCTCTGAAATTTCAGAAGGCATGTACTGCCAATTAGCTGAAATACTACTCGATGTCCTTTCTATGGTTACAATCTTTCTAGTATATTTTCAATTGAAGACAACCTCTGCAGAGAAGGTGAGAAGTTGCTGCTTGGTGATATTTGTTAGGTTGGGATCACACATGTGGAAGACATTCATCTGTATTCTTCCTCCACTCAAAAAATTATACTTAATTCATCCAAAGCATACAGGGATAGAGGATTAAAGCGTATTTACAGGAGCCAAAACAATTGCTGGAAAGTTAAAAAAAAAAAAAAAAAACCATGGAAGCCACCTGAGGCCCCTCGACTAGATAGACTTTTTTTTTCCATATGGAACTCAATACATTCATTACATTTTAAATCCTATGGAACAACCTTATATGAACACATAAATATTCTAGGTGAGCTTTTAACAATGAGGCATATATTTGAATAATTTATCTCCCCTAATATGTAAGCCATTAAAGGGCAGGATCACCTACTCAATGCAAGCCTCTGGAGAATGCCTTGGAGATTCTGGCAATGGATCGAACCCAAATCCCACCTTATGTGGGATCCAACCCAAATCCCCGGGAACTTATGTGATAAGGTACAAATAAATGATTACGGTGCGATGGCAAAGCGGCACATCCCAACAAAGAAGAGCTGATGAGAGTATTATAAAAATTAGTAGTTGGGAAAACGTACCAGGAATCTTTTGGAAGATCTTCAGATTACATTAAAATGCCCAGTTACTACCTATCAGATACTGAACTATCTATCAGATACTAAACTATCAGAACTATCATAGGATTTCAAGGAATGATCAGTTTTCAAAAATTTTAGGATTCTACATCATAAGGCACATGAAGTCTCCAAATGGTAGCTTTGGATGATTCAGAAAGAGTTACAGGCTATCGCGCCACATCAGACTAGCTTACGTATGTGTTAATTAAATCTGTATTACAGACTGGCCGAAGACTGGATTCTTCTGAGTCAGAAGACCCAAGGGCTGTCTCCAAATTGTTTATGAGGCTGCGTTAGTTACAGGGTACCCCTCTGAGCTAGCTTGTCTGACTCAGTGACTCTGAAAGGGAGGGGCAGGTTTGCCCTCCCTGAGACACAGGCAATGTCTGGAGGCACCTTAAATTGTCACAGCTCAAGCGCAGTGGGTAGAGGACAGGTGTGTCCTACACGACAAAGCCTCATCCAGTCCAAAATGTCAGGAAGGCTGAAGCTGGAAAAAACCTGGTCTATTGTAGTGTTTACTCCCCTTTCCTGAACTTCTCTGTTCCGTAGTAATCTCCAATGCCCAAGAAATTAAAAAATCATTTAGTCATTTTTGCATGCTGTAAGATAATGAAGTGATTTTAATTATTTAGTATAATTTTTTTATATGATAAAACATTGATAATATAAATATTGTTTAATTATTCAGACTCTCAGAGCTTGTATTAGTATATTATTTAAGATTTCATAACATCCATTTACTGAACTTTAGAACAATATTCATTATTATTATAGCGACAAACGTTTTACTTTTTTCATTGTAACGATTCTTTAATAGGAAAATGTATAAATTAGTAATATATTTTAAATTACCTGCTGGGCTCAGGAACAAAATGTACATGAAAACGGAGACTGAAATCTAACTGTTACGTAGTGTCAGAGAAACAACCGCTACTTTTATGACTGGATGCTTGGAATTCTTGCCTCCACCTGAAATTTAGCTACGTTAATTTCTAGATGACATGAGCAAACAGAGGCTCAAGCTGACATTCTCAAGCATATCTTGGAAAAATACATTTTGAGCAACAGCGAGCACCCTTTCGTCCTGAGAGTTTTATTTAACTGATGGGCTGTGGTGTCTGGGCGTCAAATTCTTAAAAGCTGCTCAGGTAGATCTAACACCCAGCAACCTTGGAGAACGTCTGGTTTTGTGTCGGATCCCACTTGGAAGCCTCGATAGCTGGACCTCCTGGGTTCACATTCCTCACCAGCTTTTTACCAGCTCTCTTTCTGACCCTGGGCAAATTACTTAGACCACATGCCGCAATTTCCTCATCTGGAAAGTGGGGGCAATAACAATGTCTACTTTTGGATGACGGATATATAGCATTTCCAAATTAGTTTCCTCTGAAGATCATCTTGAAGAAAACATGCAGAATTATTATTATTTGTCGTTTTTTACAGTAACTTTCTGTATTTCAACATCAGTGCTATTGATGTTTCCTGTCTTTAATCAATGATCCAAATATAGATATCGGTTATAAGGATGAAAACAATTTAAACCAATTGTAACCGTCAAAATTCACCTGGTAGCTGAGTAACTGAGTCACGCCTCTTTGATTCTTCCCACCACGTGTTTGACACAGTCATTTCATTATATATAATTACATTCCATGCATATGCACAAAGTTTTTCAAGCATAGACATTACTACCTTCAGTAATATGAACACCAAGAACCTTTTTGTGAACCCCTGGGAAATTGCATGAAAATCAGTTTGAAAAGGTTCTGCTCGGGGCGCCTGGGTGGCTCAGGCGGTTGAACCTCCGACTTTGGCTCAGGTCATGATCTCACGGTCCGTGAGTTCGAGCCCCGCGTCGGGCTCTGTGCTGACGGCTCGGAGGCTGGGGCCTGCTTCGGATTCTGTGTCTCCCTCTCTCTCGGCCCCTCCCCTGTTCATGCTCTGTCTGTCTCTGTCTCAAAAATAAATAAACATTTAAAAAACATTTAAAAAAAAATAAAGAAAAGGTTCTGCTCATGGAGATGTGATCACATGTAGGTTTAGTCAACACATAGTGACGAGGAGAATTAAAACACCAGCTGCACATGTACCAGTGAGTGCAAACCATTATAATTCTAGAATAGTAGCAAAAAAAAAAAAAGAGCTTTGGTTAATCCTTTCAGGAAACTCGATCAAAACTATTGCATTTAGAAGACAAATATTTACTTTGGCGGTTAGAAGATCTCGCATTAGTCCACCACCTCGTTTGGTGTGGGTGGTCTTTTTCAAAGTCAATCTTTACTTATAAATTGTCACTAAAAATCAACTTTCTTATTACATCATTGACGACTGGCGGTCACCAATTCCTCATTGGGATCTTTATAAGATTCATTTATACATTTTTTTTAAGTTTATTCATTTATTTTGAGATAGAGTGAGCAGGGAAGGGGCAGAGAGAGGGAGAGAGAGAATCCTAAGCAGGCTCTGTGCCATCAGTGCAGATTCCAATGCCAGGCTCGAATCCACAAACCACGAGATCGTGACCTGAGCCCAAACCAAGAGTTAGGCGCTTAACTGCCTAAGTCACCCAGGTGCCCACTTTCATACATGTTTAGACTTCCTTGCCGGAAGCAAGCATACGCTTGTACATACTTCTCTTTAAACTGTATGCCAGGTACTGGACTAGTCATCGATAAATCAGAGATGAATAAGACTTGGGTTGACGTCAGTCACGTTGTCAGGAAACTCGCATGGGAGTTGGGGAAAGGAAAGGAAAATTGAATAAGAGAACTGTGTATAAGCATATGCTTTAGCAGAATATGAAATGGATAACTTCCCAGTGGGATCGGGCAAGGCTTCCTAGAGGAGGGGACATGTGAGTCGGGTTTTAAAGGCTGAGTGGAAATTCACTCGTTGAGATAAACTCCTTAAGAGGAATTACTTCCGTAGAACTTGCCATAAGCCCAGAAATAAATGGTGTGCGAAATCGGTGCCATCTGTCAATGTATTCAATCTCCTTTGCACTCACCTTCAGAAGAAAAATTCAGAAATATAACAAGAAATTTGAATCTATTTTGCTCTCTCTTCAAATGACTTAATTTGAGGATGAAATTGAATACAATCGAAGAGAATCTCCCCTGGGGGAAGATACTGTTTATTGTTCGCTTGGGTCTAATTATTTTCTGTCAAAAATATATTAGGGATAAACTTGATGATTAAAAAATCAGATTTCTATATTGGTAATGCCATTGATTTTATAATATATTAATCACAAAATGCTTATCTTGGTGACTTGCACAAACTTAAATGAATAAAACACAAAAATAATTTATATCACCCTGTAGTACATTTATTAAACTAACCCAAAATAGCAGTCAGTGAAATACAAGCCCTTGATTCCAAACAACTCACTACAGGAATAGTCTGTGATTGTCATCAAGTCAGTGAAAATTATCTAATAAATTGTTGACTTCCAAAATGAAAACTAGAATATCTGTGAGGCCATCCTTGTTCTCTTCATTTTCCTAGAGCAGCTCTGTCCAATAGAAATACACCGTGACTTAAAATCTTCTAGGGGCACCTGGGTGGCTCAGTTGGTTGAGTGTCCGACTTCAGCTCAGGTCACGATCTCATGGTTGGTGGGTTCGAGCCCCGCGTCGGGCTCCGTGCTGACAGCTCAGAGCCTGGAGCCTACTTCGGATTCCGTGTCTCCTTCTCTTTCTGCCCCTCCCCCACTCATGCACTGTCTCACTCTGTCTCTCAAAAATAAATACATATGAACACAATTTTTTTAAGTCTTCTAGTAGCTATGCTAAAAAAAGTAAACGTGAAGAGATGAAACCACTTGTAATAATATGTTGTATGTAACCTAACATGCCTAAAAAATTATCGTTGGAACATGTAATCCTTATAAAAGTTATCACTGCAGTGTTTGTTTTTTTTTTTTAACGTTTATTTATTTTTGAGACAGAGAGAGACAGAGCATGAACAGGGGAGGGGCAGAGAGAGAGGGAGACACAGAATCGGAAACAGGCTCCAGGTTCTGAGCCATCAGCCCAGAGCCCGACGCGGGGCTCGAACTCACGGACCGCGAGATCGTGACCTGAGCCGAAGTCGGACGCTTAACCGACTGAGCCACCCAGGCGCCCCTGCAGTGTTTTTTCCATATGTTTTAGTCTTGTCTTTTTCCTTCTTAGAGCACATCTCCATTCAGACCAGCCACGTTTCAAGTGCTCAGTGCTCATATGTGGCCAATGATTACCATATTAGAAAGTACAGTTCTAGAGATTTCCATTAATCCAAAAAGTAAAGGACCTCCAGACTTTCACTGATAAGTAATTCTTCACTGCTAGCCTTGGGAGCATTTCCAAATGTAGTCTACAGATTTTAAATATTCTATCTTACCATCTCTGAGGGCTTCAGTTTTAATGCTATACTGTTCTTAAAGAATGTCAGAACATTCTTTTTTATGGAATACTCTGAAAGAGCAATTAGAAGTTTATGATGCACATAATGCAAAATACAGGTCATTTTCAAGCCTGTTTTAGAAGCACAAAAACCATAGTCATTTATCACCTGTGACGATACTGTCTCAAGTATGTCTTTGTTTGGGTATGGGTGATATTTTGAGAACTTTGTGATAAGAAAACAGTCTTTAAGAACAAGATTAAGAACAAGATAGAAGACTAAAATTGATAACTAGAATGAAAACCTTTTTTTTCATGGAAACCTGGTTTAGTCTATCCATGGGGTTATATCACGGAGATGCTACTTTGAAAATATGTCTCACATTTGTTAAGTTACTCAAAGTTCCTTCACACTTAGTGACTTAGCCAGAAAATGCCCTTGTGGCTAAGTCCTTGATTTTCAGGTAATCCTAGCTACCTTTGCAAGGCCACTGGGATCATTTTTGCATTGGAAGGATCATTGGCAGCCTTTCAAAGTAAAACTGAAGTATCAACACTTTGGAAAACAGGTACTAATGAGCGATCAGAAACCTGACCTCAAGATTACTTGTGAATTGTGAATCAGCAAAATAAACTCAATTGTTCATTTGCTAAATATGTATCAATTATCAGGTGCCTTCTCATTTATAAGTAGTTTTTCTTTTCCCCCAAAAGTTGGTTTATAATTCAGATGTTTGGGATTTGGAATAAATTTACCACGGGGGAAATATTATAAATTATAATTAATTTCCTAAGCTATCTAATTTAATTTTTAATATGCTTGCATGCATTACTTGTCATTTATAACAATTCTTTCCCCCAAGTGTTCACTTCCCCCTAGAGTAATGAAAGTGGAGCATTATTACATGGTACATGGTTGGATACTTTTACAAATTTTAATAATTAAGTATTTATTTAATGTGTTTTAGAAAAATGTAGCTCGTACCATAAACAGTTGATTTCACGATAACATTGTTTACAATGAGACTATGGAAAACAAGATGGCTCGACACGAGTCCGCTTAGAACAAACATCAGGTAAATAGGTGGACACACATGTCATCCGTTCCGAAGGTGATTTGCGAAACTGTTTACGGTTATTTGACTTGTTGAAAATGCCTTCAGACTTTCTATGAAGAATGGCGGGAATTCATTTCCGTCCCCTGATGCCTGTCGTTTTCTTCTCACTTAGGGTTCCTTCCTCCTCTCGCTCCTACCCCCTTTCCTTTTCTGATTTTACCAAGGACAGCAACTCCAGGAAGATGGCGGGAAGTGGGATGAGATGGGACATGAAATGGTAAAAGAGCTCAGCCTTGAGGGGTTTGGGACATCTGCCTTGATATCTGCAAGATGAGTTTCTCAGGTGGGGGGAAGTTTTGAAGAGCGGGCTAAGCCGGCCAGCATGCTGTGCACGCTCTAAAGTCATGGGAAAGTGATTTTGAGGTGATTGCACCTTGGTAAATCTGGAGTTTGGAGGGGAAGGGAGGAAGCTGGAAAGTGAGTAAGTGTCCGAAAGGGTTTTTTTTAGGTTTTCCTTGGGTAGCAATGGTAAGCCACTTAAAGTTTGTTTGTGTATTTGTTAAGCAGAGGAGTGACTTCATATAAAATGAAAACTGGAATGAGGTGGGAGGGGCAAGAGCTCTGAGATGAAAATATCCTTCACGGGAAGACTTAGGAAAGCCAGATGGGACACAGTGCTGTAAGTGCTGGAAAGATGGGAATTGATTCCAAGGTTTGGTTACTTTGGGTTTTATTGTTGTTGTTTGAAGCTAGACTTTGCCATGTTATGTAACGGATTAATGTGAAGGGTTAAGGGAAAGGAAGAAGCCAAGGTTTCTGGTTGGACAGCTGGAGGCATTCACTGTACTAGGGAACCCAAAGCTTAGAGTGTGTTTGAAGGGGCAGCGTGTTTTAGTTGTGCTTGGGATTTAATTTATAGAGGTGACTGAGTGACGGCAGAGACAAGTCATTGCCATGAAGGAAGTTTTATTACTCACAATTTCCAGGAGAAGGGGACATGTCACGCTTTGCAAGGTTACAAGGGGAAGAACTGGGGTCATTCAGGAGGCAGAGGGAGCAAAGGAGAAAGCATGGTTTCTCCTTTATTGTGGTTTCCCTGTGAAGAAATCGATGGGGCCGGGTGGGCAAGTTTGGGCAAGTTTAGGATTGGATCGTTTGAATAATTTCAGCAGGCTCTGGGCTAGCGGGTGTCTTGATGTCCAGTATCTGGCCTTGGAAATTCTGGCTTGGTGTGTGAGAGATAAATAAAGGAGGCGACTGGGGATGTGGGCTTTGCAAATCAAAGGTACAATCACAAGGGAGTCATCTGCTATCTCTTGGCATTCGTTTCGCTTGGGAGGGGCGGTCTCTTCCTGGCCACCAAGGCCCCCAAGATGTCAAAGCGTGATAAAATAGAGAAAATAAAAAAAGCATGATTAATACTCAGGGTAGATGTTGTATACAACTTAGGACAGTGGCTCTCAAAGTGAGCTCCGCCGGAATCACTTGGAAGCCTTGTTAATACGCAGGTGACAGCCTCACCCTCGAAGTTTCCTGACTCTGGAGGTCTGGGGCCGGCACAGAGAACTTGCATTTTTAAAAAAGTTCTCCTGTGCTGCTGTGCTGCTGCTGGCCAGGGATCAACTTTAAAAACGCGGATTTAGGATATGTACAGTTTGGGGGATATCCGAAAGGAGCAAAATTCACGGAATATTCCTGGGTAGTTGTGCAGCTGGGAAGTTCAGCATAGAATATTAGGCTAGAGATAAAGACTTGGGAGATCATCTGTATCAAAACGATAATTGAAATCTGGGGAACGCCTGCAGGGTAGGGGAGTGTCTGTGTACCAAGAAAAGGAAAAAAGACTAAAGCCCAAGCTCCAATGACCCTTCAGAATAGAGGAGGGAGAAGAACCCACAGAGGAGGTTCGGGAAACTTCTAAGGGCCTGAGGAGGCCAAGGAGAGAAGACATTCAGAGCCAACATGAGACATGCTTCCGAATGACTGCGCTGGCTTTGCCCCCGTGTGTCACTGCTGCATAATTCATTACAGTCATAAATACATACTTTAATAAACAACTAAAGTAATGCAACTGATTTTTTAAATAAAAAATTTCGCGTCGAATTAGTCGCCTTAGGAGGCTGCCAAATTATTTCTGGGATGTCGTTACCACCCCGACCATCTTGGCACTCCTCTTTCAGGGGCTTTCCAGTGCTGCGGTTTCTTCTTTTTTAATGTTTTCAGAGGTAGCGAATTTTCCTATTTTGAGGGTGGAATTGATTTTTTGCGTCAGTCTTCAAAGCCTCTTATGGTTTATGAAATAAATAAATGATAGACCTAGATGCAATCAAGTCTTTAAAAAATTGCATGCCGGGGCGCCTGGGTGGCTCAGTCGGTTAAACGTCCGACTTCAACTCAGGTCACGATCTCTCGGTCCGTGAGTTCGAGCCCCGCGTCGGGTTCTGGGCTGATGGCTCAGAGCCTGGAGCCTGCTTCCGGTTCTGTGTCTCCCTCTCTCTCTGCCCCTCCCCCGTTCATGCTCTGTCTCTCTCTGTCTCAAAAATAAATAAACGTTAAAAAAACTTTTTTAAATAAATAAAAATAAAAAATAAAAAATTGCATACCTACTGGAATTTCTTCTGTTATTGGAAACTCTTCCAAGGCAGTTTCAAAGGAGGCGTTTAGTTCTTAAATTATAACGTCACTCACTACATTAAAGGGCAAACATTCACTTGAATGAATGCGTTCCTGGTCAGTGTGTTTTCGGTGCCTTTTTACCTGACAGTCCTCTCAGACAGGTGCCTATACAAATCCCACTTCCTCAGAAAGCCTGTGAGGAATGTCTTGACTCAAATGTGATTCCGAGATTCCTGGCAAATAGGCGCTGTATGGTGACAAACTTGTCATCCTGTCTTTGGGGAAGCTCTGGATCCCATTCAGAAGATTCCCTGCCCCCCTCCGTCCCCCCACCCCCCACAATTTTGCCATCAACAAGGCAGACAGGAATAGTCAGGGGAAGATTTTCAGAGGGTAACATTTTCATGAAAGACATATCTCTCACATTGGAATTTAGTTTCCTAAATGCAAGGTGTTAGCTTCTCGGGGCAAGAAGCCTTTCATATTAATATAAATGCAGGTGACGCTTGTGTCACAGATAAATTGCCCCTCAAACTAGCACGCAGGAAGGAGGGTTCTGAGATTCAGCACAGACGTAGCTTTTAAAAATATACGATTTCAAACACGATGTGCTATTTCAGGTTCCCTTCGGTCATTTTCAGTCGTTTTTTTTACTCGCTATCCCATTATGCGTGGATTTTATCTAATCCATGTCCGGAGATTTCTGTGGCCCTGGAATTTTACCTTTTTTTTGACAAAGAGTCCACCTGGTCTTACTTATTCCCCTGCCCTAGTTGTGTTCTGGATATAATCAGTTAAAGGCCATAAATTCATTATTTTAGGTTAAACTTGAACTTACATGGGGAACTACCTGAGGGACTTGATAAATCACACAAGGAAGGGTCCCACCCCCCGAACTTCAGATTCAGTTTAGGGCTGGGGTGGGACCGATCATCTGCATTGCTAACAAGTTTCCAGTTGAGATGGAGGTTACTGGACTGTTACTGAGAACCGTTGCACGAAGGAAAACTAGATGCATGAATTTTCTGCCGTGACTTTCACCACTGAAGACATTTTGATGGAGAAAGAGACATCAAAATGTGTGATCACTTAGGTTTGGGTGGGGCCACAGAATCTGTATTATCACATTCTTGGGGAATAGCTGTTGTTGCTGGTCAAGGACCACACTTGGTGAGCCACTAATTAAAATATCATTAAAAAAATTTAGTCCAGGGGCGCCTGCGTGGTCCAGTCGGTTAAGTGCCTGACTCTTGATTTCAGCTCAGGTCACGATCTCACAGTTCATGAGATCGAGCCCCGTGTGGGCTTGGGATTTTCTCTCTCCCCCTCTCTCTGCTTCTCCCCTACTCTCTCCCTCTCTCTCTCAAAATAGATAAATACTTAAAAAAAAAACTAGTCTAGCAAAGTCTCCTACATAATGGGGCATAACGAGTTATTTTGGTTTAATTTGGTCGGTAGTTTCTCGTAGGCTAAATTAGCACCAGCAAATCTAAGGTTCAGTTTATGTTCGTGGCAGTCATGAGGGATACTTTGGAAAAAGCCATGATTGGTTTTGGAGGTAAGGATGAGTAGGGAGGAAGAAATTTAAAAAAAAAAAAAAAGAAGAAGAAGAAGCAGCTAAATATTAAGTTGTTCATTGTGTTAAGAAAGGAGGAGAAATGGAGTAACCAGAAGTTTCTTAGACTGGTTCAACAAGGCAGGTCTGTCACAGTCACAAAGGGAAAACCTCCAAATTCCTTACATGGGCGATTTCTTCCCGAAGCACACAGGAGACTAGGGACTCCCGGCCTCCCCTGCAGACACACTCTGCTCTTCATTCATCCTACTTCTATTCGCATGTCTCCCCTCCCCCAGCCCTTGACCTGGCGGACGGGTTCCCACCCTCTAGAGTTTACATTCTCATTGGGAAAACAGCTGACACATTTGTGATTTATGTTTATTTTTTTTCTACATAGTCACTCTGGCTGCCGTGTGACTAGTAGGATATGGAAAGGACGTGAGTGTAACCCTGTTCTGAATTCCATCTCCTCAGAGCTTTGTTCCATCAGAATCCCCTTCCACCGTAACTTTTAGGCCACCTTCCTGCTGATTGTTTGCTGTCAGTTTACCCGTTAGTGCCCTTCCTCCTAGTTAACAAACACGCGTCTCAACCTCAACACTGCTCTTCTCCCACGCCCTTCCGTCGTTACCTCTCCGCTCTCCATGTCACGGCCAATCTTTGTGAAACAATAGCACAGCCGGCTAACTCCCCTTCCTTGCCCACAATTTGCTCAGGTAACCCCTATTATCTGCTTATTACTCCGCCCTGCCAATCCAACTGCTGTCACCGAGGCAATCGATGTCCTCCCCGCCTTGCCAAATCACCTGACTCAGTCTCTCTGTGTAATTCTTTCCTTCTTGATTGAGTTCCTTGGCATCCTCTTACCCAGGTTTTCAAATCTGACCTATCCGCCTCTTGTTCCGTCTCCCTCACGGGTGATTCACGCCCTGCCTCTCCCCCAAGTGTGGATGTTCCGCAGACCCCATCCTCAGCCCTTGGCCGCCTTCCATCCCATGCCCTTTTCACGATCACGTCTTCATCAGAAGCTCCATTTAGTACCTATGAGCGGACAAGCCCCGAATCATTATCTGCTTCCTGTATCTTTTTCTGGGGGTTCATTCCATATTTATGTCTGCAACTCCCCGATGAACCTCTATATCCGGGCCACGGGACTGATGTGCAGTGATAAACACAGGTAGGGTGCCCCGGCTAGTGTGTGCTCTGTCTGGTCGGGCTTTGGCTATTGCGGATGTTAAATATTTGGAGGCTGACTCCTGCCCGTAGTCATTTCACAATTCTCATGTCCCAGACTGAAATTCCTAGTAAATGCGGACATTTACTTCTCTTCCCTCTTTCAGAAAATGACCCAGTTTTCTAAGGCAGGAGCTTCTGGGTCCAGCCTGACTTCTCCCTTGTATACACATCTACTCTGACACGAAATATTGCTGATTTCATCCTAAAATCTCTCCTGAAGCAGACTTTTCTCTGACTGTCCCTCGTTTCCAGATTTTTATCACTGTGGAGTCAAGCACACCTGATTCAAATCTTGTAGCCTTAGGCAAATTTCTTAATTCCTTCGAGCCTCACTTTCCTCCTGAAATGTCTGTGTTGGCGGACTGAAAGGAGTGAATGAGATAGTTCACTTTTCTGTTTTTGCTTTTGTTGCCTGTGCTTTCGGTTTCATATCCATGAAATCAGTGCCAAGACCAACGTCATGAAGCTTTTCCCTTATGTTTTCTTCTAGGAGTTTTACAGTTTCAGGTCTTACATTTAAATCTTTAATCCATTTTGAGCTGAATTTTGTGTATAGTGTTAGATAAGGGTCCAGGCTCATTCTTTTGCATGTGGATATCCAGTTTTCCCAGCATCATATGTTGACGTCACTATCCTCTCCCCATTGTAGATCCTGGGCACTCTTGTGGTAGGTCAGTATGGATTTATTTCTGGGCTCTTTCTTCCGTTCCATTGGTCTGTATGTCTTTATGCCAGTGCCATTTAATTACTGTAGCTGTGTAACATATTTTGAAATTAGGAAGTGAGATGCCTCTAGCTTTAGTCATCTTTTTCAAGATTTTTCTGACTATTGAGGGTCTTTTTTGGTTCCGTATGAATTTTAGAATTTTTTTTTTCAATTTCTGTACAAAATGGCATTGGGATCTTGATAGGGACTGCCCTGAATCTGTAGATCACTTTGGGTAGTATGGACGTCTTATCAATATTAAGTCTTCCTATCCATGAACATGGGTGTCTTTCCATTTTTTTCTTCTTGTGTCTTCTCTAATTTCTATCATTAATGTTTTTGTAGTTTTTAGGGTGTACGTCTTTCATTCCCCTACATAAATTTATTCCGAAGTGTTTTATTATTTTTGCCGATACTGTAGATGGAATTGGTTTCTCAAATTTCCTTACCAGGGAGTGTGTTATTAGCGTAAAGAAACAACTGATTTTTGTATGTTGATTTTGGATCCTGCAACTTCACTGCGATTTCCATGCAGAGAGAGTCAGGTACGTGAAATGCAACCAAGAAAGAACAGGCACTATGATTGTTGTCGATGATGTTATCGTAGTACTTGCGCCTAGAAAACTCGAGTAGCCTCTAAACTGGTCTTTCTGCATCTAGTTTCACTTCATCGTCTAACATGAAGGCTGACCCTGTCACCTCCACACCTGTGTTTAAAACTCTTCAGTACCTTTAAGATAAGTTCGCACGTCCTTAGAGTAGCATTCGAGGCCATTCCTGATATAGTTTTTCCATGACCCCTTTTCTTTGAGTCCTTCTGAGGGAGAGATATAGCAAACAATTCAAAGCTACCTGGACACTACTCAGCCTTTGTCTCCATACTCTTGTGTGCTAGGAAGACCTCCACTTAACCTCCCCTCTTCAGCCCAACTAATTTTTATATATTCTTCGAAGTAATCTCAAGTTGGAGAACAGACTTCTGGTCCACAGGGGCTGTCACATCTCTCAGCCATTAAGTCAGACAAGATGAGCACGCCCCGAAAAACTGTTATTCAGATATTTCAAAGTTAAATGGCTACTGATCATGCCTATAGAAAAGGGAAAGGCAACAAAAATGGCAGTGCCAACATACAAATACATACGGATATCATATTTGCAATTCGGGATTAATTTTTTTCTAACTTTTTGATATAAAAATATTTAATTAAAGGGGCACCTGGGTGGCTCAGTCAGTTAAGCATCTGACTTCAGCTCAGGTCATGGTCTCACGGTTAAGTGAGTTCAAGTCCCGCATCGGGTGAGCTCGAGCCTTCGCATGGGGTGAGCCTCACTTCGGGTGTGCCCTGCTTCTCTCTCTCTCCCTCTCTCTCTCTGCCCCTCGCTCTCTTGTGCCCCCTCTCTCTCTAGAAAAAAAAAGTTTAATTATATGTCAAAGCTGAGTTTTATAGTGAGCATTTGTATACCCACCACCTATAATTTGCCATTAACATTTTACTATTTTTGCCTTGTAGCATCCAACTATCATCCCTCTTTATAGGATTAGTTTTTAATATTCTGATAATCTTACCTTTAAATAATATGTTGTTTTTTAAAAAAAAATAATATAGATGTTTCTGGGACGCCTGGGTGGCTCAGTCGGTTAAGAGTCCGACTTCGGCTCGGGTCGTGATCTCACGGTTCACGAGTTGGAGCCCCACGTCGGGCTCTGTGCTGACAGCTTGGAGCCTGGAGTCCGTTTCAGATTCTGTGTCTCCCTCTCTCTCTGCCCCTCCCCTGCTCATACTCTGCCTTTCTCTCAAAAATAAAATAAAAACATTAAACAAGTTTTTTTCAATAACATAGGCGTTTCTGTATGGGAAAGCAAAGTAAACTTGTTTTTGTTAAAACAATATAAATTGACGGCTTTCAAATTCAATTCATTGAAATATCCATTAAAAAGCAAACCAGAGAATGTAAAACACGTTTTATTAATGTTCTACTGTACCTGATTGGACATAGACCATCAGGAAGAATTGTTTTAATTAAAGGCTCTGGCGAAAAGCCTAAGGTTGTCTATTCCAGTGAAATGGTTTGTGAGGACTGTTTCTTCTCCATCTTTATAAAATTTAACTTTGACCTGTATTTTGTGAATGCACCACGGGTTAAGCTATACTATGACATGTGCTAAATAGATCTGGCAGTCTGGAAATTGGATTTTTTTAGTTCCTTTTACACTAAATCCCCATAAGACTTTATTGATTCATTTGTTATCATTACCATTTTAAAGAAAACTCTCAGACTGGCAGGTGAGAATTAAAAAGAGCCAAATCAACATGGTAAGCCCACTTCCAAGCCAGTCAACAAGGAGTCAGTGTGTCCTTCTAAATTAGTAAGGCATAGCTTTCTACAAAGTCACAGCATGACTTTAATACGCTTCAGTAGTATTGCTAAAATAACGGAGAATACAATATCTTCCATATAAAATGTTTCTTTTCCGTAAGTTTTTATGACAGTACGCTGCAATGACCACCTTATTCAGTTCCAGAATTGGTAACACACCATTGTGAATGGCTCCATTCGCACTGTGATTACTCATCGAACAACATTCTTGAGGGTTTACGGTGTGCAAAGCATCACATTAAGTAGTGTACAGGCGGGAGTTCTCCAATGCAGATGATCTGTGAAGATTTCCCCAATCAGCACAGAAGTGAGAAGTATGACGAGTGAAAGAGAGAGGAGGGGAGGGAGTAGACAGAGAAATGATGGAAGCCTGTCCCCCGCCTTTCTTAGGAAAGTCTGCCTTCGCCCTGAGATCGTGTTCTCGTGATGGTTTTGGTTGTTAACATGCCCTTTCAGTTATGATCTAATGGTGCCAGTCCCTGGTGAGCTCTGTTTTTGTTTTACTAGTTTACCCGTCAAAATTATCACTTAAGGTCTGTGTTAAGTATCACGATAGGTATTTCTTCAGCTCACCGGCTTGTGGCTTGATTTAAATGGGGCCTCCCGACAATGTTCACATCCAAATCCCCACGCTCGAGAATATGCTATGGTACATGCCAAGGGGGGATTATAATTGCTGACGGAACCAACGTTGCCAATCAGGTGACCCTGGGACGGGGAAATGATACTGGATTACGTGGGTGGGCAAAGTATAATCCCAGGGTCCTCATAAACCAAAGAGGGAAGCGAGAGAGTGGGGGTCAGAGACAGAGAGGGATAGGAAGATGCCACTCTGCTGGCTCCGAAGGAAAAAGGAGCCCCTAGCCAGGCAGTGTGGGTGACCTCCGATAGCTGGAAAGGACAAGGAAACAGATTCTCCTCTAGCTTCTTCAGAAGGAACACGGTCCTACCTGCCCTTTGATTTTAGTCCAGGAGACCCGTTTCAGGCTTTTGACTTCCAGAACTGTAGGCTCATAAAATCTGTTTGGTCCTAAGCTGCTAAGTGGTAGTTTGTTACAGCAGTAATGGGAAAATAAAATACCTTCATTGTCCAGTATTTTCAGTAACATCTATACTATTATTTAATGTTTTTTCTTAAAATTAGCTTCTTTTTTTTTTTTTTTGCTTTGATCTTCAAGTAATAATACCTGTAACATTATAGTTTGATGTGCTGGTGTGGGGTTTTTTTAATAAGACGTCCACATGAAAATAAATATTACAATGTAAACGGTCCTGTGCAACGCTACAGATCAGCTCCCTACTTATAGGATTAGGCAAACCCCATTTGGGGAAATGTGGGTGTAGGTGATCTAAGGGAGCCAGAGGCTGCAAAAATGAGAACGTCCCAGGGAAGGAGGCATTTGGCCAATGGGTGGAATTTGGGGCAGACAAAGGTAGAGGAGGAAGACAAATGATCCCCCAAAGCTGTAGCACACTCTTTGCGTTTGTAGCAAGCAATTTGAAGCGTGCTCATCTGGACGAGTCTTAATGCTCTTGGATTCATTGTTTTTTCCACTGGCTGAAATGTTCACCAGGACTCTTGCCTGTCTTATGGTTTAAGCTTCGGTTTATCATCCTTCTTCTTAGAAATATCTTCTCCCAAAGTCCCATCTCTCCCGCAGCTGAGATCCACATTCCCTCCTTTCCATAAAAAAAGCCCAGACTTGTTTGCAGCCCTCCCCAGTCATTGTGACGTCATAGTAAGCAGATGAGGTGTCTCAGGGCCGGGGGGCTCCAGACTCCTCGGTACCTGCCTTTATGTCCCAAGGCTGAGGGTGATCCACAGCCAGGTGCCTAAAACCTAAGCACACCATGTGGTGTGGCACGCCCATTGGAACCTGCTTTCAAATATTTGTGTGTTGTGAACTTCTTGAAGGCAATAGCCTTGTTCTCTTATTCCTTCTCTTCATCATTCATAACATGATTTGTGGTAGGTGTGATTATTTGTTGAAATTGATGGTTCACTGTTGATCAGTAGGTCATTGTTGATGGAAGTAAAATGAAATAAATAGCAAATGACTTGTTCAAGATCAAACATGTACACAATTTTATTTCTCTTCCCTTTGCTACCCTCCAGGGCCCGTTGTATCTACTGATCGGCCGGGTCTGTGTTCCAGGCCCATCTTAGTTTTAGTGGCTCTCATAGGGCGACAGAAATCCAAGACCGCCATCCGGTAGGATTTGTAACTCAAATCCTGTGAGGAATGAGCGTGGAGTGCGTGACCTGGGATTTGAAAATCCCCACATTCCTGACTTATTTTTTTTTTACCTCCTCTCCCCTGGCCTCCTTATTGGTCCAATAGTTTTAGTTATTCAGGTACTAGTAAAGCCTTGGCTATTTTTCTTACCTCTGTTCTCTAGAAGCTGTCACAAGTGAGTGGAGGCAGGATGGTGCTAGGCGGTAGAGGAAAGGACGTAAAACCAAGAGCTAGAAGCCCCGGCTTCCAGTAAAAGCTCTGTAGTGGGATTTAGGGCAAGTCTCTTAGCTGCCCTCAGCGTCAATCTCTTCATCTGTGAAATAAGATTAATGGTATGTCTCCTGCCTGTGCTTCAAGGTTGTTTGGAGGTTCTTGCCTGTCTCCCCCGCCCCACCCATGTAACACATATATCTCAGATGTACACAGATAGCCTGTAATGTTCTACGGTAAACTTATTATTCCTGGGATCTTTAAAATCAGGGATCAGCACTGACCCAGTTCAACCCAATAATATATTAAGCATCAATGTGTGTGGGAATCTCTCTGGTTATTGATGCTGATGGGAGTGCATCCAGCTTATTAAAATTGGACAGAACTGTAATATTACTACAAATCATCAATATATGTTTTTAGTCGATTTAGTTTTGCCATATAATGATCATTTTGGTCCAAAATTAGAGAACTTAAATGTTGATTAACTTATGTGTGAAATTATGACGTCAAAAGAGCTACTTCTTTTAAATATAACTTCTTCCTTACCTGGAAACGAACCTGTCATTTCGGACAGGGAAACCATGTAATTTGAAAATTCGCTGACATCATGGAACTGGAACAGTGGCTTGTGGAACCTCTATCAGTTTCATTTTTCTTTGTTTTACAAATGGAACGGTGATAATTCTAAGGGTATATGAAGCGTACTAACTGACCAAAAAAAGTGATATATTTTGCACATCTCTTCCTTAACCATTATTCTCTTCAGCCAGGCCACATAAGAAGCCTCCGAGGTCTTTGTCCCCAGGTTGATTTCCTCTCTTAAGCCTTTTCAGTTCTAAGCCCAAATCGCTGTGGTTCTTTGAGAGGCCGCACAAAATGAGTGTTGTCCAATGCTAGCCCTTTGAAATGTGATATTGTAATTACTTACCAAGTGAACATTAATCACTACTAGATTAGAATGGAATTACCTGGTACATTCACATTAATAGTAAATGAGCTTTTCCCTGATTGATGTTGTTATAATGAATAAAATAGGAATTCATAACAATCTGGCATTCACCAAAAGAGGCGTAGTCGTTAAGGCCATACCCTCAGAAGGCAAGTAACACTTTACACTAAGCAAGTATTAATTGAAGTCAAATCACAGTGAACTCATGTTGAATTGCTTACATCCGCGTTACAAACATATGAGACTACTGGGATTAATGTGATTGTAATACATTTTATAAAAATTAATAATGAACAACCACTTAAAATATATCGGAAGTATATACTTGTTTATGTTTGCTACATCACTCTGCCAGCTGTTTTGCTTCTTTGAGTGACTTATTAGCATAGGAACGGTGAGGAACAATACTGAGCAATAGATAGATGAAGTCCTATCTTTTTGTCTGAAAGTATGCATTCTTTGTTTTGGAATTTTTGTTTATTTCCAGCAGAATATTCTAAAGGGCCTCTAGATTGTAGATGTAGCATCGACTAATTTCTGGTTGTTGTTTTTTTTTTTTAAATGTATTTGAAAGCTGATCTGCTGTGAATATTGAACCAGATGTTAAGAAACACACTGGTCAAAACTGAGTCGTGGGAGCAGAGAAGCAGAACTAAAGCTTCATATACAATTTCGAAGGAGTAATTGAGCATACGCCTATCAAGGGGGATAAAAAGTCAGGCTCTCTCCATCAAGGTGCTTCCTTTCCTTTTTTAAAAAAAAATAATAATTTTGAAATTTTCTCTGGCAGCTAATCCACAGCAGAAAGCAGAGAGTTTTGCCTCAGTTAAATGATAAAAAAAAATCATTCTTATAATTGTGCTGCATTGAACATTGTTTAGAACAATTTAGAATGATATTAAAGTAGCTATAAAGCACATTTGTCTAACATAAGAGTTAGCATTTAAACCAGATTAAAATAATTATGTCTTAAAAAGAGTTTGCATTAAAAATGGCAAAATCTAAATGAGGTCTGTATTTCCCTTAATAGCATTCTACCGATGTCAGTTTCCTGGCTTTGATCATGTGCTATGGATATTTTTTTTAGGTTTATTTATTTGTTTTGAGAGAGAGAGTGTGCAAGCAGGGGAGGGGCAGAGAGAGAGAGAGAGGGAAAGAGAGAGAGAATCCCAAGCAGGCCCTGCCCTGTCAGTGCACAGCCCGACCGACGTGGGGCTCAGTCCCACAGATGAGCCGATCATGACCCGAGCCGAGATCGAGAGTCAGATGCTTAACCAACTAAGCTCCCCAGGCGACCCTGTCCTATGGTTATTTAAGATACTGACGCTGGGAAAAGCTGGGTGACGGGTACACGGGAACTCTGTGCTATATTTGCACTTTCCTGCGAGTCTTCAACCATTTTGAAATAAAAGTGATTTTTTAATAAAATTAAATAAATACTTTAAGAAAATTGCTATCTTTTCTCTATAGTAGAGGTAGTTGGCAAATTAATTACATTTCCGACCTGGACTTCACTGATGGTTTTTGAACTAGTAAGGGAATGTGCGTGCCGACCCATGTTATGGAACATACAAATACATAAGGTAAAATGATAGAAGCTAATTATTTCTTGGCGGGTTGCAATGGGTCCATTTAACGCTGTTTCTGTAGGAAGCTGCTGTGATTCTAAAAAGGAACACAGCCAAGCAGCCCGGTAAATGAATTGAACTTTAAAGGTGTTGTGCTTCAGGTTTGAAACGCCTTACAATGAGCTTTGCATTCATTGTCATACAAGGTAGACACATTTTTGTATTTTAGGATTCCATATTATATGCTACGGTGTCAAAGAAAAACTCGAAAGTATGCACTCAAAATCCTGATGTGCCCTCCCTTCCAAAAAGGCAGCGCCACGATGAATACAACCTCCAGAGTTAATAACACCTAAGGACAAACCCAGCAGTTGTACCAGCATGATTTCGCTCCTGCCGTGACTGTTATGATTTTTGTTTCATTAATTTTGCAATTAAATTGCAGACTTAAACTCGACATATTTCAAGCTTTTGTGGCTTTTGTTCCACTTTCCTCAGTAGTTCATAGATAACTTCAGAGGCTCAACAGTGAAAGCAGACAGCCGGGGTTTTATTTCTGTAGCACCAATTTTGTGTGAAAAAAGATTTCACGAAATCTCACAGAAGTTCTACAACTACTTTCATTAGACATCTAAAACACAGCAAAGGTTAAAAGAGCGGAGCAAATTTGTAACAGAACTGCATCAGAAGCCGAATCCACCTCGTTTTCATCAAGAAGTTATGAAGGCACCATGGGTTTGAAAGGAGGCGGGAAGGTGGCGAGGAAACCCCTAGCCCTTGGGAATTGTACGTTCTGATAGTAGAAATTTAGCAAGTTTAGATAGACTTATTAACATATATCTTATGTAGCTTGATGCTCACTATGTACTTTGCGATTGCGCAGGAACCATGAAATATTCCACACGTCACTTCAGCGGGGAATTTTTATGGAGAAGGTGACATTTGTAAAAGATTCGAAGAAACGTGCCTCTGGTAGTAAAATCCTGGGTTTCTTTGGACCCCTGGAAGTGAATTGGAGTTAGCTTTTCATCTAACATGGTCAAATACGATGAAAGGTTGCCGAAGACTAAGAAGAGAGAAGCTATATAGGGGGTTACGAGTTAACCAAGCACTTTGTGATTAAAAAAAAAAAAGGTAGGTTTGCTGCATTGCCGAAGAAGCCATCCGCCTTTGGCTTGGTGTATCTCACTTTAGTGGTCAAGTAAAGTGCTGGCCATCTGGGTACCCTTTCTGGATGTGTCCCCATATAGCTGCGTATTCGTGGACAAATAACCTAGCTTTGCAGAACATTAGATTCCTTGACGATAGGCAGGATTTCTTTTTTCTTTTTCTTTTTTTTTTTTAAGTTTATTTGTCTTGAGAGAGAGAAAGCCCAAGAAGCGGAGGGGCAGAGAGAGAGGGGAAAAAGAGGATCTCAGGCAGGCTTGGTGCTGTCCGTGCAGAGCCCGACGCAGAGCTCAAACCCACGAACCAGGAGATCGTGACCTGAGCGATTTGAGCCGCAATCAAGAGTCCGACGCTCAACCGACTGAGCCACCCAGGCGCCCCTCAATAGGCAAGATTTCTAAGTTGCCTTTCACATCTACGTTTCTGTGTCTCGCACAAAGGCAGTCCTTTGCACCAGAACTATCCTGCGGTGGACCGTAGTGATCAAAGCTTAACTGTGTCTGAACATTGGCTGTGCTACTCGCATAAGATCACAGTGTGAGGTTCCTACCAGCTTAGCCTCTCTGGGATTCATTTCTAAAATAAGAGGAACAAAGGTTAATATTGTGAAGATTGAGTGAAATAAGTTATATAAAGTACTTAGCATAGTGCCCTGCGTATCATGAAAGCTTAGTATGTGTTAGTAGCTGCATTTTATTGTTATATCATGATTATCATAGTTAATAGTAATGAACCCTGGTTATTGGAAGACTTGGTTTTGTCCTCTTTTCTCATAGTCAATGTAAGTTTTTTTAATGTTTATTTTCGAGAGAGAGAGCATAAGAGCAGGGGAGGAGCAGAGAGAGAGAGAGAGAGAGAGAGGGAGAGAGAGAATCCCAAGCAGGCTGTCAGCTCTGTGAGCACAGAGCCCGACACGGGGCTCGAACTCAAACCATGAGATCATGACCTGGGCTGAAATCAAGAGTCAGACTCTTAACTGACTGAGCCACACAGGTGCCCCATCATAACGAAAATAGGTTTCAAAGGGTCTTTTATAAATGCTTAGAGTAATGTGCTTCATTTGTATATGGTTCTTTATCGTTGACAAAGTGCTTGTTTATGTTATCTCCCTAAAATGTCAAAAGCGAGTGTAAAAGAGCCAGAATTTACAAGAGTGCAACGAACAGAAGTAAATGTTTTCCTCACCGGATTCTTCAGTTTAACTGACTCAAATCTTCTCACGTCCCATGTCATCTCTCTTGACGAACAGAACACAAACCAGAATACAACCTTGTGTGTACATATTCATTCAGCCTGAGAAAGCTCCAGAGGTACAAATATTGGGATAATCCAGATTTCCCAGGAGAAGCTAGCACACAAAGTACAATTTCCAGGAGGTCCATAAATAGTATATTAAAATATCAGCCTGTACCATATACTATTTACAGTCTTCACATGTCTCAGCCCTACAAAACTAGCAGGGTTTTCTTTCTGCCTGTTTCAACCTAACAGTTAAAAGAAAGCCCTGCATGCAGCTCAAAGTTGAAAATTGTTCCCACATATTTTATAGCAAAAAATGAAGAGGAAAATAAATATTGCTGATCAGTTACACCTGGGAAATTCAAGCCCCGAAAGAATTCTATGTCATATATAGAGCAGTCCTTATTTGCACTCCTTCAGTGAATAGAAATAGTTGAAATAATCACAGATCCCACCCCCACGTTTGTTTCACCCCTGACCTATGCAACTGGCCCGACGTCTCCTTAGCAAAAGTTTTCTTTCCATAGATCATTTATAGGGATTTCCGGTTAGAAATGGTAGATCATAAAACTCTGTTAAAATGAGGATGAAGGAAATAAAATATTTACCTACAAGGGCAAAGTATATGGGAGTCGAAACAATAAAATACGAGCAATGACAAATTTTGAGGGTGTGTAAAGGGAATGGAGAAGTTAGCATCTCTAAGAAAACTGAACACCAAGTACGAAGAGCCTAGAAAGTTTTAGAAGTTGGACGCTCCACCTACTACAGAAGGCAGAGATGACCATGGGGCTGATAGGAGAGACGTTTGTCAAGAGTGTGTCTAAGAAGCATTTAGATCCTCATACCTCTCAGCCCCTTTCATGGAATCAAAATTATTGCCTCTTCCCTACCTCACCAGGAAACCAGAGGTTTGTTCTCCAAGGAAATTGTGCTGGGAAAGTTCAACATCTGGGGGCATCGGGTAGAGGAGAAGGCGGGGAGAAGTTCCACGATGAGAATGGGAAGTGAATGAAACTGCACATACGGAAGAAGATTCCCCCACTTTCCCCAAGGCTCAAGTCCTGACTGGCTGCCAAGTGGACACTCCCAGAGAGGAGATTAAATGTTTTTCTCCGGAGAAACTGAGTGGCCTTAGAGAAAAGACCCCGAGATACTCTTATTTGGAGGTCTTTGCCCACATACACGGAATGAAATTCACCTGGTGAGAAGCTCATCAAGCAAGGCTTATCATTAATTTTTAGTGCCTAGATCCTAAATGTGGGTAAGAAATGAGACCAAAATATAAAATATGGGGTGGGAGGGGGAAGAACTCAGGGGAAAACAGATACCCATAATTAATATCTCCAGGACATAAAAGAGAATATTTGATCCATAAAAGAAGATTTTATTAAAAAGAAAAATTCAGAGAACAAGGATGTACTTCCGGAAAATAAAATGTAATAGCAAAGATGTAAAATTAAATTGAAAGTGGAAGGTAAATCTCCAAGAAAGCTGATAAGATAAAGACTAAGAAATGAATAATAAAAAAAAGAAAAGACGGTAAAATTAAAGGAGAAGTCCAAGAAATCCAACATCTCACTAAAGGAATTCTGGAGAAAATATAGGGAACAATTTATCAAGAATATATACGTGAGAACATTTCCCAGAAATGAAAGACATATGTTTTAAGGTTGGAAGTCCCCACCAGGCTCCGTGCATGCACACGTGCACATGCACGCACACACGCACACACACACACACGCACAAGATATATCATGTGACATTTCAGAAAGGCAGTAAGGTTCTAAAACCTTCCAAAGAAAGAGGTGGATTTGGGGAGGGAAGGAGGGAGGAGCACAGGCAGGAAGGGAGAGGAAGAGAGAGAGGGGGAGAGAGAGAGAGAGAGAGAGGGACAGGGAAAGAGAGAGAGAGATTAACATAAACCAGGTCACTAATGAAGGACTGAAAATCAGAATGGATGGGGCTCCTGGGTGGCTCAGTCGGTTAAGCGACCAACTCTTTGTTTTTGGCTCAGGTCATGATCTCATTATTTGTAGGATCAAGCCCTGCATTGGGCTTTTCACTGACAGCTTGGAGCCTTCTTGGGATTCTCTCTCTCCCTGTCTGTCTACCCCTCCCCCGCTTGTGCTCTCTTTCTCTCTCTCTCTCCAAATAAATAAACTTAAAAAAAAAAAAGAAAATCAGAATGGCATCAGCCCTCTTAATCGCAATACTTGAAGACAGAAGCGAAAGAATCCACACCTTTACCATTCTGAGGGAAAATAATGTTCAAATTAGAATTAACAAATATATTGTCAAGCATTCGGGGTATCAAAAATTCACTTTGCAGTACCTTCCTCAAGAAGCTACCAGAAGACAAGCTCCATGAAAACCCAAGAAGTAAACAACAGAGAAGATGGCCTCTAGGATCCAAGATGAGAGAGGGGGTGAAAAGGCCTAGTACCACAGTTGTTCTGCAGGTCTAGAGAACAGTCTGTTTCAGACAAAACTATGGACAAGCTATTCTGACAAAACTTCTTACACAAACCAACAAGAAAGGCAGGGTCACATATAAAACATCGCCTTGGCTGTGTGCTGATAAACAAGAAGCTCAGGTTTTAATAGCTTCTCAGAGATAGGAGGAACCACCTAGAATATAACCGAGATCCCCATACAAATCAAGATCCTTAAAGAGCTACACCCGTAGTGCAAGAGCAGCCTGGGTAAAAATCCAGTTAGCAGAAAGAGGAGATGTCAAGGAAACTTGTCCAACTCACCCTGAGTTCTAGGTAAGGAAAATGTCTTCTTGAAGGGTTTGCGAAATCAGGAATTCCTCTCGCGTGTTTGGGGCCTGAATCAATACTACCTCTGTGGTTCTGAGAAGCCTCAGACCCAGAAATTTACAGGAAGTATTCATAGGTTGGTAACTTCCTGAGGATCAAACACTTTCTGAAGGGATGCACCTTCAGTTCAGGCCGTGCAGAGTTTCCACAGTTAATACCCTATCCAACCTGAGCTCACAATCTAAAATTGCAAAACACACGTGGAAATGCTATACACAAGAGTCAGCTGGGAAAAACTAGATCTGCCTTCAGTATCTTCAGGTAATGGAATTATTGAAATCAGAAATTAAATGAGCATGTTTGAAATGGTTGAAGACACCAAAGAATCGAAAGCTGAAGAAACCAATAAAGTAATACAAAACAAAATGGTAAATTTGAATAAATTCCCAATCAGTCTACTATATATTACATACATAATCAGTATAATAATAAAACTCAATGGACATTTTAAACAGAAACTGAAAACTGAAAAAGAATTAGTGAACTAGAAGGTGATCTAAAGAAATTACTCAAAACACAGCACAGAAAGACAAGGAGAAAAGAAAGGTGTTTAAAAAACTTAAGACGTGAAAGATAGAATAAGCATAGCATATATCTGATTGGAGTTTAGAAAAATAAATGGGAGGAAGCAGTATTCAAACAATTAGAGGTTTCCAGAAATGCTAAAAGACATCAATACTCCAATTTTGGAAGCCACGAAATCCCAGTTCAGACAACGAAGGAAAAGAAAATTCCACCTAGACTCGTTGCAGTGAAATTGTCAATTATTAAAGACAATGAGAGATCTTACAAATGCCCAGGGAAAGAAAAGGAGATTACCTACAAAGGAACAATAGTGGACTTCTCAAAAGTAGCAAAAGAAGTCGAAGGAAGGTAAACTTAAACTGCTACATACAATAATACACCCTACTGAGTTGTTATTCACAACTAGGATGAAATAAACCATTTTCAAAAAGCAACCGGTCAGAATTCAAACATAAGGATAAAAGACTCTCAGAAGAATATTTTGATGAAGGTTGGAGGAATGGGGAGGAGAATAGACAAATAGAGCAATTGCTTTGGCTCTAAACTTATCTGAAAGTGATTGCAAAGACATAAGTATGCAGATACTTAAAATGAAGCAAAGAAAAAAGTAACTTATTCCGGGAAGAACAGTAAGTGATGCGAAAAAAGAAATATTATCACTGTATTCAGTATTTGACCTAACAGCCAACAATCTTAGTCACAGTAAGATAAACCCTAAATACTGATATTTTAAGAACTTTTTTATCTTGAAATAGAGATACACAGGAAGCAAGAATAGTACAGAGAGGTCCCATGTATCTTTTATTCAAGTCCCCCCACTTGTTACATTTTACATGGCTTATCATAGACTATCAAAACCAGGACATGGGGCGCCTGGGTGGCTCAGTCGGTTAAGCATCCGACATCGGCTCGGGTCATGATCTCATGGTTTGTGAGTTTGAGCCTCACGTAGGGCTCTGTGCTGACAGAGTTTTGGATTCTGTGTCTCCCTCTCTCTCTGTCTTTCTCCCACTTGCACTCTGTCTTTCTCTCAAGAATAAATAAACGTTAAAAAAAATTTTTTTTGAAGACCTTCACCTGTTGAGGGACGTGAATGGTTGTTTCTAGGTTTGGGCTATTGCAGACTGGGCTGCTATGAACATATGTGTACAGGTTTTTGTGTGGATGTAAATTTTCCTTTCTCTGGGATAAGTGCCCACGAGTAAGTTGCGGGGCCATATGGTAATGTGTATTCAGTTTTTAAAGAAACTGCCAAACTATTTTCCTGGTGGCTGTATCATTTTACATTTTATATTCCCACCAGCAATATATCAGTGATTCAGTTTCCCTGCATCCTCATCAACATTTGGTATTGTCGCTACATTTTCCATTTTAGCTGTTCTCGTAGACGGGTAGTGAGATCTCGTGATGGTTATAATTTGCATTGCCCTAATGGCTAGTGATGTCGAGTATTTTTCATTTGCTTTATTTCCTATTTAAATATCATCTTCAGGGAAATGTTTCTTCAAGTGTTTTGCCTATGTGCTATTTAAAGGGTTTTTGTTGGTGGTGGTGGTTTTGGGGTTTGGTTTTGGGGTGTGTTTTGTTTTAGTTTTGTTAGTTGTTGAGATCATACGCGTGCAGCCATGTGCGAGGAATATTGGTGGGCGGGAGAGCCCTGGGTCCTCATTTTCCTGAGCGATCGATGGATAACGACTACAATTGAGAAGTTAAGAAGCTGGGCTCTAAGCACAATAGTTAGCCGTATGGCTGTGAACATTGGAAAAGAACAGCCTAGAGCATTTGGAGTAAAGAAAACCTCACGTAGAAAGGGTTGGGAGTAGAGGTATGCTGGTTTTCATTATAAGTTCTCGTATTGTTTCATGTTTTGAAATAAATACATGCAACATTTGGATAACTTTTAAAATTAAATTCTAAAACCTACAGCTTGTTATTAAAACCGTATCCAGGACTCTAACGTCGGGATCAGAAGATAGAGTTTATGTATTGATTGTTCATTGGCTGCGTCGTATAGCCTAGAAGATTTATGGATCTGATTCCTAAGGCACGTTACGTGCTCACAGTTAATCTCTGCCCACCGTCCATATCACATATCTCCACTTAAAAGCCTCCATCTTTTTGAATCCTCTTTTCTTAGTAGCGCTCCTCATGACAGCATGCATGTTCCCACACTTGCACACTTGAGACTTTATGTGCAGGGGTTGAAAGTATTCAGGCTAGGACGGAGATGGGACACAACCACATGGGCACTATACAGACACCACCTTCATCAACCATCCCCCTGTAAGCAGATCCTAATACAATTTCCCGAAGTTTTCTCACGTGTTTATATCACGTGAAGAAGCAAGAGTGGGATTTGGGTGCCCTTAGCTAATGAAATCTCTGCCCTGTGACTTTTGATGAGAAAACGATTTGTTGCCATGAACCAAGGAATAGTCAAAACAAAGCATCTGATGGACTTAAAAGGGCTATCTTATGGCTCGCTCACTTCGACTAGAACCTCGAAATTGGAAGAATGTTCTCACCTGCTGAAGACTGATGGTTACAACATTTGAAAATTACCCCTGTGCGTCTTGTCCTTGTGGAGAAAGCTCAGAAAGCAGTGGAAAGCAATCTCTAGTGGGGAATTGCCTGGAGGGTTTCAGGATATGGGCATCACTCGGTAAACCTCTATTTTTATCTGAGAACGCTCTCTATCTTTGTCAGTCTTAAATCATTTGTCTTGCTCCCTTTCACACGCATTCTCTCTGGATTTCTACGTAATTCTTCACCACCTTCCCTTTCTCTGTGTAGATGTAAGTACGGATGCCTTTTTACCACTTTTAAACAGATATATCCTTCTGAATATACGTACCTTTCCATGAAGTGCTTCTTTTTCTTCTCTATTTTTTCATCTTGGTTTTTTTTTTGGGGGGGGGAATTTCTTTTTTTGAATGCTTATTTATTTATTTTGAGAGAGAGAGAGCAAACAAGGGAGCGGCAGAGAGAGGAAACAAGGGAGCGGCAGAGAGAGGGACAGAGAGAATCCCAAGCAGGTCCCGCACTGTCAGCGCAGAGCCCGATGTGGGGCTCGATCCCACCAACTGCAAGATCGTGACCTGAGTTGAAACCTGGAGTTGGAGCCCCCCAGCTGCCCCTCTTGCCATTTCTTTCTTTGCACCATGGTTTCCATGTGTTTGATTGTGTCTCCCCCCCAACCTACTTTTTCCTTTTCATTTTAAAAAAATGTTTCTCCCATAATTTGTCATAATATAGAAAATAAGTAAATTTATTGTTGTTTTGTTAAAAAGATAAGCATACCATTTTATATTAATCACTGATAAAAATTAAACTGATTCGGTTTTTACCTACACAGCCTTCCCGTGACACGTGTGTCTATGCATTTGATTACATATGAAAATTGGCGACTATTAATAAAACAGAAATCGCCACCTCTCTTGAAACAACTCTTTTACACTTGCCCTCATGTTAAGAAGAAAATGTTTCCTAGGACCCACGCAATGTGAAGGGACTGAATATCTATAATATTTTTCAATTAAGGGTAAAACGTGTCTTCTGACGATTTTACCGTGAAGTAAGAACCATTTCTACAAGGGACCAGAGCAAAATGCTTCAAACAAATGCAGCTGTGGTGACGCAAGACATGGGGTCTCTATGTGACCTTTAAGCCATTCTCCACAAGTACTGTATATTGAACCTCAGCTATAGAAAGGAATTCTCTGGCAAGAACACGCACTACGGTTACTCTGTGTTGTTGAAAAAGAGCAGAGCCAAATATTTTGACAAGGCACAGTAAGGCTAAAACATCCTTTTGTTAAAAATAAAAAGGAAGGGTAAATCTTCATGACCTTGGATTTGCAGTGGGTTCTTAGATATGGTACCAAAAGTATGAGTAACAAAGGAAAAAGATAGATAGACTGGGTTTCACGAACACTTGGAACTTTTGGATATTATTTAACAAGTCAAATGAAAAGACAGCCATCAGAATGGACAAAAATATTTCTGAATAGTATATTTAGTAAGTATCTAGTATCCATAATACATAAAGGACTGTTCTTACAGCTAAAACAAGCAACAGCTCAGTTAGGAAATGGACAAAGGACTTGAGTAGACATTTCGCCGAAGAAATACTAATAGCCAACAAGCACATGAAAAGATGCTCTGGGCACCTGGGTGACCTAGTTGGTTGAGCATCCAGCTCTGGCTCGGTTCATGATCTTGCGCTTCGTGGGTTCCAGCCTCCCGTTGGGCTCTGTGCTGAACAGCTCAGAGCCCGGAGCCTGCTTCGGATTCTGTGTCTCCCTCTCTCGCTGCCCCGCCCCCACTCATTCTCTCCCTCTCTCTCTCTCTCCCTCTCAAAAATAAATAAACATTAAAAACATTTAAAAAATAAAGAAACGATGCTCAACATCATTAGTCATTAGGGAAATGCAAACAAAGACCAAGTGAGGTATCACTTCATACTCCTGAAGATGGCTATGATAAAGCAAAAAAATGGAAAATGACAACCGTGGGTGCGTATGTTAGAGAAACTGGAACACGTGTGCCTTGCTGTCGGGAACGTAAAATGGTTCCGCCGTCGTACAAAACAGTTTGGCATTTACACAAAAAGTCAACATAGATTGAACACATGACCCAACAGTTTCCCTGCCCGGTATATACCCAAAAGAATCGGAAACAGGTGCTCAAAAGAATTCTTGTATGCGAATGCTCATAGCAGCGCTATTTGTAACACCAGCGGGTAAAAACAACCCAAACGTTCATGAACCAATGAATGGGTAAAGAAATTGTGGTGTATGCCTACGGTGGCATACCATTCAGCCATAAAGAGCATGAAGTACCAACACGGATGAACTTTGAGAATAGTTTGCTAACCAAACGAAGATAAATACTAAAGGACACGTATTCCATTTTTATGAGACATCCAGCGTAGGTGAATGTATAAAAACAAAATACAGAGCGGTAGATGCTGGGACACGGCGAGGGTGAAATGGGGGTCACTGCTGAACTGGGCATGAGATTTTATTTTGGAGTTTGGGAAATAAAACGAGGTGGTCGTTATACCCCATTGCGAATGCACTAAATGTCATCACATTGTTTGCCTTTAAATGGTTCATTTTATGTCATGCACGTCTCACCTCATCACAAAAGGAAATCGGGAGGATGTTCAACAACTAAATAAATACAAGTAAATAAATATAATTCATTCTGAGTTCCCCAGAAGCTGACCCAGAGTCCAGAATTTAATGCCAACTCTGAGTCAGAGCAGACTTGAGACAAGGATTTACTTGGGAAGGGAATAAAATATTCATAGATAAATAGAGAGGAAGCGAGACAAAGGAGAGAAGGCACTCAGGAGAAGATTCCTTATCAAGTAAACTACCCTGGTACCGTCTAACCCCACTGTGCCGACTGTGTGTGTACTGACAGCACATGCCCTCGAGTGATCCGAGCCAAATGACAAGAGAGCCGGGGTATTTATATAACAACTCCGGATAGTCATCCGTTGAACACTTGCTTTCAAGGTGAAGCTATTTCCCCAGCGCTGCTGGCATGCCACATGGGCAAGAAAGACACTCCTGTAGCCGGAGAAACCCATCCAAGAAAAATAACGTGGGATCTCACAGTTTGAAGCCAGGCCAGTGTTCATTGAAGCGGTGAGGGTTTTTGTGTTTTTTTGGTTTTTGTTTTTTTTTTTTGTAATTTTTTTTTAAACGTTTATTTATTTTTGAGACAGAGAGAGACAGAGCATGAACAGGGGAGGGGCAGAGAGAGGGGGAGACACAGAATCCGAAACAGGCTCCAGGCTCTGAGCGGTCAGCACAGAGCCCGATGCGGGGCTCGAACTCACTGACCGTGAGATCATGACCTGAGCCGAAGTCGGACGCTCAACCGACCGAGCCACCCAGGCGCCCCTTTTTTTTTTGGAATTTAAATACACCGATCCGAGAAAGAGCCCTAGGATGGTTGCTTCCTCGTCGCTAATATTTTGATGGGTCCAAGGTATGCCTGCTTCAGAGAAATTAGGGAGAAGTTGCCTCTCATGAGTGTAGCGCGATTCTACTCTAATAGATTTTCTTTTTACTAACCAGAATTGCCTCCTGTATTTATAGAAAACATGTAAGTTACAGGCGGATCCTTTTTTTATTTGTTTTTTATTTTTTATCCGGATCCTTTGGAAAAGAGAACGATTTTCAGCCGTCCCTAGGAATAAGTCTTGGCAACGTGAGGGCTTCCGACACTCTAGTTGAAGCCGAATTTCTCCAACGCAGTAGTTCTCACCCGGGGGCGATTTTATCCCCAGAGGATATATGGCAACGTGTAAAGACTCCTTTGGCGGTCACCCGGAGGGTGGGGACGCTACTGGCATCTAGTCGGTAGAGACCGGGGATGCCGCTCAATGGTCTAAAGTGCGCAAGACAGCCCCCCCCCCCCACAAAAAATGATTTGATCTAATATATCAATAGCGCCCAGGTTGAGAGACCCCACTCTAAACTAGCACTGTCAAAGAGAATTCTCTAGGATGATATTTTACACCTGTGCCATCTCATACTCGAGCCACTAGTCACGTGTGGCTCTACAGCACTTGACATGTGGCTGGCGAGACTGTTTGCCAGATATGATGCAATATACCGAGGGAATAAATGTGGCTGTATCTTTGCAGCCTTTGAAGCCAGGGGCCATGGTCTAGCAGAGGAGACACATCCTTTAAAAAAAAATTAACTGTAGGGGCACCTGGGTGGCTTAGTCAATTGAGCAACCGGCTCTTGATTTCCGCTCAGGTCACGCATGATCTCACAGTTCCAGAGTTGGAGCCCCGAGAACTCTCTCTCTCTCCCCCTCTGTCTACCCCTCCTGCGTGCTCTCTCTCTCTCTCTCTCTCTCTCTCTCTCTCAAAATAAATAAATAAACTTTTAAAAAGTCTTGGAAAAAAATAAAATAACTTATTGTAAAAGAATGTGGCGAGTGTTATAATAGAAGATGAATAAGCTGCTAAATTTGAGGCGTCAGGACTCAGACAGACAATTAACAGTTCTCTAAGGCAGATTTCCACTCTTAGTTCAGAACACTCTGATGTGTTAAAGCGGTAGTTCCTGCAAAAAAAAAAAAAAAAAATTAATCTTTAGCCATGTAACCCATTGCTTTATCTTATTTTACCCCTTTGTCAGAAAATACATAGAAAAGACTGGAATCGGATGGGGAGTTCTGCTTTATTTAACAATCCTATCGAATTTCTCAAAATAGTTTACCAAGGAAGTCTATTAAAGTATTGATTTTTTCATAAAGGATAATACAAATGGCATGACAGTCTCTTTAACATTTTAATCGAGCTTAAAATTAGTCTTGCATTTGAAGCAATCTTGCCCAGGAAAATTGTTGGAGAACTTACGGAAAAAAACTTCACATAAAAAATTGATGGGCCACCTAGGCTGTGAGAACATTAAAATCTGAAACTGAAATATGGTTGGCCATTGTCACATCTTTCTTTGAAGCTTAAGTAACTCAATATTCCCAGTAGGACACCCAGTGATTCAAAGTGATACACACACTGTCAGCTCATTTCCCTTCCCCGTGTGTCGGTCCAATTTGTACCCACAGAAATACGTTGAAAACCCTATTAGTCTTGACTCCTTGAACCTACCAAAAAAAAAAAAAAAGTCACCTAAACAAATAAATTAATGATAACCTAAGATAAAGAAACCTTTTAACTTACACCGGCCCATAAGAGGCAAAAGCCAGTTTATGGATTTAGAAAAGGAGAGAAAGGAGATTGGCCGCACAGCAGCGATCCAGATAATAATGTGTTTTCTCTGTGCACCGAAAAACCATATTGGCAGGCTAAATCTTTCTTATAAAAGAATTCCAAAAAATGTGCAGATACTCCCCTTCTAGGAGGTGAGATTTCATCTTCCCTCTCCCCGGAGTATGAGCTGAACTGGGTGACCTGCTTTCAAAAAAGAAAGAAAAGGAAAAACAACTTTACAATGGAAAAGAAGCCTGGCAGGCACCACCTTGACTAAGGTGGTCAAGTTTAACATCACCCATGACAATCATGTTGCTATCACATCCTCCCGGGTAGAATGTGATGAGAAGGGCAAGCGCCGTAACCTCGGCCTCATCATGAGAAAACCTCACTCACGACTTTACAGGCATTCTGCGGTATACCTGACTTGTCCTCTTCCAGAGTCGTAAGGCCATGAAAAACGAGAAAAGACTGAGAAACTCTCACACCAGAGGGGACCAAAAAGACCTGGTGACTAAATGCAATGTGAGATCCCAGACTGGATCCTGAAACAGAGAAAGGACATAGGTGGGGAAAACTGGTGAAATCTGAAGAAAGCCTGTTGTTTTGTGGATAGCGTCATGCCAGCATTTATTTAAAAGTTTAGATGAAACATCCCTTGGATATGTAAGATGTTATCATTAGAAGTTGTGGCTCAGGAATCTGGCAAAGTGTCAGATACACAGGTACCTTTTTTTAAATAGAATAATGGATAAACAGATAGGATTTATGTTTGTGTTTTATTAAAGGCTAATTTTCAAGAAAGTTCAGATCAGGACAACTGTACAAATATAAAATGAATATGTGCCAAAGATTTCATTAAATCAGTAACTAATGAGTGCATCAGTGAGATGTTGCAGGAGGTTCAAAGGAGGGTCTGAAGAACAGACACACAAATAAACAGTCAGGAATGCTGATGAGCATTTGATAACAGAGGCAGTAAGGCTGAACACCGGCAAAGAGAAGTCAATTGCCTTCCAGGAGGCAAACGCATTTGCATTTCCATGAACCAGAATCTTCTGTGTTACCATGAGCCCTCCACAAGTTGACTTCAAAACTCCACAGAGGTAGCAAATAGCCAACCAAGGACTAAGGTGTAGACCCTTAAGACTCCCAATGGTTTTGTTAGACGACATGCAGAATTCCATGGAAAACGCCCACAGTACTCTCTTAATCATTTCAGAGTCTTCCGCGATTGCTTTTAAGAGGTTTATGTGAGGAGTTTGAACCAAATTGAATTGAGTTGAATCAAAAATAAGGACAGCAGGCATTTGTTTGCATAAATTCAAACTAAACTCAATGCAGATACTAATGTTTTATTATATACCAGATCATAATTTGGCTTTTGTTTGTTTTGTTTTCTTTATTTCACAGTAGTGTGAACAAGAAAAACTACAGTTTTAGATTTTTTAGAAACTATAAACTGAAAGCAAAACCAAAATGTCAAAATATTTACCAAACCTAAATAGAATTTCTATACTTTTAGATGGTACCCCTGGCTTGCTTTTTATAAACTTTATTTTATTGTTTTTGCTTCCTTCATGATTTCCAAGCTAGTTCACAAAATGGTATGTCATTAGCTCGGTTTTGGACTTTGGGTCTATTTTTAATTATCCAAGTAACTGTGAAAAAGTGTATTGACATCTCTGTGTCTCGGTTTCCTCATCTGTAAACGTAGAATGGTTGTTGTAAGAATTAAATGGATATCCGTGCCAAAAAAAAAAGAAGAAGAAGAATCTTAAAGTTTCAGTTAAGGAAGATGAATAATCTCTGGAGTTCTGCTGCATAACATTGCACCTTTAGTCGACAGTAACACACTGCACACTAGAAAATTTGTTAAGACGGGAGACCTTGTCTTAAGTGTTCTTACGACAATAAGATAAAATTTTAAATATGCCAGTATCTAGAATATATTAAGAATTCTCAAAACTCAACATTGAAATAAAAACAATCCAATTAGAAAATGAGCAAATGAAGAGACCTTTGAACAAAGGATATATAGCGATGGTAAAGAAGCACATGAAAAGATTGTCAGCCACATTATCCGTCGGGGAAATGCCAGTTAAAATCATAACGAGATAGCCCCACACACCTATGAGAATGGCGAAAACCAAAAATAGCAACAGTACCAAATGTTGGCAAAGATGCAGAGAAAATGGATCATTCATACGTGGCTGGTAGAAATGTAAAATGTAGGGGCGCCTGGGTTAAGCTCTGACTTCTGCTCAGGTCATGACCTCATGGTTCCCGAGTTCAAGCCCCACATTGGGCTCTCTGCTACCAGCACAGAGCCCGCTTCGGATCCTCTGTCCCCCCTCCCCTTCTCTGCCTCTCCCCCGCTCACGCTCTCTCACTCTCTCAAAAATTAAACATTCGAAACAAAGGAATGTAAAATGTACAGTCACTCTAGAAAACAGTTTGTTTTCTGTAACACTAAACATACAACTGTCACACAACCAAGCAATTGCACCCTTGGGCATTTGTCGCAAAACCCGTGCAAAAATGTTCACACCGGCTTTATTTGTAATAGCCAAGAAGCAGAAACAACTCCGACGGTTTTTAGCAACGAATGGTTATACAAGCCACGATACGTGCGTACCATATGGTACTACTCAGCATTAAAAAGAAATGAAATATCAACGTATGCAACAACTTGGGTGAATCTCCAAGGAATTATGCTGAGAAAAAAAAAAAAAAAAAGCTAATCTTGAAAGGTTATATACCACACGAGGGCATTTACGTAACATTCTTAAAATGACAGAATTATGGAACGGAGGACAGATTAATGGTTGCCAAGAGTTAGGAACAACGGGGATAGGAGAGAAGTGGGTGTGGCTCTAAAAGGGCAGCACAGCACCGATCCTTGTGGGGTTAGAACTAGTCTTTACCTCGATTTCATCAACATCGGTATCCCAGTTGCAATATTGGACTAGAGTCTCCCAAGGTGTTACCTTTGGGGAAACTGCTCAGAGGTACCTTGGATTTCTCACAACTGCACGTGCATTTATAGTTATCTCAGAGTATAATTGTAGACAGCAAATAAAATCAAATAAAAAGAATCCAGGAATTTTAGGACTTCAACATTCATTTTATCTCACTTACCTTACCGATAAGAAAACTGAGGCACAAGATGTTAAAATGACTTGGTTTCCTGCTGCATTTAAGTTCTTTTTCCTAGTATCTGTCACTCAGCTCTAAGCTTCTGTGATAAAGAAGGTATGTTGTATCGCTTCGGCCTGCATATTACTTCACGTAATAGTAGGCATAGATTAACACTCTTTAAAATTTGTGATCTGAGTAAATAGGAACGGGAGAGGTGGACTTGAATATGGAAACATTATATTAACGTGTTCTGCTCTGCTGTAAATGTGCACGTATACAGTATACAAAAGATCCATTCAAATTATTTGACTCGATTAAGAGGTTTTTAAAAGGTGATAACTTATGGGGTTTTCCTTGATTTTTTTTTACGTTACTTATTTTTGAATAGGTGATCATTTTCATGGTTCAGAAATTAAAAGGTATACAGTCCGAATTCTTCTCCCCATCTCTACGTGCTGTCCGCTCAACCAACTTCTTGTGGGCCCTTCGGGAGATTTTTATGTTCGTTTCCTATGGTTGCCATAAGAAAATACCAGCAACTGGACGGCTTACATAGCAGAGATCTATTGTTTCATGGTTCTCGAGGCCAGAAGACTCAGATGCAAGGTGTTGCAGGGTTGTTTCTTTTGAGGGCATTGAGGAAGAATCCGTTCCATGCTTTTCCCTTAGCTTTTGGTTGTTTGCTGGCAATCTTTGGTGTCCCTTGGCCTGTAGATCTCTTTCTTCATCTTTACACGCTGTTCTCGCTGTTTGTGTGTGTGTCTCCAAATTTCTCCTTATAAGGACAAGAGTTATACTGGATTCAGGCCCAACCTAATGATCTCATTTCAACTTGATTGCCTCTGTAAAGACTCTGTTTCCAAATAAGGTCACATTCTGAGGTCCTGAGTGTTAAGGCTTCAACATTTGAATTTGGGAAAGGGACACAATTCAACGTCTAACAAAAAGCTTAGCCATTCTCATAATTTCAGCAATACCCGGAACATATAGGTTTTCAATGCAGCCTTTTTCCGAATGTAAGCGTGAGTTTCATAAACTAGAATTACAATATCTAAGACCTACCAAGATAGTGTTTAAATTGTGAGTACCCTATAAACTCCAAGTGCCTTGAAGGCAGGATATATTAAAGGAGGAGGGGTGACCTTCAAAGCTCATATAAAAAAACAGACACTTAAGACTAAGCTAAGGATAGATGAAAAAAAATAAGTGTCTATGCATTTGAGATCAAGGAGGGTCCCTCATTGTCCAGTATTAAAACATTCCATAAAGCTTCTGTAACCCATCTCATATAGCAGTAGCACAAAAAGAGACAAATAGAGCACTCAAACAAAATTGCGAGTCCAGAAGCAGATCAAATTGTCTTTGGAAACATTATGTGGCAAAAGTGTTATTTTAATCCAGCGGGGGGGGGGGGGGGGGGGGAGTTGTTTTATGCAATAAATGCTGCCAGCACTTTTTGCAGTCCCTCTTGGAGAACACAGTTTATCTCCTAGCTCATGCAGTATAAAAATAAATTTCAAGGGCATTAAAGTTTTAAATATAAAAAGAAATATCCTTGGGATGAGGAAGACCTTTTCTAAACAAGACAGGAAAATCCAAAGTGATAAGGAAAAGATAGACCTGTTTACTGTTTACTACTTAAAAATAACCAAAAAGTCCAAAGACAAATGATAGGCTACACAGATATGGTTTTCAACGTAAATGACAAAAAGGATAGATACATACCCCGAATATATAAATACCTCCTCCGTGTTAATTTCGAAGGTGAACAACAACCAGATAGAAAAGTGGTCAATGTAGCAATATGCAGTTCACAGAAGAAGATACCCAGGTAGCAGGGGTGGGGGGGGGGGGCAAAAAAAAACTGTGGAAAGATGCTGAACCTCATAGTAGTCAGGAAAATGAAAATCAAGAAATAAGACACCAGTTTCCGTTCAAGAGATGGACAAAAATTAAGAACGGTAACTTCTAATGAGGGCAAAGCCCACTCTCAGGCATTGCTGCTGGGAACATAAATTGTTATGGTGTTTAAAGAAAGAAATGAGGTATTATCTATTACATTTTTTAAATATACCTACCTTCTGATCTGTCACTCCATTTCTGAAAATCAATTCTACAGAAGTAAAAGCCCCAGTATGAAAGGCTCTGTGTAGACACTACTTTTGTAGCATTGTCAGTAGTGGTCAAAAATTAGAAATAACGTAAATACCCATCACTGGAGGAATTATTGAATAAGATTATGGAATTATGGTGGCTTTGCAGAATGAATTACTTTTCAGTCTGGTTAGATCTGTGCCTGCTCTCCTGAAGGGATAGTCATGGTGTCTTCTTAACAAAGTTTCAATAAACATATGAACCCATTTAAAAAATAAAAAAAGACAAAATTAGGGGCACCTTGGTGGCTCAGTCAGTTAAGGGTCTGACTCTTGATTTCAGCTCAGGTCATGATCTCACGGTTCATGGGATCAAGCCCTGTGTGGGGCTTTGCGCTGAGCTTGGGGCCTGCTTGAGATTCTCATACCCTCTCTCTCTGCCCCTCTTCCCCCCAGCTGGTGTGCACATGCGCTCTCTCTCTCTCAGAAACAAAAAACAAAAACTCAAAACAACAACAAAAAAAATAGATAAAATTAATCCTCTGGGATCACATGGCCATGAGGTAGGAATGGAAGGATATATATTTATTATTAATATTGTTACCGTGGAGGCTCAAAGGAAAGAGAGGGCAAGAAAAATAAGACGGGGCACAAAGTATCAAATTAAAACAAACAAATGGAGTATAAATATTACCACATATTATTATATGTTATTATATATTATATATTTATGTATATAAATATATATATTATATATTTATTATTATATTATATATATAAATATATATTATATATTTATTAGTATAAATATTACCACATAAATATTACCACAAATAAATGGAGTATAAAAAACAAACAAATGGACTATAAATATTACCACATATTATTATATGTTATTATATATTATATATTATATAATATATAATATATATTTATATATAATATATAATATATATTTATTATTATATATAAATATATATATTTATTAGTATAAATATTACCACATAAATATTACCACAAATAAATGGAGTATAAAAAACAAACAAATGGACTATAAATATTACCACATATTATTATATGTTATTATATATTATATATATCAATATATATTATATATATAATATTTATAATATATAATATACATTGATATATATAAATATATAATATATATTTATTATTATATATAAATATATATATTTATTAGTATAAATATTACCACATAAATATTACCACAAATAAATGGAGTATAAAAAACAAACAAATGGAGTATAAATATTACCACAAATATATGAGCATTCAACACGCACATGGGCAAGTCCTGTAAGTTAACGTGGAAAATGAAATACGTTAATGTATTATTAGAGAGTCGGATTGAGGACTTTTTCGTCTTTGAGTTGTTTCAAATGCAAATAATTGTCTCTTATTGTTTTCTTATTATATCTTCTTCTCTACAGAAATACGGAGTAGAGAACTACGTATTTCTCGAGAAATACGGAGCACCTGCCATGTGGGCGCTCAGTTAGTAGTGGCTCTTAATTATCAGTGATCATGAAGAACTCCCCACCTTGAGATGTTTTGGTTGACACCTGGCAACACCAGGTTTGCCTATATTTTCAGCCCGAATGTCATTAATATTATATAACTCGTCAACTCGAGTCGGTAAGCAGCGCTGTTGAAAGAGGACCATCTAGTAACGAATACCTGGAGGGGCCCCGGGAGGGAAGGGTGGCGCCTCGGGTACAGATTCTGACTCCAGACAGGCCCCCAGAGGACCTCTCCAAGGAGCAGAGTCCCTCCCTTCCTGTTCCTTGACCTCTGACCTTAGTTCGGCCGGTGGGTTTCAGCCCAAAAGGGAAGGAGGCGCGAAAGCGGCCAGTTTACCTCGTCAGTCACCGAGGTAAAGTGGAGGTCTTGTGACAGTGGGGCAGCTGCCGGTGTGGCCTCCCCCGCAGGAGGGATCCTTGCCCTCAATTCTGGATAAAGCTCAGAGCCTGGACGTGCTCGAGCTTATGAGGTAGAAACTTTGACCACTGCCCCCAGAAGTTTCTATAATTAGCGTGCAACTTGTTAAGCAGTATACGACTCGTAAAAGGACTGCTGCAAGTTCACGCTGGGCCGGGTGTGAAAACAGGGCAAAGGGAAGCCTGGGAAAGTGCTGTGCTTTTGAATCATCTTCCCTAGTACCTAACTGGCCCACTTGTCACCCAGACGTACGGGGACTCAGTGAACAAATGAGCAACTGGTGGTAAATATATGGGCCCCACAGATGCCTGCACTTGTTCTCTGGGGTCTGTTTCTTTTAATACTCTCTTCCCCATCCGATGGAGGGAGTCCTGGACTATGAGAGTCCCGAGACCCGCATTCTGCCTCTAGGTCTGTGCCGCACTTTGAGTAAATCCTGGAAACCTCCGGTTTTCTCATCAGTAAACCGAGAGGCTTAGCTGGATGATCTCTAAGGTCCCTCTAGCTCTAGATTTCGTACTTGGGTACTTTGTTTATGGCATCGCGTGGTAGCTTTTCATCTTAAATTCCGGGCCTGGCCGGCGACTCTAAGTCTAAGTCTAAGTCTAAGTATTTTCAAATGCTTGCAGAGCAAGGCACTCGTTCTAGAGCCAGTTTTGATATGTCCTTTTCTATCAGTGAAAAGGAGTTTGTGGGCCCGGTGAATCCTACCTCCCTGATTCTTGTGAAGCCCTTTGAGCATTACGAAGTGCTCATCGTTGGGCCACCGTAGCGTTCCGTTGACAATGTGATAATTCGGACGTGGTTCTGTTCCTTCCTAGTCACTTATTATTTAATGCTCAGAGGTTGCACCTCTGCAATAATTAGAGAGCTCTGTGTCCTATTTGTTATAAATCGCTTCATTTTCTTAAAAGCAAATCATCTGGCTACACAGAGTGTGGTTCATGGACAGCACGCCTCAGCATCACTTGGGAGCTTGTTAGAAACGTGGAATTTCAGGCTCCATCTAGAACTGTCGAATCAGAATCTTCAATGTAACAAGGTCCCTGAGGAATCTGTATGCACGTTAAAGCTGGAGAAACACCACAATATCACACCTACGTCTATGTGCAATCACATTCAAGGCCGAAGAGAGAGACAAGGGTGTAACCAGAAGTTCTCAGATGGAGATCAGTGACAGCCTTTACCTCAGTGACCTTTAATGTTCTCATCTGTATAAAATGGACCCTAAACACTATTTCACAATATTTTTCTATTCGGGGATGCCCGAGACTACCTAGAAAGGAAAGAAAATCACCCAAGTTGCAATCACTTAAGAGCTTTCCCTTTCTCAAGAGGGGGTGTGATTTCCCAGGCAGAATGCCTAAACGGAAAACGTTGTGAAGGAGAAGGTAAAAGGACTCTGCTGGGCACTAACAGGGAGTGGCCAGAAAATACAAGGCAAAGAAGAAAGAATGAATGACGAGCTGAGCAAGGGAAAAAGTCAAAGATAGGGGCGTGGCTAGCAGTCTTAGGAACTATTCAGGATGCTGCCACAACCTGGTATGAACCCTACCCCTTAGAGTTTCAGCGAGGAAGAGGTTCATGATGACGTAACCAAAGAGTTTCCAGCACAAACTGAGCCAACCATGGGATCGTGGTGAGCTGAGATTTAGGGAAGTGGGGATCAAGGACAGAGAGGTAGAGAAATGGGGCGGTAGCTGGAGAGGAATATGGAATACCCAAAGCCGCCATGCTAACAATGAAAAGGCTAGGATTCTGAATTCATGCGCAAGTGATCTAATTAAAACGCACATTATCGTAGGAACTTGTGTGCTCACTCACGAAACGATAACCGAGAAGCATCTTTGCTTTTTAGAGAGGTCATTGTGGGTGAAAGTCATCTCCCCGTAGTGAGATGTTCTTTAGCGCCCTCTTTTTGTTCTTATCTCTGGTTTTTCTTAGTTTGAATTCTTTCTTCTTATCATGAAGATGACGCGGTAATTTTGTCTTTCCTGTACCTTATTTTAAAGACTTGTTCAAATTCCTTTGGCAGGTTTTCTGCTGAGTGTGTTGTGACAACTTCACTGAGATTTGCACTGGAAGTCCTCGAACTCACCAACCGTAGTTAGTTAGCCCATAGGCATTTTACTTTATTTTCCCCTTTCAAAGAGATGTGGAGGTGCCACTGTAGGGAAAGAAGGAAGAAAGGAATTCAAAAAGCAAAATGGAAGAAAATTTGGCTTATGGAAGAGAGGTCTTTCTATTACAGGGATAATAATGCCGATAACATTTATACACTCCATGTACATATAGAGCGAAGGAGAGCAAATTCTACCTTCCAGCAATATGAAATTGTACTCAATTAGGGATTCACCTAAAGAGAAGAGTAAGTCCCTATCTAAAGCGCATTACTCAAAGATTGCCACTCTTCAGAACTCTTCCTTCCTCCTTAATATCATCTTTCTCTGATGATTCACAGGACGCTCAGTTATCTTCCAGTATTTTCTGTCACTTTTTATAAGGAAAATTATCCAGACTGTATCCAAGGGAGTGAATCAAACAGTGTGCCAGTCTTCTCCCAATTTTGCCCTGTTTTTATTCTCGAGCGTCCAAGGCAGCTTTGAAAAACAAAAGTCACCTAAAGACAGCTAGAGGGTATGTGCATCAGAGGAAAACGGAAACCCCACCTCTCTTAAGCCAATTGATCGTTTTCTAATCTGAACTTGCATGTATCATGTCTTTGCTCACTTTATGGACGCATACATATGAACCTCAGGCTGCTCTTTGTGCTAGTTTGGAAAATCTTCTCTACTCCCTTCTACACTCCACCCTTTTTCCTTCCCCTCCTTCCACAACTCAGGCGTTGTTACTCATAAGCAGATTGGGGTAATCATTTTGATACACTATTGTTTGATTGATAGGCTCGTTCATTCCATCCATTAAGTATTAATGGAGCACATGCTAGGCATTAAACAGTATACTAACTGCCAAATTTAAGGTTGTGAGTGATAAAACCCATGGCTTTGAGTCACCTAGAGTGTAGTTGGCAAGACAGATGCGCAGATCGGTCACAGGGCAACACGTTCCATGTGAAAACAGAGGTTTGTGCCAAAGTCTATATATCCTGAGCTGGAGATGTCTCTGATGCTGCCCTGGCAAACCTCGTGGTCCGTTACATTATGATGTTGGGGGGTAAGAGGACAGTGGGAAAATCTGCTACTCTCATAGTAATTACCTGTGCATTTTGTGATATCTTCTTACCAAAGAGCTTATGGTCCACAGGAGCTCCCTGTCATGCCTTTTGGTAAGGAAATACCTAAGTTCTGCGTCGTGTAATTCCCTCGGCCTTCTTAGCTTTTGCCTTGCCCTTCACCTGCCAATACCCTAATCATCTTTGAGGGACCATCTCCCACAGCTCCTCTAGCCAGCGAGGCTTCTCCCTTCTTCCAACCGCTCTAGCTTCTCATTTGTACCGTATCTGTGCCAAATTGTGTTTGCTTCTGGAGGACATTTTCCATCTTTATCATTAGACTGTAGGAAACTCTCGGAGAGTGTATGTTTCCTCTGCGTAGCCCCCTGCGGTGTCTAGTGCATTGCCTTGGACGAATGGGCAGTAAAGAAATCCCAACAAGGAGACCAATATAACACCGTAGGTTCACTCTATTGGAGTTAAAATAAAACGAAAAGAAGAAAAAAATAAATCACCACAAATGTTAAGTTAAATTGCTCCCCGTTGTGTATTTAATTTTCCGTTGGCGCTCAGTGACAACACATGTTGAAACAAACTCCAAGGTCTAATCGTGTTTCTGATTATTATTTATTTAAGGAATGACATTCTACCCCATTTGAGTTATGTCCTTCAGTGACACTTTAGATTCAGTTTTATTTTTGCATTGTTTTAAATGTCATCAGATGATTCATATCTTGGGGCTGTTTTTAATATTCTTTGAATGGATATATGAAAGTAAGTAAGTGTCATCAGAATGCCATGCTTTTTTTTCAGTTCAGCGTTTCTGTGATGAAATATCTGCTGTAATTCTTTTCTAGATGCGGTCTCACAGATGATTTCAGAAGGAAGTCCATTTCAAAATGTCTCTCTGTTGTGTTTTTTTTTTTTTTTTCACTTCATAGAGAATCAATTCTGTTCCTTAAAACTGCAGCAAATGAGGAAGCAGATTAGACGGAGCAAACATCGTCAACTCCAAGACCGCCCCCCCCCCACCAGGAAATTCAAATTATTTATTTTGTAACTTGACCCGTCTTGTCTCTGGGGTGGGGAATTACCTTGATGCGGGGGTAGCCTGCACGTACCCCACCAGGCAATCAGTCCCAGGGGTCACGAAACAGGAAGGCTCCCAGACCAGGGCGCAACGCTTGAAGCACACAGATTACTAAAATCGGTCAAAGCACACAGCGAGAAGCCATGGGGAAAGCTGCAGAGTGAACTACCCACACTTAGGACACAGTAGAAGCGGGCTGGAAGGACCCCACTGCTTGAACTCTGGGGTACACGGTGTTTATATGTCTTCTCTCTACCGCGTCCGCTTTCCCCACCCACAGCGTGCTTACATGGACCAGAGCGGTGTCTCTAGCGAGAGAGGCCACACCTGGTGTGCCTGGGCCAATGGCACACGCTTTGTCGGAGACGGGGACAAGTATGCGTGGCCACAGCCGTCGTTTGCCGGGGAGCCTGACAAATCACCATGTCATTCCTGGGCAGAGGGCTCATCAAGCTGGAATGGGTGTCACCAGTGGGTAGTGGAGTTAAGTCCTTATGAACATTAAGTGCACAGGTGTATTTATGTCATCCTGAATATTTAGTGCCTCTTGTATATTTAGTGTCTCTTGTAGATTTCGTCTCGTGTCTCTCTAGTACATGATGAATATTTAGTGCCCAGCTGCCTCATGAATATTGGGCATCTTTTGGCCTTTCCATCCCTCACTCTGTTTAGCACACACATGCTCTACTTGTTAAACTATTTACTCTAAACTTAACACATTCCGTGAATTATGCTGATGTCTAGCAAACTTTTTCTTGCCGGCTCATTATACCTAAAGCGTCTTAAAAGGTGTTACCCAGTGTTTTACACGCTGCAACTTATTCATCTACAGTGACTGAATATTCACAACAGCAAATACCCATTCTAACCCGATATGTAGTCTTTGTTTATTTCTCTTGCACATTTCCTTTTGACCAGAAGTCCTTGGCTATTAAAAAAATCAAGGGCCATACTAGAATGCTCGAGCTGGATCTGATGCTCACTGCCCCACCCCAGTAAGCCTTGTAAGGACATGAAGAATGCTTTTCTCTGTTTTTTTTTTTTTTTTTTTCCCTCAGTCAGGATGTGACACTAATAACTCTCCAGCCCGGTTTTAACCCTTAGGTGGGCTAATTGGTTTTACCTAATCTGGACTACCTGAGGTTATCCCTGGGCCATCCGGCTCACAAATAACTGTCTTGGCTCAGAAGAATGAGTATATAGATGTGCCAAAGACACCCGCCACTGCTTAGAAAACAGTAGGAAGCCTGTGTTACATTTTTACTCCCTGGATACAAACCTCAAGAGCTCCCAATTGCCCTCAGGATAAAAGTGGCTTATAACCGCAGTGGTGTGCTGGAACCAGCTCAGAGGGGCTCCTGGGTGCCAAGTGTGTGCCTCTCTGTCTACCGAATTCTTCATTCGGTGGCATCACGTCGGGAACTTGAAGTCAGTCACGGTGGGAGCAGTTAGGCCACAGAAACTGGCAAACGCTGCCTTTGGGGCTGTGCCCCCGGAAGCCCCAGCGCTGGTTATTTACCATTTCCCAAGATTCCGCTGCTTGCGTGGCCCTCCATGCCCCCCAGTCCTTGCGACCCCCGCAAGCCGTATTCTTCTTTGCTCGACTCCACAACCAAATGAAGTGTCTTTGTTCATTCTTCTTCCCCTCCATGCACATGGCTCTGTTTCTTAGGAACCGGCTTCCCCTCCCGCCTTTGTTTGGCTGGTCTGCAGTCCCCTTTCAGACAGCAGCTCAGACAGACTCCTGAGTGTCCGACACGACTTCCCCGGCATCTTCCATGTGCCAACTCAGCCTCTGTATGTGGTATTTTAATTGTCCATGCATTTGCACTCCCTTCTAGGCTGGAAGCTTCTTGAGGTCCTTTTTGTGCTTTTTTGTCCTTTTATATACCCGCCACAAACTAGATAATCAATGTGTGAGCGAATGAATACTCAGTACTGGTTCATTTTGTACCAAAGTGATAACACATCTATGCTTTTATGTATTATATTCATATATCACGCACATTTTATATATCACCTTGCATGGTGCGGTGGCCCGAATGTTTGTGTCTGCCCCACCCCTGAAATTCATATGTTAAAATCCGAGGGGCGCCTGGGTGACTCAGTCGGTTAAGCGTCCAACTCTAGATTTAGGCTCAGGTCATGATCTCGTGGCGGGTAAGTTGGAGCCCGCATCGGGTTCTGCTCTGACAGTGCAGAGTCTACTTGGGATTCTCTCTCTCTCTCCCCGCCCCTCCCCGGCTTGCGATCTCTCTCTCTCTCTCTCTCAAAAATACATAAGAGAAATTTAGAAATAAATAAATAAAATCCTAATGCCTGACGCGATGGTACTAGTTGGTGGGGCCTCTGGGAAGTACCTAACCCTTGAGGGTGGAGCCCTCAGCAATGGAATTAAAGCCCTGCTTTCACAGCATCTGGAGCGTTCTCTAGCCCTTCCCGCCGTCTGCATTCACGGAGAAGAGGCATCAGCTGTGAGTAAGGAAGAAGACCCTCGCCCAACAGGACGGCTCTGATGCCTTGATCTTGGACTTCCCAACCTGCAGACCTGTGAAAACTAAGTTTCTGCTGTTTCTAAGCCACCCGGGCTGTGGGATTTTGTTACAGCTGCCCAAACGGGGACACTCGGGGAAAGGAACACAGAGCCACTGCCTGGCCTGGCCCTTTGAAGACAACCCTAATGTACAGGTGGACCAGCATCTGGCTGGTACCGAGAACCTAGAGCTAATGATTCTCCCCACCAGCTACCAGTTAGTACAGATTATAGTTCCATTTAAATAATGTGAAGTGGTTAGATTAGAGGAGACCTCCAAGGCAATGGCTCTCATGACCGTTAGCATCAACTGGAAACTTAAAAAAAGGTGCAGGCTGCATCCCAGTCTAATGATCTCAAACTCTGAGGGAAACCCACACATCCGGGTGTTGTTGTGGTTGTTGTCATTCCTAGCGATTGCGGTCCAGCCAAAGTTGAGCCCCATCTAAGTTCTCTCACTCGGATATTCTCCCCTCCTAGCCTAGGTAAGAATTAAGAGCAGAGATTAACAGCCAGCTTTTCCATACTCTTAGACACGCGTATCGTTTCATTGGCAGTTTGGGAATAGTTGCATATGTTAGCAAAGCTTGACTGCAAAACATTTCTCCTCCCACGCATCCTGATCCCATCTTGACACTGCATAACTGTCGGTGAAGGCAATTTCAACAATGAAGAAGTGGGAGAAATGACTTCGTTTTAGGTAAATACGTATGCGTTTAAAATCAAAAAGACATACGTAATGATATCATTTAAGCTTGTAAACGAAGGACAAGGCTGAAAATAAGATTCCTCTGTAATCAGATTTCTCAGCAGTAGAAAACATTGTCTTTTCTTTACAGCTATTAAACATATGGCTGAGAGAATCTTATTCTCCAAGCCTTAAGATTTGAAATCTGACTTCATATTAATGCATACAGTTCATTGCACCATCATGTGCTTTCTCATTAGATTTGAAGAGTGGCTATCGCTCCCTTTTGAAACTTAAAGGTAGTGGCTGTGGGATGTCAGTTCTATGATGCTCTCTCCTCGGCTCGATTGCATGATGATTGTTAACACACTAAAGTAGTTCTGTATTTCTTACATACTAATATCTATTTAAAAAAAAAAAAGGGTAAGACTCAAAATGGCCTGAGGAGCGTCTTTCTCCTTAACCTTTCTGGATTTGAAGAGGAAACACAATCTCTTGCAACTAGCTACCTACTTCTATCTTGAAAAGATACGGACTCGGTAGACACCATGGACGAAAAATGGGAATGAAAATCTCAAATGATGCAAAGGCCCACAAAAGGGTCACTGATGGGGGGCGGGGTGCTAATGTTCCTTAGGAGCCAACCCCAGCTCTGCATGTCCCCTCCCTGCTCTGCAGCTGTCGTGCTGGTTCTCAGAAGCTGCACATGGGTGGGAATCGTCTGGAGGGCTTGTTAAAACGCAGACTGCTGGTCCTCACCCCAGAGTTTGTTTTGTTTGGTCTGGAATGAAGCCTGAGCATTTGCTTCCCTAACAAGTGCTCAGGTGGCATTGCTGGTCCTGACAACACAAGTGGAAAACCACTGCTCTGCACAAAGGGAAGGCTTCTCCACTTCTAGATTCCCTTTTCCTGGGGAATCTCCTATGCGGAAGCTTGCTTTTTCCTTGCCTCCCATGATACTAACGAGCATATGGCAATAGCTAGTATTTCTTGAGTACCGAGCACCGAACACTGGGGAAGGTGTAGTACGTTTTGCGGATGGGGAAACGAATCAGAAATTTGCCAAAGGTCACATAGCTGAGATGAGACTCAAACCCGTGTCTGTTTGGCTCCAAAGCCCAGAACCTTAATTTGTTCCACATAAGCTCATTTTTTTTTCTCTCTCATTCGTCGCAACCAAAACATTCTGAATACGAGGCCGAGGGCAACGGTTGGACCGGTGGAAGCGGCCCCGTTGAGCAGGCAGGGCGCGGGCAGGGTAGCAGCAAGATAGGATCCTCAGCATCTTAGGAAAGGGAAAAGACAGTGACTGATTGCTCCTCCGAGGCCACCCTGTCTGCCATCGCTCCTCCCGCCCAGCATCTGAGAAGTAACCAAGACTCCTGTCAACAGGATCCAGAACTTTCTGTATGCAGGACAGTGTTGGGGCGATTGTTCCTGGGGATGTATCTGAGATCCTCACAGTATACGTGCAGATACTACTCACAGAATTCTTAGAATGACATAAATGTCATGTCAAGAGGGCCTTCGTGATGAGAGTCGCAAAAGAACTTCAGACCTTAAATTATACATCAGTTATTTTCTTTGTCCTTGCCGTTAAGTGACAGATCTTTACCTAAATGTTTCATTGATACTTTTCTTGAAGGAAATTCTGCTTCTTTTTTCAGTTAACACATTGTATTTATTCACTTACAATTTTTGCCTTAAATACAGAACATCCAATTACGAAAACGCCCTGAGGTTTGAGCGTTGCTGTTTTGGTTTTAAGAACTCTGACCTAGCCCTTGAAACTGAAATGGTTTGATACGTACGTAGTTAGAATTGAACCGTAAGCAATTCTGGAAAACTCAGGAGTTTCCATGTCAAGTCTTCTAGCCTTGGGTAAGATCTTACTTTAAAAATTGAGGGCTGCCTTTAGTTTATATGCAAAGAAACATAGGAAGTTTTGCAAAGCCAGTCAAATCCTGTGACTATAGTACACGCGTCTGATTACCCTGCTCCCGTTTGGAGTGTGAGATCCTGTGTACCGTTTTGTGGGTGCAGATTGGGGGTACCATCTAACGTCATGGAGGACAGATGCTTTAGATGGACTGTCCGTATCACTGGGAGAATTTCGAGACCGCTTCAGGGGTTGTCAGAGGGTGCCCAAAAGCGCTAGCCCCCGTTCCCTACATTCGTAATCTGCTCAATACAGCATTCCTGACTGCCTCGTGCCCTTCCTGTCTCACCTTCCCATTCCCCACAGCGTGTCGTAGGATCATCCCCTAGACAACTGCTGGTACGCAAATCCTCTTTCATTTTAGTGGGAGCCCAGACCGAGGCACCATGATGGGCTTGGGTATTGTTACGCTCGGGCTTCAGTGGACATAGTTACATGTTGGAAATGTTACCGCATGCATGTATACATGACCTGTGTAATATTAAACCATGCGTTATTAGGACTCTTTGCTGACCGAGATTTCCGATCTGTGTTGGAAACAGTTAAAATTAAGACTGAAGAAAATTAAAACTGGGCAAAGCTCTTGCCTTAATGCTTTATTATCCAATTGCATAATTAACCAGGAGGAAAGGAAATTATTAGCAACTCCATCTTTAAATGCAACCGATGGCCAAGGAAGTCATGAAGAAAACTCTTTGTGTTGATAAACCAAAGGCCTGTTCTAGCAGACTTCTGTGTTTATTGTTCTGTTTCTGGCCATTTTATTCCAAACAAATGGACTTGCTTGTCATTATACCCCACCCTGGCCTAGCACAGGGCCCCCATTCTTTGAAACAGTAACTAATTCAGTTCCAGGGAGAATATGAAGAAGGCGGGTGTCTATAAAAGGACTGAAGGGAAAAGTGGGGCGCATTTCCATTGTGGATTCCATAGCAGTGGGAAGCTGACGGCAGAGCGTGGTGGGAGGTTTGAAGCATCACTTGGCTCTGTTTCGCGGGGATTCATGAGGTTCACATGCCACCCTGGAGAGCTGGCAAATGTTCTTTCTCACCTTCTTTGAGTTACACCTTAGATGATTCAAAGCCAAGGACTGATGAGCTCGACGTGGGCTGCTTGGCTTGTTGGTGCCTGCTGAGCAGTTTAGAGATTGAAAAGTCATCTCCACTGTAACCGATGGGGTAGTGTACGTGTTAAGCCAAGTGCCGTGGCCTTTAGTTGAAAATACTATAGAATTCCACACAATCTTTTGTGCAGAGGTAATGTTGTTGTCAAAGAATTGTGAAGTCAAAAACCCGTAGATGATTTTTTCGGATATCTAGAGGAACCTATGCCGTATTAAGTAATCATTTCGTAGGTATGAACTTATACACACATTTGGGGTTTGCAATTTTCATCTAGATTTTTTCAACCACGCCTTTCAGGGTAAATTGGGAGAAATCTATCGTTTGTGTCAACACATAACGTAGAGAAACATAAAAACCAAGTGACGTGTTTTATGAAAGAGGGCATAGAATATATCAGGCATGAGAACTTTGGGAACTTTGGATTCTATTTGGTTGTTGTTGGTTGTTTGGGGTTTTGCTTTTTTGTAGTTTCAGAAAAGATGGTTCTGGGAACAGTGCATGCCATTTGGGAAACCTAACACACACATAGTAGCGGAGTTAAAATACTGACTTGAGGGTTCATTTGAAAAATCTTACAGAATTTTTACATGTTGGGAATAGCTTTATATTCTTAACACATTGCACTCAGGGTTTCTATTCAAAGCAAAAACAACGGTGCGTTGACCTTGGCTCTCCTTTCACACTCTCAAATGACCCATTCCTTCAGGGTAGTGACTCTTCATCCTGATTTTGTGACACTTCAGACCATCTTTCATTTGCTATAGAGAGTTTTTTTTTTTTGAAGAGTCAGAAAATCATTTCCTTTAACTTAAAACACAGAGGAGTGAAATACAGATTATTTTGAAAAGAGATGCAGATCAAGAGGTTACGTTCAGTTGCTGTCCCTCTTTGCGTTGATGAAAGTGTTGTTTTGGCCTAGTTTCCTTATTTCACACGATTCCAGTAGTCTATACCCTCCTCATTTTCATGGGCCTCCCCGATATAAAAAAGTTACCAGACTGAATTACTTTCTTGCACACCGGAAACTGAGATAGCACTGTAGGTTAATTACGCTGGAATTCAAAATAATTGCAAATTTTTAAAAAGGCCCCAGAGTTGCCTTTGAAACGGTGCCTTTTTCCTCAGCCAGTTCAGAGATGGTCCTGCTCGTCAGAATCCCACTGGCGTATCTTTTGTAAAGTAGGAGACACTCGTTTGCAAAGTTCACTACTTGTGTGTTGGTGAGTGTGCATGTTGTATGCTCTGTGCCATCCGCTGCTCACCCTGGCCCTCCTGTTGGAACACTGTGATCGATACGACCAGTGTTACCTAAGGCACATGCCGACATTTAGTTTCAAAAACGGTGTTCTGGTTTACTTAGAAAACAAGCTGAAGAAACCAGAAGGAATAGCAGATCATGTCGGCCTTTTTCATACAGCCGCTCTTGAACAAAGATACGTTAAGTTGCAAAATGACTTAAATGGGACCCGAGGTGAGGGGTTAACAGCTCTACGGTAGCTTTCGCCTCTTTTCCTCCGCCGGCTTTTCTTTTCCTTCGCAACAACATTTTTACTCCTAATAATTGAAACTTCTGCTCCTTTTGAGCATAGGAGTTGGAGAGTGAGGGCCGGAAGGAAAGGCCAGGCAGGAGAGGTGTCCTGGTGCAAGGTGCTTGAGAATCACCTGGAGAGCTTATTATTGTTTTTTATTTTGTAATGTGAAATTTGTCAAATTGGTTTCCATACAACACCCAGTGCTCATCCCAAAAGGTGCCCTCCTCAATACCCATCACCCACCCTCCCCTCCCTCCCACCCCCATCAACCCTCAGTTTCTTCTCCGTTTTTAAGAGTCTCTTATGTTTTGGCTCCTTCCCTCTCTAACCATTTTTTTTTCCTTCCCCTCCCCCATGGTCTTCTGTTAAGTTTCTCAGGATCCACATAAGAGTGAAAACACACGGTATCTGTCTTTCTCTGTATGGCTTATTTCACTTAGCATCACACTCTCCAGTTCCATCCACGTTGCTACAAAGGGCCAGATTTCGTTCTTTCTCATGGCCACGTAGTACTCCACCGTGTATATAAACCATAATTCCATTATCCATTCATCAATTGATGGACATTTAGGCTCTTTCCCTAATTTGGCTATTGTTGAAAGTGCTCCTATGAACACTGGGGTACACGTGCCCCTGGAGAGCTTATTCAAATGCGAGGGGCGCCGCCTGGGCGGCTCAGTCGTCGAGCGTCCGACTTCGGCTCAGGTCATGATCTCACGGTCCGTGAGTTCGAGCCCCGCGTCAGCCTGGAGCCTGCTTCGGATTCTGTGTCTCCCTCTCTCTCTGCCCCTCCCCCGCTCACGCTCTGTCTCTCTCAAAAAACAACATTAAAAAAATGTTTTTAAATGCAGATTCCTGCCTCCCACCCCAGAGAGTCAGATTTAGCAGGTCTGGACAAGGCCTGAGACTGCGCTTCTAATGAGCTCCCAGGTGGCGCTCAGGCTGGCCAAGCACGGATCACATGCAGCACTGTCCCCAGGGACAGGGCAGTGAGAGAGCGAGGTCCGAGACGCCACGCTCAGGTGCCGAGAAAACACCTCCGGTTTCTCCTCTCTCTGCGGATACCTTTGTGTGATTTTTGGCAAGTTCCTTACCTTCCGTTACCGCAACTGAAAAGTAGGAGCGCGGCTGCTGATCAGGCGCCTTTCGAACCATGCTTCAAGGCATTCTAGAAGTACTACAGGGTGCCTCGGAGGCCAAAAGGGGCGTTGGGAGGAGGGGGTCAAATGAGCTCTTTCCTTTTCAAGGCTCCTGACCACCCCCACTTCAACACTTTGATCGTTTCTCTCTCTCATACATTCTACTTCTGAGCATGGTACCCTTTCAGAAAAGGTTTTAACACTTAAATTTGAAGGAAATGAAAAATCCCAAGTCTGGGAATGACTCATCGCTTTGAAAATGTACAGAACTAAAGACTTTGGATTGAGCGTAGTTCCAGAAATTCTCTGGTCCTTCCGAGCCTCCCAAGTGTGCTACACGAGCAGGAAGCAAATGCCTCCTTTCCGCCCATGAAGGTAAAACGTGATGCCATACGCCAGGAGGCCCGTTGCCTCGTGTGTTTCTAGCTACACACACGGACAGAGCAGAAATGGCAGCATCAGGCGTTTCTCTGCGGAGTCACATCTGATTCATTCAAAAAACCTAACCTTCCCCAAATAGATATTAATTACCTTCTGTTATAGAATTTTTTAGAACATAATTCTTAATTGTGTCTCCAACTCTCAGGTGATTGGACCGTTTTGGAACTCAAAGAGTATCCTATGGAATTCCCCTTAAAGGGCTTTGCTCTGACGCTTGTCACACCGCTGGTTTGCCTGTTTTATACACCATGCCGATTCTTGCATGGTGGTAGTATTTCATTATAATCAGCCTTCATTTTTAATAAGAGCATGTATATATCAAATTGTAGATTTCGGTCTTTGTATGAATTGAAAGCTATTAATCTTCCCGGGGTTAGGTTATGTTAACCAGATCGTAATGTTCTTTTTATTATGTTCCTTAAATCCCCTTTATCTCATACTGCACCAATACCTTTCTGCTATCTTGGAATAAATTAATTCCAGTTATGAGATGAAAAAATTTTCCTGTAAAAATACAGCCCGCAGTGTACATTTTTGTCCCTTTAGCAACCGGAACTGGTATGTTTTATTCTACCTAGAAATTTGAGTCAACTCCTTGAGTTTTAATCGCGGGATGGGAAAATGAAGATTGGTATTCTTTCAGTGTCCATTCACTTATTCATTCGTTCCGCGAACCTGTGTTAGGAATTCTATGTGCCAGACGCAGGGGAGTATTAGAGGTAGGAAAATAAAACCATGTCCCTGCCTGTGGGCATCCCCCAGTCTACGTGACGGATAGGGAACTATTCTACTCTTAGGTGAGATGCGACCCGCATTGGCTCTGACAATGACACCAGCAACTAACCGGTAGGGAGACTTCCTGGCTATCGGTGCGGCAAGTCCTCAAGGACGGGGACCGGCTCTTGTAAAGACAATACCAAAGGCAAGTTGTAAACTTGGCTCTAATAACTTAGAGATGAGTAAAGGATGGGATCCAGTAGAGCGAGAGGTAAGTGTGGGGCAGCACCTTGGTTTGCGAAGGGGAGGCAAGGTGGGTTTATCCAGAGAGAAGCAATGCCTCGATGACAAGTGGGGTTCAGTTCCTTAGAGAAAATTGGTGAAGTGTAGTCCGGCACCCAGGGTTCAAAGCCAAGTTCTAACTGCAGCTAAAGCAAGGCCCTGGAGTATACACCACCACCAGAGCAATCCAGCCTAAATGACTGACGACCTCAGGCAGTTGCTAATGGGAAGGGCAGCAGCCCAGGAAAGCTCAGCGTATGCCCCCTGGATACAGGCATGTATCCATGGTCCAGGCATGTACCGCATGGTCCGTGCAGAGGGCACTTCATATGCTGTGTGGCACGGCACCAGTAAGTGCTCAATAAATGTTTCCGCTGCTCTTTTCGTCGTCACCAGCCTCGGGAGGATAATCTAATACAAGAGTTAATCTGCTGGTGGGCCTCGGGCTTCTGATATTTGACTGGTTGGCTCTTGTTGACCCAAGATTAGACACAGCCGTCACTTGAGAAGCAGCAGCTGTAAAGAATCCGGAACAGGCAAAGAATAATAACTTGCTGTATCTTGACTGTCACTTTCTAGCGGGACGACCTCTCTGTACTTCAGTTTCCTTGCACGTCTCGGCGGAGACCGTCATACCCACCTCATTGGGTTGGCATGGGAATAAAGGGAATTAAAACCCTGGATTCATTTAGGAATTGTCACACGCTGCGTGACACCGACCCACAGTGAGCGCTCAAGTAAATCTCAGACCCTGGCTGCTCGTGGGCACCTGGGTCCCTATACCGTCTTTAAGAACTTCACTGGTTGAGAGCTGGGAAAAGGTAATCTCGCGGCCCACAGGTCTTCAGCCACTTGGCTGGTGAAGTCCAGAGCAGAGCAGCCCAGGGCTAACCAAGCCTTGTCAGAAATTGTAAATGCCCATTTTCACAACTTTCATGGTATTTGTCGTTTTCCCCTAGAATCCTTTTTTTTTTTTTTTTTTTTTTTTTTAAAGCAACAGAAAGAATACTGCAGACAGCACACGGTGCTTTTTTTTTCCCACCGCGTATTTTCAAACGTTGTGATGAGGAAAAAGCATCACTCCTATGAGGAGACAGCCTAAAGAAAATGATTTGAGAAATCTAGTAGAAAGAAATAAGGTTCTTAACCTAAAACGAGTGTCAGAAGGTCGTGGAAGGCGAAGAAATTGCAGTGATCATGACGAAGTTTGCAGCTTCCATCAGTCACCAGAATGACAGCAGCAACGTTCAGCCTACACCTCTTCGATGCCGGCCCTGAGTCAGCTTCCGCTCGAGTGCGTGGCTGGTTCGGATTGGTGTGGGCGTCGGAGGGAATGGGCTATGGGCTGAAGGTTCTGAGCCTGATGCTGAGTATGGTTGGGGAGAGCAGAGTCTAACCATGGCCTGCGACTGTGGTCTTGGAGTTGATTCCATGGAACCTCCATATTTTGCCACATCCCTTCTAGACTTACCGCTTTCTCCATTCTACGGAGCAAGAGTCCTTAGAGCCTTGAGGAGACGTAGCCCTTTTCCATTCTGAGAGTACCTAAGCCCCATCTAGATTTCTAGAGATAAAAAAAGAAAAAATGGCCGGCTCTGACCTTCCTCCTGGAAGCCCTTCCTTGTTCACCGGGAAGGATGCAATGCTGTCGCCTGGGAATCAGAATTCAATTTTCATAGTTTGGGGCATGTCAGAGCCGTTCCTGGTAACCCTCTGTCCTCTGGGAACGCCAAACCTGCTTGTCTGGAATTTTTGGAATCTACTTGTCTCTTACCACTTTAACCAGCTGACATCTCCGTTTTAGTCTTCTCGTGTAGACTTTAGACCATCACCCAGACTTCTCAGTTTCTTCTCAAACTTGGCCTACTTCCTGCCGAGTTGAGGAATATGCCTAATGTCTTTAGCCTAACCAAATTCCTAGTCCTGTCCCCGCCTTACAGCTCCTCATTACTGAGGTCTAAAATGTACTTGGATAAAGTCGCAAAGAAAATTCTCGTCGGTGCGCCGTTTATATTGGCACTCAAGACAACGTTTGCGACTGTGCTACTCAAAGAATTTGGTGACAGCGTTCTTTATCACTCCCACATCTCATCAGGCGTCGTGTCTTTCTACTCCCGTAAAAATGCTTTTAGCTCTTTAAATACGTTTCACCTCCAGATTAGCTAGGATCGGCTAACTGCTACATCACGCCTTGCTCCAAACGTCCGATGTAAAACGGCTCTAAAACGGTAGCAGTGTATTTCTTTCTTATGGAGAGTTCGAGGTGGTTTTGTGTCGGCCCGGCCCGGGGTGAGGGGCGAGGGAGAGGAGGGGAGAGGCAACCCACACGGCCGGACAAGGCTCCTCTCCACCTTCAGCGTCTGGTTTCCAAGATTGCCTTCTGAACGCACCCTGGAGCCGAAACAGGAAAGGCAGGAAGGCCGTCGCAAGAGGTGGCCCACGTCCCTTGCACGCACCTCCCCCTGGCTAGAGGCCAGTCCTGCGGCCACAGGTAATAGCAGAGAGGCGGGAAATGAAGTCGAGTTAGGTACCTCCAAAGAAGCCTAGGGAAGTTTCAAGAGCAGTTAGCAGTCACCCCCCCCCCCCATTATTCGTGCCCTGCCCTCTAGTCACAGGGACCCCGAATCACTTCTCAACTAGGCTGTTGTGCTGGCCTCTTGTCTCTTACCTAGAGCCTTAGCCCCCTCTCACCTCTCCGCCACACTTCTGCCCGGGATACTTTTTAAGATGTGACTACTCCTCCACAGCTTTAAAGACAAAAGGGCAGCCTGCTCAGGTAAATGCGTGATGGCCAATCCCCCTGTGGCACCAGCTCCCACGACCCCCTCCCACGAGGCCTTTACTCCAACCATGGCGGAATGATTTCGTTTTCTAACTCGTGACGGTAACAGCCAACACTGGTGCGTCCTCAGTCGCAGCTCTGACGAGTGTGTCATTAATTCGTTCATTTCTCACGATAACCTTGTCAAGTAGGCGATGGTATTATTCCCGTTTCCTGGAGGAAGAAACACAGAGAAGTTAAGTAGCTTGCCTGGGTGCCACAGTCTGTAAGTGGTACAGCTTGACTTTGACCCAGAGAGCGGGGATTTTGGAGTTTTCCTGCATCTCTTCCTGCTACGGCGGAGTTTATCACCATTCTGTAAAATCCTCACGAGGATATGCAGCTTTGTACTCGTGATGTCTGGCCAACGTCGGAAACGGTGTCGTCCAATAAAAATATTAGGCAAACTGCATATGTTATCTTCAATTTTCTACTAGCCACTTACCTTAAAAGTCTAAAAAAAAAAAAGTATTAACGAACTCTTTTGTGCTCTTTTTGCCTTCTGAGTCTTTGGAATCTGGTATGTCTTTACAATGCAAGGTCATCTCAATTCAGACACCATTATTTTCATTGATCTGTATTTAGAGTTGATACAATTTATCGTTGAAAAAAGCAGATGCATGGACCTACGTTGCTCCCAACATACCTCAGAAGTATCAGTTTTAAATTGTGTGTTTCAATTAGATTTTAAGAAATTCAACCTCTCAGTCTCACTAGCACTGTTTCGAGGGCTCGATAGCTACCTTTAGCGAGTAGCTAAAGTATTGTACAGAGTACGATATTGTACAGAGCAACATTGTACAATATCGTACGATATTGTGGTATTTTACAGAGCGGCACAGCTCGAGAACATATTGGTTCCAAACCAATGCTTACTATTAATATATTAATCCATGACATGGATTAATGACAACATAGGAAACCGTTACATTGTAATTGACAGATACCCACCCATACCACACCCCCGCCCCCCAGAGAACCAAGTTTTGTATTGCTAAATGACAGGTGTCGTATTTCTTTCTGGACAAAAGCAATTTTATACGTTAAAATGATTTTGCAACTGTCCAGACTCGCCATTTTTGTAGTGTTCTAATTTGTACCAACAGCTCCTTTCTCTTGCTCCTCAACATGTAAACATTGTAGAAATTATACTTTGTAGGTGGTGTGATATTGCCCAAGAAGGGCTTCTAAATTTTACGGACTTAGAAGAACTACTCAGTTATTTTTTTTTTTTTTTCCTACTTCTCGGAATGGAAAATCGTCAGAGCAGTTTTCATCTGGAAGTTGCTGCATTTGGGTTATTTCACAATTCCCCAACCCTGAATCAAGAATCGGTTGGTAGATGGGCAGCAGTGTCTCTTGGCTAATCAAGAGCATCTCCTTTTGCTATGCTCAGTGTTCGAGAAATGGGGAAAGTCAGCTGGGTCTAGAGATTAGGTAAGAGAGTCAGAGGCATACCTTTTGATAAGTCTTAAATCATTTCCTGTTTATAAAAGCACATGTTAAGACACCCATAAAATCTCTAAATGGATGGTGGTTTACTTTTCCTTCGAAATCTCAGTGGGAAGAGGTACTTCTGACTCTCCAAGGGAATAAGAATAATGAACTCTGATTACCAGGTATGTTTAAACTGATTTGCAAAGCAAGTGGAAAGCATCTTAGCGCGTAGTGATAAGCATCTTTTAGACATCAGAGGACAGGTTGACTTCAGGGTCTGTATTTTTTACAGTAGCGAACATTGGGATGTAAGTGGCCATTATACAGTTTGGATTTGTCTTCTCTATTTGTATTCACTTATTTCAAAATGGCAATCGGTGAATATTAAACTTGTAAGTTGCCCCTAGCAATCTAGTGTTTATTGTGTTCTTTGTTTTTTGTGGTTTTTTCAGAAATTGTTTCTTTTCTTTTCTGTTTTTATTTGTTCTAGTGTTTACTTTGGGTATTCAATTTGGGATACCGAACGGCTATAGAACATTATTGCAAACTGATCTCTATAGCCTGACTCTGAGTAGCAATTGCCAGAAAACTGAGGATTATCAGGTTACCACCCCCCCAAACACACACCAGTGCCATTAGGTTTCTTATACGTCCTCCTTTGAAATGCTTACGTCATTGTTCAATACCTGACTCCTCCGCTTAAATAGAATACGGAGCAAGATAGGGACCGCATCTGTCCCGTTTACCATGGTATCCCCGGCGCCTAGCGCCATGACTAGGACATTGACAGATGTTTAATCAGTTTCCTTGTTTACCTGCTCACACAAAAGTCTTCACGGGTATTCTGCCACCATTTGTGTAGACTAAGGCAAATATGGCTTATAATGATATTACAGACGGTACCTCTGCTGTCCTCCTCGCCAATCCTCCTCCTCCTGCAATGCTTAACCTGATTGACAATGGCCCCTGCTACTTATAACATTGGCCTTTTAGGGGATGCACTTGTCAGTACATTTTATGTGATAGTTTTATGATGTTGAAGACTGTTTCCCGTGATCATGCTGTGTTCTCAGATGGCAAACTTAGATTTATTTACGCCCGCGACCCAAGGCAGGAAGTTAACCTTGAAAATAAGTTAAAATTTGAAAGGTAGTAAATCATAGGGCTGGGATTTATAATTTATCTCAGTAAGGAATCTAGAGACCAGGTGTGAAGGAAGGAACATGAGCTAAAAGTAAAGAAGAAAGAAAGAAAAGGGAAGGAAAGAAAGAAAACCTGGCTTATGCTCTAGCACTGATACTAAGTTTTAGCAAGTTGCCTTACTTTTCTAGACCTTAATTTTCTCATCTGGAAAATGAGAGGATTAGCCAGATCAGGGAAGACAAATAAGTGAATGTCTTCCACTTCTCCCTCATCTGTCCACGGGAGACATCACTAATCACTCCATGCTCTATTAGAATACTTTTCAAGACAATGATTCATGCAGCTACTACCCATTAATGTAGTTCACACACAGACAAAACCTCTTTGTCATCCCTAGGCTATGTGACCTTTAAGACGCTCTCTAGCTTTAAAATTCTAATAGCTCTATTAAATAGATTGAAATTTAAGAGTTCAATGATAATCATTCCTCAGCATCAAGAGGCAGTCGGGGCGGGGGGTGGGAAATAAAGAGAACTAATAACGTTTCTGTTTTACTTCTACACAAGGGTCTCCATGAAGTGTTGTTCAGGTTGTAAAGCATACAAGTCACTGTGTGCATTTTACTTCTTCAGTGTGTTCAGTGCGTAACCTGCACAGCTGTTCATGGCCCTCTGCTTCCGCAAATTCATGTCTAGATAGCTGTACCTCAGTTCTCTGACTCCTAATGTATTTAACTTTATACATTATTTCTAAAAGATTTATAACCTCTGAAAACTATCCCCACGGGAAAATTTTGATATTCCATGCTCCTTATTATAATAGGATTTTATAAAATTATTTTCTGGGTTTCAACAGAAACCTATGCACGGAGAACTCCCAGGACATTAGCCCTTGCATACGAGGCAATGACAACAAAAATTTTGAACTGCCAGTGATGAGGAGGGAGCATGGTGGGATAGTCATGTGATGCAAGCACACCTTTCCTTATACGTTTATTTCATGAATATTTGTTGATGTTCCAGGCGCTCTGCCAGACACGAAATACACCGCTAAATAAGCACTTTTTATCATTGCGTTTGATCTCTGTCTTCTTTGGTCTGTAGTCTAACGGGGGAGGAAGGAAATTCAACAAGCGTTGCTATATGGCAAGAGCAGGGCTGTGAGAGGGCCATAGAGATAGCCCGACTCAGGGTTGCCGGGATGGGGATGGCTTCTCCGAGGAGTCTCACCTTGGCTGAGACCAGAGGAGAAGCAGGAGTTAGCTTAGTCAAGCCGGGAGGTTGGAAGAGGAGTGTTCCTGGCAGAGGGAATAGTATGTGTAAAATCGTGGGAATGAAAAATTTCCCAGCGGCTCAAGGAACCAGAGGAGAGTCAGTCAACTGAAGATGAGGAGGCAGCCTCAGAACACAACCGAAATTATCCAAGTGAACGATGACGATGATGTGGAGGGCATTGTGGTGATGGAGGTGAAGGACAATAGGAAGTATAGTTTTCGTAGCAATTTAGAAGTGAGAGTCAATGTTATTTTGGTTGTTAGGTTATGATAGGTGACTTGAGCCAGATGTCCTACTTGGACAGTTGGGTGGATGGTGGTACCATTTATTCAAACCCTTCACGTGAGAGAGGGTGTGTTTAAAGCAAGCAGAGGATGATGGAGCAGGAGGGGTGATGCCGAGTTCAGTCTTGCACATGTTGAGTTTGAGTGACCCACGGAATGTACAAGTGGACATTTCCAAGTAACTGGGGATACACGGTGTGCCGATAGAAAAAGTTCAGAGGCTGAGATACTTCACTGGGTTTTGTCAGTACGTAAGTAATTAAAATCTTTCAAGGGTTTGAAACGGTTAAGGGGAAAGTTTGTAGACAGAAAAGAGAAGGTCCAAGAGTGAGCCCAGGAAAACACCAAGATTTCGGGCATAAGCAGAGAAAAATAAACCTGAGGTGGAGACAGGGAAGTTAGCAGTTCAGTAGGGGGGAGACAAACCGGGCACGTGTGATGTCGCAAAATCCAAAGGAAGAGAGGCTTCGAAGAAACATAGCATTCAGACTTGTCAAGTGCTGTGAAAGAGACAGACAAGAGAAGACCAACAATATTCCATTAATTCAGCCACAAAGAGGGTACGGATAACCTTGGTATAAGTAATTTCCATGTTGAATTTGGAGAACGCGGGAATGACTCAGTGACAAATGGAGAACCCAGGCTGCAGTGGGTGGAGACACGATTGGGAATTGAGAAAATCAAGGGGCGAACGTACAACAATTCTGTCAAGACTCATGACTGTGTTGGGGAAAGAGAAAGACCGTAGCAACCCAAGATGGATGGAGCAGCAAGGAGGAAAGGATGGTCTTAAGAAGACAGAGCTTTGAGCATGTTTAAAGGCTAGGGGGAAGGAGATGGTACTGACCGAGGATTTGAGGAAGCAGAAGAAAAGAGGGAGGATCAGTAGCCTTGGGAGGAATGAAGGCATATCTTCCAGCAAGGGCCGCGGAGGAGGGAAGGATAGGTGCAGTTGCCGGTGGTCCTGTAAATGTAGCCAAAGGGTAAGGTAGGGTCCTCCGATCGGATTTATTTTTCTCACTTAAGTGCGGCGTTGGGGATGGTGTTAGAATCTGAGATTCAAGCAGCGTGGCAATTTGCAATAGCTGCTCTGGGATATTAGAGTCAGTGTGGACTACGGAATCAGTGAGCAACAGAATTCTTTCTGTTTGTGGTTTCAAGTGCATTCCATTGCTACTAAACTTACGAAAATGGTTTCAGAATCTTCTTTGCGCTTCTGACTGCCACCTCTTTTCCTTTCTCCGTCACCTCCCCAATTTAAACCTTCCCTGTTGTTTTTTTTTTTAATTTAAACCCAAGTTAGTTAACATGTACTGTCGTAATGGTTTCAGGAGTAGAATTTAGTGATTCATCACTTACGTAAACCTTCCCTATTTTTTAACTTAAATCGTACACCGACTGCCGTGAAATCTGCTGGTAGAAGACACTGCAAAATAAGTTTCGATTTTTGGTTTGTTGTCTTGTTCGTGGCTATTTAGCCCGAGCCACAAAGCCATCGTGCGTAAAATGAGGAGGTTATTATAGAGAAGGATAGTTTTCAGTTATGTCATGTATTGAAGACCTTATGGCTTGTCCAAACAGATAGTAAAGACCAAGAAAAGTCCACCTTGAGATTTTAACTCCCAGGAAAGGTTTGCTACCTAATCAAGAGAACCCAGTAATTACTCCACCTCCTCTTCAATGGTTCCATTTTCTGTGCAAACTGGCAAATGATAATCCAACCGTCACACCAGGGGAAGGGAGGGGAAACCACTGGGATTTGGAAAATTGGAGGAAAAAGAAGAGGTTAGAACAGCCATGCAGTGAACTGGACTCCCATCAGGAGAGATCACTGCTCCATACCAAGGTTACCAACTCCTTGACTCTCAGTATTAACCCAGTTTGGCTCTTCTGCAGTTACTTGACTTCTTTCCTAACTGATCAATCCATTAATTAACCCGGGTGTCTGTTTGAGAACTCTGTCGAAAACAAAAGCAGCTACATGCCAACTAGCAGCCTGGAAGCTGGAAATAGGGGAATAAGCAAGGCAGATGTGATTCCTACCCTCAGGAGCACCCACACGAGGAGGATGTTTCATCCCAGGATCTTCCCTCTGCTTTTCTTCAAAAGGAAAAAGCCGATGTGTAGAATTTGCCATGTATCTTGATTAGGGATTTTGGACTTAAACTAGATCTTAACCCATGACCTATGAATCAAAATTTTAAATTTTATTGTTCGTGTTCTTGGTTGTTGTTTTTTCTTTTTCTTTTTCTTTTTTTTTTTTTTAATGTCTCTGTTCTCCTTAGATGTGAATAGAAATGTTTTGGGAGAAAACTTCGATTGCCATGGGAGCCCCACAAAGCCATTTTTGTACTTGTAAACTTGTTATTAAGTGTCAGGTATGAAATACATTAAGGAACAAATTACTTCTCCATCCGGGAGAATTTAATAAATTTCGGGAAAGCGAATGCCTTCCGGTTTGCCTTGCCGACAAATGCAGAAATTTTGATCTGCATTTGCCAAGAGGAACATGGCAGATGATACCCCGTAGATGTTGTAGCAATGCTCGCTTACGTTCCTTTAAAAAAAAAAAAAAATGTTTCTTTCAGGAAGCTACTCTAGGATCTTTCTCTTGACAGTGTCATTCCCTGAATGTAAGAAACAGGTGCGGTGATCGATTCCCCGCCCTCGGTGACCACCCAGTCGGGGGGGGGGGGGGGGGGACGGCATGTCACAGACCTTTTGTTCCTTGGAGAGAATGAGTATGAAGAAGGGCAGCTTCAGCTGATACTGAGAAAACATGAGGACTCAGGACTCTTTTCCCCACTTTACTGATGGGTACAGGTTCATTCACCCTGATTTGCTCAGGACGGTCCCACTTTCTGCCTGTTGTTCCCAGGTTATGCTTAATAGCGCCCCCATACACTCTCAGAAGTGTTCATGTTCGGACAGCAAACTCTAGAGTCGCCCTAATTACACGGACCCGAGAGTAGAAGACCACGACCATGGGGACGGTCACTGCTTCCCGTGTCTGTATGTCGTGATATTAGAACTTGGTACCTTAAGGAAATGAAATGGTGCGTGAGGCATCTGCGGAGTAGGGGAATGAAGCTAGGCGATTTTAAAATTGAGCTTAATTTATTGAGTGCCTACTACGTGATCAGCTCTGGGCCAGGTGCTAAAGCAGAAGGGTAAGCTGTGTTCTCCCGAGTGCACCTGGCACACGCGAGCCGGGCCCGAGAGCGCGCCGGCTTTCCCTAGTATCCCTTCACTCCTCCCCGTGACTTTACATATGAATCAGGTTTGTGATATGCCGCTCGTGGGCTTTTATTTATTTATTTTTTGGAGCTTTAATGGCAATGTATCATGTTTTAATTAATAGCACGTCATGTTATGAAAATGTTGAATCAGATCTTTTCCCTAGGCATCAAATGTGTTCTCGGTGAAAATGTGACATCCAGATATGGGGAACAAAAGAGATAAGGAAAGTAGTGATGCGATTTTTGTGAAGGATGATGACATAGTGTTTGCGTATTTTAATGTGTTGCCACCATCTAAAGTATTGTAGGAAGTATGTCCTTTAGAGATAAAACAGGACCTCGACCCAGTGCCTTCGTCGCGTTCTACCCTCTTTTCACGGGTAATTTCATGGCTGTGGCAAAGAGGCAGGTTGAGAAGACCAGAGTTTTATTATTTGTAGACCTTTAAGTGACTAAAGGAAGTTACTACCAGCACTAGAAACAAATAGAGAAGCTAACTCTGAAGGTCAAGGTAGCAGACGAACTTCAGCACAATGATTTAGTACAGAGGATTAGCTGCATTCCAGATCTCGGGAGAGGCTGAAGGAGCAGATTTTTGACTTGGCTTCCAGGGTAGCATTCTAAAGCCAGGCAGAACTGATCCACTGGGGAACTACCTACCATCTCCGAGGTACCACTGAAGCAGCGAATCCAAGGACATACTCTCTAAGTGTGAACTAGGATTCAGGGAGTTGAAATCTAGAGGCTACCACTCTGGTAGCTGCCGTTAGCAACCACTTTTCTTCAGTCACGAGGCTGGAGAATAGACTTGGGAACTATGACGCGGGCAACCCCATGCTTCTGTGACTAAGCTCGCCAACAGAAAGAGCCAAAAGGGGCAGGGAGATGGCCTGTACCTTACTTCCGCCTTGCACATCCTTCCCAGGCACGTGTACTTGATGTAGGGTTGCCAGATCTAGCAAACAAAAATAACACAGGCAACATACTTACACGGAAGAAATATCCATCATTTATCTGAAACTCACACGGAACTGGGCACCCTGTATTTTATCTGACAACCCTAACTTCCTGAAAGCTAATTCATCTCCGTAACCCTAGCTGCACAGAAGCGTGGCAAACACAGTTTTTAATTTCCAGCCGGTCCAACTAGAAGGAGGGTGGTGTGGAGGTTTGCGTGAGCCAATCCAGAGCATTAACCAGTGTAGATTAACCGGCAAGAAAGGCTGGACCTTTCTGCCCCCAGAGACTTTTGCTACCATCTGATGATTTCGCTTTGCGTTCTCATAGTCTCTGAAATCCTACCGTTCCGTGATTCATTTGGGTTAACTCAGCTTCCTCTTTTTCAAATGTCCAAATCTCCCAGGATGTGAGAGTGGTCAGACTATGCTCAAAAAGTAGGGTTTTTCAACACGTGGGAGGGAAGGAAGGATTATTGGGACAAGAGGAAATGTGGGGGGTAGAAAAGACCGGGCACCAGGAGATAGAATGAGCCGGGCAGGTGCCCATTCACATCTCTTTGGCTCACTGTTTCACACTGGGCAGACTCAGGACTCAAGGAGAAATATTTTCTTCTCATGCTTCCTCTCCCTTTTTGTACCCCCCCCCCCAAGATGCATGCTTCCCAAATCACATAGCACAAAGTAATGCTCTCAGAATGACACAGATCGTCAATATTAGAGATCAAATAGCTGTATATTTTCTCGCGGAAAATATATATGACTAAACGTAGTTTTGAGTTTTGGGTTCTGAACCACTGATTTGCAAATGACTTTTGGTTCCCGAGCTCTTTGTAAGTTGAGGACTGCTTTTACTTATTTCAAAAGGAAGAATGCTGTATTTGCACCATGCTAATTAACTATTTAGTGAGAAGAAATGTCAGCCAGGAGCATGAAAAGAAATACTGCCTCTCAGAGAAGTCAAGGCTGATGGAAAACAATCGTGCAAGCACAATGCCTACCGCTCTTCAGAAACCCGGAAACTCTTCTTTGTTCCCCCTTTTCCCTAGGATTTTCTCTTCTGCATTTCAAAAGTGAGGGTTGATGGGGGGGGGGGTGGGTGATGGCATTGAGGAGGGCACCTGTTGGGATGAGCACTGGGTGTGGTATGGAAACCAGTTTGACAATAAATTTCATATTAAAAAAAAAGAAAAGAAAAACAAAGGCAGTAACCTACACACACACACAAATAAAATAAAATAAAATTCTTTGTTAAAAAAAAAAAAAACAACAGTTGGGTAGTTCACGTTTCAAGGCTCCTGGTCGTAACAGAAAGTCAGTACTAATTGGAAGCAGGGGGATGTTGGGAGACGTCACAGAGGTAGCTGCTCTCCAAGTTCTCCTGTAGGACTTTCCATGGCAAGGAAATCAGGCAGTGAAAGTTTGGGTGAGTGAGTGCAAGCCACCAGTCCTCCAGAGAAGGGTACTGTCTCTTCAGTCCTTTAATCTCTGGCGCTGAGTGGGAAGGAGGGGAATTCCTTGGCAGAAGACCTCATCCAAGAGTTGATGAGGGTTTTTTAGCTAAAAGAGGTTCTTGTTACAGTGAAATCCAACGTTCCACGAATTGTTTGCAATTACAAATTGAAAGTAACGTCGCATCTTTGGTAAGGGAGGTGAGTTTTGTAGATAAGCCTGTGAGCTTTTTGGGGAATAAAGGAGACATAAATTGTTGTCATTTCAGAGATGCAGTAGGTTCATTTTCTCTGCAAAGTGCATCTTTTTTTTAACCGAGTGTCTTACTTGTGCCCATGAAAAGATTACTGCACTTAAAAGCATGGTGACTGTTTGAGAATTTGTCATTATCAGCAAATTAAAGACCCTCAATTTATGTTTACTAACTATAACTTACTTTCATACATCTCATGGTATTTTAAAACCCACAAGTTGTTTTGTAACTCCCAATATCACAAGGATAAATTTGATCCCATGGGCAAAGAGTTGTGCCCAATGAATTATTTCATTTAGTCACAGACAGAAACAGGAAGAAAAAAAAATAGTGGAATTCTCAATGCTCTATGGAAGTCGGACGTCATATGGCTTTGTATCCAATGGTGTTAAAAAGGCCCCAGTCCCCTTCTAAATGCTTCAGAATCTATTATTTAATTATGATCTTAGATCTAAAATCTGGTCTCTTGAAGGTTTTGATCTCCCCTGCGCGTTAAAAACTGTGGTTTCCAAATCATATAACGTGATGAGCTATCAACGTGTAAACCGGTACCCTGGGAAACAGTCATTTCGTATCACTTGGTAAATACGATGATCGCAGACACTTCTGAGTGAGCTTCTGGTAGGCGAGAGATGGGGGAAATTGCAGTGCTTAAGGTCCCATTGATTTTTACGGTGAAGGATCGTCTAAGTTACTTTGGAGGTTTCAAAACTGGGCCTGCCCCAGGAATCTTTTCTGGCTTTCTCAGTCACCAGGCAGTTTTGGGGGAAGCAAGCATTGATCCATTCGGGGAACCATAACCCGTAGTGTCTACTTTTCTAGCAATTGTGCTAAAAACCATGAGAACAGGCCCTAGGATTTAGGAAGATCCACTTCTCCAGGCAAGCAAATCCTTTCAGCTTTCACCTGTCAGTTTGTCAGGGTTCGTCTCCGCGTTCAAGGAGTTTCTTGCAACCTCTGAAGTCTAAGACACAGCATGAAGACAGGAGGGTACAGAACTCTAACTCATGTTCGTGGGCTTATCTCTCCGGTAGAGCGGCTGTTTTATCTTCTTTCATTTTTTTCCTAATCAAGCCATTAGCATGAAACAAGGACGAGTCGTCTTACCAGAGCAAAATTGGGGTCATGCCATAGGCTGGCTGAACGAGTGCACAACAATGCCTTTACCGCATCAAATCTGCCCTTTAATTACATTCTAAATCTCATTTGAAGGGATTTTATCATTATGGAAATTGCTCTCTAAATGGACCCACGATGAAACCCAATAAAAGTTTGCCGAGAAGAAGACAGAGGAGATGAATCCGCAGCTAAAACGTTATCATCAGACAGACTTTTCCTGGCTTTAGGCAAAACAGCCCATGCAATAACAGAAAGTCACGGCCTCAGAGGTGTATTTTCCCGATTATTGCAGGGCACTTTGGCCTATCGCACAATCTCCTCTGGAGGAAGAGTTCTGCTTTCCAGCTCGCCGAGGCTTTTTCTCCCCGGCCTCGGAGGCATCGCTTGCATTTAGAGTGGCCAAAATGAATAATACACTATTTGCCTCGGGTTCCGGACCCCGTGCGGGCAGGTGGAGCAGGCCTAAGGTTCTTGAAATGAAAGATGGCTTTCTTTTCATGAAATAAAGAACACCTCTGCTTTCTTCTCAAGGTCATTTAAAAATACCTAGACCGCGGCGTGATGGAAAGCACATGAGGAGGATTCATAGGGAAGGAGTAAAGTCAGAGTGTCCTCTTCTCCACGCTGGGGAGCGTCTCCTTTCTGTGTAGCACAACTGATTCGAAGTTGCCTTTGAAGCACGTTCTTAATGATCTCTTTCTTCGATCTGGAACTTTCTGGACAGGCATCCTAGGACCGCGGCTACACTTCACCCAGAGCTCCAGTTCCAATGTCTTTCCACAGGCCCCTGGCTAAATGCACCCTTTTCCTCCTTGTTACGCCCCTTACCCGTTTTTGTTGCCGTTGTTGTTGCCGTCGTTGTTGTTGTTTGTTGTTGTTGTTCTTACTGTTTCCCAAAAAGATGTCACGTCATAATGGGAAAGGGCGAGGTTACTTGAACGTGGCTAGAGTGACGGGAACTTTTTTTTTTTTTTTTTTTTGTAGCCCTCAAGGATGTCCTATGATATGCGCCCTCCCCCAAATGTAATCATTTTGTGCCTAGGACCACTGTGACTAATTCCAGGATGCCTAGGTCAGCAAAATCATATCGTAGTAATAGTTTTCAACGTGTTCTTCTTCCGGGGAGTTTTCCATTAAAACGGCGCTTGAGGGGCACCTGGTTGGCTCAGCCGGTTAAGCGTCCCACTCTTGACTTCAGCCCAGGTCATGATCTCGCGATTCGTGAGTTTGAGCCCCACACCGGGCTCTGCGCTGGTGGTGCGGAGCCTGCTTGGGATTCTCTCTCTCTGCCCCTCCGCTGCTTGCGCTCTCTCGCTCTCAAAATAAGTCATTATTGTAAAAAATAGTACTTGAAAGATAGGTTGCCTTCATGAATTCTTTGTATTTCTTGGAGGTGGAGGTCGCTGCCCGCAGGCCGCTGCTTTCTATTTCCTCTTAGTGGGTCCTGGAAGCCCATGAAATGAGTGGTCGTGTTTTGTGTTTATGAATTCTGTGCAGGTTTCTCAGGAGAGGGTCCATCATTTTCACGAAGGCATTCGTGACTCGCAGGAGGTTAAGGACCATCGGGCTAGACCAGTGGATTCTCGATCTCTACGCTGGAGCGACAGAATCAGGCACTCCAGGGTGGGGGCCCAGCAGCCTGTGTTTTAATAAGCCTTCTGGGTGATTCTCAAGCTCACTCAGGTGTGACGACCAGCGTGCTGGACACATTACGAATACACAATGCAAAAGTTCATGTTCACAGCTACGTGTGGGTGAGAAAACAAACCCCTCTCTCCCGCATGGGTCTTTCCCTCTGGCCCCGCTTGGACCTTTCCCTCTGGCCACATAGAGTCACTCAGCTCTGACATATATTCTTGTGTCATCTCGTCTTGCCTTCGACTTGACTCTTGCTCTTCCCCGTGCTTCAAACTTCATTCTCTGTCTTCTCTCCTGGTTGTCTCCTATTCATCCCTCAAAACCCTGCTCAAATACCATCACTTGCGGGGTGGCATCTGCACATCTTGGTGACGGGGCTAAGTGCTCCGTTCCCAAAGGGCTGTGCCCACTTTCACGTTATCCGAGATCATTATCACTTGACTTTATCAAGAGACTGTCGGGTGCTTGAAATAAAGTTCTATCCTGTGGTTTTCTGATTGTTTTCAGACACGATTTAGGCAACACCTCCATCTTGCTGTGAGCCCACAAAAGGGAAAGATCCGAAAGTCAGGAAGGAACAAAACTCTGACACCACCAGGCCGAAGGGTTTCTCAGCAAGTCCCTTTATTTTCTACTCAAGATAACATTAATAATTAGGTATTACCCACATTGGTTTCTCAGTCCCCCGCTGATAAGGTTTTCCTGTATTAAACTCTCAACTATGTCAGAAATTTCCGCAGAGATTCACGGCAACTTTACCGTCGCTCTGTCCCTAGCTGAGAAGAGTAGACCAGAAACCTTTGCCCGTGGTAAAGCGCTATGAACATAACCTGTTTCCTACTTCTATTTCTCTTTCTTGGAGTGACCTGACATCTTTATTTATAGTCAAGATTAGTGACAATGATGAAATCCAACTATAATCTTTTCTTTCTTACTCGGGGCACTGTGAAGCAAGTTTCCACTGTTTTGGAACATATTCCAGTGTAGCTCCCATATAAAAATGTTTATGATGTAAAATAATCTATAAAGGCCTCCTTTTCTCTGCCCTAGTCCTTTGTTAAAACTTACATGATTTATCTTATGGGCATGAATAAAACCTAGGCCTTCGCAAACCTTACTCTCCTGGAGATGGTTTTTCAAATGTATGTGTTCTCACATGAAAGGAGCATCATCACAGGACCAAAGGCCAAGAATGCCCCGGGTCTGTGTCAACAGTGTGGTCAAGGGTCTCTAGGATGTTCTGAACTGAACCTAATGCTTTGGGAAAGATTAGCGGCTATACGATGAAAAACCCATGTTCTGACGTCAGCGCAGTGGGTTCTAGGAAGGAAGAAATATCCTCGATCTTTTGCCAGTTTTCTCATTTGTGAGATTTTCTTTGGCAGATATGGCAGTGTTACCTATCTTTTTATTCATGTCCACACCTTCCTCTTCCTTTTCTTCATACGTTGAAAAAGAGAGTAAATTTTCTCCCAATCACCATCCACCCTGTTCCATAAGAGAAGAGAAGCCAAATAGAGGGAAATAACTCCCGATGCGCAAAACAGGGGGAAAAATTATACTCTCCAGAAAAAGCAGTTTGCTCTACTTGGTCATAGACAGAAATTAACTCACCAAAGAACAACAGGGATTCAGACCCAATTATGTCAATAGGACTTCAGTTAACATCGTGATACGAGAACCTTCTTTAACATTCAAACTTTATGGGTACCTAGAATTCACGTTAAAGGTAATATCTCTGGGTGTTGTATGGAAACCAATTTGGCAATAAATTTCATATTAAGAGAAAGAAAGAAAGAAAGAAAGAAAGAAAGAACAAAATAAAGAAAGAAAGAGAAAGAAAGAAAGAAAGAAAGAAAGAAAGAAAGAAAGAAAAGAAATGTTACAGTGTTGAAATATTAAAAAAATAATAAAGGTAGTATCTCTAAACTTTAGACTAATGAGCACCCACAAATGAATTCAGTTGTGTCCAATGTGTGCCTGTGAATTATTTAGAAATTGTCCTGCTACTCAGGGTGAAAAGATGTAAAAATCATCGTAGATTTATGATATCCTTAACCTATTCCAAACAGTTGCCTCCATGTAGGGTTGTTTGTGGCTGCGTTGGGAGGTTAAGAGGGGTTTCTTTCGAGGGGTGGGAGCCAGAATAAAGTTGTTCTGCAGTTACAACATTCATAATTAAAATGAGCCAGAGGAAATTAGCGACATGGCTGTTGTGATTTCTGGTGTTTTATGAAAAATAATGATGGCCCTTTGCCATATGTTCTTGCCTTCTTCTTACACATTGCTGTTGGGCTAAGATGAGACTTGACATCAACTAATTGCTTATTTCTAATCCACAATCTTGAACTACACAGAATCTCGGGGGCAGGGGGGAATAGCTCCGTGACAAAGACGTTCAGGAAAATAAGAGCTCCTCTGACCTTTAGCTCTGCATATAACATAGACAAATTGTATAGCTAAATATAACCAGATGTGTATTGGTCCGTGGGAAGATAGCTGCCTCTTTTAAGGATAAGAATGTGTTCTGTTCATTGTGAGGCACTCCATGTCACGAAAGGTACTAGTTCTGAGTTGACCGAGGAGGAATAAATAAGGACATACCTAACTGGAGTACAATTCAGTTGCCTGGGCATTCCTCTCAGAGCATGTGGCCCAACTCAGAAGTTACTCACTCTGTACTTGAAGACTGGGGAAGAACGAGGGTCAGAACACAGATCTGTTGGAATTTATACATTTTACTCCCCCTCGTTCTTGGCCCCCAGTTGAGGAAGCTCCAGTTTGGAGATGAAGCAACCTGTCCAAGCCCACCTCACAGACGTGATGGAGGGGATTTATAAGGAGTCTGAGCGTTAGTTTCCTGCCCCATTTTTCTCCCTCTACTACATCCCCACCCCTCCTCGTGGCTGTGCAATAATAAATATGTCTCAGTGTCGGAAAGGCCCATCTGGTCTTTCTCAGATAAGGACAGTTATCTTCCAACAGGCTGATTCCCGCACATAAAACATAACACAAAACCCCAAGTACTTTCCGCGTTGTAGACTTTTCATGCGTGGCCGTCTCTACGATTTACATGGGCAATCTCGAGTTTAAGTATGAAGGCCTTTCGAGATTACCGCCGGCAAGGATCCTCTGAGAGATGTCGCACGTAGGAAATACCCACTTACGAGCAATGAAGCCATATAGCAGTATCTGAAAAAATATTGCAAGACAGTATAGGTTTCGACAGGAATTTTAGATGTATTTGTAAAAAAGAAAACAGCCTCAGGACTTGTTTCATCTTCCAACACCAGCATCATGACATTAGTTTCCTCCGCTGTGTCCACGGCACCTTAACTGTTTTTGACCCATCCCATGCAGTGTTTACCTGCCCTTTTTCAGGAGCGCGTGTCCTTTAAAACCCACTCCCACATGCTTTAGGAACGCCTAACAGAATGTCTTTTCGTTGGGAGTCTCCCGTGCCCACCTGCAGCTCTCGTGCCAGTGCCCTTGCCTCGTCATTGTAATTTACTTGGTTCCAAGGGGCGAGTGTATGTATGTATATGTTTAAAACACAGCATATATAATGTTTGTCTGACTCCTGGGGGAAATGCAGCCTAAAATAGCATTTCTATCTTTAAAATGCTTTTGTGAACAGTTCTCACTTTGCCTGTGTCTACCTTCCAAAGGTAGAGAAAGGAAAGGACGAAATTGAGTCACACATGCGACTATTTCTGTAATTTATGCACACTCGACGATGGTAGCGTCCCTCCTCCTTCTTTCCTGGTTTTGGAACAACCTTGTCATTGGTTCAAGAATGGCTGAGGCCGCCTGTCAGCTAAATTCCTGCCTCCATTCTCTCCGTGATGCCACATACGCTGACAGCTGCCCCTTAAATAATTATTCTCAAACACTGTTAAAGTATTTTTGGTATTTAAACATTTAAATTTTAAATATTTATTCTCTCTCTCTCTCTCAAAATAAACTTAAAAAAAAAAGAGACATATCTATGTGAGAAAGTTCAATGTCAGCTGAGACGTGAAGAAGGAGAAGATACCAGTTATAGGAAAAAAGGAGGACACAGATTGCTTCCCAAGTAAAAAGTGGGGCTTTTACCACCAGCTTTGTGATAGGCAAGATCTTGGCTAGAACTTACTAGGAAATGTAGGGGCATCTGGGTGGCTCAGGCTGTTGAGCAACTGACTTTTGATTTCAGCTCAGGTCATGATCCCAGGGTTATGGGATCAAGCCCCGCGTCGGGCTCCATACTGACCATGGAACCTGCTTGAGATTTTCACTCTCTCTCTCTCTCTCTCTCTCTCCCTCCCTCCCTCCCTCCCTCTGCCCTCCCACATTCTCTGTCTCTCTAAAGTAAAAAAAAAATGTGGCTAGAGACGAGGTCAGAGATCCTTCAGATAATGTGGGGCCTTGAAGTCCCATTGTAAGGAGTTTGAAATTTATTTCAAATGTAGCAGGAAGCAATAGAAGCTTCTAGAGCAAGATAGTGACATGATCTGATGTAGGCTTCAAATAAATCACTGTATTGCTATGTGGAGATTAAAGAAGGCAGGAGAAGAAACTAGAAGACCAGTTAGAGGTGGCCTGGACTAGGGTGGCTGCAGGAAAGAAATGGACTGATGTGAGATATAATTTGGATGTTGGAATCCTCACATACACTAATGGGTTGGATGATGAGAGTAAAGGAGAAGGATGTCTCAAAGAAAACTCCACATTTTTAACTGGAACAGATGGATGGTAGCACCATTTATTGAGATGGTAAAAACTGGGGGAGAAGTCAGTTTTGTGTTCCCTTTTCAACATGTTATGCTTTCAACTGTGACACGTTCAAGTGGAGATTTCGAATACATTGGTGAAACTCAGAGAGGAGTTCGGGGCTGGCTCTTTGAATTGGGGATGATTCAGGTTATCCGGTCTATCTAAGACCATGGGACTGGGTAAGCATACTTAGGGATAGGGAGAAAGAGGAGAAGGAGAAGAAAAAGGGTCCTAGGACCAAGTCCTGGAGACCACCAACATTCAAATATTAGGTAGGAGTGGACAACCTGTCAAAGGAAACAAAAAAGGAAGGGCCAAAGAGGGAGGGGGAAAACTAAGAAATTATGGGGTCGTGGTCGCCAAGAGAAGAAAGAGAGGGTTTCCAAAAGGAGGGCGTGGTCAACTGTGTCAAACACTGCTGAGAGGTGAGTTGCATTAGAAAAGAACATTGCCAGCGTGCCTGGGTGGCTCGGCTGGTTAAACATCTGTCTCTTGATTTTGGCTCGGGTCACGATCCTATGGTTGTGAGATAGAGCCCCGTGTCGGGCTCTGCGGTGATAGCGTGGAGCCTGCTTGGGATTCTCTCTATCCCTTTCTCTCTCTGCCCCTCCCCTGCTGGTTCTCTGTCTCTCTGTCTCTCTGTCTCTCTGTCTCGCTTTCTGCAAAATACATAAAGCCTTAAACAAAGAACAGAGCCGTGTCTTTTGGATTTGGCCGCAAGGAATGTCATTGGTCACCTTCATGAGAACAGTTTAAGAGGAGAGGCGGAAGCAGTTGTAAGAGTGAGAAGACTGAAGGAGGTTGACTGCGCACAGCGCCCTTCAAAAGTTAGGCTATGAAGTTTAGGAGAGAAATAGGGCAGCCCCTTAAGGGGAATGAGGGATCAAAGGAAGGTTTGGGGAATGATTTTCTAATGTTTGTTTTATGTTTAGAACTTATACTCCAGGTAGGGAACTGGATGTGAAACCTTTGAGGAAGAGTGACACAAGTCCACATAACAAGAGAATACGTGAAGGCACGTGTATGTCTCAACGCCTGGAGAGGGTGGAGGTAATTAACAGACTGGGATGAGGCCTGGCGCAGTGGAAAGAGCCTGGCCCGAGGCCCTGTAAGATCTGTTTAGAGTCTAACTTCCCCCCACTGACTAGCTTTGTGATCTTGAGCAAATTACAAAATGTTTCAAAGCCCGTTATTTTTTGACATCCATAAATAGGGCAAACGATACCTACTTTATAAGGTTTGGGCAAAGATTAGATGAGGTGACGTAGGCAGAGCATTTAGTACCTAACCCAATGCCTGGTCCCTTGAGGGCCTTCATTAAAACCGTGTCCCTCTGGTTCTCCTCTCACCTTCCTTCATGACTCCAAGCTCGCTAGCAGAGAAGACACGAGGCTGTTCCGAGGAAAATGAGTTCCAAGTGCATGGCAATGGGAGCCAGAGCTGTAGGCAGGAGCTAAGAGATAATGCTAAGAAAGATCAACATCGAGATTCAAAGGGTACGGAGTATGGCCAAGTCCCCCTTTTACTCAGAAGGAATTCTGTGTCCTTGGGTTTTCTTATAACTGGTGTCTTTCCATCCTTCAAGTCTCAGGTGACATTGAACCTTCTTACATAGGTATTTCATGACCACCGTGACCAAAGAACACTCCATCACCACCACATGGAGACCGTTATTCTCACCATAACCCTCCACTTGCTATCTTCAGAGAACCTTCTTATTTTATTGAATATTTGTTTATCTGTTTGCCCTATTTCTTTCCTGTTTATCCTATTTCTCTCTGTGTTCACCTTATTAGGCTGTGTACATCAAGAAAGTAGAAGTTTGTCTTTCACCACTGGGGGCCTAGATGCTGATATATTAAATATTAGTGGGAGGAAGATAAAGTTGGGAAGGAGGGAAGATAGAAGGAAAGAAGGAAGAAAGGAAGGAAAGAAGGAAGGAAAGAAGGAAGGAAGGAAGGAAAGAAGGAAAGAAGGAAAGAAGAAAGGAAGGAAGGAAGGAAGGAAGGAAGGAAGGAAGGAAGGAAGGAAAGAAGGAAGGAAAGAAGAAAGGAAGGAAGGAAGGAAAGAAGGAAGGAAAGAAGGAAGGAAGGAAGGAAGGAAGGAAGGAAGGAAGGAAGGAAGGAAGGAAATTTAAGGGCTGGGACTACATCTGTCTTACATTAGATGTGGTCCCATAGCTCCTAGTGAAATCTTGGAAATACCATAGGCACTTACACGTATGTTTGTGTGATGAATAAATATGCAGAGAATTTTCACACTGTGACAGAATAAAAAGAAACAAGTAAAAACGCGATGCAGAAGAGAAAAGATGATTCCCATGTTACTTCCAAGCTAGTATATCTGCAGTGAACTCTTTGATTTTAAAAAGTAATTTTAAGACTAGAGTAAACCAGAGGGGCAGACAAGGAGAGAAAGCATCACGTGTTACCAGAGTTTGCAATTGCTTAAGGCGGTCTGACAAATAGGATTTTGCTCAGTTTCCTCCGGGGGAATCCACCCTAGGCCAGGCATTTTTAAAGATTAGATTGTGAAATAAAGGTTTGCACCTGGCAATGTACCGAGGCAGGAGACCATATCCCTTCTCTCCACTGTTCTCGGGCACAAGTGTGAGAATTTTTGAATGAGATATGAAAGCAAAGACAACGAACCCTGCAGGATAATAGTCTCTGAGGACCTTAATAACAGCCATTTTTAAAGCACAGCCTGCGGACTCCTAAATCCATAGCTGCTCGTTTAAGATGCATTGCAATGCAGTGGACCTGCAAACACACTCCTTATCTACCTAGAGCAACAAGGCTCCAAGCCAAACAAGAGTCCCCAAATTAACTCTTGTTTCTCTTGGGCTGATGACTCTGCTGCTTTCCCAAGGACTGCAATGGCCAGAGAGAGAATAACAGAAAACAGTCACACCTTCTGTGAGTCTGTACCCAACTGCATTTCCTGAGTGAGTGAAGGACGTCTGGTGGTTAGATTAGAGTCCTTATAAGGCCAAGTTTGTAGGCCCAGTTCCTTTATACGCGTGCTTCTCAAAAAAAAAAAAAAAAAATCCATTAGGAAGGGTAATTCTGTTTTGTTTTGCTAGTTTTAATGTTCAATCCATACCAGACCGATACTTTTGTAACACGCAATAAAAATGAATTACTTTTCAAACTTACAAAAACCAGACACAAAATGCAACCCCGTGCTTTTTATTTTTAGGCTGCTATAAACGTTTTGAAAGATTTACTCTCGATTTCTGTTCTCATAATGGAATGTGTGTGTGTGTGTGTGTGTGTGTGTGTGTGTGTGTGTGTGTGTATACTCCAAAACCTCGAGTATTGAGAGCCTGTGTCTCACAAGTCATTTTGGATAACCAAACGAAGGGAGTTTGACTTTTGTGCACGGGTTTTTGTTTTGTTTAATGTCTTTAAAGCATCAACACCTTTCTGGGATAACTATGTTGGACAAATTCAGTTAAAGAGTTTTAGATAGGGGCGCCTGGGTGACTCGGTTGGTTAAACGTCCAACTTTGGCTTAGGTCATGATCTCACAGTTGGTGAGTCGGAGCCCCCAATCAAGTGTCAGTGTGGAGCCCTCTTCGGATCCTGTCCCCTTCTCTCTCTGCCCCTCCCCTGCTGACGCGTGCACGTTCTCATTCTCTCTCTCTCTCTCTCTCTCTCTCTCTCAAAAGTAGAATAAACATTAAAAGAAATTTTAAAAGTTTTAGATATACTGCTTCTTAAATAGAGTTTACTGAACATACTTCTGCTTTTCCTGGTGAATTTCAGATCTTCATTATCAACATTAATTATTTGGCTTCACATTAAAGCAAGGTGATGCCTTCAAGGGCTAATAATATATGTAGGGCTGTTAGTCGCCACGCTGCGTAACCCCGGTCACCTATGTGTGCCCGTGGCTCCTTCTACAGCTTTCTGGTTCTCTGTCAGGTGTCGCTCCTTGCCACTTTCCGTGTAGCCCTCAAGGATAACTTCTCTCCTGTTTTGGATCTTTGTTCCTGACCTTTTAAGTTCTTGGAAATCAGATCACCGCTTCTTCTCTTTCTTTTTTCTTTTCTTTTTTTTTTTTCCTATCAAGCGGATTTGAATTAGGTGAAAATTATCAGTGAAGAGGAACTAATGGCCTTATCATTATTCACATACTAATTGCTTTCAGAAAAGATTAGAGATTGTGCGTCTTTCATGAATTTTGTAGGGAGATGCGGTCACTTATTTTTATTCTTCCCACATCTTTTTGTCTGTTTTGTTTTGCTGCTGACTTCTCGGTTACATTCAAGATAGGGAGGCTGTCCTTTGCTGAGCTCTTTTTTGGAGACAAATAGCTCCATTTACATAGGAAAGAAAATATTTGGATACTCTTATCAATGATGTTTTGGAATAGTACCATCATCATTTGTTTGGGTATAATAAGAAGAAGGGTGTAGCCCTAACTCATTCTTGACATCTCTCTTCTTTATTTTTCTTCTAGTAAAACTTTTATAACTTTTCCTCTTCTCCAATTATCTCGTTACTTAGGGACACTCTGGATCATTCTACTTGTTGAATGAGACAGTACAAATTTAATATTCCATAATCTTGTGCTTGTCCTACTTTCCTTTAGAAACTTTTATTCTCAGTGACTTCCTGAAAGAAGGCCTCCACCCTAGTTAGTTTAAGGACCTCACCTGCATTCTTTTTTTTTAATTGTTTTTTGATGGTTTATTTTATTTTTGAGAGAGAGACAGAGTGTGAGCCGGGGAGGAGCAGAGAGAGAGGGAGACACAGAACCCGAAGCAGGCTCCAGGCTCCGAGCTGTCAGCACAGAGCCCGAAGGGGGTTCAGACTGGCAAACTGTGAGATTATGACTTGAGCCGAAGTCGACGCTTAACCAACGGAGCCACCCAGGAGCCCCGGACCTCAGCTACATTCTGTCTCTTCTGAACACACATCGCGGCTTCCCATCGGGTTGTGCAATTCATTGTCCCTGCTCATAAAGCAAACTCACTCCCACCTTCTGCCATTCTTACAGTCTTCTGCCCAGTGGGAATACCTCCTTCCCTCTACCTCTCTCAGTCTTATCCATCCTTCAAGGCTCAAACCAAGTCCCATGAGTTCATGAGGTCTATTTCTATCACTTGGCCTCCACACTGATTGTCTTCTAAGAGAAACCCTTATATTAGCTGTTACTTATTAAAGGCTTTTTGTGTTCTGGACACTGTTAAAAGTATTTTACAAAAATTATTCCATGTAATATTCAAAACAACCCAGCAGGTAGGTATTATTATTTAATATTTAGCAAAGCCAAAGAGATTAAAGAGTTTTTCAACTTAGGCAGCTAATAAGGGAAAGAGAAGGGGGAGACTCAAACTAGGTCTACTTAACTGCATTCTGCCATGAATTTTCCCCGGAGGCTGAGAAAGGGAACTTAGGAAAGAAGGAGGCCAGACTCTCAGAAAAAAGAAGGGAGTGCGAGATTTGAAACAGCTCTCCAGGAAACGAGATTCTCTCCACTCCTAAAACCTCTGCGTTGTGAATGTACTGCTTGCCTTACAGCTGGCCTGCTTGGTGGTCACAGTGGAGTTTTCCTCTGTGATCACACAGAATTTTAGGCTCTGTGGTCCTTTGGTGGGGGAGGCAACAAATTATGATTTTATTGGCACCCGGTTTCTCAATGATTTGATGTTCTCTCTTATTGTATTGGAGATATCTCTGTCCACCGCTTCAGTTCTGTTTAATAGTCTCCATATTATTAAGACCACAAAATGAACTCTTGGGGTACCGAAAGCATTTTTCTGCCTTGTCTGATGGCAGGGCGAGGTTTGTTGAAACTTAAGCAACACTCCTAACACTCCTAACACTTCGTCGTGTTATTAACAGGAGAAAATAATTGGGAAAAAGTTTTAGTTAATACGAAAAACCTCAGAGGTAACATCGCCTCGTGGTTAAGAGCACAGTCCCCGGGGTCCAATAGCCTGGGTTTGAAATCTGGCCCCGTGGTTGATCAGCTGTGTGACCTTGGGCATTTTTCCCTCTTCTTTAGTTATTGGGCTTTTTAAAGAATACCATCAAAAAAAGAAGAGAGCCTTCGTTGAATGTAGTGAGGAAGGCATTAAGTGCTCTTTTTTAGTTACATCAGAAGTGAAATACAACTACTTACGAATGCCTGTGACAATTCCTTTTTGTCCAGATTGGCTCTCTGCTGAGAACTCCACTTGATTCTCTATGCCCGCCGCCTGCTTTTCTGTGGCCCCCGAGTCTAAGGTCCCTCTTAAGATAAATGCCATTGTGGGAGTTTTAGGCAAGTGTGGGTGTCTTCCTTCCTACCTGTCCTGTCAATGTCTCCTCCCCCCTAGGAGTCATGCTGCCCACTCGTATTAAAAAATCTCCATTACAGCATGCCAACCTCCTTTCAAAAAAGCCTTGTGTTCCTCAGCAACGCTCACCTCCGTTTTCCAGCAGCCTACCCGCGTCCTGTGGCTTGACAAATTCCCTACCAGCCTCCCGTCCCAAGAGAACACGGACCGGCTGCATCGATACCGGCGTGTCAGGTCATTGCTTAGTGTGATGTTACTGAAGGGCGAAATTTCTGTTCCGGCGGCAAGGAGAGTTTGCAGCAGGAGCCCTTTGTGGCCCAAACGGGTTTTGCTCACAGCGGGTCCCAGATGCCCAGCTGCCAAATAAGAAGTGAAAACGGTGGTCAGGATTCCATCTTCCGTTCGGAACGAATCAATCCATGCGGGTACATTTCTGATCGAAGTCAGTAATGTCCGCTTTCCAAGTGCTTTTCCCTCAACAGTTGCCTTTTCCCACCTTGTTAGGAATAGCCTCGTTCACCTCGTTCAGCTTCAATAACTACTGTCTATTACAAGCGCTGCTCGTAGCAAATGGGGCGGGGAGGGGCAGCCCAAGAGCTTGCAGAGTCGAAAGAACTCTAATTCTAATACTTAAAAGATACATGACTGTAGGCAAGTCAGTTACATTTCTCTCCGCCTCGGTGCTCTCATAGGAAAAACAGAGAAAACACATACTCCACAGGGCCAGGAGGAAGAACAAAGCGGTACCTTCGTAAGTGTTTTGTACACCGTAAAGCCCATTACTGTTCTTGTGTCATTTGTCACTCTCAACCAGCACGGTGACCCGGAGAAGAGGTGCAAGCTAGGAGCTCCCTCGTGCCCGTGCCAAGACTTTTACTTCAGCCACTTCCGAACTTCCAAGGGGAGCAGTTTTCATCCCAACATCTCTGAGATTTGGCCGGAAATTCCCATCAATATTTAGTTGGTAATGTGAAGGAGCTCATTCGAAAGCACACGCTAGATTTCCGGAGACGTACAGGCAGAGCTCTCTCTTGCGTTCCTCTTGTTTTCCCACCGTGCTAAGACTAGCCAAATAACCAGTCCTCGATAAATACGGGTGCATCGGTTTTACATGTGTTTATCTTTTTGATGATGCAACAAAGATGTTTATAGGTGGCATAATGGAAATAGCAAAGATGAAAATTAGCAGACTTACGAATCACCTTCCTCTTTATGCTTGGGAAGATCGCTCATTTATTCAAGAAGGTGTTGATGACTTCACGATCTACATGATCTTAAGGAACTATCGATTGAGCTTCGGTCTCTGCTCTAAGCGCGGGATCTAAAAATTCAGATGAACTATCATTTATATGCATGTCGATGCACAAAGCTGATTGTATTAGTCAGACCTAATTTTCTTGAACAACTAAAGGTTTGGTGTCCGTCCCCTAGGTGGGTACTCTGAGGCAAAGTTCTAAATCAAATACAACAAGAGGAAAAGTGAAGCAAAAGAGAGAAGCGGGGAGAATTATGTGGATGACTTGGGTCTGTTTGGTTTTGAGCCCTGATTTCTTTAGACACATTAACATCACTTTTCTCTTTTCCTGAAGAAGTGGCAAATTCAGCAGGGGCATGTTCTGCCCCGTTCTGTGACCTAAACAAAGAACAGAGATGCGTGTTTGATCAAACCCCATCCTGCAGGAAGCCCGGTACCAGTTTTCCACCACATAAGCTGGTCTCGAAATCAGGCAATTTCCTTGCAGCACAAGCCTGTTCTTTGATGGGATAGAGATAGATGCTGCTCGATCTGTTGGACTCTTTCCCTTCTTTCAACTTTGGATGTGCTTCCATCCATACCCGCCCCCCCCCCCCCGCCACCTCGTGACTTCCAGAAATAGTGACAGGGACATTCATTGTCCATCTACCTTCTCAACATTCCGAAGTCGGCATCTAAGAGTCCGTGACTTGCTCTCACATCCCCCCTCACTTCAGAAGAGCCGTTTCATTCCATTTTAGAAAGAGAGAGCAGAAAAAAAAAAAAAGTTTCTAGTTACACAGATCAATCCAATTGTTCGGAGCTTCAGAATGAATTTTTAAACTTGTTGAACAGAAGCATACAAATCTCTCAAAGCAAGTCAGATAATGGACAAAGGCTCCATTCATTGTGTGGGCAGAAAGGAATGCTGGTACCCGGCAGCTCTCTAAGGAATGTTCCTTTGGCTTTGACCGTTCTGTTGGGAACAAGGAGGGAAACACATATAGAAAATGAATTTCTAATGTCTCTGGCTTATAATGGCAAAATGATAAGAAAAGTTGGCTGTTTCATATAAACTGTCAGTTGCATATTCCAGGCCTCCTCTCTGAGGTCCCTCCCACACCCACAGGCCTGGCCACCGTTTAGTGAGGAGTACAAAGTGGCTGTTTATTATTATTGACTGGTGAGGCCTGTGCTCTGAAATTCATTCTGTCAACAGAATGTAAGCAAAGTTGGCATTTTAAAGCCGGGCTCTTTCAGTCGCTGGGTTTTCTCAGGATTGCTATGCAACACGATCAGTGCTGTAGTCCCCGGTTCAAGCTGAAAATGTTACACAGGAAGACATACCATGTAAAGGTCAGATTCTTCTACTATGATAATTTTCTTGATCTGTGTATATACAAATGAGGTTGAATGTGTCATGTCTTATCATAACGCTTCTCAAGGTCCTGTGGGCTTTCTACCTGTCAAGCCTAAAAATACGACGGTAGTTTAAATGGGAAATCTTACTAATAAATGTATGACGCTATAATAAATGTGTGATGGTGTAATGCCAAGGTGAACTTAATGTGCATTGTCAAGAAGATGCTCTCCTATGATAGAATCCCATTAACGTGCTGGTGCTGCGGACCGAGTACAACCTTGTTTATTAGTCTCTCCATGCTTTTATGGCCAGAATCAACTCTACAGATTACTTATGTGCACGGAAAATATGACTTAACCCATAGTGTAGTGAAATGATCGGCCCTGGGGTGCACTTTGTCATGGAATCTTATTTCGTATCACTTCCAGAAAACACTCTCTTTTGTCTGCGGACTAGTGGATGTAACTTAGGAAACGTGTAAAGTTGCAGATACATAATGTTCCCATTTATAATGTCAAGGAATAAATTGATTATACCTAATAAGATGCCCACTTCCGATCTCCATAATAACACGAAGAGATAATACAGCAAGAAGAGGAAGTTGGGGGTGCGTCGTCTTGTTAGTTGACCCAGTTCAAGGGTCTTGTGAACGAATCATTTTTTACACTCCTCCCAAATCACATTTAGCCGATCTCTTTCGCTTGGTAACTCTGTGCATGTTCTTCTTCCTGCCGTCTCGTAGGACCTCCAAGGAGAAATCGAAGCTCACACAGATATCTATCACAACCTGGATGAAAATGGCCAAAAAGTCCTGAGATCCCTGGAAGGTTCTGACGACGCAGCCCTGTTGCAAAGACGTTTGGATACCATGAACTTCAAGTGGAGTGAGCTTCGGAAGAAGTCTCTCAACATTAGGTAGGAGCACATCAGGGGTGAAAAAAAAAAAAAAGCCAGAAATGAATTGAAATGGGGAGACTGGCCTCATTTTCCTAACTCGAGTAGCTAATATATGTTTATGTAAATCACCCATTTTCAGAATGATTCATTTTATTTTGAATAAACGAATCATTCATTTGCTTGGTACGGAGCCGATTGATACTTGAGGGTTCAGATCAGATTAGAATGGTGAGGTTTTATAACCATGGGAGAGATGCATATGAAGACATTAGAGTGAATTTAAATGAGGAACACAGCTATCCTAATTTGATAGAGTTCTCTCTTGGCTTACTACAGGATTATACAAAAAGTGAGAAAATTAGCGTGTGTTTATCGTGTAATTCTTGGGCTTTACTCTAAATGCATAACAGAGGACGTCCCTTAAATACCAGAATGCCTTGTAATTAACACTTTAGAGGAGACCTCTCCGTAGCTCCTGCCGCTAGGGAGGAATTGTAGACACTTCTGGTCTTCCGCTCCCTCTCACATTTTCTCACCACATCCTCCGTAGCCTAAGCCTTTACTTGTTCTGCACTCTCCCCTTTTGCACAGTTGCCCATTCTCCTGAGAAGCTGGTGGAGGCATCTCAGCGTTGTTGTAAAGAGCACAGAGGGGAGCTCTTGCTACACCCATTGTGAGACAGTTCAGTGGCAGCGCAAAAAGAGGGGACAGTTAAGTGCGACGCCCCGTGTCGCGTAAGTGACACGGGAAATGCAAGGAGCGCTAGTCGGGTTTCCTGCTTTCTGATCACTCGTGTGTCCCAATTTCACATGTCTTTGTACAAATATTTTGTGCTTTCTTCTGTGTCTGGAAGAGGGGGGGTAGCAGAGGGTGGCAGAGGGAGACGAACGGACTTGACGGTAGATGGAAGGGAATGTGCTAAACCCTGGCAGGAGGTGCTACCCCTAGGTTGTGAGATTACAGAGTGGAGGTTTCTTTTTCTCCTTTATAGTTCTTCTCAATCGGCCAAACTTTGGACATACAGCCTATTTGCTTCTCTAATGAGGGGAAATTTCCCCGAAGTTTAGTAATTCAAAAGCACGCTCGTAAAATCCTGTACTTATAATGCGAAACGCTACTAATGACAGCAGCCAACCCCCAGTGCGTCACATATCACGCGGTGTCCTGGGCACTTTATATTTCTTGACCCGTTGAATGCTCTCAGCAGCGCTAAGTGATAGACTTTGTTATTATTCTGTCTTTGTATCTGAAGAAAGTGCGGTCGGTCCAGAGGGGCTAAATCATTTTCCTAAGGTCATTTAGTTAGTAAGTGACAGATCCAAGATCGAAGACAGGGCATCCGGCTCCAGAGTCTGAGCTTTTTACCATCAGTGTAGTAATACTGTGAGGTATAAAGCAGAAAGGAAAAGGTAAGCCTCACCTAACTTTTGCACATAAATACGTAATAAATTAAAGGATGGAATAAGGCAACAGATATTTCTATGAGTGAGAAAGGATTTATTTTCAAGTTTATTTATTTATGTTCAGAGGGAGAGAGAGAGAAAGCGAGAATGGGGTGGGGCAGAGAGAGAGGGAGAGAGAGAGAATCCCAAGCAGGCTCCGTACTTTCAGGGCAGAGCCCGATGCAGGGCTCAAACTCACAAATGGAGATCATGGCCTGAACGGAAATCACGAGTCAGATGCTTAACCTGAGCCACCCAGGCGCCCCAGGATTTATTTGTATCCATAAGGTTTCCCCCCCAAGATTGTGCCCCAGCCTCTAAGACACTCATTTTGATCTCCCGCTTCGGTCCATGAAGTTTGTATCGATGTATTGAGGCAGAGTTGGGAACAACAGTGGGCAGTGGCATTTTCAAAGACAGCGAGACTCCATTCTCCGTCTGTCCCTTAGACTCGAGGAGAGGTCAGTGTGTGTAATGACAAAGGCCACTTTCATAACATCTATCATTAAAAGGGAATGAAATACGTGAAATGGGGAAGATATTGGTAGATAAAGTAAAAGGAAAGAAAGTTGATCTTTTTCACAGGAAGGAAAGAGAAAGGTGCTCTAATTGTTCTGAACATCACTCAGTGCCTTTTCTCTCCTTCGTGTGAACTTGATGAAATAAAAGGAGAATCGAAAGCGGCGAAGAGCGTGTCGGCCAAAATATGGGCTCTTCATTCTCAGCAATTTCCCATATGCCAGGCACTGCAGTTCGATTCTTGCTGTCATTAATCAAGGAGGAAACAGTTACCTTGGCTTATCGAAGGTGCTGCGAGTTCTAGAATTTACATATTCACATCAATGGTTTTGGCTTTTAACTAGGCCTCTGTAATAATACAGTCTGTGTTATGAACGCTCACTTACAAAAAACGAAGAAACAACTGATCACGTCAAAGTGATTCGGTCTCTTTCCTGACCCTTGGTTGAAATAAGGGTATCAGTCCGTCCATCCTGAATGGCAGGGTTCAGTGAAAGCAACCCAGCAGAGGCAGTAATTTGGGATGGTTATGAAATCGGATAGATGAATGCTAGAAGAGTTAGACACAGAACCATTCATGACACTTATAAGCCGGCTTTGTGAATCTAGTCAGTTCCTCCATCAGCATTATTCTAGAGTGAAAAGTCGCCACAACTCAAAAATAGTTCCAAAGATACCCTGGAAAAACAGCCCCTGTATTTGCCCAAGCGGTAACACAGTCTCCTACCAAAAGCATTACAGTTAGTTCGTTGTTTTATGAGGGATTCTGAGAGCCATTTTTCCATTTCCGAAGAGAGAAACGTTAGTATCTAACTACACAGGTGCGCATTTTTTTAGGTTTTTATTTAAATTCCAGTTGGCATAGCGGGTGGTGTTAGTTTCAGGTGTGCACCACAGTGACTGGACATTTCCATGCATCACCCGGCGCTCATCCCAACAAGGGCGTTCCCGAATCCCCATCACCAGTTTGGAATCCAAATGAGTTTGCAGCGTCCGTTTGCATTCCCTTGGCTCATAAGAGGTACCCTTGTGCTGCCAGATCCAAGTCCTTATCATGTCCCTTTCCCTCCCTGTAGCTTCCTTCTGCCCTGTGTCTTTTCTCTTCCTGTGATCACGATTCTTACGTAAGTCTCCATCATGACACTCTATTGATCGATTTGTCTGTGTGCCTTTACACACTGATACCATCCGTCACACATTGACAAAAATATTCTTCCTCGGTGGGGCGCCTGGGTGGCGCAGTCGGTTAAGCGTCCGACTTCAGCCAGGTCACGATCTCGCGGTCCGTGAGTTCGAGCCCCGCAACGGGCTCTGGGCTGATGGCTCGGAGCCTGGAGCCTGTTTCCGATTCTGTGTCTCCCTCTCTCTCTGCTCCTCCCCCGTTCATGCTCTGTCTCTCTCTGTCCCAAAAATAAATTTAAAACGTTGAAAAAAAAATTAAAAAAAAAAAAATATTCTTCCTCGGACATTTCTGTCACGTTATTCCCGTGCTCAAGAACTTCAGTCTTGCAGGTGCCCATATTTTACTCATTCATTCATTTTTTTTTTCATCCGACAAATATTTCCCGAGTCTTTTCCGTGTACTTGGCACTCTTCTAGGCACTGAAGGTACGACTGATCGAAACAGGCCAGAGAAAAGTCATTGCTCTCGTGACATTTATGTCTCGTCGCCAGAATCTGGTAGACCCTCCACTCTACCGACGATGCCCAGTAAGACCCTGACAGTCCCTTCCTTTCCTCTTCTTCCCCTGCCTCCCAGTTCCTTCCTCCCCAAGCAGCAATGTAGTTATTGCCCAGCGTGGAGAATGGCTCCTCTCAGCCAAGAAGATTCTGCCGTTTAACCCCGTTCCTGCTCTCCACCAATTTTTTCCCTCGCTCATATGCCCAGGGACATTTGCTGGTCCTCACACTTAGACCCCTCCTCTCAGCCTCCACATTTTCATCCAGACCTCATAATGAATATTTCCCTCTCTGACCGTTCCTTTACGACCGGGTCGTCCCTGCACTGTTCTCCTTTGTGCTAAATGGCACATTCCTTTAAGTATTCTTGAGTTGTTTGATAGGGCTCTGCTTGCTGCTTCCAGCTACATTAGATAAATAGGAAAACTCCAAGCTCTACTATTTGGCAGGGGGTGGGAGGGGGGATACTTTGAGAAGGATAGGTATTAACCCTCCTTTCCATATTTGGTAGAATTCACCTGTGACCAGAATTCATCTAGTCCTGGACGTTGTTGGGAGTTTTTTGATTGCTGATTCCACTTCATTACTAGGAATTGGTCTGTTCACATTTTCTATTTCTTCTCAATTCAGTCTTGGAATATTGTAGGCTTCTAGGACTTTGTCCATTTCTTCTCGATTGTCCAGTTCATTGGCATATAATTTCTGTAGTCATCTTTTGTAATCAATCCTTTATATTTCTGTGATGTCCGTTGCAACTTCTCTTTCATTTCTGATTTTGTCTGAGTCCTCCTTTTTTTTGTGATCGTGGTAAGTCTCCTGCCAGGTAAGTATTGAGTCCTCCTTCTTTTTTGTGTGTGGAGTCTGACTAGAGGTTGATCAATTTCGTTTGTCCTTTGACAAAAGCAGCTCTTAGGCTCGTGGGGATTTTCTCTTGTTTTCAAGTGTCTATTTCATTCACCCCTGCCCTGATCGTTAGTATTTCCTACCTTCTAGTAACTTTGAGCTTCCTTTGTTCTTTTACTACTTCCTTTCAGTGTCCGATCAAGTTGTTTATTTGAGAGTCTTCTTGCTTCTTGAGGTAGGCCTGGATCCCTATAAACATCCCTCTTAGAACCGCTTTTGCTGCGTTCCAAAGCTTTTGAACCAGTGTGTTTTCATTTTCACTTGTCCTCATTTTCATTTGGCTTCCTCTGTGATTTTTTCATTGACCTATTGGTTGTTTAATATGTTGTGTAGCCGCCACGTGTTTGTGTTTCTTGCAACTGTTTCCTTGGGACTGATGTCTGGTTTCATCCCGTTGTGGTCAGAAAAGATGTTTGATATGATTTTGGTCTTCTACAATTTATTGAAACTTGTTTTGTGGGTTATCACGCGATCTATCCTGGAGACTTTTCATGTACACTTGAAAAAGAATGTGTATTCTGCTGTTTGGGGGTAGAATGGTCTCTATGTATCTGTTAAATCCATCTGGTCTAATGTGTCGTTCAAAGCCACTGTTTCCTTATTGACTTTCTGTCTAGGTAATCTATCCAAGCTCTAAATGAGTTGATGAGGTAGAGTAAAAGGAGTCCCGGACCGGCATTTGGGCCACCTACTTTCTCTTCCAGCTCTGTTACTAACTTCCTAGCATATAATCTCGAACATGTCACTTAACTGCTTCCGACTTCAATATTCTGCCTCACTGAAAAGAGAAAATTTGATCAGAGGCGTGGATAGTCTCTTCAATTTCCCTAGCAATTCTACAAATCTATTATTTTTATTTCTGCAGTTACTTTTGACGAACCTAGGCAAATTATTGACATTTTCTACACTGGTTTTCTTATATTTTAAATAGAACTGATTAAGTTCGAAGATATGGTGTAAGAGAAAGCAAATAAGATGTCTTGGAGACAAATGAATACTTTAATTGAAATTGTATAATACCATCTCATAAATTAGTTCAAGGAAAGTATATCCCATCTGTTCCATATGTATTATCACGTCGCATTTTATCCAAGAGGTATAAGAAGAGAAGTAAACACTCAGAGATAGTTGAGTGCCATGGAACGAAAGAAAACACCAACTGTTTTAGGTGGGAGAAAAATAAAATAAAAAATTTTTACTTGCATGCATACATACATGTATGTGCACGTTTTCTCTCTCTCTCTCTCTCTCTCTCTCTCTCTCTCTCTCTCTCTCTCTCTCATACACACACACACACACACACACACACAGTTATTGATGACAGTATCCAACATCTGAATTGTGATTAGTCAAAGAAGTGTTTCTCATTCTAAAATATTCTATATCCACAACCTTGCATTTTAATTTTGAAAATATTAATAATTTGGGAAGTGGTCAGGTGACTGTTTTTTCCTTAAGAACTACATATGAAGATTTCAGTTCATTCTGTCACCAGATTATATTGTCAAGGTTATTGTATATACTATCAACTATGAGAAGCACATCTGTTATCAATGTAATTTCAGCAAAATTTACATTCTGCGAGGTTTTTTTGACTTGGGAGAAAAACGTGTAAATGTTAGATACGAATACTCACTCTTACGGAATTCTGAACGCTAATTTGAAAGGCGAGAATACCAACATTATATAGGCCACAGCAGCAATAAAGCTCTTAGAGAGTCATCGGCACTAAAAGTTAGAAGAGTTCAGAGGTTTTTCTATAATGGAGAATAAAGAAAGAGCAAAAGGTAGCATAGTCTTTCTCCTTTTGAGAAAAAATGCAACTTGGACATTGACTATTCCTGACCTTCTTTCTCTTACTCTTGAAATGTTAATTATGTGTGAAAGTTGGAGTTCATGGCCAAGCCGGACCAAAAAGAAACAAGAAAGTTTACTTCTCTTTGAGTATAATTCTCTCTCTTTATTTAAAGTTCCACAGCTCCCGTTTTATGTCTATGATTCCTTATTATTTCTGCCTTCTTACCTTTTCTTTCTATATGCTTAAGTGCTATCTGATTACACAAGGGTACCCAAGATACACAGGGGTACATCATTAGTTTTATAAAGGAAGTCAAAGCCCGCGGGTGGCTCAGTCAGTTAAGCATCTGAATCTGCATTTCAGCTCAGGTCATGATCTCGCGGTCCGTGAGTTCGAGCCCCGCATCAGGCTCTGTGCTGACTGCTCAGAGCCTGGAGCCTGTTTCAGATTCTGTGTCTCCCTCTCTCTCTGACCCTCCCCCGTTCATGCTCTCTCTCTGTCTCAAAAGTAAATAAATGTAAACAAAATTAAAAAAAAAAAAAAGGATCCATGCCTTTCAGAGTAAAGTTTTGTTAAGAATTTCCAACTAGGCATCAATGCAGTCGTACTTGAAATATTTGTGTCTAGAGAAATCACAATCACTCGAGCAGCCCCTATAATTCTTAGTACGCTGATACTGAAGACTTCCTTAAAGACGAGCATTACATCCCAACACACCTAAAGGTTCTGCATTTTACCCAAACCTTCCAAATGGTGGAAGTTATCTGCTTATTAAAGACCAACATGTGCCTTGTTAAAAGCTAGTAGCCCCTAAGCTCTTGTCTTCACTAATAAAGATTAATAGAAAATGGTTGAAGCTTAAGCATGCCCCTTCAAACCTCTACTTTTATTTTCTGTTGAGTAGGTAGAGGTAAATAGAGTATATTTGCTAATTGGCAGGATATCTTTTGGCTCGGGGATCCAAGCATTTGGTGAAAACCAGTAAGGTTAAAGATTTCTTCACATTAGGAGAGTTTGCAATTTCTACTTCCCGTGTCTAAACACAACAGCTCCAGCTACAAGCTTCAGCTGCTGTCTTTGAGCCTTTGCATCTCAGTTTGCACATTTGCAAAACAAGAGGCTTGACGAGAATTTCTCAGGTTCCTTCCAGCCCTAACAGCCTAGGATAAAACCTGGAAGGGGGAAAAAGAAAGAGTCATTACAAATAGAAAGAAACAGTTTCCGAAGAGACATTCCCAATACAAACGTAGGTTAATCATTTAGAACTATTTGGTACGCAATCTCAAAAATCAAAATAGGGCAGCTGCTTTCAGAGATTGCGCTAGAAATGTGTCTCGAAAACCCTTCACAAGCTTAGCATAGCCACAGAAAATGTTTTGTGAGCTCTTGGTGTGTCATTGCATTTAGATCGCCTTCAAAATCATGTCACTGACAAATGCCACCTTTGTCCCGTGGAGACCAAGAAGTAACGTTTAGGACATGCAGGAACTACTTTAAGAAACTCTTTCTAAAATGGGGTGCCCGGTGGCTCAGTCGGTTGAGCGTCCGACTTCGGTTCAGGTCACGATCTCACACTCCGTGAGTTCGAGCCCCACGTGGGGCTCTGTGCTGACAGCTCAGAGCCTGGAGCCTGCTTCGGATTCTGTGTCTCCCTCTCTCTCTGCCCCTCCCCCGCTCATGCTCTGTCTCTCTGTCTTAAAAATAAATAAAACATTTTAAAAAAAAAAGGTTCTTTCTTAAAGAATGGCCCTGGAGTTCACCTGCTGAGTTGTGAAGGTTCTCGTTAAAAGTCCAGAAAGTCTGGAGGTGGAACCTGGGAGTCTATACCTGAAACAAGCTACTCACGTGGGTTTTATGTACCCTGAAGTTTGAGAACCATGGCTTTAATTGGATACCTTCGTAAGCGTGGTTTTCATTCAGGAGCCATAATCTGACTGCTTTTCTCCTCTCCCTCCTTTACCCAGCATCCCTTGTCCTTTATGAAACTTTTGGTTACATTTGTGTCACCGCTCTCAAGCCCCAGCAAGGGAAAGAAACAGTCATTTGATACGGAGTGAAGGTGATCAGACGTTCCCAAATGTTAGACCTAACTCCACACTCTAGATACACGGCAGCCTTTTCTCCCCCATCGCAGGTCCTTTTTCCCCTCCTCCATTAACTCCCTTGACTGTCCCCCATCCTGGCTCTTAACCATCTCCCTATCTCCTGCCCTGAAGCTCCTCTTAGATCCTTTAGAAGTAAATTCCCTGGGTCCCAGAGCTATATTTTCCCCTGGGGACACAAAGGGTTTCATTGACCTGTTAATGATTAGTCAGCACCATTGAACCTAGACCCTGGTTGTCGCCCCGCCTTATGTAAATGAAGCAGCCCCTGGTGGCCGTGGCTCGGCTCTTCAGCGACTTTATCCTCCTCCAGACCTCTCCACCAGGGGGATATTTTATTTCCTCTACCAGACAGAGGGAGCAGGCATTAGGCCTCCTACATTCTTCCTCACCTTCCCCTCTTCCTACTCCCAAGGCCTTATTGGGACCTAGCGACACTCAGTACTGCTTTATTTAATCAGAGCCTCTTCTTTTCCATGCCGCGCTTCCACGTCTGGACTGTACCCTCCCTCCACCTACCTCCCCACACGTCCTGCTTGACCGCCTCGCTCCCCCTTCAAGGGGACCAGGCTGCAAATTACAGACACCCCAGGGCATCCCTGTAAGCAGTGGTCATCGCGTGCCATTAAACAGCGAAAATCTTGCATAGGGAATTCTCGCTTGGGCTTCTCATGGAAAAGCAATCATTGAAAGAGAAAGGGAAGAGAAACGGAAAAGGACTTACCTCTACCCCTATATGCAGTCTGCACTATTATATTTAATTCATGGCATTTATGGTATTTCGTGATTTGTTTATTAGATAATAATGCCCTTAGAATCTTGAACCACTTAATTTCTCTGATGGAAAGGCCTTCCTGTTTTTCCAGACACAGTGTTTACTTCGCTCATAATAGAAAGACGGTTCTGACCATTTGGAGAAGTAGAAAGCTGAGGGAATAAACCACCTCTAAATCTACCTCTGGGAGATACACGGGTTGGCATTCCAGAATTTTTTCATGCCGGAGTCCAGTGTGTGTACAAAAATAGATAAACATACACGAACGTTTTAGAAAAATCGGTTGTAGACATTTTTGTAACCTACTTTCTCCCTCAGCAACTGACGGGGTGATCTTTTCCGTATCCCTTAATATATGCTGATGTCATCGCATTGGACAATGCATAGGATGCATAGGCTGTGGACATTGCATTGTAAGACTTAACCGTTATATATGTAATCTCTTCCCTGGTATGGGATATTTAAGTTGTTCCTACCTTGTGTCAATCATAAGTGATGCTGAAAATAACACTTTTCTACCTATATCTTTGCATGATTTTCCAGTTACTTCCCTAGTACGCGATTTTTGCATTTAAGCTTGTGGGTCATTGTATCTGCACATTTTAAAGACGTGTTAAGTATCGTCCTTCCTAAAGAAAATGATCCCTCGGCAAGTTTGGAACAATTTAATTTCAGTACATAGCCACTACTTGGTGATTCTGTTTGACTAAGACCAGCAGGAGAATTGTATTTGAAATGTCAGGCTAAGTTATCAAACAGCAAAGGGAAATGTTTTTCTACCTGGCTGCTTTACAGTTCAATCTTTGCAGCATTGGAGACTATATTATGCTTGTGTTATAGACAGCATTAATTTTTATGAATTAATTAGTAATTGCTGATAATAGGTGAGTAATGCAGCCTAATTCTTGATTTACCTGAGGATAGAGCTTTGTTAACATTCCTCGCTTCTTCTTTGTTTTCTGGATGATGATTTATTTGGTTAATTTAGCTTCTCATCCTCAAGTGAAATGTGGGTTTTATAGCACAGATCATTCATTTGTATATTCTTAAATGGCTTCTATGGATTAACATGTTCTAAATACAGTTGATGGTAAAGCACTCATTCTCCTGCCTAAATTATTCATGTTCAGGGCAGGCTTTCAGGCAAATGTCTGATTTTACTTTTCCACGTGAGTTGTTGTCTCGGTACATTTTACACAAAGGAAACAAAGCGGAAAATGTTGAAACTTGGTGAAAACAAATCCCAGGTGCACGCGAATAAAGAAGGGTGGAGGAAAAGGAGAAGCATATGGGAAGAGGAGCAGAAAGGAACAGATGCCAGATGGAAGGAGTCAATGGAAGAGGCTGCCTAGGGTGTAGAAATGGAAAAGTCAAAATGTGGGGAGAGACCTTTCCATTTCTCAAAGCCGAAAGAATTCCAGTACTAGCATGAGTCACTTGAAAACCGAGTGGTTTATATTAGTCACTGGGAGCAAAATTTTTTCTACCAGAAACATTAAGAATCATTGACTGCAACGCTGTGGAAAAGCAATCCATTCCGGTGTATATTTCATGCCGAAAGTCTCAGCATTCTGCATGTGGCAATAAATGTACAGCTAAACACTGCCTTCCCTCAAAATTGCCCTCAAAATGCCCCCATTATGGCTCGCAAGAGCACAGAGCTAGATTTTTATTGAGGACTGCTGTATGGTTCACAGTGGGTTTATGTACTACGGAACTCACCAAACCACTGTGCCTTTAATGGGATTATTGAAATCGTTCGTTACCATTCTAGATATTTTGACCTACTTTGTTCCTGCTGTTCTTCAGGTCTCATTTGGAAGCCAGTTCTGACCAGTGGAAGCGTCTGCACCTCTCTCTTCAGGAGCTTCTGGTGTGGCTACAGCTGAAAGATGACGAGTTAAGCCGGCAGGCACCGATGGGAGGCGATTTTCCAGCAGTTCAGAAGCAGAACGATGTACACAGGGTAGGACATTTTTAAGACTAGTGCCTTGCACATAGTGAGCATTCGGGGACTCTCTTAAAATGAGTTTGGGTTGAAACCGAGCTGACCAGAAATTGTTTTCACTCTGCCGATCCAGGAGTCAATTATAAATAATCCAAGCCATTATTATTTTAAATGTCAAAAGCGCCCACATCAACGATATCCTTTAAGAAATTGCCCATCTCTGTTAGCGATGTTTAAAAACATTGTGTTAGGGAAAATATTAAACATATACAAAGGAGGCAGAATCCTCTAGTAAACAGCCACGAATCCATCAAGACTTCAAATAGTTATCAGCTCATACCCGATCTTACTTCTTCTAGACCTCTACCGGTTCTCTATTATTTTGAGATAAATATCAAGCATGGATCGTTTAACTCATAAACAACTGAGAAAGTATCTCCGAAGATAAGTTTCCACTCTTTAAATGTGACCACATTGCTACTATAATGCGTTTTAAATTTTATTCTAATGACTCTCGGGCTTTATTCAAATTTCCACTCTTAACATATATGTGTCTCAAATGTTTTAACATGTTTTTTGTTTCAATAAGAATTAAAATAAGCTTCACACATTGCCTGTGGCCAATTTGCCTCTGAAACACATTTTTTAAAACTTTTATTTTTGAAATAACTATAGATTCCCAGTGAGTGACAAAAATAGTACAGTTTCCCTCTACGCTTCACCCAGTTTGCTCTAATGGTTGCACCTTGCATAACTACCCAACAATAAATACGGCTATGTCAACAGACAACATAAAAATGTACACTTGCAGCACACCTCGATTCACACTAGCTACCTTTCGAGCACACAGTAGCCGGTTGTGCCCAGTGGCTACCATATTGAACAGTAAGTACAGTTCAATGGGCTTGATCGCCTAGTGGCCACCATATTGAACAGTGCAGTTCAATAGGCTTGATCCTATTCAGGCTTGATACTTTTGGGAAGACTGCTTCAGAGACGGTAGTGTACTCCTCCATCATCAGGAGGTATGTAAGGTCTTGTTTTCTCTTTTGTGTGTGTGATTTGGGCAGCTGTCCATGACCAGTGGCTGGGGTTGGAATGTGATAATTACCTATTTCTATCATTTCTTCTTTGTTTATTAGCCAGAATACTCCTACGGGGGGGAGGGGGGGAGTTCATTCATCTACTCTTTGGGCACGCAGTATGCAGTTCATATACGAGAGGCAGGATACTTTACCAGCCTTCAGAATAACAAGTTATTCATTCACTAGCATCCTCCAACAGTGATTGGTTGTTTCTCGCTCTTTTTCTTTTCTTTTGCTCTTTGTCATATTTCTGTTTTCTCTATTAGGCTCTGAGTGGGGAAGTCAGAGATTTGGTCTTGCTCACCTCCAAGACCCTAGTAGCTAGGAAAGTGTCTGGCATACACTGGATGCTGAGCAGTGTATTTGAAAGGAGAATAAAAGGCGCAAGAACAGAAATGAATAGCAAACCAAGTAAATGACTACCCGACAACCAAAGCTTGATTAAATGGTGTCACTTGTGTATGTTCAACACTTAAAGAAAGATCTCTGTGGAGACATAGCCAAAGGTAGCATGTTCAAGAAAAGTCGAGGATTTCTATTATTCCAGAGAAGAGGACATAGACGATTGCTCAAAGGGAAGAAGACATGAGGGGAGATCCAGGAGTCTTTGCCAAAAAAAATTGCCAAGGAAACTGACAGTTTCTCCTTTAGCAATTCCCCTTCCTAAGATCCAGAACACTAAATTAGCTTTGTGGTAGAGTGAGATACAATAGTGACGTTTTTCAAAATGTTCTGCCTTTGAATAAATAGTCCAAGCACGCTGGTGTGTGCGTAGAAGAGCGTTCATTGAGACAGACGGGCATTTTAAATCGAATGCATTTATACGATATAAAGAAACGAGACAGAATTTCTACCAAAGGTGTAATTCCAGTCTACTTCTAGAAACCAAAGTTGAATCATCGGACAAGTGCACTAGCAGTCAGGACAGACTCTAGTCACATTCCTCTGTAAATTAGATTGAGATTGTTACTTTGTTCTTCAGCTATGAGATGAAGAATGTGATCCAAGTCTCCACAGTGCCTACTAGCCAGCATCTTATTATAAATACTTCCTCAGTGTCCCAGGTTATTGGCTTTAATGACTTGCTAACAGTGGTGAAATGTTAGTACTCACGCTCAGTCCTCTTACGCCGAAATCTCATGACCAGTAACACGCTTTGGGGAGACAGCGATGCTAGAGTTATGGGTAACGTGCACCAGACGGAAGTGAATTAATCCCCACTTGGCTAGTGTGCTTGTTCAGATACCCATCTGTCACCTTTCTTTAACTTCTCGGGACTTCCAGCCCGTTGATAACTCTGTGTTCTATACATGCGTTCCACTACTCCTCTCTCTTCACCTCCCTCCGAATCTAACTTAGATTCAATCATAAGACATTTTAATAACTCTTCCCCAAGATGATAAGATCCTGTGCTTTATTATCTTTTTGTGGGTGCCATCTGCAAAACCCCCAAACTTGAAGGATCTAACTAAATACTTTCTCCTGTCCAAACAACGACAGAGAAGACCACTACAGTCACCTTTTCAGGATGACAAACCAAGTGTTCCATTGACCAGCCCAATACATCACTGAGTCAGTTTACCTCCCAAGTATTTCTTGGCTCTTTCTACTGCAGTCATCACCATAGTTACAGAAGACCATATCTCCTAATGTTTCTGCCTCTACTCTGGCCACCCTACAATGCAGTCTTTACATTTCAGCCAGAGCGATTTATGTAAAAACATACGCTGAATCATGTCAGTCCTCATCTTAACACTCTTTAGTGGCTTCTCAGTGCCACTGGGGAAGGACCAAAATCCTCAACAAGGCCCCCACCTTCTCTTTTCTTACTGCTCTTTCTCTTGCCCTCTGGACCCTAGCCATACACCATGTTCTTTTGGTTTCTACAGTACTCCATGTTACTCTCAGGTGGTGCTTTGAACATGTTGATCCTCTGTCTGAAGCCCCTCCTACCTACCCCCACGCCTTCATAATTTCCTGGTTAACATCTGATAATCCTTTACGTCTTGGCTCAGACATCGAGCAAGCTTTTCCATGTTGCCCACATTTGACCAGATCTTCTTCTACATGCTCTCATACACAGTCTACTTTTCCTTCAGCAACTTAACATTCTTTGTCATCAAGTATATGTGTAATTTTTTGATTAATGTCAATCACTGTCACTAAACCATGTGCTCCAAGAAGCCTTCTTTTGGGGAGAGGGTTGTCATTTTTATACCCAGCACTTTATAAAGTGCCTAGTACAGAGTAGACACAAAATAGGTAAAGAAACAAAGGAATTGAGGAAGAAAAGGAAGAAGGGAAGGAGGAAGGGAAACAAACCAATCAGTGATCTAATCTTAACCTTATTCATTCTTCTTTAGTTTACTGAGACCAAGGGCAGGGAAAGAAGAATAACGAGTGATGTTCCTTCCTAACTGCAGGATTTTTCTGTTTATTCCCAATTCAGCGTCCATTTGTACTGTGTAGAGCTACTTTGATGCCCACTGTTTTTACTTGTGGTCTGGCCCAATGTTTTCACGAGCTTCTCTTTGTATCCTTAAGAAACATTCTTGTCACAAAACACTCTCCTCCCTCAAAGAACATCATCACTCCTAAGTGTTGATGAGAGAACCATTTAGCACCCTGTTTACTCAGAGTTTTGTCACATTTATGCAGTAGCCCTTTTATAGTAGCAATGGAATGCCTGTCTAGTTAGTAATGCTCCTGGTGCCTGTTGGCAAAAAGAAAAAAGGAAAATCCTTGAAACTGTGTCTCTTTATCAGATCTCCTGAACTTACTTAGCAAGAGAGAAAGGAAATATAATCAGTACAACACTGTCAAGATCTAGTCTTTGACGGATTTTGTATTTGTAGACTTGTTTTACTTTGCCACATTTCCGGGATTATAAATCGTCTGGCTCTTTATGGGTTTCTTGATTCAAATGCTGTTGATATAGACTGTTTAGTATCAAGATGGGTCACTTGCCATCATAGACTTGTTCCCCACGTATTTGGTGTGTCATTTTTTTTCAAATCCCCTGCTTACCATCTATTGTAAATTATTAATGCCCCGGGTTGTCGCTTCTTATGGGAATACAAATCCCATTACAATGTCAGAAGTCGAAACTATAGGAAAATATTTTTCACTTCTCTTTTATATAAATCAGGATGTTTACGGAAGAGGCAATTTACATTTTCTTTGTGTATCGTTGCAGACTAATGATAAAATCTGATAGCACAGCATCGTATGTCTTGTACTCTTAAGGCAAAAACCTATAGACCTTCTCAATCACTGTGCTGGAGAGTTCATGTTTTTCTTATAGGGAAAATTCCAAGACATTCCACACAGGTAGTTAGGGACTGCAGTCTTACCCCCCCAAAACAATGTTCACCCTCATGGGAGTGGATCTGTGTTCCCCAAACCAGCCGGGCGGCATAACAAACTGCAGCTGGAATGGCTCTCGAACCTGATTAATAAAATAATGCTCCATATGTTATAAATAATTAAAGCTCAAATATGCCTTCGCAAATATAAACGGACCGATTTTTATATCTTTTGAATACATTATCCAGGCTTTTACGGCCCCTCATTACTTGCCTCGCTAGACTGACTCGTTTTCAATTAGTGTGTATTATTCTGGTCCAGATATATTTTTAAAACTGACTTCCTTTGTTTTACTTGAGCGGTCACTAAAGTGATATTTATTACTTGTCTACTTCTGTGATTAACGTAGAGAGAGTTTTAAAGGAGCCCATCATAGTGGGAAATTTCTAAGGAGAACTGCGATAAACCAGTGGCTTCTTCAACTCCCTTCCTCCTACCCCAAATCCAAACGGAGATTAGGTCTTGATTATAAGAACACCGTACATAATGACTTTTTGTTTGCATCTGTAGTAATGAAATTGTTTGTCATTAGGCTTTCATCTTTCACTTTAAAAATCTCTATAATTCCTTCCCTTGAGACCGTTAAGGACACCTTCAAAGCTTTCTAAGATTTTCTGGTTAAGATTTAGATGGAAGGAATCAATACATACATTATTAAACCAGTGGACAGAAAGCCATTATTGTGTGGATGCTGTTGACAAATGAAAAGGCTGGAATAAAGTAGTTTACTTGTTCATTTGTCAGGTCATATATTATGCATGTTCGATTTCCTCAGAAGTCACCACAAAGTGAGGGAGAGGTTTAGAAATTCGATAAAATTATCCTGGAATCACGTTGTTGATTATACATTTATTTAAGCTAATTCTGTCATCAATGCTAGCCTGCTTCCTTTGGGTACATTTTCGTAGCTGTGTTAGCTTGATGAGTTCGCTGTGTTTTCTTTCCACAGAAATAGATTGTGTCTTCGGGTGCCATTTGTGAATGTTAAGATTCAAGTCAGCTCTGTGTCAAAAAAAGAACAAAACGCATTGTTCCCTAGCACCTCTGAAAAACAACAAAAAAAGGTTGTGACAGGGTAATTCATTCCAACATTCAATGACCTGGCCTCTTAGAGTTTCTGAACAAGTTTGGTTCGCCTGCAAATTCACTGTTATTTCTACTCTCCACTGTCTGCCACTCTGTATTGGAAGAAACAGACAACTAGACATCTTTTTTTGGTTTGTTTGTTTGTTTGTTTGTTTGTTTTACTCAACAAGGCCAAAAGCTTATTCTTTAAACAGGCCAATAAAAGCGATAAACTCATAGCAAGACTTAAAAAGAAAAAGACCAGGAAAATATAACTCGACGATATCAGGTGGGGATAAGGAGAACGTGGCTGCAGGGCCTACGGATGTTAAGATAATAAAACATTTCACAAGTAACCTTTTACTAATAAAGTTCACAATTTAAGTCAAAATTCCAAATTTCTTCAAAACAAGACATTCAGCTAAATCAAGAAAACAATTAGAAATCTGGATATTACTTTGGAAATAGACCTCTTTTGGATCTATTCTGTATCCCTAATGGAGTAAGCTACTTTTGTGTAAGTTTGATATTTTATGCAGTCCTATTTAGGAATGCTGAATAGAAAAGATTTTAAAATTATTTTTAGAACGACATTTCTAGGCATTTGAGGGAGTCTTCTGAAAACTAGCTACATCATCAAAACTTGAGAACGGAGCCATCTAGGATTTGCCACTTTTCTTTAATGATCCTAACAAAATAAAATATGAATAATTTACAAATTGACTTCCCTACCAAAGTCCTCTTTCGAACCATGTCAAAATATTCTGATATCTGGAAAAACACCCTTCACATGATATTTGCGTAGGATGTTGCCTTTATAGAGCGCTTTGACACATTCATTTACTTTCAAATGAACCCCTGCTCTTTTTCTGTGTCCTTCCTTTTCCCAAAGAAAGCATTTTAGGGAAAACTGTGCCATAACTCAGACTCCCAGGATTTATTGATTCTCTCGGTGGTTATTTATGGAGGACCTACCCTGTGCCAGGGCTGAGGATAAAGGAGTGAACGCAACGAGACTCTGCCCCCGCGGACCTTCAGGTTTTACTGAGCACAACATGTAGTAAACCAGTCAATTAACATGTAGTCTCCTTTCAAATCAGTGCTAGCAAGAGAAAGTAAACGAAACAGGATCAGAGAAAGAATGAGAGGTAGTGGCCTACCTGCAGAGGTGCTTTTCCTCCAAAGGTCTGAGTGAGCCGAGCAAAGACCTTGAGTGAAGAATGTTTTAGGCAGAAGAAGCCGTGAATGCAGAAGCCTAGAGGTAAGAACAGGTTTTGTGCGCTCAAGGAACAACCGGATGGGCTAACGGTAGGTTGTAGAGAGTGCCGAAGGCCAGATAAGCATTCATGCTGCAGGCCACCATTTGGAGTAGATTTTATTTTGTGCGTAAGGAGACGCCACTGGGGGACCATAAGCAGGGATGACATGAACTGGTTTTGGGTGTCCAGAAGTTGCCTCTGGCTGCTCTATGGAGAATGGACAGTGGGAGGAGCAAAAGTGAAAGCAGGGAGAAAGTTAGGAGGGCGGTGAAGTCGTTTGGGCGGGAGATAAGAATGACTTGGCCGAGAGTGGAAAGGATAGACATGATGACAAATTATTTGACCCAAGATACATTTTGAGGGTAGAGCTGACAAACCTTCAGATACATGGGATGTGGAATGTGAGAGGAAGTGAAGAGTCAAGGATATCTCTGAAGTGTCTGATTTGAACAAGTGGAGAAAGGATGAGACCATTTATGGAGGTGGGAAAGACTTTGAAATGATCACGGATGAGGCCGTGTATGTGGAGCAAAACAAGTCTTCCATATTTAGATTATATCGATAGAGACAAATGGTACGATTCAGAAATCATTCACCACTTACGCTTGACAATCTCCGATTCTGGCGGAGCCTCCTGGGAATGGATATAAGTTAATTTGTCACGGGGTCTCCTGATAATCAATTCAGCTGTACTATTGCTACAGAAGGAATTTCCAAAACTTAGGGTTTAGGTTCAATAACCTGAGACCTAATTCTCTAAATGACCATGGGAATAGTTTGAGCTTTCACCTGTGATTTCTCAAGGTCAGCTCGGAACTTAACAACATTATCGTCAATAGGAAGTGACTTCCCCAGTGGTTGTTGGAAGCAGCCCAGGCCTAGGATTTAGAGTCAAACAGCTGTTCAAGATGCTGCGTGGGCACTAAACTGTTCCTCCATAGTATCACAGATCTGCAAGCAGGCTGGACTCTATTCTAGCCCATGCCCTTGATCTCAGAGAGCACAACTTTTACTTGAAAAGGCTTCCAAAGAAATAAATCTCACCAAGGTGTTGATTAAGCACATGTCCCCCCCCTAAACACTCCAAAATGTTTTCTCATTGAATACAGTTAGATTTTTTTTTTTAATCATTTCAGGCTTGACGTGTGGCCATTTATTTTTCAACTCTGCTTGAAACTGATTCAGTCTCGCTTTTGAAAGACGGTTGTTCTTGTTGTTGACTATCAGAAACAACAGCCGAGATGTAGCTGATACCGTGATGCATTATCTTCGCTTTCATTCAGGAATGGAGTGGAAACAAAAATGGACCTTTTTTCCATCTTACTTAATGATGATTATGTAGTCAAACTCTTAGAAGTAGAAATTGGAAAGGAGGTTGTGAAAAGCTGGGGACAGGATGAAATGGGAAGTTTCAGTTGTGCAGAAGGAATACGTTCTAGGGACCTGCTGTACGACCTAGTGCCTAGAGTTAACACTACTGTGGGTAGAGGGTTGAACGAACTTAAAACTTTCTTAAGGAGCTATATCTCGTATTGAGCATTGTTAGTGCAATTTTAAAATATCGGGATGATTGGACCTTTCCTTTGTATTCCATACACTCCATTTGTAGAACTTCTCTAATACCAGCCATTTCCGATGAAAATGAAGGGAATCCTCTGTCTTTTTGTTTTCTTGTTGTTCTTCTCTTCCTGCTCCTTTCCGATTTCTGCCTTCCATGAATCCCCATGAATTTGCCTTGGATTCTTAGAGGCAAAATTCTTGCCACTCCAGTTAACCACATTTCTGGATCTCGCCCCTTCCCCACATCTTGGTTTCAAGTTCATTGGGCATTGATGCTCCCTAAGTCAACATTCAGTAAATAAGACACTGGTGAGGTGTTTGAGACTCAGTACTCACTGTCTACGTGAGGAGTGTCACTGTGGTGACAGAATGTATTCCACTTTCTTTTCAGAAGTCAAAACAGTATGGGAGGCACATAGAAAAAGCAGAAACAATGTGGAAACTAGCCTGATAATATCGGGTGGCAAAACTAAAACACTGATCACTTTGTAGATATGGCTGTGTTAATGTCCTTGTCCTGTGCCCGTTCAGGAACCACTTGTTGTCTGTGTGGCACCATTAGATCACTCCAAATTTTAGGGTCTGTCTAGTGTTCGCTCATCCCTTACCTAATGCTTCACACTGGACGATAAGCCCCAACCAAGCAGCTCTAACTTCTGAATGTGTGAGCATGAACATCTCCTTCTAATGTGGGGCATGAACGTCTCCTTCAGGGAGGGAATCTCTAGGATTAAGAAGGCAGAGCAAAGAGGGCCTCCTCTTGAGGAAAATCCACTCAGCAGCTCAACGGTTACATTCAGCCTTGGATCTGGCACATAAGGAAAGGCCCAGAATAAGAGCTTTCCATTTTTCCCAATCGACAGCATTTAATGTTTTCGCTAATAATTCATGAGCCCAGGCTTTCACCCTCAAGCATGTTCTGCATCTAAATCAAACTGGCCTCCACATAACACACTCTGGTTTTCGAACTGGGTGTTCTGTTACGTGGTCAACAAAATTTATTATCCACTATGTGCCAAGCCATGGCTATAATTTTTATCATTAGGAATGGTGTCTAGAAGAGATCGTCTCAAATTGCCACCATGTAACAGGCTTATGGCCAATTAATGACCTAAACAACCTAAACACTTTGATTCTGGAACATTCCAACTGGATGCAAGAACTCGGGTAAGGTGTGTAGCAAACCGCCCGCATTTTTACAAACGAGGACGCCGGGGCTCAGGGAGATCTTAGGCCTGGTTCTAGATCACCCAGCCCAGCTTCGGCCCATCCCAGACTTGAACATCCTTTTCACCACCACCTCCGCCTGCCTCGCAGGGTGATTCTGTCAAGTTCTGCTGACAAGTGTGAAAACGTACAGTCATTCCATGCGATTTCAGTCGGAGTAACACAAATATAGACTTGCCACCTCAGTGGGAATTTAGATAAAATTCAGCTCCATGGAAACCGCACATGGTTGAAAGAGATCTGTGTTTGGACAAGCGGGGGTTTTTACTCACATCCATAGCGATAGGACCACCGTGTCTAGGTGAAAGCATTATCGCCTTTCTCTCAAAAATGTCAGTCCCTGTGCCCAGAGCTCTCATCCCGCCCCTCTCTTCCCTGAGGTCCTTCAAGCACGTCAGTGTCTCACACTCTTCATCCTCCTCTCTGCACGTGGTTCTAAGCTGCTTCTCTGCATGGTATTAATAGGTATTTGCGGTCAGATTCACCCTATTTGGTTTTTTGCCCCGTAAGGACGAGAGGCCGGGGGAAACAAAAATCAAAAATCAAATAATCAATGACTCGGTTCTTCTCTATTACTTTCAGGTGTTTTTTTTTGTTTTTTGTTTTTTTTTTAATTTCTGACTTGCTTCATGGCCATTAGGATTTTGCGCTTATGCGGCTTCCAAATTATTGTAATTCAGGGATCTTTTCTTTTTTGCCGTCACTCACCTTCAGCCTGGCTTAAGAATTTCAGGATTTGGATTCTAAGTGACTAATGACCTGCTGGCCTTAGGCAAATCCCAACTTATCTGTACTTTGCTCTGCATTGGTAAAACATTCAGAGTATAAAAGTATCACCACAAACATATCTATTCAGCCAAACTCTTGACTCCTTCAGGACAAAGATCATGTTCCTACATCTTCCCTCTCCTATACATAATGGATTCAAAATAAATATTTTTAATTAGCTAATTAGCCAGCCTACAGTCAGTCAGCCAGTTGGTCAGTATTTGTGATAGATAAATACTATCCCTCAGGGGCACCTGGCTGGCTCAGTGGGTAAAGCACGTGGCCCTTGATCTTGGGGTTGTGAGTTTCAGCCCCACAGTGGGTGTAGAGACTGCTTAAATAAATAAACATTAAAAGTCATAAATAAATGTTAACTATCAGATCATCTCACCTTAAAATAAATGGATTTACCTTGGCATGTCCCGCTTGTGTGGTGCATGCTTCATATAAATTATTCTGTGAAACTTAGGAGCTGAAGGAGAAAGGTCAATTTAATATGCCTATTTTTCTTCATTTGTAAGACGGAATGCTACTTTCTTTTCTCAGAGGTGTTCTAGGTCTTAGTAGTTGCTTCTGGTTCCTTCCATATCACTGTTTTAGGCCCTTGGGCCTGGCTATCTTTGGAAAGGTAAAAAGGAGGCTGTGGGGAAGAGGATGAGTTTTAAAGAAAATAATTTGATCTGTTCAAAGGATTCCGGAAGTAGATATCTTAACATCTGAATATTAACATCTAACTAATGTAAAGGTTATTCTGTATGTGTCGGGAGGAAGGGCTCTATATCTGATACCTTTCTCACATTGGCACACGAAGGAACCACCTTGTCTGATTTAAAACATTAAACATAGCCTATGAGACAAAATCACTATAGCATAGGAGTGTATATTTCCCCAAACGTCGCTCAAATAGCGTCAAATAGCCTGTCAAATACCTTTGACAGGCAAGGCGGTTATCAAAGACTTAAGTCCCCTGACATTGAATGTTCTTGTTTTTGTTTTAAAATGTTTCCATCTTCCTTCCTCTAAAAATGCAGTGAACTCTTATGCAGTTTATGGTAAGTCGATTAGATGTTGAAAAATTGATTTGTCATTATTGTAATGCAGACTCTTCCCGAGTTTCTGTCGTTGTTGTCTTTGTTTTTGCATTGGCTACATACGCCTATCTCTTTTAAACTCCACGCTATGAGGGCCCCTGATGCTTATTGCCTAGTACAGTGTCTCGTAAGTACAGGTGCTCAAAATCTTTTCAAAGAACAAATGGAACAAGACCTTCCGTTATCCCCACGCTTCAAATGACAGATTCCTATTTATGGTTTTTTTCCGCATAGTGAGAAATATTACCATTTTCCTTGTCTTCTGATTTTCTCGAACCAACTGTTTCTTCCTTTTTTCTGGGGTTTTTAACCTTTCTTATATTTGGTCGAAATCTTCCCCAATTCTAACGATACAGCACATAACCTTCTCTTCCCTCCACTTTCTTTTCTTAATTTCAGACAACGACTTCTAAAAGCAACGGACCGTCCTCTTACATTGTAATCTGACCTGTCCTCTTCCTATCTTCCTTTCCTCTTTCTCAGAAAAAAAATGTATACTGCACCGTTCTCATCGAATTTTTCTCATCTCTCATTACCCCTTCTTCTCCTGCTCACTCCTCAACTAAGCCGACTTCTGAGGCTACTGCCCTCCACTGAAATTGCTCTCACCAAGCCCTACGAACACGTCTCAGTGCTGCCCTGGCTTTACATCTGAGGGCTGTGATTGGACGCTCTCTGTCACTTTCTTCCTCTCTCTTCGATAGTTCTACGCTTCTCATTTCCCCCACGCTTTCCACCTATTCGTCCCACTCCTTTTTGGCCTCTCGTGGGATCTATTTCCCCTGTCTGCCCGTACATTTTGTATATTCTCTAGAATATACTCTACTGCCTGAGCAATCTCGTGTACTCTGTCATTTTAATCCTCATCTCTATGCATAATCATAGGCACTCAATGGATGTTAACTGAGAAAATGACTCCTAAATCTCCTTTTCTTCTCCCTGAACATCAGACTTTGATATTTCTGTCCTTCTGGAAGGAATGATACCTCTCCAAGCTGAGCATATCACGAGACAGATTCCCCCCTCATACTCGTGTTGAGTTTTTAATATTCATCTTTATTAATTTTATCCCGAATGTGCATATGAAGTATCCTGGATCAGAGACTGACTTCTTTGAATTACCTAACAGGGAATATCATCACCGTCTCACCCCTTCTCACGGCCTTTACCCCAAGTCTTACTCCTGGTAAAGTAAGAGCCAGTGGTGAGAGCCACGGAAAATTTTCCCACATGACTGGCTACATATTCCCTAGGCCAGAGACAAGGAGAAAGGATTTTTCTATTATAAAGGGGAAGGAAGCCTCCTCCTTCAGAAAGGATCCCCTTCTCCTCCCGATAGGGTCTCCTTGGAAACATAAAGGACCTGAGTCCTAACTCTAACCTTTCTAAAAGCCAGATAGCCCTATGTAGCTTGGATTTTACAAACTGGAAATGTCACCGAGGTCTGGCCTTTTTTCCCAACCTGTAAAGACCTAAAGAGAGAGCCACCCCAGTCTTGCTGACAACTTGGAACTTAACCTGGGAACTTCCTCTGGGCTCTAACAGTTTGATCCTCTTGGATGAGAGAAATTGACTAGATGAATGACTGCGGATCAGTTCCCATGGGAAGGTTCTCGGAGCCAGAGCTTTTTATAGGTGTGCTGAGAAATGCAGGAGGCTTTATTTCCTCGAATGCGGTCTAATTGCACCCAGAATTCACTCATCTACCCAACCTAGAAGCTAGAAGTCTTCCTTGCTTCTTCCTCTCTCTTATCACTGGCATCTATTCAGTCGCCAAATTCCCACACCTCTACACTCTAACATTTCCCTACTCTATCCTTTTTTTTTTAGCGGGGGGTGGGGGGTGGGTTCCACTGCCCTGGATCAGATCCTCATAATCTTCCAGTAAATTCTTCCAGTTGCCTCCTAACTGGTCTAATTCCATTTCTGCCCTTCTCAAAGACATACTCTGTATTTACATCAGGGACATCTATTTGAAACACACACATGCCCACACCACTCTCCTGCTTCAATCCTCTCAAAGCCCCCTGATCTCCTGGGGGCACCTGGGTAGCTCGTTCAGTTAAGTATCTGACTCTTTATTTCGGCTCACATCATGAGATTGAGCCCTATGTCGGGGTCCATGCTGGGCGTGGAGCCTGCTTGAGATTCTCTCTCTCCTTCTTCCACTGACCCTCCCCTGCTCGCTCTCTCACAGTCTCAAATAAAAAAAAGAAAAAGAAGAAGAAAGAAAGAAAGAAAGAAAGAAAGAAAGAAAGAAAGAAAGAAAAAAGAAAGAAAGAGAACTGGCCTACTTGAGAAAACTTGAGATGTGGATAATATATGCCATACTGTATTATATCTTATGTCTTCACACATGTATTTTCGTTGGTTTTCTTCTCCCTCCTCTAATCTGCACTTCGCTGGCTAATGCACATTCATGCTTTAGAATTCTTCGTGAATACTATCTTCTCTAGGGAGCCTTTCCCAATTTCCTTTCCCACACGCTGCAAACCTCTAGCACTTGCCACACCGTTTTGAAATTATTTCTGTGTTTGACTCTTCTCCTGTATACGAGTTTCTAAATGGGAGGGGTTGTTTTGCATTCAACTTTGCGTTTCTAATTTCTTATACAACTACTGACACACAGTAGTTCAACAAAGGGAGCCATTATTATTTTATAATTAGTAATGTCAAAGTTAATTGCCTCCTATCAAGTGCAAATGGAGAGACTAGAAAAAAATGATGATTTTTTTGAAGTTGGGAAAATTAAATGTATGAGAAAATATAAGAATACAAGAACTGTATACACATACACATGCGAGCACGTGCGCGCGCACACACACACACACAGATTTCAAATGAGATATTAGAGGGAGAATCAGCCTTACACGTAAGCAGAATAAATAACCCCCCCACTCCGTATTATAATACCTACTCTGTATTATTTCAAGCGGACAAAAATATCTCACTGTACCGAAACTACATCCCCATCCAAAGACTGAATCCTAATATTTCACTTCTAGAACTTTATTATTTCAATTCAAACACCTTGCCTCGGGGCGCCTGGGTGGCTTGGTCAGTTAAGCGTCTGACTCTTGATTTGGGCTCCGGTCATGATGTCACAGTCATGGGATCGAGTCCCACATCGGGCTCTGCACTAAGCATGGAGCCTTCTTAAGATTCTCTCTCCCTCTCTGTCTCTGCCCCTCTCCCCCAGTAGCAATCTGTCTCTCTCTTAAAATAAATAAACATTAAAAAAAAAACCAAGCACCTTGCCTCTTTCCACTTAACTGTTAAGTAACTATGGAAGACAAATCATTTTGCCAAGTGTCAAACTCGGGATTTCTTTTTTTAATTTTTTTTAACATTTATTTATTTTTAAGAGACAGAGAGCAGGCAGGGGAGAGGCAGAGAGAGAGGGAGACACAGAATCCCAAGCAGGATCCAGGCTCTGAGCCATCAGCACAGAGCCCGACGCGGGGCTCAAACCCACAAACCGCGAGATCATGACCTGAGCCAAAGTCGGACGCTCAACCGACTGAGCCACCCAGGCGCCCCGTGGATTTTTTTTGAACGATGAGAATTTTATCTATACATGTATCATATAATACAGTTCTGGAGCATTCCTACAACACAATATATCTGGAGTTCAAAGGAGATGCAGCTAATTTTTCTCTCAGTAACAGAACAGGGCTAAATTCAATAGGTAACATTGCTAAAACTAGGGCAGAATTGAGAAGGGATTTGAATAAATAAGCTCTATGTCGGGGCAATTATTATTACTCTTTACACTGATCTATTAACATTTATGTGGTACTTAATACTTTCATTAACATCTTCACTTCTAAGGTGGTAGAATCTGGTCCGTAGCTATCTTCGATGGTTTCCAAGTATCTGTCAATTTATTCTAGCCTCATACGCTGTCTCACCACTGTTGGCACTCAATTGCGTATGAAGTTTATTGTTTTTGCTCTGTTTCTAGTGTGTTGGTGTTCTCCCTCTTTTCATCCGGAAGCTTCCTGAAGACAGAAACTATGCATTTTGCTTTCCTTTTAATCCTCTGTATCAAAGAAGCTTACAGATTAGGGTTTAAAATTGATAACTAGCGTAGATGATCCCAAGAGACCTATTCTAGGCCTATTCTTTCATAGAAACTTATTCCCTCAATTCCTAAGTCCAGTATACCTCAAAGCATTTCTACCATTCTCAAAGAAGTCACATTAGATAATGGGTATTTTTCAAAAGGACTGAGTTTTTACTGTGAATACTTCACTTTATAAGTTGTCAGACATTTTGACAGAATTAACTGACGGTTATGGATTGAATTGGTTGTGTATTTCAGTACAACCTAGGTTCTTCCAAATAGCCCTTCAGGCCCCCTACTATGCTCTAGAATAACCATTCTTTCGGGTATACAGAAGTCTTCATTATCCCCGTGAGCATCTTGTAATATGTATCGTTCAACTTTGCCTTCAGATTTCAAGTTTGGCGCTCAGGTTGTACAAGTAAATCACTCTTATCTTAATGAAAAAGCATCAACGTATCTTGAAAGTTCCCCCATACTCTCCAGAATAGTTTTATATACACAGTGGTTTCCTGATTAACAGAAAGATCCATACGGGCTCATTTATCATTTTGTGACAATCGGTTTATAAATAAAGGAGATAGAAATTGACCTGGGAATTTCATAACCAAGTTCTGAACAACCAGGATTAATTTTGAGAAGAATGCCACAAGCCAAATAAGCATTTCTTTTCATCTCATTTCACAGGCCTTCAAGAGAGAATTGAAAACGAAAGAACCTGTAATCATGAGTACTCTTGAGACTGTACGAATATTTCTGACAGAGCAGCCTTTAGAAGGACTAGAGAAACTCTACCAGGAGCCCAGAGGTAATTGAATGTGGAACTGTAATAACATATTGATAGAAGGATCAGTGGTGACAGAGCGACCCATCCATTCTTGCTGCCAGGGTCTGGATGGCGCTCATATTTTCTAAGTTAAATAGAATCGATTCAAATTAAACATAGATGTTGGGAAAGAAAAAGGAACCCTAAACCACCATGCATAAATCTGGTTGCACATTCATAAATAAACATTAAGAGAGACTCGTTAGTGATCAGTTATCGAAACACTTAGAAAATAAGAAACAAAAGAGATTTGCTGCGAGAAGGGATCCTGTCGTTATAAAGACTACAACCTAATTTTCCTTTTAAGAGCCTGGCTGAAGTAAATTAGAGCTTGGGGTGCGCATTCTAACATGTTTCTGTTCAATGGCTTGAATGGATCTTGGATGATCTGAATGATAGAAGGTAGAACAGAGGAGGACAGACCTGAGATGCGCAGACATTGTCGGAATTTATGCCTAGGTGCGAAAGAACCATTAATCAATGGGTTGCCCTCTTGTTGCACTGTACTTTCTTTCTTCCGGTATGACCTTTTCAACAATGTTTTTAAAAAAAAAACAAAAAAACAAAAAGGACTGTGGCCTAAAACCTTGTCATGTTACCAATTTAGAGCTGCCTCCTGAGGAGAGAGCCCAGAATGTTACACGGCTCCTGCGAAAGCAGGCTGAGGAGGTCAACACCGAGTGGGAAAAACTGAACCTGCACTCTGCAGACTGGCAGAGAAAAATAGACGAGGCCCTCGAAAGACTCCAGGAACTTCAGGAAGCAACCGATGAGCTTGACCTCAAGCTGCGTCAGGCTGAGGTGATCAAGGGCTCCTGGCAGCCTGTGGGTGACCTCCTCATTGACTCTCTCCAAGATCACCTCGAAAAAGTCAAGGTACCTTCTATTCCTTTGCTTCGGGGCCCTTTGAGAGACTTGAAAGGTTCCAATCTGAACTTGGGTGTGGTGCTTTCTTCTCCCAAAGTTTAAGAAAAAAATGTTTTCATGTTTATTTTTGAGAGAGACAGAGACAGAATGCGAGCAGGGTAGGGGCAGAGAGGGAGACACACACAGAATCCGGAGCAGGCTCCAGGCGCCGAGCTGTCAGCGCAGAGCCCGGCGCGGGGCTTGAACTCACGAACTGTGAGATCATGACCTGAGCCGAAGTCGGACGTTCAACCGACTGAGCCACCCGGGCACCCTCTTCTCCCTAAGTTTAAAATAGGGCCCTCATGCATTAGAAATCCGTTGATCTTTCACAAATTCGAAATCATCTTGCATGTGGTATTTTCTCTAGGAGGAATTGGTGATCTGATCATCTCTGTCTCTAATAACGTGGAATGAAATATTTAAAAGTTACAGGGTGAAACAATCCCCTTTATTTTGCTATTAGGGAATGAACTTAAGCGCTTGTACGAAAATGACCCGAGTTGCGTGCATGGGCGCGCACGCGTGTGTGTTCTTTGTGATACTTAGTATCAGAGTAGGGACAAATAGAACACTTCATCAAGAGCCGGGAGTCTAGGCTTTGGCCTTTTTGCTAACAAAATTACATGACTTGGGTGAGTTTCGGTACTGTGCATTGAGGCTGTTACTGCTGTCCTTCCCCTAGAAGGCAATGTATATAATACGTTATACATTAGTCCACCGCGGATATTGGGCAATATCATTATATATTTGGAATACTGCCCATGAGGCCGAAGTTAAATTCTCTTGTGGTACCAAGATGATAAATATATTTATTGAAAAGAAGATACATATTTAGGAAAATCGTTATGAAAACCAACTTGAAAACATAACCAACTTGAAACATTTCATTTACTCGTCCAGTGTCAAACCCAACAAAAGTCCTCCCAGGTTCGAATTCAAAAGAAGTGAAATTCTCACCTGCACTTGGCATGGTCACCAGCAGACTCATCTCGGCAGGTGTCGTCTCCTTTGGCTTTCATGACATTGTTTCATACGTTCTTCTTCTTCCTTTATTTCCCTCAGTTCTGAAACCCTGCCCACTCTTCAGATGTTCGTGTGCCCAAGTTTCTAACCTTAGCTCCGTTCCCTTTGTATTGTATAAATACTCCCGATTCGAAGTGGCATGACAGCGACAAATGTAGATTTCCGGTCTGGGTCTCTTGTCTGATCTCCTCACCCACGTGTCGTTAGAATCAAAATGCAACCGTTCTGAAATCAAGTTCGTTCAGTCTCGTGTTTGACCATTCCCCTGCTGCGGTCCCCTCTTACCTGCCTTTTCCTCCGTGTTTCCTATTTCACTGAATGGATCTTAACCCAACAAGTTGCTCAGGCTTGAGACTTGAGTTTCTTCCTGAAGTCCTTCTCCGTTTTGACTGATTGCGCATGACGGCTCATTCTACCTCAGAATGTCTCTTTTCTGTTTTCTCTCCTCTTTTCAACCAGTGTCGTGTTCTGGCCCCTAGTGTGTGTTACTCAGATGATTGTATTGTACATCTATGGATCCCATTCGCTGTACCTGACGTATCATGAACGCTGCGTTTCCCTTTTTTTAAGTTCATATTTAACTTCCGCTTAGTTAACACGTAGTGTAATAATAGTTTCTGGCGTACAGAACAGTCATTCAGCACTTGTGTGTAGCACCCGGGGCTTCTCACGACGAGTGATAAAGAATTTTAAATATTTGGTGAACGAGTGAATGAATGAACGGTTTCTTTCCTGATATTTCTACCTTATCCACCACCCTCTTATGATTCCAGTCCCAACTCCTGCCTGCCTGACAGTGCAGCCCAATGAATGAAGAGGGCGGGCGGCCCTTTTCTTCCTAGCCCTGGTGTAGATTCCCAACTGTGACTCCCATCATCCTGGCCATTCCATTCACTCTGACCATACCACCCCTTTACCCAAATATGCCACCTTTCTTCACCACTCTCTGCCTTTGCAGATGCTCTTCTCTTGGCCTCGATTACCTCCACCTTATGTGCCTGGTGATCTTCTATTGAGCCCTCAATGCCCAGCTCAAATGGCGTCTGTCTTTGTAGTTTGTCCGGAGTGTCTCCCACCCCCAGCTCCTACCGAGCGGAAGAAATGGCCCTCAGTTCACTGCCTTCTTAGATCACCACACGTGCTTCGATTGTCACACTCAAATTTCCCACAGGCAGTGAGCTTCCTAAGAGCAAGGGTCAGCAACATATAAAGGAATTTACTTCTGCTTCTTTATTTCTTTGCCCCGCTCTTGGTTATGAGCCATTCTGCAATATGTAGTTATCGTAGGTCTTTGCCCTGGTGAAGCCGACAGTCTAATGGTGAACGGAATAGCTCTGCACGAAAACAGTGGGTGCAGATTTAAGAGAAGATTAAAAAAGAGGGCTCTATAACTTGGAAAGTCTCTTCCCCCCTAACATTCTTTGACTCCATGTCTAATAATTAAAGCAATGGTTAACATCGACGGCTACTGGAAAATTAAAATAAAGTGTTGAAACGTATTACCTTGTATTTGTTCAGCCTTAAAACTAGTACTTTTATTAAAACGTACAGGCACGACGTTTAAAAAGAAATCAGCCCCCAAAATGACAAAGACGTTTAGGAGAATGTCCCAGAGGAACCACATTCGTTTATTAATTAAGTGGCCGAGTCTATAAGGGATTCACTTGTAGCCATATGTGCCGCACAGGAGCCTTTGTAGGGTACGGAGTATGGATGGAGAATGCACTCAACAGGATTCCATAGTGAAATATCACTAAAAGTAGAACAGCTCACAATCAGCCGATCCTCACTGAAGCCTGTTTGCATTTTTCCTTTCACTTCCCTTCTCCTACCTGTGCTCGATCCTCGGCCCCAGTTCATTTCCCACACCCTAACCAGGAAGACTCTCATTCTGATCCCGATAACAGCAAAACACCCATGCGCTAAATAGCCCTTTCTGAAAGAGCGTGAATATGCCAACACTTCAAAGAAATCGGTTTTCTCTGTGGCTTCTCAACAACACTGGGTTTGAAACTCTGAGGCTTTGGTGGTGGTAGTTTATAAGGAGTGAATTTTATTAACTAAAACTTACTTTGAAAAGAAGTAGAAGAGTCCTTAAAACCACTGTTCCCATTTTTCTACTCAGCAATTTAAGCCCTCGGAGACTCCACGCTGTAGGGGACTCCAAAGCGATAGCCAGGCATGTAGCCAGAGAACATTTTCTTTACCCACTTCAGCTCGTTTTCATCACCCCTAGTGACTCTATTGTAATACCCACCTCCATTCTGATCTTATTTGTTAAAGTTGTTGCACACGTAACTCTGCCATGTGTATTTCTGTGGGATTTAGCATTAAATCATTTCATTGGCCAATGTGGCTTTGGGATTTGGAGCGTGGATAGAACAGCAGCAACCTCAAAATCCTGGGACGCTCTGGAGGTTGCATTGTTGCTGGCTAATCATCTCCGGGACAGCGTGCGTGCGGTAAATCAAGAAGAAGGAACACAATGTCAATATTGACTGTCAGGCCCCCAAAGAAAATCTCGGCCTTCCGCGTGCAGCTTCCTTAGGAATAATCCCCAGAATAAAACCCAAAATGTAAAGGCCTCTTTATTTTTAAAATTCATGATTTATAGTGCTTAGCAAATATTTTAAGGACACAAACACGATTCCCCACTTAACTGGAAATAACACCAGCGTTTCTGTGTCTCTACAAATATTCTTGCTTTCCTTATCGCAATGGAGAGCAAGAATAACTCCTTGAATCACTAGGTGCTCTGCTTAGATCCGTGAATGGAACATATGCAGGTTTTCATAAAGTGGAATGACTTTGAAGCTCAAGTCTACGTATGACGTTTTTGTTCTTGAGAACAATTCCTGTGTGAAAATCTTTGGGAGTCGTTGGTTTTCCAAGTTTTCTTTTTGTTCTCATCGACCATGGTGTCTTTGTACCGAGCGGTACATCATTCTGGAGCCAGGAACATTTCATTGTCCCTAGTTTGCCCGTTGCCTCAAAGCACAGGTTTTCACACCATAACCATCATTAAACTCCCCCAGCCTGCCATTTGGGATTATTACAAATGCGTCACCTCCACATAGGTACTTATTGTATAGTTTTTTATCCGAGTTTTAACTTACATCTCTTCCTGTGAAAGGTCAAGGACAGGGGTTCGCTGAGTTTTTCCTTGAAGTTCTTACGGTGACACGTTTTGATTAGAGCTTTCTGGAATTAGAATTGAGAACAAGGTAATAATATGGATAGTAGACCAGGGACTCTCACGAAGCCATCATGCCCTTCTGGCTTCTTTCTGCTCAACATGCGCATCTACAAATTTAAGAAGGTAACTGGCACACACATCGCTGCGGGCCTACCCTCCTGAGTCTCTGTGGTTTGGTTGATCTGAGAAATCTGCGAAAGGAATGCTAGCTCAGAATTTGACACGGAGAAAAGCGGAAGCTCTCAGCCGTGTTCACGCGACCCTCTCTTCCCTTAGTGTTTTCTCATCTTAACTCTGGTTTCTAATGTTTTATTATTGTTTTATTCATTTTGTTTTATTGTCTTTTATACGAGCCAGCTTTGAGTCCTTTCTTGTATGTGAGTTTTATAGAGGAAGCTAATGACCCAGTCAGATGGAAAGCTTGTCATCCATTCGGTGGGAGGTAGGCAAGGTTAGACAGAACCATCACCAACAGGGCAGCCCCGAGAATGAACTCTGCATAAACAAATGATGTCTCCATATTGAATGAGGTGCACTGCCTGTAGTAGGAAAAGGAAAGTTTACTAATGTTCTGTTAATGGTTGTAAACAGCAAATGAACTGCTCTGTGGAGGCTTTTGTTGTTATTTTTATACACGTGCTGGGTCAAGTAAGCCTTTCAGAAGAATATACAAGCAAGAAAGATGCAATCCTTTATAAATCTGGGTTGACTATGGAACTAGCACCTGTCACACGAAGCAACTTGGGTTTTATCTCATGTGTAAAGCATGCATTTGTGATGTTTAAAAGCCTATCACTTGCCCTCTAATATCTTGGAATACTTCCGGAAGAAGGCATATTCCAGTAAAGTCTCACTTACATACTGTAAAAGTACAGTGTTTATTTTTTTGAAATAGAACGGCCATTGTTGGCTTCAAGAGAGCTTAGGAACTAAAGTAGGAATGAGTCATCTTAAAAATCCTGACCAAATTATTTGTTCAGTGTACGATAAATTGTAAGTTAGCGTTCCGGGACAGCTCATTACTTAGTTCTCATGGATTTGCTCTCATTTCTTGCTTTGTTTATAAAGCTAAGAGCAAATTACTTAGGACAGCGATGTCGAATCACGTTTCTTACCCAAGGCGTCTGATTTTAGTGAGCGCTGTGTGTGTTTTAAAAGCCTCTACCTCGACTTAGGCAAATAGAACCTTCGTTTACCATGCTATTCCCATCCTGCCTTTGAAACTTCTGAAAAGCCAGTGCAGAGTAATTGTTTCAGACATCTGCTTAGCATACTTTGAAGTGCATATAAGTTCTTTTTCGGTTTCATTTGAACCCCAGCTGTCTTCACCCAAGTCTATAATCAATCTGAATTAAGTTGTCCTACTTCTCCTAATAAGTCTCTTATTAAGTTCTGCATCAGCCTCTTAGGGAGCTTTAAAAGCTAATTCATGTAGAATTGCCATTTTCTTCTAATTCATTTGTCAGCTCTCTAGATTCCAAGGAAAACAATTGCAAAGACTATTAATTTGGCTCTTCATAAACAACTTATGTGAGTGTAGAATACGCTGGAACTGACCAAACGGTTTAAAACAGTGAGTGGGAGGAAACGAGTTGATGACATTCAACACGCTTTCTTTTTGACTCTTTCGAGATGCCATCTACGTTCAAAGCATAAAGGCCTTTATGTAATAAGAGCAACATCCTTCTGCTTTTACTTTCATAAATAAGATAATTACTGAGTGAACTTTGCTTCAAGACAGGGAAAGGCTTTAGAACAGTTGGGAAAGGAACACGCTCTTTTTATTATTGAACTTATTTTAATTGGGACTTCTTTGTATGCCTTTGATGGGCCGTGACAAAAGAAGGAGCTAGAATCGGTTACCATTGTCATGGCGTTACATCAGAGCCATACAGCTCCTCTTCTGGTCATGGGACATTTAGGACAACATGGATAATCAGAATGTTCAGCCACCGGGTTCATCTGACATTATTCTGCTAAGGAAATACTTAATTAGATAATAACAATGTCTCCAAAGAATGTCATCCTTCCTACTATACGAAAACAACCATATCAAAGCCTGATCCTTTACTATGCCAGTCCTGTTCACTGAGGATTGTGGTGGCTGGTAGTAATTATAAATACTATTCCCCAAGAGTCTTAGATAATACAAAGACTCTTCCAAATAAAAGCTTAAGTAATATACTGTCAGCATCGATGGATCTAAAAACTCAGTCATTCACTCATTCCTGACATGGTCAAAACGTATACCCAGAGAAGTCTGATCTCATTATGGAGTGTGAATATTTAATTTATTTCATGAATCAAATTGTATTAGGAATCCTATTCATGGCAGCTTAGTCTTGCTCAACAGATTGTTACATAGCTCCAAGCTGGGGGAGCAAGAATTTGTACCAGCTTGTGCATATGTGTGCAGGTGCCCCATTAACTGGAAACAGTTGGGAAATGTGCGTGTTACTTAACTGAAATTCCATATTTCCTTAGAAAATGGAAGCACGCAGCCAATGTGTATTTCTGTTCTCCTTTGGAATTTACCGACGTCGTCACAGGTTTCGGGTTCACAACTGTGTTACTCTCCTACCATAAGCACAACAAGGAATGGCTTAAGAACAAATCACCCAAGGAGTGGGCCCCTGCTGTGTTCCTGTGACGCTCAGCAATTACAAGTTTCAGAACTCCACGGTTAATACTGGCACCAATATTAGGCCTTACACAACATTACGTTAAGTTACACAATGGCATTGAATAACTGTTCTTGGTAAACCAGTTGTCTGCGTATCATGGGAGCAGATGTGCTCACGATACTAATGTGACCCTCTCCTTTTAAGAGGGTTGACTTTTTCATGATGGGAAGAGGAAATTTTTTCCTGGTATGATTTTTTTTAGACCAAAATAACATTTTTCGGTGATATTTTACACAGTGCTTCTCAAACCCTTCCACATCGCTTCTCTTAATAGCCAAGGAGTTGAAGCTTGCTCTCTTCCCCTCCCACATGCTTAACCTCCTTTTACCACAAGCATGAAATATCTTGGATGTTTCTTATTTTATTGTTTACATCTGTCGATTCCGTGATCTTCTCCACAATGCATTTGTTAGGTTTAAAATTTTTTTTTAATATTTATTTATTTTGGACAGAGAGAGAGAGAGAGACAGAGCATGGGCAGGGGAGGGGCAGAGAGGGAGACACAGAATCGGAAGCAGGCTCCAGGCTCCGAGCTGTCAGCACAGAGCCCGACGCAGGGCTCGAACTCACAGACCGCGAGATCATGACCTGAGCCGAAGTCGGACGCTCAACCGACTGAGCCACCCAGTCGCCCTGCATTTGTTGTGTTTTAATACGAGAGTGTTTTTCTCCTAAACCTTAAGTGAAGTCTCCCAGTACATTTACCCATGGGCACGAAAGTGTACTTTGAGAAGCACGATATGAAAACCTGCCCGATTTGTGCAGGCTTCCTCTTTTTCCATAAGCTTCTTTCTCTTCTGTACACATACACACAGAGTAGATCCCTGCCATTTCAGATTTATCTGTTGCAGTTTTATCTGATCACTGTGACCCACAGGGTCCATGACTTAGAGGTCTTTGTAATTTTGAGCACGTACTCTTCGAGGTTTCTGTGCAGCAGTCAATTAACTAATGACTTAACTTGTGTTAGAGGTCACGTTCCCTGGAAACAGACCCTGAGAGCAGGGGTCTGGGTGCACGTTGATTTATCGACAGTCTGCTTTCAGGAGAAGCCTGTATGGGAGTCAGGGAAGCATAAGAAGGGAGAAGAAGGGCCAAGCCAGTATACCATCGCAGGCAAATCTAGCCGTGTGTCCTCTTCCCTACACAGAGGACGCTGGAGTATATACCGTACAACAGAGTTGTCCATTCATACCCCAGATAATGGCTGGGTGTGACCAGTAACATGCCAATAAATGTGGATTAGTTAGCTCTGGGGCGGAGTGAACACCGATTTGTGGCCTTGTCCAATTCTGGCTGTGTAGATACTCCCACCCCGGGAAGACTCGGGCTACCAACATGATCTCGCGGAATGCAGAATTGGGAAGAGAAGCACACAGTGGGCTCTTGGGCTCTGCTCCATCACACCCCTGGCTGTGGCTCACCCCCGGAGACATCAGTTACCTCCCGAGCCAGGAGTACCTGTTAACTCCTGGACTAGGGGCCTCCCATCAGCAGAGGTCACCTTCCCGAAGATGAGAGGCAGCCATGAGACATCAGTAGCCAACAGTCACAGCAGCTGGGGGATAGATGCCCAGGCCAGGAAAAGAGTCTCCTGCAACCGGCAAGCGAACCTAGTAATCCACTCAGCTGCCATATCTCAACATGGCCGTTTTAATGTTGTTTTGTTCTTGCACGTGCAGTCATTCTTTAGAAGTGGAGAAGATTTTGTTTCTTGCTGGAAAATTCACCCTCGCTCTGACCCACCCCCTAGGTACTTTTTGGGATGGACCGTGAACGGGTAGAGCTAATGAAAGGGTCTGAGAAAGTGATGCTCATTAGTAAGGAAATGGCTTTATAAGAGACTTGGGCTTCATAGTTATACAGCTTACAGGTGTCTGAATTGATCAGATATTTGCAAATTTGGGGATTCAAGCTATCCAGACATAGTCATTGAGAACGTCAGGAATTTTCCGTGGCAGTGGTTCTCACCTTAGTGTGCCTCGGGATCACCCGGAGGGCTTGTGGAAGCCCAGGTTGGTGAACACCTCGCCCAGAGCTTCTGATCCAGACCGGCTGGAGCAGGGCTGAGAATCTACGTTTCTAACCACTGCCCTCGATGCTGTTGGTGCAGGGACCCTTGGAGAACCACCATTCCATTGTGCAGCTGCAGTTTATGTATAGAAATACGTATTTGCAATTGTTTATTGCAATTGTTTATAGCAATTGTTTGTTGCTAATAATTCATCGATCTGTCAGTAATTCTCCCATAAATATATCATTTATTGCTTCACTTATATTTATCAACATCCACAGCATCTCATTGAAAAGTGAACGCAAGCCAAAAAATAAATAAGTAAGTAAATAAGTAAAATTAAATAAAATAAATAAAAATTAAAAAAATAAAAGTGAATGCCAGCCCATGGCCTTCTGTGTGAGTGACCGATAGCTTCGGTAGGGAGCATAGTTTCCCTCCGAAACCTGGAAATGAAAGATGACACACTCTCCCTGAGTCTCTCTTGTGGAAGGCATTCACAGTTACTTAGTCCAGTTTTCCTCTTACTATTTTACTGGTCCTCCCATAGTTTAGGGGTTGCTTCAGATGACTTTAAGCTTCACATGCCTTCTCGCTATTGCTACTTTAAAATTGAGGTGTTTAGTCACATAATCGTTCGCCTCGTCTACACGCTATCACGTTTACGAATAACAATTAAATTTTCTTAATAACAACAATTAAATCTCAAACTTCTCCTCAGAATTTCCTGCTGAGCACACTGTTTATAAGCAAGTACTTCATAGAGTTTCTGGAATCGAAGACATTCAGAATCTTTGAGACTCTTCCACTTTTTTTAATTTTCTTTTGAGAGAGAGAGGGAGAGAGAGAGAGAGAGAGAGAGAGAGAGAGAATCCCAAGCAGGCTCCACGCTCAGCTCAGAGCCTGACATGGGACTTGATCCCATGACGCTGAGATCATGACCTGAGCTGAAATCAAGAGTTGGGCGCTCAACCGACTGAGCCACCCAGGTGCCCCGAGACTATTCAGCTTTTTTTAAAGTTAAAACCTCCTTGGTGGATATGAATACTGGGTAGCTTATCCAGGAGTTCCTGCATTTTATAGCTTGTCACCCCACTGAGGATCTGCATTCAGGGGCGGAGAGCGTACGTGTGGAGAGATGGAAACAGATGTGAGGCGACGTCGGGAGGAAGTAGGAAGTAGGTCTGAACTGCAGTGAGTGGGGAAGGGGGATTTTTTTTTCCTCGAAGTCAGTGCAAAATCAGTCTATTAAATGCCTATGAAAAAATTCAGTGTTGTGGTATGGGATGAGTGGTATATGTAAGGACAATCATGGAGTAAATATAATAGAAACAAATGTGTTTAAGTACGCTTTAGTGTTAACCAAGAAACATTCCAAACAAACTTTCCCCTTTATTCTGGATTCCTGGCCGGGGGTGGGGGAGGGGGTTACATGAAAAGTAATTTGATTAATGTTCAATGTAAAATTGAAATAACTGTGTATAAACCCACTCAAATCAAGTATACATTAAATAATTGAGTTAACCGAATTAGGCAGAGTAAGGGCACATTGATTTTCAATATTTTTAAAAATTGGTCCACATATCATTGTTATGTTTTTGTTTATAAACTTCAATATTTATTAGGTTTCTACAGTGTGTTCAGTCCTAAAATGTCAAATTCTCTTAGCCAGAGTGAGGCTGGAAAATCTAACACTAAGATAGATTTCTATTTCCTTTTAAAGAATTGATTTTTATGGTGAATGTTTTTCCCTCATGCAGCTAAGAGCCTGCTGGTTCTGTTTCAAAGCACGCATGCTTTTAGAAGCCTTGTTCCCTGGGATTCCACATTCTTATGGACTCAGTGGGCTCATTTAGAACTTTTTCCTATCAAATATTCAAACCCTATTATTATGATCTTCACATGGCATTAAACAAGTTAGCGAGGAGAATAAAGTCGATTTATCAGCCATATATGCCAAAGTATAGCAATTATCTAAGTAGAAACTAAAGCGAAGGAGGAAAGGAAGCAGTATATATTGGTTGGTTTTTGAGAACAGGTGACAGACCACAACTGAGTTTCAGCTGATTTACTTCTCTTCCTACCTGAAAACATTTTAACCCAGTTTGGAATCTGTACATTGTTGTGAACTTACATCCTATCAGGTCTTATGAAGTCATTCTCGTTGAACTGCCCCGTGGTTTAAGGCTTTTGTCTGTCCCAAGCACAAGTAGGCCAGTGCATCAGCATTCCACCTATTCAGTTGGCTGTCGGCCTCAACATACTTCTAGCAGGGACAGGGCTAACGCCAGAGAATGGTTCATTGTTCCCCACCCACACAGGCCCCGTACTAGAATCGTGAGAAGAGTTATCCAATATAATAGTGACTTTTGTGCATCCGATAAAGCATAAAGTTAAAAGAAATGTAAGGTAAACAAGCGAGCGTAAGTTCTATTGATCTCTTGGCTCACCCAGGGAATAAAATATTACCTTTGGAACCGCCCTGCCATTTTGTCATACAGGTTGAAAAAAGACATTTTCGAGATTGTCTCAGTGTTAAAATTGCCTGGGGGTTGGGGTTGAGCGTCAGATGCAAGATGGGTCTTAATGAAATCTGACCCACTTTGACTTTCCAAAAAAAATGTTGAGCGCTTAGTGAAAAGATTTTTTTTTCAGATTTTAAACTCTTTTTTCAACTGAAATAGGACTCTCCTTTAAATAATCGATACAACATCACTCACCCAGATTTTTGAGGATGCTAAGTCATACTCCTTTTTTGAAAAAGAAAAAAAAAATCTATTACTATTAAAGTGTGATGTCTCTGTTACCTGAATACTGATCACTTTTTTTAAAGCTAGGTTTGGCCAATGACTTTGACTTTTTTTGAAATAACATTTAAGTGCGTTCATCAGACAGCTTGACATTCAGACACATTTGTATAAGAGGTAATTTATTCATCATCCACATGCACTTAAGTGGACATTATCATGATAGCAGTTGTCATAACAGAACAGCACAGGATATGAATTTAGATCTTACTCTAAGGTGTGATCAGAAAAATCAGAGGAATATCTTGAAAGTGAAAGTCCTTGGGGTGGGTGGGTGACGGGCATTGAGAAGGGCACCTGTTGGGATGAGCACTGGGTGTTGTATGGAAACCAATCTGACAACAAATTTTATATTAAAAAATATATATATATAAATATAAATATAAAATCCACCAAAAAAAAAAAAAGTGAAAGTTCTCAATAATATAGTGAAAAGCCGAGTCAACTCCTGGTTCCACTTAAGAGGCTAGATCTTTCCCACATATGCATATATATTGACATAAAATAATAGCCCCTGATATATCTGGAGGGGCAACGTAGTGTGCAAATAAATACATAATAAGACTTTCTTTTCAGCCTAGGGATATAATGAAGAGGAACCACTCTAAAAAAACTTACCAATCTAATTTTTAAACGTGCTCTTGCATAGATTTTAATGAAGAAAATCCATTTTATATTCATTTCATTTGACTCGAAGTAGTCAGATATCTTGATCTTTTGTTGTCCCACTTGTTGGAACAAAAGGTATCTTGGAAAGACTAAAACCATTTATAAAATTCAGGAGCTACAATAATCGGAAAAGAAACGTAGATGCTGAAGGGCATTTTACAATCCTTTTTAGCCCTCTTCCATTTAATTATTTTTATCTCAGCTCTTAGAAAATTTATATTCCTCTCTTGTTCGGTTCTGTTGTAGTATTTCTAAGTTGATAACAATATATTGAATGGAAAATCAATTCCGCAAAAACTCATTTTGTTTCACCAGTGAGTGCCTTCGAACAAAAATAAGTGTGCCGAGTGTTGGGCCAACTAGGTGTAGCATATGGAACAGGCAACCTCACAACCCTACATTCCTCTGTTAATTATTATTCATACATGCGGACGTAACCTAATTTGTTTTCAACAGACAAAAAGGAATCTCTTGGCAACTACTCCATACGATACGGTACCATACTTTGTCCTGCGTTTGCTTGGTCAAAAATGCGACGTTTTATAGCGACGGACCCACTTTGGCTTGGAATTTATTTCCCTGTATAATAACAATCATCGTTTACATGAAAGTATAACCGTTAGAGTTAGGTCGCACGGCCATAGGAACTCGATCTGTTTTCCGCACTGCCGTCTCCCCAGTGCTTGGAACATTCCCTGGCACAAATAGGTGCTCAGCGATATTTTCTGGAGGGAATGAATAAACAAACGTGCACCAAAACCCAGGACAGAATGCTCTCCCTCAGACACGTTAGACCTTTACAAATTATTTTACAGTCGACTTGCTCCCATCTGTCAACCATTCCGACTCGGGCCATTGTTACTTCTTGCCCAAATCTACAGACATTCATTTGCACTCTTCTTTCCGAAAGGACCACAGGCTTACACCTGTCTACTTGAGATGTTCTACGTGAACCTGCCACACCCAGAAGAACGCGCCCTTTCTGTTACTCCCCAGCTTGTCTACTCAGGGAGGTGCTCCTGACCTGCCTCAGCCTGCTCTGGGCTTTGCAAGCCCCGTTGACGCACCTTCTCACAGCACCATTACGCTGTCTTTTCCGTAACCCACTGAATTGTCTCTCTCTTGGTACTGAATGTCAGCCTGTGGAGAGTTGCGTTTTCCCAGGGCATAGTACATGTGTACACAGCACATACATACATAGTGCAGAGTGGATACAAAATAAGTGTTTTCCAGTGAGTAGCGAACAAATCTAGGGTTGCCGGGCACGTGCCCATTCCCCTTGGCAGAAACCTTCGTTATCTGCCACACCAAGGCCACCACAACCTTGCTGCGTTCCACCTTAGTGAGGGCTATTTGCCCTTCCCCAAACACGTGACGCTTTCCTGCTTCCTACCCTTTGGTTCAAGCGCTGAACGCATATCTTTTCTCGTCTCGCCGCGCCTCCGCTCCCTTTATCACTTTTATGTCTGGTTCAGGGAGACCTCACAAAGCTACATGACAGAGGAGCGAGGAAAGACAGGATCCCGCACCCCCTCTCCCCACATCGTGGTATTAGAAGTCGGCTCCAGGGTTGCAGCTACGCGAGAAAGGATCTACGTCTGTGGCTCTCAGGGATGCACTTACGACCCTCTGCTTCGCAGCCTCTCCCCGAACTAGACCAAACAGGACCTTGTGTGACTCTGTGCTCCCCACCTTGCCTGAGCAGTGCTTAACTGGTTGTAGGTGGAGTGAAAGAAGGAGAAGTAGCCTCGACCTCCTCGTTCACCTTCGCCACAGTCCTGCGCTGCCCACGTTCCTGTCCCCCTTTCACGCAAGAGGAAACGCACGGGAAATATTTTCATTGAGCTTTGTCTACAGTAGAAAACCACAAACATGAGAGAGAGAGAGAGAGAGAGAGAGAGAGAGAGAGAGAGACAGGCCATCCCTAATCTCAACCCCAGCGGATTTCAGCCCCCTCTGTCCCCTCGGGCCGGCCAGTGTACAACTCCACCTGGAAAGACGTATTTTCCCCAAATCGATTACTTCCCCCTTCTTTCCCACTTGTTCTATCGTGACGACAATTCTCTGGTTGGCACCCAAAACTGCAATGTTAACGTTCTTGCTCAGAGGCTTAGAGGTACGTCAGAAATGAGCACGTGCTCCAACGTCAAATAAAGCAAAGCGATAGATCTAAAGAACTCAGTTATGGAAACTGAAGGAAATAACAGGCTTCTTTTATCTAGGAAATCGGTGTCAGAGTTTTAGAGGCAACTGTGTTCATGAAGCAATTTGAGGAGAGCTGTGGACCTGAAATATTAGTAATTAATGCCAAAAGGCCTAATTCTCTCATTTATTCTTTAATGAAAAGGTATCGAGGGATTATCATCTAGTGGGTCCAGGCCTACCCTGGTGACAAAAAGAATAGAAAATTGCCTTCATGAAGATCAGGGTCTCGGGACAGGCCAGACGATGAACTGATAAATAGGCAAGTACGTATGCACTTTGCAATTGTGATCTGGGCTAAGATGGAAGGGTGCCGAGAGGGAGAAAAATAGGGGGAGCTTCTTGAAACGGGGCAGACAGGATGGGCTCGCTTTCACAGTCACGTTGAGTGAGACCTAAGGTTCACGAACGAAAGCCAGCGAGGCCGAGAGTACAAACGTAAAACTCCAGGCTGAGGGAACCACACAGGCGAAGGGTCTAAGTCAAGAATAAGTTTGGTGAGTCGTAGGAACGCAGCGTCTTCCAAGTTCTTGTTAAAAATGCCAGCTTCACAGAAGCACCTGGGTGGTTCCGTCGGTTAAGTGTCCGACTCCTGGTTTCGGCTCAGGTCATGATCTCACGGTTCGTGAGTTCCAGCCCCACGTCTGGCTCTGTGATGACGGTGCAGAGCCTGCTTGGGATTCTCTCTCTCCCTCTCTCTCTCTTCTTGCCCCTCCCCTGCTCATGCTCTCTCTGCCTCTCCCAAATAAATAAATACATTAAAAAAAAAAATACCAACTTCTCAAGTCCACCCTAGACCTACTGAATGGAAAACACTGGAGACGGGACCCTGCAGGCTCTGTGTTAGCAAGCCGTCCGCATGATTACGGCGCACGCTCTTACTTGAGAATCCCTGCCTTACGGGGATGTTTGACCCACGGAGGGAAAGGTGAGAGCGAGACAGGGGCCGAGGCAGCAGAAAATATGGGCACAGACCGTGAACGCTGTAGGCCAGCGGATACGTTTGCAAGTCCAAAAAACCTATCAACTGTAAACCTTAAGCTGTCTAAAATAACTCCTGAATTTGAATATCAATGTCCTTGTGCTTGATATTTTTAATGGCTTATGGATTATTACTTATTTTTAAGTAAGTAAACAGATTTCATTAACTGACATTTTGCTTGATGTTTTGTCACATATAATTAAGATTTCTCAGAAGGAAAATATTGGCATTCCTTCCCTTTCCTTAGCAGCCTAAAAACATGGCCTGCTTGAATGATTTATTTATACTCATTACAGGCCTTTTTATTTTAATTGTGCATATTTTGCAGTTAACCTCTGCAGAATACTCGTGAACTACCTTCTTATTTGTCTTCACTGTGCCATTCAAAAGCGATGGAAAACATGAAATCTTTTTGGTCTTTGGTTTTGGGGTTTGTTTGCTTCTTTTTTCTGTGAAGAGAAAATAATCAGCAGTCACGGTTAGGATTATAGAAACAAGTTTCCAAGGAAATTAAAGTCACTAAGGTCTGTACGGCTTGTTCTTGTAAGTAAAAGCCTCTCCTTCGTGATCAATTCTGTCTTCTTCCTCCTGTCTAATTTATATCTGTGAAGGCGAAATGCACAACACGCATAAGAAAGAAGATAGATACTATTAGTGTGGGAGCGCTGTAATTCAGCTGTTACTTCCAGAACATTGAGGTGGTGAGCTTCCGCGTGAAGCCAGGTCCTGAAAGATGACGAATCCTAATGGATGCAAATGAGAAAGTGTTAAAAAAGAACTTCCGCCTCTGTGTTTGGGTGTTGCGTCCTGGCTCCATAAATAGAAGAGAAACTAGAAATCATTTTTCATAAAAACATGAGGATTCTTGATGGGAGAAACACAGCAGTTAATTGCTATTCTTTTAGTGCCACAAATTTCAAGCGTGGTGACTCTGAGGGGAAACCATAGCTGAAATGTAATTACTGATAATTGTTTGGGAAATAAAAGCACCCGATTTCTTCATGCCTACACACTGCATATTGCTTTCCTAAAATCTAGTGGGTTGATTTTGTTAACTTAACCACCTCCAAGTTATCCAGATGATGCTACATCTAGGTCATTAGTTCTGAGTCTGTTTCATTATTTCTTGTCCTTATTCTGTTGGCTGGTCAAAAGCGATCATGCCCAAGTGTGAAAATGTACAAAATTGCCCTGAAAACTGAATGCAAGGAAGACAGTGAAAAGAAAAGGCATAATACTTTGCCTTCAGGGTACTAATGATAAAAACTGATGCTGAAATGGAATGCAGTCACATCTCTATTAAAAAAGAGCATGTGTTTCAATGGCATAATTTATTGTCAAGAATGTCTACCAGAGGCATAAGGGATAGGAAAGGCAGGCGGATGTACTCAGTCTGCAGACTACCCCCTGTCTTAGCTCCACACAAGCCCTCAGCATTTAGCAGAAATCAAGGAGTTAATATTACAAAAAGGGTCTCCGTTTTGTTGGAGATCTATGGGATAGCCTCATAATGTTAGAAATGAGAATTCACATAAGAATCCTCTTGCAAAAAAAACAAAACAAAAAAAAAAAGTATCTGACATCTGAAATCCAAGGGTAAAGGACATGAGCCTAAGGCAGTCGGTGTCTGAGGCCAGTGCTGCCCCTCCGTCCTGGGCACCACACCAGACATTCAACCAACCGACATAAAGAGCCAAGAATTAGGTTACCAATGGAAGTCTCCAAGCCCGATGCCGTTCATGAAAGGCTTGCCTACATTTCATCTTATGTTTCTTTGTTGTTAGTCCAATGACATTTGGCTAGCTCATGTCCCCAAGGTATTTTAGAAGCTTCAGTAGGCCTCGGATCCTCTGAGCAAAGCAGGATATGGTCCTAGACTCTTGGCCCCAATGGCGGGTACTCACTCCCGTCAGGATAATGTACCCATCCAGAATTGCAAAAGTTACCAAACACAGCTGGGCTGTACCTGCCCCCAAATCTTGAGTAACTGGTTTCTATGAGGCCTTCCCTGAGCCACATGTAGGAGTTCCAGTAACAGTACTCCAGACCTGTATTTGCAGGACATGATTTCCATTTCCTCCCCCTCGCCTTCTCACTACTAATCCAGTGTGAAAAATCCTGGGCCTTTTCCTAATGCCTCCTTTTTTTTAGACTGCTTTCCAGGGGTTTGAGTTCTCAAACATTTGTTCTATAAGGTTGTATCATACAGAGAAATGCAGTTAGTCACTACTTGATTTCTTAAAAATATTTTAGTGTTTCTTTTTGCGAAGGAGAGAGTCAGAGTGTGAGCAGGGGATATGTATATGTATATACATATACGTATCGATATGTATAGATATGTAGCTATACATATAGATACATATACGTATACACGTGTGTGTGTGTATCCCCCTCATATATATATATATATACATATATATATACATATATATATATACATATACATACATACACATATATATACACATATATATACACATACATACACATACATATATACATATACACATATGTACATATATACATATATACACATACATACACATACATATATATACACATACATACACATATATACATACATATACATATATGTACATACATATACATATATATGTATATATATATGTATATATATATCACACAATTTATACATAAACTCCTGGATGGCATTGCTAATCCATGCATCCCAGAGTCTCCTCCTCTTCTTGCCTGCTGGGGCCTTTCTTGGATTATCCTGGCCCTGCACCGCTGACTCCCCCTGCTTTCTCTCCATCTACAAGCCTCATCTTGCTTCACCTCCCTCCTAATCCAGTTTAGATTCCATGATACGTTTTTCAGTCGCATTCCAGCTAAAATTTAAACTCCCTCGCCCCTGACAAAGAGGCACCTGACGTGACCCCAAACCTGGATCAATTGTTTTCTCCATGCTTGCAAGGAGCACTGTTGGAGAAAGAGAAAATGGGGCAGACGAGTTCAAGATTTCAAGAAAATGTTGGTCCTCGGCCTCACATGGGCCCTCAGCACTGTCTCGCAACCTCACTAGTTGCTGAGGTCTGCTTCTCTCATGGTCTCTGCCACAACTAATTCAAATGTTCCCACTCACCCTGAATTCGCGTTTTCATTCGATGAGTATTTGTTGAGCCCTGACTTTATGGCAGTTCTGTTGCTTCCTACTTCGTAGAGGAACGGAAGGCCTTCGAAGTAGGGGTCCCTTGACTCATCTCTTTCCAATCCTTTAAATGGCCCTTCTGTGCCGTGCAGACTAGTCTCTTAGCTACCACGTCAAAGCTTCTCCCTCCAAAATGATGTTCCCTTGTTCAAAGATAATCCCTTCCTTTTGTTGTAACGTGATTGATGACTAAAGTTCTAAATCTATATTTAAACAAATCTTTAGCTACATAAGGATAGGCAACGATCTGATCGCCAATTTAATTTCATAAAAAGAAGAAAAGCTTGACATATCGGTCTTATATATCATTCTAAATCAGTACTTTTATATCTATAATCAGACAACATTTAATGAAGTGAAAATTCTGCCGGCATGAAACTAGTCATAATAAAATTAGACTTGGTTTGCTCTTTCATGGAGAACATATTCCAGATGTTTAAGTGATTCAAAGAAAAGCCACAGTATAATGGCTCCCTTCAATGTTTTCTCACTCACTGCCTCCAAACTAGAATAAAATCTAATGAAGTTCTGGTAGTATTTAAATAGCACAGGATATTGTTCTGAGTTAGCTGCGCTTTTTGACATTTGATGTTCAGTGTTTAATAATTTGGACATATATTTATAGGTGTGATATCAAAAGCTCTAACATTTGAAAGATAGGCAAACACAATGTTACATCCACTTAAATGACACAGTACCCATATTCATTTTTTACATAGTACGCCTTGTGACAGTGTTTAGGGGGCCGTACTTCTAGGCTTTGACTGTCTATAGCCATGAGCCACTCTCGGGTGGTATGGCACCACCACCGGAACCTAGGGCAGATGCCAAAGTGGAGGGTGACTTGGAACCCTCTCCTATCTCCCTTTTCTCTTCCTCTTTTCAACCGCCTGGTTACCTTCTTTCCTCCATTCTCGTGTGCCCTCCTGGTGATTTCTAGATGGCTACAGTTTTTCTATCAGGCTCGTGGGGATATCTCCCCAGAATCAGACTTCACCCCAAATTATAACTTGACCAACTGACCTCCCCACCCCCAGTCAAAGCTTCCATGTATCCTACCAGAAATGTAATCCAGATGAAACTAAACATACGCCTTTTCCTCCCCCTTAGTTAATGATGATCCTAGTAGCCGTTAACCGTGGTAGTCAAAGAGCGGGACTAAAATTTATTTCCTCTATTTTGGCTGAAAACCTAGAGTTCAACAGTTAATTGAAAAAGTCAGTTAAATCAGGGAATCATAAAAAGTAGGTCTTAAACATCTTATTCAATCTTAAAATAGTCACCAGTATTTTAGCATCGTGTGAAAGTTTCTTGTTTAAGTGTAGATTCACTGATTGGACTTCTCTGTAAATCACACTGATGATGAAGAAGTTTCGATTTCCCGTTCCAGTTTCTGTAATGTCGACAGAGTCCATCAGGACAAATGGAAGGCATTCTGTGTACAGAACGCTCCTAAATTTTTCGCAGAACTTTCCTCATCTTTTCCAGTCACCCCCATTCAACATTTGCTTTTCTTTTTCTTTTTTAAACACCCTTCTAGAGTGTTCGACCTGGTTTTCGTAGAAATAATAACTTACTTTCTTTCAGACTTAAACTTCTTTGGACCGTGAAATCTTTTAAATTATGTAATTGCAAAGCTAACTGGTGCAAACAGGTTCGAGAACATACCCACGCCTGACAACTCAACTGATGGGAGCTGAAGGCTGTACGTAGTGACAGATAGCTCTACCGTTTTACTTAGAGGCTGTTAGTTAGAGGTCTCGGTCACTGTGATTCACAGGGAATGAAGACTGGCTACTCTGGTGAGTCTTAAGTGGAGATCAGTTAAGATAACTTCTACTGTAATTGCTGGATAGGAACGATGACAACGAAAAGAAGCCACAAGATCCCGTGACAGGGGTGGTGCGGTGGAGGTAGAGAGAGAGGGAGAAAGAGACAGAGAAGCAGAAGAGAAGGAGAGTGAGTGTTGTGATTAATTATGCATATTGGAACTTAATTTTTAATCACCTTCGTCCTCCAAAACACTGGCGCAGGATTAAAATCTGAGTTGACTTTGAGGGGAGGAAGTGAAAATCAAAATCTTGTAATAAAAGGCATTTGAACACGTGCATTATGTCATCCAAAGGGAGCTGAAACCTACATGTGACAAACTGAGATGGCTACTCAACTTAATGGCCGAGAGCCACGCTAGTGAAGAGAGATGATTAGCATCCCGGGTTAATCCACACTTTTGCCGGATTCTGCCTGGCTGTCCTGCCATCTCTGCGATGGTTTCCCATTTAAAATTCCCACTCGTATGATATTTATTTATGGTCACTACAAACACACGTTATTATCCAGAAGAGAGTGGTTCCATTTGGTAACCATTGCCCTTGTCCAGGCTTCTCCATTGACATTTAAGAAATCTGTCTTCTAACCTTTTGTTACACAAAACAAAGTGATTATGGGTCATTTCCTTGTAGAGATATGAATTTACATTGATGGCTTTTTACCTCCCGCCATGGGATTCTTTTAATCCGTATATTTATTTATAAGGCAATGGAATAATAATATTTACTGTCATTCCCTATAAAAACTTTCTCAGTTTCAGACTGATTCCTCTGACATTCCACTGACATGAAGTTGAAAAAAGATCAATACATAAGATGGGATTTTTTGCATGTGTGTGGTCAGATAGAAAGATTTCTTTTGTTTTCCTTTGTTTTTATTTTTTATTGATATGTAATTCACAAGCCATAAAATTTGCCTTTTAGGGGCACCTGGCTGGTTCATTCTGTGTGGATCATTCGACTCTTGATCTCAGGGTCATGAGTTTGAGCCCCATGTTGGGCGTAGAGTTTACTTAATAAAATATATATATATATTGTGCGACCTGTGCTGATCTCATAGTTCATAGGTTCAAGCCCTGTGCCGGACTCTGTGCTGACAGCACAGAGCCTGACTGGCATTCTCTCTCTCTGTCTCTCTCTCTGTCTCCCTCTCTCTCCTGTCTCTCTGCCCCTCCCCCACTCATACACACACTTGCTCTCTCGCTCTCTCTCAAACTTTAAAAAAATTCACTCTTGGGGCGCCTGGGTGGCTCAATCGGTTGAGCGTCCGACTTCGGCTCAGGTCATGATCTCGCGGTCCGTGAGTTCGAGCCCCACGTCGGGCTCTGTGCTGACCGCTCAGAGCCTGGAGCCTGTTTCGGATTCTGTGTCTCCCTCTCTCTCTGACCCTCCCCCGTTCATGCTCTGTCTCTCTCTGTCTCAAAAATAAATAAATGTTAAAAAAAAATTCACTCTTTTACAGTGTACAATTCAGTGATGTTTAGTCTCATCACAAGATTGTGCTATCAGCAGCCCTGTCTCGTTCCAGAACATTTTCATCACTCCCAAAAGAGACCCCATGATTCTCTAACATAAAATTTTTAGTGACCAGTTTTTTAAAACATTAAGTTCTATAGAATTATTATCACAAGGTCTTATAGTATCTAAGAACTATATAAGAGTCTCATACTCCATACATTACCACATTTTAGTGGTGAGATATTCAAGTTGATTTGACAGTTTGAGAGGACAATGCCATTCTTGTTTAGAATGCACATCCTGGCTCCTTTTATTTGGAGTGGGAGGGAATCTGGAGGGTTATAGATGAGGTCAGTGTAAACAGTGGCTTCATCGACATAAGGAACCAGAGAAATAATACCTGCCCGGATCGAGCAAGTCAGAGCAGCACATAGAATCAAGTAAGTGATGTTGTCCTTGTGCATAGACATTACATTACACAAACTGTTCTCCTAAGTGAGGGAATCTGTCCCTTAGAAATTGCTCATTGGAACATTTGGACATCATGCATCATGTTAAAGATCCATAAATGTCACCTCAATAGGGTAGATATGATGCATGGTAATATCCTCCCCATATCTGCATAGGGTTCTTCCCCGGACAGCCAAGAAGCCCCAAGGGAGCCTTCCTAAGTCATTGCCACAAGGACTAAAATACCAAGGGACCAGGAAGTCATTCTTAGGGCTTGAAAAAATACCCTAATCTCTAAATGAATCTATTTATTATGCAGTTGGTACAAAATATGAATGTAATCTTTTCTGACTGAGTATACCTTTTTATTGTAAAAAAAAAAAAGAAAAAAAAGGATCCATTTCTGGCTGGGAGGTGAGTCGAATTTAGAATCTAGCAAGATATTTTTCCTGTTGCTTTCCAATCCAGAATTTTTTTTGGAAAGGTATATAATAGTTAGTAGTTTGTACTCTGGAGGCAGGCAAACATGGATGCGTGTCCCGGGCTCCTCAATTTTGACCCACTGAACCTTGGACAAAATATAACCTCTGTAAGTTGTTTTCTCGTGTGTAAAATGAGAGTTCTCCAACTATGAGTCTCATAGGGTTATTCTATAGGGATAAAACTGGATTATGGGGACAGAGCTCATCACAGGATCAGGCACCTAAGAAATGCTCATTAAATATTCGTGATTGTTTTTCACCCATTCACAAATGATCAGGGTAGTAATACCACTATGATAGAGCAAACATCACTGACACTCCACCCCAAAGAGAACGAGATATCTTGTAGTTCGCATGTGTCTGTTTTTTTGGCTTGTAGTGTTTCTCATTTACCAACTTGCCCTTGACTCTTTCATACAGGTGCTTCGAGGAGAAATTACACCTCTGAAAGAGAATGTCAGCTACGTCAATGACCTTGCTCGCCAACTCACTACGTTGGGCATTCAGCTGTCACCATATAACCTCAACACTCTGGAAGACCTGAACACCAGATGGAAGCTTCTGCAGGTAGGCACATTATGAGCATTACAGTTCCTTGTTACGATGAGAGGATATACAGAGAAAGCTTGTTTGTAAGGAGCAGTAAAAGTAATTTCTTCCTGTGATGTTCGCGATAATATTTCATGAATGTAGGATAGTTTATATTCTGCAGTAAGATCCTCTATAATGTTCTAAAACCTTTTAACAATAATTTTTATAAATAGCTTCAAGTTAGACCTTCCTGTACCTTGCAATAAACACGGAAAATAATGCTGAATCGCGATAGAAGGACTTAGTTACTGTCATACAATTACTTTGTACTACCGTTGCTTGGATTCTTTAAACATCTCTACCTTTGGAATCCTAATTTAAACACCAGTCAATGGTAAGACATATGCTAGAATCGTTTTAGAAAGATCACTCTGTCACAAACCTACACATGCAGGTTTTTTATAGGTGTGCATGCTCAGGGTCACATTTACTAGCTGTGGGACCTTAGGACCCTTCTGTGTTTCAGTCTTCCATCTGAAGAAAATGCAGACATTAAATGTTGCATAAATTCTAGCTCTTGGAGTTATTGCAGTTATAATTATTATTATTACAGTATACAGCCTTTGGAATCAAACTTACTGGGTGACCTTGAAGTCACTTGTCCTCTCTGGTTGTCAGTCTTCTCATCTCTAACTTGCTTGCTGTAATATTAAACAAGTTAACTCGTGTAGAGTTGTTAGTTCAGAGGCTCATAGTAAGAACTCAGAGAAGGTCATATGTCTCTATGTTCCCTATGCAAAGGATACTGTTTAATACCCCAAACCCTAAAACTGATTTGACCATAGAATTAGAGAATTGTTTTCTCTTCTTTTCCAGTTTCATAGGATGCAGAGAGTATGCTTCTGAGGACAGAAAGGAAACTGGGTTTAAAAATATTTGCTTTCAATGTTTTAATAAAAAAAAAATGATAAAGCAGATAACTTTTCGTATTGGCAGCCCATTTAGGGGTATGATGGAAAGTCCTGTTCAAGAATTTCTAGACCTTTAATAAAAACAAGTTCCAAATCCAAGACCTCTTGAGATCTCTTATAATTTAATTCCCATTGTGATGGATAGTTTTGAAATATTTGTATGATAGATGGTTATAAGTGGCGTTGACCAAAGCAAGGCAATAGAGTTAAGCGATTACATGCCTTTCTATGTCTGTTAGTTTCATAGTGGCCAAGTACTGCTAAGACCTTATCAATTTCATCCTTAGTATGTTTTTAACTTTAAGCATAAATAAGGAAAGTAATAAATGTCCAAGGAAAACCAGTGGCCATCTTTGTTCCATTCAAGCGTTCTTGAACTAGATCTTAAAATTTCTTTTGGAGAACCAAATGCCGTATTTGCTTTCAGAATGTAGTGACGAGATTGGTGATCATGGCATGTGAGTTTACAAATGAGGTCAAGAGACTATGACTGATAGGGAGAGTTGTTTTTTTTTTTAATTTTTTTTTAATGTTTATTTTTTTTATTATGAGAGTTTTTAAAAATCAGTGCCAAGTGCTCCGTCGTTGCACTCTTTATTTCAGAGGTAAAGATTGAGAAAATATTAATAGCTTAATTGTCACTTGTTCTTTAAAAAGCGTTGAGGACTTGGTTATAAATATAGGGCAGTACATGAAAGGAGCCGGTGTAGTGTAGTAACAAGTAGACTGGAGCGAATAGTACGGGGCCTGACTTCCCACTGACGCTCAGCTGTTCTTCAAGATCACGTTGTCTTGAAAAAACCATTTATCCTCTCTCGGCTTGAATTCCTTCATTTGTAAAATGAGGCAATCCATTTGGTCTCAGGTCACATCCAGCTCAATCCAGTGATTCCATATCTGGCTATCTGGGAGAGACACACATATGGCAAAAATTGACTTTAGAATCAATACAGTTGCTTCCTCTATTCATCATACAGGTGTGGCTTGTTGGAATTGTGTTTCTCCTTCTTTCCTTTCAACTTTTAAACCCCTCATCCCAAACCCACGTATACACAGCCTCCTCATACTAAACAGTTTGATGAGTTTGCAGTACAAGCTTTTATGGTGGCAAATTTCACACGTTGCTGTTTTGGGACCTGACCTTAAGGATATGCTTAAAAAGTGTTTTCAGCAGAAAGCTGATAAATCCAAGGTTTGGGGTCGCACGTAACTGAGTCCATTTTTTTCTTTGACCATAATTGTAACCACTCTGCTATATTGTCAGCGGAAGTCCTTGTTCAGAAAGGGAACAAAGCCAAGAAATGAGGTTCACATCAAATAATTTCATCCCCATTACTGGAAGAGCAAATCATGTGTTCTATCGACAACATTTTACAGTTAGAATAATGTACCTGACTAAAGAATCACCCAACTTCTGTGGAGGGACGTTTAAGCCCATCATCATTATAACATTATATTTCTATAAAAATAAAGAATTTAGTCACTTCCGGGGAGCCTGGGTGGCTCAGTCAGTTAAGCGTCCGACTTCAGCTCAGGTCACGATCTCGCGGTCCGTGAGTTCGAGCCCCGCGTCGGGCTCTGGGCTGATGGCTCAGAGCCTGGAGCCTGCTTCCCATTCTGTGTCTCCCTCTCTCTCTGCCCCTCCCCCGTTCATGCTCTGTCTCTCTCTATCTCAAAAATAAATAAACGTTAAAAAAAATATAAATAAAAAAAGAAAAAAGAAAAAAGAATTTAGTCACTTCCAATGCTATGCCTGTTATGAAATCATGATAAAAAATAAGTACAAATTCATCTCTGCTTCTTTGTCCACAAAGACAAAGAAAAACTAAGAGAAAGGAGGAGCAATGGGGAGGCACATATAAACCTAAGAAGACAAGTCTTCAATTTGGACAAAATAGTGTAATAGAAGAAACAGTCACATAGTACCAGGCTATATCTACTTGTTACCAGAATATCCTGGGTCGAATTACACAACACATTAATTTCTATTTAAAAAAAATTTTTTTAACCTTTATTCATTTTTGAGAGACAGGGTGCAAGAGGAGGGAGAGGCAGAGAAAGAGGAAGACACAGAATCTGAAGCAGGCACCAGGCTCTGAGCTGTCAACACAGAGCCCGACGTGTAGCTTGAACTCACAAACCGTGAGATCATGACCTGAGCTGAAGTCGGATGTTTAACCGACCGAGCCACCCTGGCGCCTCATTAATTTCTATTTTAATTTTTTTTAATCTTTATTTATTTTTGAGAGAGAGAGAGAGAGAGAGGGGAACAGAGAGAAAGGGAGGCATAGAATCCGAAGCAGGTTCCAGGCTCTGAGCCGTCAGCATAGAGCCCGACGCGGGGCTCGAACCCACAAACCACAAGTTCATGAGCTGAGCCGAAGTCTGATGCTCAACCAACTGAACTATTCAGGCACCCCTTTTAATTTCTATGTTAAAAGAAAGCCATGCTGGGTGTTTTTTTTTAAGCTGTGTGTAACATCAGTCAAAATGATAGAAACAGATAAGCCATGTAGATACGACAACCACAGCAGAGTGTAAGACACAGCCACGATTTATCTATACACAGAAATACAGTGTGTGGAGAGCTCTGAATTTATTTGGAATGCGCAAAGAGAAGGTTAGAGGCATTGGTTTCCCTGTTTGAAACTCGGTGGGAATAAAATCCCATTTTCTCCCTCAGAGGGGACACATTGGTAGGGATGTTTGTGCTAGACCATGTGACAATGTGTTTTGGGTATAGGAAGCCATCATTCCTTGTAGTTACAAGGATTTTCATGGACATTATCTCATCTAATCCTCATAACATTATGAGGATTACATATTATCACTATTCCTTTTTACAAGTAAGGAAACTGAGACTTTGAAATAATAACCGACACAATCACAGTCACCGGCTCGTAAGTGTCGGTCAAGGTGTGAATCAGACCTTCTGAACCGTGACCCCTCGCCCCCGACCTTGTTTCTTCTTCTCCAAGTTCTATTTAATTCGGACTTAACAAAGTCATACTTTAAAGCTGGTTTGGGCACCACAGGTATGAAATACCTCGCTTTTTCCACGCTTCTCTTTTTTGAATGATCTCAAGGATCTTAACTTTGAAATCTCCCTTTTACAAACCAGTGGGTGAATGAGCTCCTCCTCCCAGTGTACCCCTTAAAATTCACACCTGTAGTTCCCAATACAAAACGCTAAAGCATTACATTCTTCGTTGTCTTTAGAATTCAGCAACTGTCCTAAGGCCAACCAAAAGTGATTTTAATGAATTAGCTCTTAAAGCGGAACCAGTGATAAGACTTGATCCCATAGACGTGAGCATCAAAACCAACTGGGAAGAAAGTTAAACTGAAGATAAGCTTTTCTCATTTTGAAGCCATGCATACATGTTTAGTGATGTAGTCATGCGCTTCACTCACCAAGCACAAGCACTAGGGGGGAATAGTCTCCTCCTATTCTCCTCCTGCAGCAACAGAAGCTGCAAATACACTTTAATATAACGAGCACGTGCTTTGTTGACTGTGGGATGTCTGGAATGCAATCACTTGAAAAGTATCGACTGTGAAGACATTTCCAGGTCTGACCATCTTTAACTATGTTTAAGGACAGCCTCATGAATTATGTATGTTTTGAAAGGTTTCCTAAGATTCTTCCAAAGTCAGGCAGGCGTATTCCATCAACTCTCTGCCAGAAGGATCTAGACCCTCATCTTCGGCACACACCGTTCCTTCTTTCCTTCTTTCCTTCTTTCATTCTGTTTTCACTCAGTCAACTGTGTACCTAGTATATACTGCAGTGGTCCTATCTGGTCCAAGGACATACTGACCCAAATCCCCTTTACTGCTTCGGCCATCTTGGGAAAAGTTTAATACGTGGGCTTTCTTTCATGGCTTCCATAATGGCCCATCCTTTCTCCCTTTCTCCGTGTCGTAAACAAAAAAATAGGCTCCTGCGACCCTAATACGATAAAAGTACTACCTTTCCAAGATACCTGACTTAGAAATTCTTCCGTAATTTCTGACTAGGAACTTGATCTACATGATCAAACTGGTAAGATTTGTAGAAGGAGATGGGATCATATTTAGCTAGCCCACAGAAATATTTGCATGGCTTTGTTGTTTAGAAATTGAGCAAGAGTTTTAATTGAAGAATTAGAAACTTCCAGCAGAGCAGCTAATGGTCTTTACTTTGGTGAGATAGCTTTTCAAAGCAGGCTTCTAACTATATATTTGTACGTCCATCCCTGTCAACCTTGAGCAAAGGATTGGAACTTTTAAATGTGTTGACAGATTTTGAACATTTTCTTCGTACTCTTTCATTTTTAAGGATACCGTACTAAGCATTTTGCATTATGGGGTCCCTTCTAGGCAGGAAGCCTAGGTGAGTTGTGCCATCTGCTCTGACAAATAATGCGGACCTATTACTAATGGAGGGTAAAGAGAGGACATCCGACTTCCATCCCTTCAGTTTTGCCAAGGATTGGTTCTACCAACGTCTTCTTAGTATGTCCTTTTTTGGCTGTTTCTTTTTTTTTTTTAAGCATATTTATTTATTTTTTGAGAGAGAGAGAGAGAGTGGGAGAGGGGCAGAGAGAGAGGGAAAGAGAATCCTAAGCAGTCCCCATCCTATCAGCGCAGGGCCTGATGTGAAGCTCGATCTCACGAACCTTGAGACCATGACTTGAGGCGAAGTCAAGAATCAGACGCTTAACTAGTTGACTGAGCCACCCAGACACTCCCGGCTGTTTCTTTTAACGCACCTCAAATGATTCTGCCTGCGGTGAGACCGCAGAACCCAAGAGAAAATGAGGAGTCTGAGGCCACTCTCAAGGGAGAGGCATTTTCCTACCTCAGTGGTTCTCAAAGGTTCATAGGCATCCGAACCGCCTAAGGACTTCTTAAAAGACAGATCACTGGGCCCCACTTCCAGAGTTTCTGGTTCAGGAAGTCTGGGCTGGGGCCTGACATTCTGCATTTCCCAGCAGCTCTCAAGCGAGGCTGATGCTGAGGATGCAGGGACCACACTGTGAGAAGCACTGTCCTACATTAGGCACTTGCCAGGCACAGCCAACTTTAAAATGGTGTCTTCCAAAAGACACTTTGAGAAGTTTAGAGTCATACTGTGGACAATAAGCCTACTGCCACGCAGACGGCTCTGTGTTAGTGTTACGGTGCCTCAGCAACGTGGAGACCCAAGCCCTTCGCTTGTCTTGCCGGCAGGAAGAGAAGGGCGAAGGGAAACTTCTAGTAGATTCCTTTTGGTAGACTTGAGAAATGTTGTGAGTTAGTTTACATAACAGGTGTCAGAGACTCCGTACCCAAACTAAAATACTGTTATGTTGGTTCCATGTTGAGGTGATAATATTTTTATGTATTGGGTGAAGTAAAACAGATGATTGGAATTCATTTCCCCCACTTCTTTTCTATGACTATTCCGATTTGAGTATTTTTCTTGAAAATGGACGAAGTGAGCCTGTTGCTTCAAGTAAAACAACGGACAGCGTTGGGTCCTTTGTACTTTTTTCATGCGTCTGCCAGAAAATTTAAAATGACAGGGGCGCCTGGGTGGCGCAGTCGGTTAAGCGTCCGACTTCAGCCAGGTCACGATCTCGCGGTCCGTGAGTTCGAGCCCCGCGTCAGGCTCTGGGCTGATGGCTCGGAGCCTGGAGCCTGTTTCAGATTCTGTGTCTCCCTCTCTCTCTGCCCCTCCCCCGCTCATGCTCTGTCTCTCTCTGTCCCAAAAATAAATAAAAAACGTTGAAAAAAAAAAATTTAAAATGACATAGGCAGCTGTCATTATAGTTCGATGGGATAGCCCTGGGCTGGGCTGTAATTTGCACAGATGTAGCGTGGATAAGATTCAGCGGCAAAGCTTGTTAAATCACCTTCACTGCCCCCTCTCCCTCCCAGAGGAGATTTAGTAGGTATCGGGTGAAGCCTGAGATTCCTTCCATCAAGGTCCTGGGAGAAGCTGTTGAAATAGCAGTAATACTTCTCTCAGGTAGGGATCCTCTGATTTTTGGCAAGTTAATAAGGGATCCACGGGCTTGAAACGATAGGAGGCCACCATCCAAAACTGTTGTCGCGGTGTAGGAAAAACTACCCGAACACATTGTAAACTGTAAGTAAAAAGACTTCACCTATAACATCGAGTCGGATGCACCCCCCTGGCAGGAGTTTTTCAAAAGCTCCAAGTAAAGGAAATGAGAAGAACAAAGAGGAAAGAATGTGTTTTAGAGAAGGTTAGGTCAAAGGATTTGTTGACATTAGGAATAGAATGAAGTCGACTGACTTCAGCTCAGGTCATGATCTCACAGTTTGTAAGTTCAAGCCCCACGTCTGGCTCTGTGCTGACAGCTCGGAGCCTGTTCAGATTCCGTCTCTGTCTCTCTCTGCCCCTCCCCCACTCACACTCTGTCTCTCCTTCTCTCTCTCAAAAATAAATAAACATTAGAAAAAAAAAAAAAGAATGACCCATGAAAAAAGGCCAGTTAAGAGGTAGGAAAACATCTTTTCAGTGAGGAGAAAACAATCATTTATGCTTAGCCTCGTCTGTGTTAAAAAAAAAAAAAATTAGAAGGAAGTGAACAACTCCCTTTAAAGATTTGAAAGAATGAGGAATACGTGAATCTAAAAAGTCCAGGATTGGGGCGCCTAGGTGGCTCAGTTGGTTAAACATCCGGCTCTTGATTTTGGCCCAGATCGTGATCTCACGGGGTTCATGAGATTGAGCCCTGCATCCGGCTGTGCACTCACAGTGCAGAGCCCGATTGAGATTCTCTCTGTGTCTCAAAATAAATAAACTTAAGAAAAAATTAGAGTCCTTAGAATGCACTGAGATCAAAATGTATTGTGAACTTTATGGGCATTTCCCTCAGTCACTGTGGCTCCCGATGTTTTTTGCAGCTAATGGTACTTTATTCAGGAAGAATGATACTGAAATTGCCTGGATAACCTTGCAAGTAAGGTTGTACCAGAGTCCCTCCTCCTCAGTCCAAAGAACAGGCTAGTTTTCAAGGACCTTCTCTGTTTTGAAAGAAGGGCATTGCCATGTGTGGGACTAGAGGGAGAAAAGTGAACGCTGGAGGGAGCGTGATCCAAAAAATTCTATGGGCATGAAGCCAGTAGAAGTGAAAGACATATTTATTAGTTGAAGAGAGTGAAACGCATAGTCATGTTTTCAGGTATTTGTATAAAGTGGACCACAATCTCCATGAAGTTAGGTGATCGGATGGCTTGATCTTTAGGCACTCCCTTCTGGATTGGTTTCCACCAGGAGCTATGTTTGCTAGTGTGGCAATCCAGGTAACTCCTGAGAACGCTGTGGAGAAAATGTCAGGTGTCCCTGTGACATGTGTTTCAGCAGCCCCTCTCGGGGATACGCGTGTTTCTTTCACTTCCTTGGTACCTCCCACCCCTCGTTGGAAAGATGGAGACAGGGGAGGGTATTTAAAATTGCGCGTCTGCTCTTGTTTTCCTTTCCTTCTTTCTTCTTGCGCAACTGACATTTGCCCTCCCCTCGACTTTTCCGCCTGCTTTATCCTTTGTTCTTTGAAGTGGCCGGCCCTGCGCCCTGACCTCCCTCCTCCGCGGCCGCCGGGCTCCGCCCCCCCGCCCTTTCTGGCGCATTTGCCGGCCCGGGTTGTCCTGCTCTCGGCTTTTCCCACTGTCCCGCTGCGTGTGAAACCCTTGGCCGGCAGCTGCTCGCATTTCCCATGCTACGTCACGCGCAGCCTTCAAAGGGCTGCTGTTCTCACACTTCCACCCCGAAGACTCCCCCTCTCCTCCTGCCCGGCACATTCCTCTGGAAATAACCCCCTTTCAGGCCGTATGCAGAGCCGAGTGTGAAAGCCTGCTCCGCAAGGAGCCGTGGAAGAAACAAGCTTAGGGGATTCGGCCAGGCTGTGCTTAAAGGTCACTCGCACAGAGGGAATTCTAAGTCGCTGCGGTTTGCCTTTACTTTTAGAAATTCTTGAAGGTCCTGAAGATAATCGTCCGCATGTGGGCTCTGGCCTCAATTACCATTTTCGTTAATTTCAAATAGGTATGTAGATGAAAAATAGAACACATCGGAAGACGATTATTCTCTTAGAAATACACTCTGGACAGTGGACCGTACTTTCTTTGGCCAGTGAAGCGGCACAATATAGATTTGAGAAGACTTGATGCTAGTGAGACTTCTGCATTACGGACATGAATGATGAGCCCTTAGGTAGCGCCTGCTGCTTACTTACTATTCGCTTTCCTGAGCCCTTTTGCCCATCCTGACAGTCAGCCTAGGAAGTAGATGCTAGTTTTATCCTCATCTCACAGATGAGGAGAAGTAGGAACCAAGAGGTTCCGTGGCTTGTTTGCCTGAGTTCACCTTGCTGGTGAGAGAGTGAGGGTCGGAACCCAGGCAATGTGGCTGGAGAATCTGTCAGAAGTACTAACTATGCAACACCACCTCTCTGATGGAAAGCTAGATGGTCGGGACGAGACCGTCTCTCCTCTTCATTTACAACTCCGCCCTTTCAACACACGGCATAACGTCCCCCTCACATTTATTAGGAATCACCTACATCAAGAGTTTAGGAAACGGCCGGTTTAAAATAGGACGATGATATGAGTCTCAGACCACCCTCGCGGAAGAGTTTAGCCCAGAGCCTGAATCAACCACACGGTAAAAGTGAGAATGTCTCCTCTACAGGACCAGGAAGGCTTGATCACCAAACTCTTCCTCAAGGGAGCAGAAGCACTCCTTCACGAAGTCAATATTTTCCATTCAATAAGTACTTTTCTGCCGTCGCCCCTCTGCCAGACTCTGGGTTAGATAATAGGGATGCAATTGTGGAAAAACCAGACACTGTCTCTGCCCTCACGGAGATGATAGTTTCTTGGGAAGACACACATTAATAAAGAAAACTCCTTCATATAATAATTACAAATCGTGGTGGGTGGAATGAGAGAAAATGCATGGCAAATGGTGAGGAGCTGGGGGTGGGCATGGGCGAGTGGGCGAGGGTGAGTGGGCGAGGGTGGGAAGACTGACCAGGAAGACTCCCCAGAGAAACTTGCCTTTCAGCCAAAGCCTCAAGGAGGAAGGCAAGTTAACCAAGTGGCTTTCGTATTCGTCTGCAGCTTTTTTTTTTAAAATGGCCTAACGCTTGTGACTAACGAACAATAAACAGAGTAGTAAAATTCTACTATGAAAATTTAATAACTAGGAATCATTGGAAGTAATGGGCTGCAGAGCTAACATACAATTAAGTCACAGTGGGAGATTTCTTATCACTCTGTGTCACAGAGAGGATCCTGTTTGAATTCTTCATGCACTTGAGAAAATTTGTAGCTTCCTGTGTTTGTTGACTGACTTACCGAAAGATGCCAGATCTGCTGGGCACTTGGCTGTGTCTTTACATGGTAGGGTTTCAACAAATATTTCTCAAAGTGCTGAATGCAGGAAATTAAGCAAAAATATTATTAAAAACTATAAAATAAATGGAAAGGTATGCCACAGGGAAAAAATTAGGAAACATAACTATCATTTCTGGATAAAGAGTATTCATGCCTCGATCTGTAGATCCATAAAGTTAACCAACGCTTAAATAATTTTCCAAAGATTCCAAGAGGAAAAATGATCGACCACAAACGACGTATTTCTCTTTTACTTCGTGGTGAAGAGGATTCACTCATATTCTAGACTTTTATCAGTAGTTAATGATCAGTGTGCTCTGAACAATCTGGGATATATTTAATGGGGGAAAATGAGATAAAATAGCTTCCCTTTCTCACCCCTTTTTTGGTTGAGGTATAATTGACATGTAACATGATACTCATTTCAAGTGTCCCCCGTGACGATTGGGTATTTGTATATATCGTGAAATAATGACCACAGTAAGTCTAGTTAATATCCATCACCGTACCTAGTTACAAATGTTTGTTCTTATGAGAATCTTTAAGATCTACTCTTGAAGCAAGTCTCAAAAATAAATACAGCATTATTAACTATAGTCACCACAGTGTATATCACATCCTCACGACCCATTGTTTCCTAACTAGAAGTTTGTACCTTTTGACCCCCTTCGTCCATTTCACACACACCCCCACTCCCCCACCTGTGGCAACTACCAGTCTGTTTTCTGTTATCTATAAGCTTGTTCTCATTTTACATTACACATAGGAGATTATGTGGTATTTGCCTTTCTCTGTCTGACTTCTTTCACTTAGCATAAGGTTTATCCGTGTTGTCATTTTTTACAGGTGAATAATATTCTAGTGCACGTGTGTGTGTGTGTGCGTGTGTGTACGTACCATATTTTCTTTATCCACTCATCTGTCAGTGGACATTCATCCATGTTGTTACATGTATCAATAGTTTATTCCATTATATGGGAAGACTTATATTTGTTTACTCATTCGCTAAAATGCACTTTTGGGTTGTTTCCAGTTTGGGACTGTATCGATAAGGCTGCTATAAGCATTCATGTACAATTCTTTGAAAGGACTCTGTTTTCATTTCTCATGAGTAAATGCCTAGGAGAGAGATAGCTAAATTATATGTTAGGCATGTGTTTAACCTATTTAAAAAATGCCAGACTGTTGTCCAAAGCTGTTGGACAATTTTACATTCCCACCAGCAGTGTATGAGAGTTCCAGTTCCTTCATGAGGTCTCTCAAATTGGATTATGGTCAATGTTTTGAATTTTAGCCGTTTAAATGACTATGTGGTGGTATCTCATTGTGGTTTTAATTTGCAATTCCCTAATGGCTAATGGTGTAGCCAATCCAGCTTTCTTAGGATTACTGCTGGCACAGTATCACTTTTCTCATCCTTTTATTTTTAGCCTATTTGTGCCTTTGCATTGAATGTACATTTCTTGTAAGCAGCATATAATTGGATTTTGCTTTCTTAAAATCCAATCTGACAATTTCTTTTAACTGGGGGATATTTAGACTGTTTACATTTAATGTGATAATTGATACGGTTAGGTGTAAACCTCTCATCAAGCTATTTGTTTTTGCCTCATCCCATCCATTCTCTGTTTGCCTGTTTCTCTTTTTCTGTCTTCTTTAAATTAATGGGAATTAGTAGATTCATTTTATCTTCTGTGCGGGCATATTAGCTATAACTCTTTGGTTTGTTTTTGTAGTGGTTGCGTTATGGTTTATGGTATATGTACATCTTTGCCTTATTACAGAGTACCTTTAAGTGGTTTTAGACCACTTCGCATATGGTGTAAGAACGTTTGAGCAATATATTTCCAGTTGTCCCTTTCCAAACTCTCCACTATTATTTGATCCTTTGGAGTCTTTTAAAATCAGGTGGGATTAGACTGGCTAGTTATCCCCAACTGGTGAGGCAAGACCCTTCTGTGTGTTCGACCTCACGCCCTGTGATACGAAGTTTCCAGTATGACTTGTAAGGAATAGGCACTCCTTCCTGCCATAGGAGTGCAGGACCCTATTATCTCTGATCCCTCCTGGTGATTCTTTCCCAGCTTCCAGTAGTTTCTGCACACATGTGCTGATCACGCCTCAGCAAAAGACTTGAGGGAGACCCTTTCTAAATCTCCTGGGTTCTCCTTCTATGAAATTCTCTGCTCTCTGGGTTTCCTTCCTCTGAACTCGAGGGAACTTAGTCTTCCGGGACTCTCAGTCCCATCTTCTCAACTCAGGGAATCTACCAGGATCCCCCTGGGTTCTTCTTCCCCATGCTGTGTACTGGAAGCTCTCTCCAGGCAATAAGTTAAGACGATCCTGGGGCTCAACTCATAGATTTCCCATCTCTCAGGGGACTGTCCTTCCTTGCCTGATGTCCATTGTCTTACACCCCATCCTTACGTACATTTCGTCCATGTTTGAGTTATTTCAAGAGAGAGTGTACATGTGGTCCTTATCACTCCATCTTGTTTAGTAGCAGAGGTCCGAAAATACCTTCTGAAGCATGCCTTTGGGTTTTCTTTCTTGATTCGGAGATCATATGCAAAGAATGCTGGAAGAAAACAGGTAATTAGCTGATACTGTGCAATCTGCCAGACATAGAGATGCTGTTAGTCACTTACCAACATTGCACATATTTTGTTTCTCTTTCACAATAGCAGTAATTGCCTTACACTGTTGCCATCGTACTTTCTGCCTGGTTGTCTTGAGAGCTTTGCAATCAAGTTGGCTAAGCCTCAGGTCTTAGTCTGTATCTAAAAAATCTGATCGGGGCCTGAAGCCAAGGCTGTGTAGCAAGGTGCCCCAAGCATAAATCAGCCGATGGTAGAGCTGCTAAATCTTTTAAAACAGCTGAATATGTCAGTGTGCTTCATTGCATTGAATTACTGAATATTTTAATATTCTTAACTATACACTTCAACAGTCATTCTTTAAAAGATTCTATTTAATTGTTCTTAATACTACACTATTTAATAGCCAGTGTGCAACCATGCATAAGGTTTCTCTTTGGGAAAGATGGCCTGTTTAAGGTGTTACCTCCCATCGCTTCCGAAGATGTTAGTTCTCCAAGTCCAGGAGTCCGGCCCTTGATTTTAGAAAGACATCACATGACATGTCATAGTTCACAAAGCTAGTTAATAATGGAACCCAAACCAAAAACTTGCTCTGTAGTCTCCTCACACATCCTTTAAAAAAGGCATTCTTGGGGCGCCTGGGTGGCTCCGTCGGTTAAGTGTCCGACTTCGGCTCAGGTCATGATCTCACGGTCCGTGAGTTCGAGCCCCGCGTCGGGCTCTGTGCTGACAGCTCAGAGCCTGGAACCTGCTTCGGATTCTGTGTCTCCCTCTCTCTCTGACCCTCCCCCGTTCATGCTCTGTCTCTCTCTGTCTCAAAAATAAATAAACATTAAAAAAAATTTTTTTAAATAAAATAAAAAAGGCATTCTTCAATCTAAATATTCTGCATTCTCGAAGATGTTTTAAAAGGAACTATTTCTCCAAATCCTCCCCGCCTTGCAAGGTCCATGTGAAACAATGAGATCAAGTCTGTAAAAGTGCTTCAGAAACTATTCAGTGCTATAAAAATGTAACTTTTATTATTAGAACCGCAGTTCATTTCTATGAAAGCTTGCTAAACTTTTTTCACTTTTCTGAACTTGATTATACAGTATCTTTTCTAATACATTTGTTCATCCTTTATAAGAATTTAATCCTTTCTGCCCCGCTGGGTTGCAAAAAGAGAGCCTCTCTTCTTTTCTGGAACCTATTCATATTTTATAGTATTATACATCTCATGGGTTCCCACTAAGTGCGTGTCGAATAAAATTGGACTGGGGGAAATATTCTGATCCTTAAAAAGAAGGTATTTTGAAAGATTAGATATGGTAACTCTTGCTTTCCTGTATTTGCGACGAAATTGTCTTAATTTGTCTTGTGTTCAACTGATGCGTCCTATTCGCATCCCTTCGTTAAAATTGAACAGATTTGCAGGTTAATGTAACAATTTGTGACAATAGCTGCCTGTAACTGGCAGGGGGAGAAAAACGATATAAAGGCACAGTCGTGAACTTCAGATCCTCCCCCTGCTTTTGGCATTCCGTTCCCCTGAATTAGAGCTTACATTTCTTGATTATCTCACTTGAACTGAGTCTTTCTAACTATTCACTTCCGTTCCTGTCAATAAATATTTACTGAACTACCTCTGAATAGAAACTTTCTTCTCCTAACACAGAAAACTCACATGTGGGTGGATGACTCTTTGTGGCACTTGGGAAATCTAAGAAGAATTTGGATTGCTACAAACAGGGCGGGAACCCCGGTTCTCGGGCAGTGCTTTCCCATTAGACGCTTAAACTAGACACAGGACCTTTGGAATTAAGTCCATCAGCCATCATCTATTTCAGTCTCTGTCTGTGTCATACGTAGGATTTTTCTTCCAGAGTGACGTTTCTGCATTCTGCATATTACCTGCTGCCTGTCTGCTGAGTGTACTCTGTGAAGCTGTCTCCTGTGCCGTGGGCAGTGGCCCCTTTCCTGCTGGGGAAATGAGATGCTAATCCTAGTCACTACAGCCTTTCCAGCCTTTCCTGCCCGACCCCAAGCAGGAGAATTCCTTGCTGGTCATCAGGATCTATCTCTGGGAGAGTGGCTGACCTGTCCTCTGTTAGACAGGCCCCAAAGGAATACTGTTTCATTTCCAGGGGACGGTAAAGACACTAGTATTTCCCTTTCTGCAGATCTGTTCCCTCCGTGGTGGACACGTCCGCCCTTCTCCCGGGCTGACAGAGACCTGGCTGGTTCAGGAATTAGCCTACTCCAGGTGACTCTGTGCCCTAAGGGAGGCCTCAGCCCTAGGCCGTGAATAATGAGCGTACTGAGATATTTCGTGGTGATCTGGTGGCCCCAGTCTCCTTCGCAAGCATTGGACGTGAGCGTTTTATGCAATCGCAGGCAATAAGATACAAAGGGAAGTAGGCCAAGGGAGCACACAAGAAAGGTTTTCCTCCCCCAGGGAACTAAACCAGTATTCTTTTTCTTCTGGACACTGTGCCTGCTTTCCTCTGCCTGCATTGCTCTTGGCCCAGATATCTGTGTGAAGAACTCTGTCACTCTTCAAGTGTGGCTCCAATCTCAACGTCTTGAGGACGGACTGCCGTGTTGAAACAGCAGCGTGCCCTCCGTCGCCCTTTTGAGCCGTCTCAGGTCAATACCCCACACCGTGTCACGGTTCTTGAACAAAGATGCCCCCATCGCCAGGACCACCATGAATCATGCCTGCAGTACACCTTGTGTGGTCCCCTTCCCCACGGAATCCAGGCCGGCCATGCGTAACGACTGGGAGGCAGCAGAAGGGACAGTGTAGGATCCGAGGCTACACGAAAAGAAATCTTGCCCCTTCTGTTTCGGTCACCTTGGAACATTCACCTGGGGGAAGTGAGCTGCGATGAAAGAAGTCAGGCCACTATGCTGGGAGCTGCTCGGCCACACGGAGGAGCTTCATGAAAAGAAAGAAATGCTTGGCCAGCCCCCAGCTGAATAATGTGTGGTTTCTGCTACATGGGGGGACTGCCAGCTTGAGTGGCACCAGTCCCAGCTTATGTCTGAGGAAGTCAGGTAAGCCTGGCAAATTAGCGGGATGGGCAGTGGATCTCAGGGAGGCTGGGAGCAAGCTCAAGCTGTAGACGCTTGCTTTTCGAGCTACAGCTCCCAAAGTGGTTTGTCAGGTTAAGTGACATACCAGATGTATGAGCAAAAAACAAAATCCATCTGGGACATCCATCCCAGTCAGGCTTTCCTATCACTCCACCTCCAGCTGCCATCTGACTGCAGATGCATGAAAGACCCCAAACAAACAAACAAAAAAAAACACCCAGCTGAGCAGAGTCCACTCAAAGAACCCAGGAGCAGGAGTGATCAATTTGTGTTTTCAGCCACGGAGTCCTAGGGCGATGGGAACAGCACTGGGAACATCCGACCTCTTTGTCTGTTTTTTCTTCTTTCCGTACCCATAGAATTAGCAGACGTGGTATGCTTTTGTTTGTTTGTTTGTTTTTAATCATCTCCCACCACGAGAAAGTACCCTTCATGAGGCCAGAGGTCTTGTCTCCTATTTGCTCCTGGCTCCAAAGCATCTAAAAACAGTTCCTAACATCTAACACAGTTCCTGGTCTATGGAAGGAAGGAACCGGAACTTGAGAAGCCATTTTGTCCATGTGTGGGGCATTCACCCAAGGATGGCCGAGTGGAAAGAGGGGAAGAACCTGAGTCCCAATGATGACATTGTGTTTCTGATGGGAAGAGCCCTGCTTCTGCCCTCCTTGACTGGCCAAGGCATTGTGTGCTGGGTTTTCTCTTACCCACAGCAGAAAGCATCTCATAGGACGCACGGTCTTTCCTGTCACTGTGATTTTCAGCCATAGGACTGAGACACGACCGAACCGGAAGATGAATCCAAGTGGTAGACACAATGATGTTCTCGAAAGCAATCTTCTCCTTGCTGACAGAGGCTTTGCCTACTGAGGGAAGCATGTAGTTTATAATAAACTCTTGTCTACACCTTCTCTCAAGAGGCCTTCTTAGTCTCCTTGCAAGAGAAGCATGGAGAGCCCCTGATCTCTTAAAGGTGACTGTAATACTTGCCTGGGTAAGTAACTCCAGAAGCGGCTACACCTGGAGCTTTGAGTCCTGATGTGATCCACTGCCCATCCCACTCCTATGCAACGCTTACCTGAATTTCTCAGACCGAAGCCGGGGACCAATGCCACTCGAGCTGGCGCTCCGGTCAGACAGCAGAAACCAAGCACGTGAACGAAGTCGCTAGCCCCTTGATGCTTACGTTTGGGAACTCCTTCTGCCTGAACATCAGCTGAGTATTTTTTAAGTGACTACATTACGGTAGAAACTCTTTTTGGCAGTAGGGACAAAGATGTTCATGATGCAAACCTTTCTCAAGTATGGCCGATACATGAGCGGCAAACAATACCATCAAGACTCCACTAGAGATCTGAGGGGAGAAGAAGAGATGGTCATGTGCAGAACAGTCTGCAGTTAGTTTTGCTGCGGGGATGACATCTGAGCGCAGACTTAAGCAATGCTGAGGGTTTCAAAAGGTAGAGGGCATAAGATGGAAGGGCTTTCTAGAAAGAAGAAACAGCAGGAACGCTTAGAGGTCTGGGGAGATCTGACTTAACTGAAGGTGATTAGAAGTTGGGAATGAACGAGGTGTTGGGTAGACGGTGGGGAGGGCACAGAGACAGAAGTAATAGCTAAGCCAGTGAAGTACCTGTATTTAGGGAAGAGACACAATTAAATATTTTTCTCAAAACTCCTTTTGACTTTCTACATTTGTCACTGATAAAGAAATTATAGGGGCACCTGGGTGGCTCAGTCGGTTAAGCGTCCGACTTCGACTCAGGTCACGATCTCGCAGTCCGTGAGTTCGAGCCCCACATTGGGCTCTGGGCTGATGGCTCAGAGCCTGGAGCCTGCTTCTGATTCTGTGTCTCCCTCTCTCTCTGCCCCTCCCCCGTTCATGCTCTGTCTCTCTCTGTCTCAAAAATAAATAAACGTTTAAAAAAATTTTTAAATAAAAAAAAAAGAAATTATATTACACTGCAATGGTTTTTACCTTTTTAGCTTATTTGGCCCAAGCAAACAAGGGGCAGAAAAGTTTTTCATGTAAAATTTTCATTCAGCCTAAAAGAACATTGATGACTTCAGGCCATTTCATGTTAAATATTTTAGAGTTCTAGATTATTTCTCTTTGGATGAGCAGAAGTTGGTTTTGTTTTGTTTTTGGTTTTTGTTGTTGTTGTTGTTTTAGACTCTGAAAATACAGGTTGCGTTTGTAACAGATTAATTGCTGCTTTCATGGTGGTCTCTCCCAGGCATCAGCAGGTTCAAGTTCAGCAGGTAGGCCTCTGGCCTCTGAGAATGTAGCCTGAGAGTTAAAGAATGCATGATCACCTCTGTGATCGCTTGAGAAGGGTTCTGAAATCTCGGTGGGGGTCATGGGGGCGCCAGATAGTTGGAGTCAAGAATGTCTAAGAGGTTAGGTATTTGGACTAGAGCTGTAGCAGGGAGGTAGGGAAATACAAAAGATCGGGAATTCATGTTGACCGTTAACAAACCCACATCTGAGAAATGTAAACCTCACTTGAAGCCAAAGGCTCTCCGAACTAGGACTTTGCAATATACTCTCCAAGGCAAGAACTAGTATCTGTTTACTTATGTGGTTCTGGAACATAAGGGAATGCAGATAGTGTGTTGGTTAGAATGCTTTCAGCAGCCAATGACAAAATGCCCAACTTCAAGGGCCTTCTGCTCTATTTGTTTTTCCCAAACTTTTCTGGGCATAAGAATCACCAGGGGCACTTGTTTCAATGACTAATTCCCAAGCCCCTTCACCGGCAAGTCTGAACCATGGGGTTTGGGAAGCTGCGTTTTTAACACGAACCCCACTGAGATCAGGCAAGTTTGGAAAATGCTATCTTAAATAAGAGACAGCTGATAATCTACACAGTGGTTGGCAACCTTTAGCATGCACCAGAATCACTCTGCATTTCTAGGAAGTTTTCAGGTGATGCCGGTAACGGCTTTGGTCGGGAACCACACTCTGAGAACCGCTGGTCTAACCCAACCAGAAGTCCACAGATGATCAGATCTGGGGCTGCTTAATTCAGCAGCTGAACTGTATAAAGACTCCAGTTTGGTTTCCTGGGGCATCTCCTGGCTTCCTCCTCACGATCCCAAGGTGGCTGGCTTCCCACTGCACCAAGCAAGATATCCTCAGACAGCAGTATCCGCGACAGGAAGGGAATAAGGTCCAAAGATAACTGTGCGGGGGGTGGGTATGCATGTGTGTTGGAGAAGAAAGAATTTCCCAGAAGCTCCCCAGCGTACCTGCCCTTGTGTATCAGCCAGAACTGGGACTCACTGTATTCCCTGAAACCAGTCACTGGTTACGAGAAACAGGATTATCATAATTCGTTTAGGGCAAACTTTAATGCTTCCTCTAGCCAGGGTCTGTTGATGCTCAAAATCTGATCATAATTGAGATAAGGAATAAGAAGTGAATAGCTCCTAGGTAGGCAAACACCTGGGAAGCTTGCAAATGGATTCTGGTATAAGTGTGATGATAAGTAGATCAAGGACTGAAAATATTAATGCAGCTGCTAATGAACAATACGTTACCAGCTTTGTCGTCACCGTTTGCAACAGCCTAACAGACTCCTGGGGAATTTGGCTCTGCGTACCGGGGGGAAAAGGGCCCTTGCAAAGCTCACTGTATCTATGGAGTCATCTTGCTTTTATTATACCTGTATATCGAATTGCAAGCTGTCCCTTCAGGTAATGAAACTTCGACAAGTTGGAACCTGTATAACAGCAAATCAATACTGAAGTTATAGGCAAAGCCCGTACTTGTAGAGACTAACCTATAGGACAGGAAGACTTCGTGCCCCAAATTGAACAAATTCTGCATTTATAGGTATCCAACATAGAGACGAAACGACGTACAGTGGTATGTCTTTTTATATGTTTGCATTTTTTTTCCTCACTCGTTCTTACAAGTGTGTGTTGTTCTTTTCTTTAACAAACACCCAGCTATGCCCCAAATGTCCACGGCCCATGTAAAGTGGAAAATTGAGTTGTTTATTTGGGCCTCATGTCATCTAAATACTCGATGAAAGAATGCATTAAAGGGGCACCCGGGTGGCTCAGTTGGTTAAGCTTCCAACTACAGCTCAGGTCGTGAACTCGTTGTTTGTACGTTTGAGCCCCGCACCGGGCTCTGTGCTGACAGCTCAGAGCCTGGAGCCTGCTTCCAATTCTGTCTCTCTCTCTCTCTCCCTCTCCCTCTCTCTTTCTGTCCCTCTCCCACCCCTGCTTGTGTGTGCACACGCTCTCTCTCTCAAAAATAAACATTAAAGAAAAAGAACGCATGAAAGGTTTCTCCCGGATTAAAAGGAAAATTTCCTAAATTCTGTTTTTTTTTTCTTTTTGATAGTGGAAGATAGTAGCTAAGGTGAGACTATCTCCTGTTACATTTCTGTTTCCTTTCAAGAAATAGCTTTTATTAAGAAAATTGTGATCTTTGAAAGAGGAGCTGAGCAAAGGAGACCAATATATTTTGTGTTGGTCGGTCTCTAAACTGTTGCTTATTTTTAAAAACTGAACAGTGGTGAGTGTGCATTTCACACGGTGAAACTGATGTCTGGCACGTGGGTGAGGGCCGGGGGGGCCAGATGGGCTTGTTGGTTTCAGCGCCACCGGCTTGTGCACAGAGACTGGGAAGCTAAATTTCGAAGACTGTGGTCTAATACAGCCAAGAGCTCTCTATTCTGTATCATTAAGCGACGGTTAAGACATCGTCTGCAGCCCTTCGCCCTGACCTCGTTCGAAAGAAGCCTGTGCAGTGACCATGCAGGCCCATTAAAATCCAGATCTATGGGGACATTTCCCTTCCCTGGGACAGATGGGAATTGTACACGGGACAAAATTGTGCGTGATAAGCAAGAAAGGGAAGCTTCTAAAGCGCTGTAGAATCACTGATAATTTTAGTACACTTAAACATACAACAAGTTTAATGACAGCATTTTCCCATTGCTTCCTTGAGTTGGGAACATTTTGGTTTTTTCCTTCTGGGTTGATTGCCTGGAAAGTAGCAAAAGATGTTTTAGAGCCTCTGCCGGCAGAGGGTGCATTCAGCATATGTGTGCATAAGGTCTCCAGGCGCTTGGCCCCGGGGCTGTGTTCTCTACGCCATTTCTCACAGTCACGGGGTTGGGGCTGCTTACAGATACTTGACTGTCTTGTCAGATCGAAGCAGGCACTGGTTTGCCAGCAACTTGCAGTTGTTGTTGTTTTTGAAGGCCATGCAACTAACAGATGTTTGTTGTTGGCTCCATATCTACTTTCTTTGAAAGCTGGAGAATCAAATTGCTGACATTCAGACAACACTAATTCCCATATCCAGGGAGCCTAATTTGCCGTCCCTGAGATCCTGATTCCTGGTGTTCACGGGTTTAAAAACCATTTCAGTGACACAATATAAGAATGGGCTTGGGAGATGCAGTGCTGTCTCCACTAAAGATAATCACATTTTATAAACATCTGCGTCATTACTGGTATGATTCATTTCTAAGCTGTATACAGCTGTGTTTCCAGTTTCAATTAACAATCCCTTAATTGCATATCCATCTCATGTTACTAATTTAGTTAATTTATTCATAATTAAGAGTATTCTGTTTTCTACCAAGGTTTGTCGAGCTCAGAACATTATAAAGAGAAATATTTTAAGGCAGCATCTCTGAGGGATTTTGTTTCTTATAATCACATCACAGTAAAATGTCATTCATGCACCCAAAGGAAGATGAATTGCTAAGGGTTTTTTTTTTTTTCCTTCCAGTAAAATAAGAAGCCACGGGAAGCTGCAGTGTGTTGTGTTTTTAAACCAAGTTAAATGCTGTGTATTTTGTTCTTTGCTTTCTCCTTTCCTGACATCCTCTCCAAAAAAAAATCATTTGATTTGGATTATTATTTAAGTATCCCAGCAAATCCAGTCACCAGTACAGATAAAACTGTCATTACTCTGTCAGGTAATGGTGTCTCTTAAAATCTAAGCTATAAAATCTGTACATTTCAGAGGACGTTAAGATCACGAGTTTTCGAGTTGCAAAGTCCAAGCAAGTGACTTCATTTTTGTTGGACCTTTTCTAGAAAAATGCAGGGACCCTGGCAACAAGGGTCTTGGCCGTGTTAGCGTATGTGTCTGTGTGTCCTTAAAAGCAGCGATGACAAAAGCAACCATACAGTCACCCACCCTGTTTAGTGGCCAGGAACTGCCACTCACAGGCTTGTAAGCCTGCATGGTAGAAATAAGCTATCTTTTGTCTTGCGTGAATTAAATTAAAATTTAAAACCTACCCTCCCTGTCCCCTCTTCCCACTCTGGCAATTGCCTTGACCTTCAAGAAACCATACATATTATTCACATATGCTTCCACAAATTAAATTATTCATGACCTATGTTATTGATCTCCTACTACATATCTAATTGACTGATTTATCCACACACTTAATGATTGATTACGTATCGTATTGAACCTCCACTACCTGGGTAGCCCTGTTCGGGATGATCGACAGTGATCATCCAGATGATGTTCTGGATGCTGGTGGTTACGTGATGACCGAACAGTCGTAATTTCTACCTTCATGGCTCTTTCAGTCTGAAGGAGGAATCAGGCATAATTCAGATAACCACACGAGTAAATGTAAAGTCACATGGTTCAGTAAAGCCAAGAAGGTATATGTAATTAACAACGCTGCCTACCTTTACAAACACCTGACAAGACCTCTAGATGATTTGCAGTCAGTGATGATTTGGGTCTTGGAGCCATGTTTTTGTTTTCCCTTCAGTAGTTTCACTTGGTGACCCAGTTTAAATTGTTTATTTCACTATAGGGGGAAAGGTCTGCGTGTCAGAAACAGGGGATATTGTTGACTCATAACCTACTTTTCAAAGTAACTAGTGAAAGGGAATGTGTGGTAGTATATGTATCTTATCCTTTTTGATTCTGAACTGTTCTATTTCTATAAAATTTTATATCTTAAAAAGGCAAGGTATAAAAGCACAAGTTTTCTAAATGGACAGTGGCAATAAACTCACCTATTTTACCATTTAGCCATTGGCTTGCAACATTAACTCAAAACATAGGCGTCCAGAAAGGTATGATTGTAAATATTTCTGGAAGTCCCATCTTCTCTCCATTTCCATGACACTTTGTTTTTTCTGTGTTGTTGCTGGTTTACTTTTTGTGTGTTCGTTTAACACCTTAAATTGGAATTAGACAGAGTAGGAAGTTAAAACTTTACGTACATGTTTCCCAAGGTTGATGGCAATTTTAAGTAACAATCCGACCTATCGTACAGGTCTGCTGTTTTGAAGATAAATACTTTCTCATTTCCTATGTAGACATAAAAGGTTTTTGAAACCAGAAGAGACGAGAGATCATCTAGGCCAAACCCCTTGGTTTATAAATTGGGGAAGAGATTCTGGATGACTTAGCCAAGCTGTTGGCATTTGTTACAAGCAAGATCGGAAGTCAGACCCACTTCAATACCCTTTGCCCTACACAATATTTTCCCCTTACAGAAAAGAAAGATAAACTATTCAAAAATTGATGCTGCTTATCTAAAAGCCAAACATCCCTGTTTACATGGTAGTTTGCCATTTGGTAATAATAATTCATTTTGGGGGTCATTTTCTGATGAGCTCTTCGGGTTTAGTTGTACTTGAACCTGTTTCTCTGGACACACGGAAATCTGCATAGAATTGTTAAAACTGGGGATTTTATGGCTAACGTTGACAAATCAGGCAACAACAGATGTTGGCAAGGATGCGGAGAAAGAGGATCTCTTTTGCATTGTTGGTGGGAATGCAAGCTGGTGCAGCCACTCTGGAAAACAGTATGGAGGTTCCTCCAAAAACTAAAAATAGAACTATCCTATGACCCAGCAATGGCACTAAATTTATCCAAGGGATACAGATGTGCTGTTTCAAAGGGACACATGCATCCCCATGTTTATAGCCGCACTATCAACAATAGCCGAAGTATGGAAAGAACCCAAATGTCCATCGGTGGATGAATGGATAAAGACGATGTGGTATATATATACAATAGAGTATTACTCGGCAATCAAGAAGAATGAAATCTTGCTATTTGCAACTACGTGGGTGGAACTGGAGGGTATTACGCTAAGTGAAATTAGTCAGAGAAAGACAAAAATCCTAAGACTTCACTCATATGAGGACTTTAAGAGACAAAACAGATGAACATAAGGGAAGGGAAATAAAAATAATGTAAAAACAGGGAGGGGGACACAACAGAAGAGACTCATAAATATGGAGAACAAACGGAGGGTTCCTGGAGGTGCTGTGGGAGGGGGGATGGGCTAAATGGGTCAGGGGCACGAAGGAATCTACTCCTGAAATCGTTGTTGCACTATATGCTAATTTGGATGTAAATTTTAAAAAATTAAAAATAAAATTTTTAAAAAACCGGGGATTTTAAAAGTACACATGACCATTTTCATTATTTCGTGATCTTTTATATTAATAAAACTCACCCAGAAAAGATAACCAACTTGTCTCCCATTTTTCCAGAAGTCATGAGCTGGAAATGTGGCATTTTGCCTTTTTATCTCTTATTTGCTTATTTCGCTGCAAACCTTATTTTACCCTCTCTTATTTTGTCGCTGTATAAAAAAAAAAAAAATTTCTCTGTGTTCACCCAAAGAAGCTCTTTGAAGAGAAAGTAACTATCACATCTGAAACCTAGCTGGGCATTTGTCAGGATCTCTGCAAGCGGAGAGGAGAGCTGAAAGAGAACCCCACCTGGGAGCTCCGCTCTCCGCTCCTGAGCGGGGATGGGGTTTCTCCGCTGCACAGTCAGAATGGCAATACTCGCCACCCACTCATCTATTTCACGGCATTAACAGAGCCCCAGGATTCCGGCTTTAGTCTGCATGACAGGGAATGGCAGAGGAGGTGAAGGGTGGTTTGAATCCTTGAATTTCAGGAGTTGAGCCGGCCACCAGGTCGGTTGATGGCTGCAACCGGGCAGGACACTCGGTGTAGCTAGGGAGCGTGTCTAGCATAGAGCTGCATGGCTGCGGGGGAAGGCCATTGCCATAAATCCCTAACGGCAGCAGTTGGATGCAGGAAGGGAGTTGTGTACAGCTGTGTACAACTTGACTTTGCTCTGCATCATAATTGGCTATACGGAAACACTACTTAATAGAAACCAGGGGGTGCCTGTGTGGCACAGTCGGTTAAGCGTCCAACTCTGGATCTTGGCTTAGGTCGTGAACTCAAGATTGCTGAGTTTGAGCCCCACATCGGGTTCTGCATTGATGGTGCAGACTGCCTGGGGTTCTGTCTGTCCTTCTCCCTGCCTGCTTGTGCTCGCTCTCTTTCTCTCTCTTAAAATAAACAAACGCTAAAAAGAAGTTTAAAAAAAAATGAGGATCCTGTGCACCACAGTGGCCCGGGCCTTTGGTACCATGTGACCTGGAAATACCTTGCTTTGCTGGAACTTGAGCAAAATTGCATACCCTGGGCATTTTTTTTTTTAACCAGTTCTTTTCTAAAGCTCCTGTGTGATGATCCAAAACCAGATTTCTCTTTGATGTCAGGCAGGAGTTTGGGTTTGGATGAACTTCCTACTTAAGGAGATAATGACACAAACCTTGCCTGAAAATTGTCCTTCTGCTGAAGGTGTTCACTCTCAAAAAAGAGACAACCAACAAAAGCAACTTGGAATCTGGTTCTAGATTTGCCATTAATTGATTCTGGACATACACATGTAATTTGATCTCTGTAAGTAAGAAAAATGACCAATTCCTAGCATGTTAAGTATGATTCCGTGATTCTGTAGAAAGAGCTTTCTCTCAAGAAAAAGCTCAAGAAAATCAAGAAAAAGTTCCAAAGTTTCCTATCTTCATTGAGCTTATTTTCCAAAACCAATGTATTCTGATTTTTTTTTTTTTTTTTTTTGCTACAGAGAAAGCAGCATGAAGAAATTAAGCCACAGAACATTAGTATATTCTTATCCCACCTTTTAGGAAAAAAGAGGTTTTTTTTTAAGTTTGGACTTTTCTTTTGGCAGACAATAAGGTAGTTAGAAAGGAAATGAGTATGACTAGACTAACTTGGTAATACCAGCATAAAGGAAGAAATAAGAGGGGGAAAAAGAGAGAGGCAAAATGTATGAGTGGATACCAACCAGAAAGATTTTCAAGCTCTGAGAAAAGAAAAAGGAGAAAAAAGGGGGCTATTAATAACAACCCACGGGGCACCCGGGTGGCTCAGTCGGTTAAGAGTCTGACTCTTGATCTCAGCTCAGATCATGACCTCATGGTTCATGGGATGGAGCCCCACAGCGGGCTCTGCGCTGACGGGATGAGCCTGCTTGGGATTGTACTTCTGCACCCCTGTATGCGTCCTCTTGGCCCTGATCTCATATTGGTACCGCTGTTCTATCAGCCACGCCAATGAACACATCGGGTTACTTAATTGGGCTTCACTTTGAGATGTTTATAGGAGAGGAGAACCCAGAGATCTGCTTCATACTGAGGCTTTGATCCATTTAACGAGGTCAGAAGCATTTATTAGGCAGCTCTTGTATATACAACAATGCTCCACATCCCGTTTCCCTGGATTGCCATTCTATAAGACAGGAAGGTCTCTGCGCCACCACCCCCCCAGCCCCCAGAGCCTTAGAATCCACTTCTAGAGATGGGCTCGCCATCTTCATTACATAATTATTTGAATCCAATTGGAATAAGCACTGGATAGAAGAAAAACAGTGCTAAGAGGGAGTATAATGGAGGGACCTGACCTGGTCTAGTCAGTTGGAAAGGTTTCCTGGAGACACGGTATTTTAGACACACACACACACATCCATGCAGAATGTATTCTGACTGGCTATGATAAATGCACTTTTTTTTTTTTTACAAAAGCTTTATTTTTTGTGTAATCTCTACACCCCCTCCTTCCAGTTGGGGGTTCAAACTCACGACCTCAGGACCAAGAGTCATATGCTCTACTGACTGAGCCAGGCAGGCATTCCAAATGCATTTCTTACTATAGGTCGTGCTCAAGGGTTGGAAACCATTGTTCTTACAATTCCAGGGAGCGTAGCGATCATGTGACCTGTCGATCACATGCCTTCGCCAAAAGTGTCTAGTAAGGAAGACACTCCTGAGCGGTTACCTGGTAACTGAAACCACCCCAGTCATCACTAAAGGCAGAAAGGAGGCTTGGCATTCGCTGGAAGAGAGCTAAGGGTTTGAGACATTTGCATCAAAGTACGCACAAGGCCTGTACCTGATGGTCAAGGCATGTTACGGTACTTCTCTTTGGGTAAAACTAAGGGTTACAGCTCAGTGAAATCACTTGTGGGTCAAGTTCTCGTGCTTTTGTAAATAAAGAGGCCAGTCGATAACCAATGGAAATGGGGGCATGGAAGTGGAGGAACCTTTGTTCCAGGCAGATCCTGGCTCCTCATACTGACCGATTTAAAAAGCTGTAATATGGGCTCCCGTTTCCTATCATTATGTCTTTGAGTAAGTTGAGAGTCGCCGAAAGAGTCCTAGTCGAAAGCTTTAAAAACCAAACTTGCTTTCCATCTCTTTTTTACCTAGGGCCCCTCTTATAAATGGAGGGATTGGGAAATCACCTAGAGGTATTTAATTAAATAATGGAAACGCACAGAAAAGTTTGAGGAGCCTGAATGGCTGGCTACCTCATCACAACCTCAGACCGAAAGAGTTCGTAGGGGAAGGACAACAATTTTTCCTTCTAGGTTCTTGGCTGAGACCGCCCTTCGATCAAATACCACCGAACAGCAGAAAAACAGAAGTTTAATAACATGTACACCTCCTGTGTACGTGGGAAAGACGCAGAAGAATTGAGTGACTCCCCAAACAGCCCAAGCCATCCCCTTAAATATCATCTCCAGCTCAACACAAAAGAAAGATGTTGGGGCCATGAGGCCAGCTAGAGAAGCCCACCAGGAAAGGTACAGCCAACAAGAGTAAGGATGTTCTGCAGCTTTGCTCTTGCCTTCTCCATTAACAAATTTCTAGGGAATTATTCGTCCGTTTCTTGTTAGAGGGAGACAACCTGACAAATGGTGATTTTCCCCATAAATGTACCAGTTGCTTACAAAAGGGTCACTTCCACTTGTTTCCCAGAACTCCTCCTTTGTCCGCCGTTCCTTGAAAATAACCGGCTCATCGTAATCCTTACACCAAAGAGGCGTATTTTGGGGTGGCAAATTCTGCTCCCCTTCGGAACCCGTCAGGAACTTTTATTGCAGGCCGCTGTTTTCCACAGCACGCCCACACCTGTGATACTCACTATGTGCGTTACCAAAACCTCTGAAGTTCCTAAATACTGCAGTGGTAGCAGTCTTGGAGCTTTGCCCTTTTGTGTAAAATGAGGGCAGTGCTCTCCTGGAGTGTGATTCTTGATAAAGATAACCAGTTGCCTCTAGAGTTGAAGCTTGTACCAATGGTATGTTCAACGTATCACACTCTCTGTGTTGCAGTATTTAGGGTTAATAACATTGTAACCCCACCATTTGAATTTAAATTGTAATCGTGTGTTTTGAGCATGTAGATCATCTCTTTGAGATGCAGTGAACCCTTTAATCCATCAGTAAACTTTTAGTAGCAAGTTGCTTTACCACCAGAACAAGCCTAAGGCACAGGGCACGTGTCGTCACTTGGGGAGCTTAGAAAAATCCTGATGCACAGGCCGCAGCCCCACTACATCAAATGGCGGGGCGGGGGTGGGGGGAGGGGGGCAAGGGTGCGCTCCAAGCATCAATATTTGTGAAAGCTCCCCAAATGGTAGAAAGCACAGTCTGTTGGAGAACCCTTGTGGCCAAGGGATGTGGTTGAATGCAAAGCAGAATCAGGAATAGGGAGGCTACTGACGAACAACATGTATCTATACAAGGGAATTTGCCCGAATCACAATCTGGAGACCCAGATTTGGGTTATGATGAGTTAGAAAAAAGTCTCCTCCCAACTTGCCATTCGCTCGACTAGAACGAAAAGGAGTGCAGCCGAAGAGATCAGTCCCTTTCAAAAGACCACAGGCTGCACCTGACTCGCTTCTTGACTCCAGAAGAATCTTTGTTTCTTAAATAAGCCCGTGCATAATGAGCCTTCAGGGGATGGGGGACAGACTAGGGTAAGCAGAGAACTTGTAGGCTCCAGACACATGAATACCCTCCCTTCTAGAACAATGAAAGTAACAACTGTCAGAATCCAATAAGATTGTGGGGCGCCTGGGTGGCTCCGTTGGTTAAGCGTCTGACTCTTGATTTCAGCTCCGCTCATGATCTCTGAGACTGAGCCCCGCATCAGACTTCAGCACAGAGCCTGCTTAAGATTGTCTCTCTCCCTCTTTCTCTGCCTCTCTCTCTTCAAATAAAAAAAAAAAGTGAGATTCTGAGAGAAAGGAAGTAGAAGTCTGATGTTGGCAGACCACTTTCGATTAGTGTGTGTTCATCTTGCATATACATAATAAGTTGGGGAGTTCGGCTGAACCCAGAGAAAAACTTGCATGGACAATCCAGCTAGGATCGCCTGAGTTGGCTTTTTCTCACATAGGACTTTGGCCCCAATACCAGAAAGCTCAAATTCTAAATTGTTCAAGAGTGCTTTTCAGAGAGGCCGTTAGGGAATTTTTATTGTTCAGAAAACAGTAGCACCGAACTGTTACAACTAGAGTATACCTTGTTCCTGAAATTAATTACCTGGAGTCTTCAAAATTTCTTATCTTTTGCTGGTAGAAAACCTTTGAAACTGTATTTGTCTGTGGTATTCACTGCAATGCCTTAGATATAAAGAGAGAAATTTATTTTCAGAGGAATTTGGAGACAGGTTTTCTCTGTGTGTGTGTGTGTGTGTGTGTGTGTGTGTGTATGTATACACATACTTACCATCTATGGGTTTTCCCCAAGGATTGTAGAAATCCCATTAAATTACCCACTTCTTAAATAGTTACTGAAACTCCAGTTTTTCATATTTTCTGATATAATATTTGGATGCATTTAGGTGAACTTGCAGCATTTTAATTATATCTGTATCAGATGAGGAGAAGAAATGTAAAATGGTATGGGGAGAGATTTAATTTTAGATAGCCGTGTAATTAACGACGTTTGGAAAAACTAGCAGAACTTTAATTAAATGTCTCTACATTAATTTAGTCATTTAATTGAAAATGTATTGGGATAGTCCTTACAATTTATCACTCTTACTCTTTGAGGGAGAAGGATTTTAAATAACAAAGCATCAGTGTAACTACTTTTTTATTATTTAACTTCATGTCCACCACTTGGCACTTTGTTGAATTTCTTCCCCGGTGGTTGCAAGTTTTTTAATATTTTTTTTTAGCGTTTATTTATTTTTGAGACAGAGAGAGACAGAGCATGAACGAGTGAGGGGCAGAGAGAGAGGGACACACAGAATCTGAAACAGGCTCCAGGCTCTGAGCGGTCAGCCCAGAGCCCGACGCGGGGCTCGAACTCACGGACCGCGAGATCGTGACCTGAGCCGAAGTCGGACGCTCAACCAACCAAGCCACCCAGGCGCCCCTACAAATTTTTTAAAACATTAATTTGGCTTGTCACTTTTGTTTAGAGCTGTAAATCTAGGGGAAACCATATTTGAGACTTCAAGCAAATCTTTCTTTTTTTTATTTTAGGCCTCAGTAGTCACTAGGGTCATGTTGTAAAGGTTTTATCTTAATATTGTGGATTTGGGGGGCACCAACTTCCTTTCTCTTTAGCGTTATGCTACCATAGTGCGTGTTCTTCACAATATCTTCTTAAATTACATGAAGATTCACATACCGAGAGAAGTACAATTAGGCAGATTGGACGGTGTGCCAATACCTATGCCTAAGGAGGAGTGTTGTGTTAAACCGTCAACCTCAGAGGTTTTTAAATGGCGATAATGTCATACGAGATTCAGTTCCACTGCATTGTGCAACCCCCATCCTTTCCACGTCCTTGGTGCCTCCTAAGAGTTGTGCAGCTTCCCCGCCTGGTAAATTGTCCTCTGGTAAGATTTTTCTTAATCCTGTGTATAAATGTAGACTAAGGAACGTGGAACTTCGTGGCAGTCGATATTGTTCCAGAACAAAATTTAACTGATCTTCTGAGCTTTATTCAGCAGTAGATGAATTAGGCAGCGTCCGATCTAGAGCTAGAAGGAACTCTCATGCGCTGCACAAAATGAAAGGCTTTTAAAGGCAGAAAGGAGCAGGAACAAGGAAATAATACTGAGCAAAATGCAAATTGGTGCATTGCAAGGTTCCGCAGGGGAGGAGAACTTTGTCCTGCTTCCTTTCTAGGTTCTTTGGCCGGCCTGATAACGGACATACGACAGATAAACAGGAAAAAAAAAACAAATTTAATTTTGTTTGGGAGTCTATAAAAAGATGAGACTCAAAGAGGTGATGAAAGCAGGCAGCTTTTACACCTTGTAGACCAGGAAACGATAAATTTGTGAAGAATTGACAAGACAAAGTGCTTTGGGCTTGCGGTAGCAAATTAGTGAAGAAGTAACAAGGTTTGCTTATACAGCCTTCACAGCCCTAAATTCTCTGTCTTGGGAGAGAAGGATGCCTGCTACCGTCCTGTTACAGGGAGGGTCCATTGCACACGAGAGACTTATTTCCTGTTTTCAGGAGGACAAAGAAGGGTCCGAGTGTCCTTCTTGCACTGGCTGTTTCTTACGTAACTTGAATTCAAAATGATATGCCAAAGTGGCTTATCTGGGGGCAGCACGTCTGCTCCCCTTCAGTTACCTTCCTTCAAGGGATGCCAAGGGTCTTTCGGGCAGACGGACTAATGCAGATCTGGCAATTCTTGACTGACTGGCTAAAGATGATATTTCTGGGAGAACCAAAACTGTAATTGTCATTTGGTCGCATGGGGCTTAGCATAAGCAAGTCCATTTGGGGCCTGTTTGTCTTATTTTTAACAGCTGAAAAGCCAGGTCGGGGTTTTAGGTAACCGCAAAGTCCGCCTTGATCTCCAGCGTGGTATGGTGTGGCTTGTTACGGAAGGCCCTGCAGCATTAGGATCGTACTGATGGAATTAACAAAGGTTTGAGGGTGCGCCCCCGACGGGTTAAATCACATCTGCGGTATCATGTAACAGAGACACTGACAAAATGAGGATATAGCCACAGCAGGGCAACCAGAATCGCGAAGGCTGTGGACATGGTGATACGAGGAATATTTGGAAGCGTATGGAATGTTCAGTAAGAAGACAACTTGAAAGTAGAGGATAGCTTCCTGAATTTGGGGAGTGTGGGTAAAAGCGATAGTACACTTAAGTAAGATGATGGAAAGGGATCATGAGTAAGTATCACGTGGAGGTTCAGTATGAGGGGGGCAGAGAGAGGGAGAGGGAGAGTTCCAAGCAGGATCTGCACCCTCAGAGCACAGCCCGACACGGGGCTTGATCCCACGAACCGTGAGATCATGACGTGAGCTGAAATCGAGAGTTCGAGCCTCAACCCACTGAGCCACCCAGGCGCCCCAGACGTTAGAGTTAGCATTTGGCAGCGTGAACTGCCTCACAGGTTCCCGTCCTTTTTTAGTCTGGCTGATCAGCTAGTAGGAAGTATACGTGGCCCTCCTGCAATTGACAGAGATGTACTGTAACAATAGCTTAAACAATGTAGAAATGCATCTCTCACGTAACAATCCCGAGGCAGGTAGGTCAGGGCTCATTAGGCTGTTCTGCTTCACAAAGTCCTCGGTCCCTCTTGATCGTGTTTTTCTGCCACGCTGACCTCAATTCTCACTGTCACTACAGGGCCCGGTGTGTGTGCTCCAGCTCCAGCTGTCACGTCTAAGTTCTAGCCCCGAGCAAGATGGAAGGAGGCAGAAGGTGCAAAGGCCATGTGCCGTCAGGGTTTGAAGAAAAACTCATAGCCATTGCCATAAAGCACCCATTACGGTTCCTTAGCCAGAACTGTGGCACGTGATTCTCTCTACCTGCATGGGAGGCTAAGAAATGAATTCTTTACTTCAGGCATGCGTGAATCAAACTAAAAACCCTGAGTTACATTGCTGTGGGACAAGGGGAGGAAACATACCAGAGGCACTCAACAGTCTGTGTCACGAGGATGTTTTAGAATTACGCTAGATGAACAAGATAAACTTTAAGATCCTATAGACTCTTAAGAGGCTCTGACCTTGCAATTTGTACACAATAAAGAATCTCTTCCATCAACAACCAGAACTGGTTTTCAGGGGCTATTTGGAAGTTCATTTCTGTGTTTCTCATTTTGCATTTAAAGCACCCATACCCTTACATACAACATTTAAGAATTGTTGGTTGGTTAGTATTGTTTGTCATACGGCCCCTATCACTCTAAACATTTCAAAGAATGCAATGTAGGTCAAAATCAGAAGAGGGCCATACCGTCTGCTCCTTCCTCTGTTGAAATGCAAGAAACACAGAATTACTAGGGAAGAAGAAAAATGCTCCATTAACTTACGTGAATTCATTCTTCCTAACTTATAATGCTTGTTCACCTCCCTGTAGTCAAGAAACTTCCCTACTTACAACCTCCAAGAGGCCAAGGTGCATGATACAGAATTTGTGTGAACACTTAGCCAACATGTGAAAATACGACCGCATAAGGAAAATTATACGGTAAGAATTAGGCTTCTGCATTGTGAAATGGAGAAAATTTTTACATCTTGCTGTATTGCCTCTCCCTGTGGAGCTGTTCTAAGCACAGAGTTCCAATTACATAATGAAAAACTTGTTAAATACTGTGCAAGTCTGTATCTCACTAGAAGCAAACTCTGCTTCTCGGTAACCGTTTATATTATGCCTACGGGTGCTGCGTCCTGGAGCAAAAGTGTGGTGTTGTGTGCATTTGGGGGTCACCGAGCGCAAGGATGAAATTCACAATTAAAGCATTATATGAATCAGGTCAGAATTTGTATGCGATTCTATAATTACGTTATTTACGTTAAAGATTAAAGGTACGTGCTACTTGAAAAATGGCTGAAGATCTTGAAATCATCCAGTGCCAAGAAACACCTAAATTGAGTTTTAAAAAACCAGGAAATGTAACTACTTATTTTCGGGGACTTTGGACCCACCAGAAGTTATGTCCCTTCACTGAGAGAGTCAGTTTCATTTGTCGCCGTGTGGAACGTTGGGTTTTCTGAACGTTGTTTGGGGACTCGGGGATCTATGAAATATTCACCTGAGAGTTGGCTGAGCACTTTGAAATGATCATCTTAGCAAATTTCTCCGGTCGTCCTGAGAGACTAGGAAGTTGTGAGAAGAACCGCCATCCCCCCCTCGGGAGAGCAGGGGAAACCCCCAGTAGGACCGGAGGGTCTCTCCAGAGTGTGCATGGTTGTGTTGAGGAGGAAGCATTAGTGAGACAATTCACTAAGCACAAAGGCTGTGATCCTACATACCCCGTAAGCCCTTTTGAGGGGGGAGACTCCTAGCATCCAGAAGCAGACATCAGATCACCTGCCGGAAGTAAATTCAAAGAGCAATGGGTTAGATGCTCTTGCCTGGAAGGATGGCGTTAAGATGCCAGAATCAAAAGCACAGAGAAAAATAATTGATTTCTCCCAGCTTCAGTAGGCCTTTTACGGTAGAGGGGGAGCCTTTGACAGAGAAAACAGGCCCTCATAACCATTTGTGGGTTTTGAAAGTGCCCGATTGGTTATTAAGGGGCCAACGCGAGCATGAGGCCAGTATACTGGCCTCGTGTACCCCGTGGTTCCCTCTTAGCCATACCTGCTAACTCTGGCCGTACTTCTGACAAATGCCTGTCCCTGCTAACAAGGGTGCTGGGTGACAGAGCGTGACTGCTCTATTTCTCTTCCTGAAGAAACCGTTCCAAAGCTGACACCGTAGTGATGCCTTCTCTCCTATGTGAAGGATCGCAAGTTATGCTACTGTTGTGCAAGAGACAGATATCAGACCACTTGTGAGTTTTCTTTTTCAGCATTGGTTTAATTATGTCTGGTTGTGTGCTGTTTGGAAATTTAATAACTTTTTATAGGGTCTGTCTTCTTCTTCTGGTTAAATGTTTTGTGCGTAAGAAGTAAAGTCAAGAGGGGCACCTGGGTGGCTCAGTCAGTTAAGCCTCTGTTTGTTGATTTTGGCTCAGGTCACGATCACACAGTTGGTGAGTTCAAGCCCCGTGTTGGGCTCTGCAGTGACAGCGTGGGGCCTACTTGGGATTCTCTCTCCCTCTCTCCCTTTCTGCCCCTCATTCCCCCTCTCTTTTCCTCTCTCTTTCCCAAGTTAAGTAAATAAACTTAAAACAGAGAAAAAAGAAAAGGGCACCTGGGTGGCTTAGTCGGTTGATCGTCTGACTTCAACTCACGTCATGACCTCGAGGTTCATGGGTTCGAGCCCCGTTGTCAGGCCCTGTGCTGACAGCTCAGAGCTTGGAGCCAGCTTTGGATTCTGTAACTCCCTCTCTCTCTGCCCCTCCCCAACTCCTGCTCGGTCTCTCTTTCTCTTTCAAAAATAAATAAACGCTTAAAAAAAAATCTAAGTCCCCACTTACGTTGTTTCAGTTCCACCTGATACTCCTCTGCGTTGAAAAAAAATTAAAACTAAAAAGAAAAGAGGAAAACAAAACAGGTGTCACGGAACCAATGGCAAATGCAGTCTTAAGTTCAGTAAAATGGTATTATTAAAGACCTGAGCTGGGCATCTGAGTGATAATTACAAAATAAAATCGGGGCACGTGGATGGTTCAGGCAATTGAGCATCCAACTCTTGACTTTGGCTCGGGCCACAATCCTAGAGTCGTGGGCTTGAGCCCTGTGTCAGGTGTCTGTCTTTCCTTCCTGCCCTTTCCAAACCCCCCCCCCACCCACACTCCTTCTCTCCCCCTAAATTGAAAACATCAACAAAATGAAAAAAACTGAAACTAAAATTAAGTATGACGAGTAAGAAGTCGTTGACGCTTGAAAACCTTTCTTTTCTTTCATGCCCATGGTATTCAAAGGAGAATTTCTGATTGCATCAACAGTTTCAGAATTTCCAAATACTGTTTTTGTTGGTGATAGCATTTATGGACTTTTCTGATGACCATGCTGTATTCTCTTGGTGTTGATGTTATTGACGAAAGATTATGTAAAGCTTCTAGAGGTGAACCTGATTTAGATGAGGGTGCCTCAAACATACCTTCCTAAATGCAGTACGGAAGCTACTGTCCTCTCTTGTCCTTCACAGACCACATCCCAACTAAACTATATTCACCACCCCCTTCTACTCTCTCTGTTCATGGAGAGGCAGGATAGGAGCAGAGGCCCTGCCATCCCACAGATTGACTCCTAATCCCATTCTACCCCTTTGATAGACACATGACCTTGGATCTTTTTGTGCCTCAGTTTCCTTATCTGTAAAATGGACGTAATAAAAATTGGTTTCATGGGGGTTAAAATTGCATGATTCATAAAAAGAGACTCCTGGGTGTCAGAAAGTGTTACCTATTATCAAGTGATAATAGCATTTCCTCCACCTGGCACAGCAATTCCATAAACTGTGCATGCCAAGACTCTAAAAACAAAATGTCACTCTGTGAGGTGATATGTGAATAAGCTTGATTGTGGTGATCATTTCACAGTCTATAAATATATCAAATGAAGTTATACACCTTACAACCGACGGAATGGGAAAATGTTTGCATTTTTGCATATTTGCAAATGACGTATCGGATAAAGGGTTAGTATCCAAAATTTATAAAGAACTTGCTAAACCCAACACCGGAAAAACAACTAATCCAGTGAAGAAATGGACAGGAGACATGAATAGACACTTGGCCAGAGAAGACACCCAGATGGCCAACAGACACATGAAAAGATGCTCAACATCACTCACCATCAGGAAAATGAAAATCAAAACCGTGCTGAGATAGCACCTCACGCCGGTCAGCATGGCCAAAATGAACAAATCAGGAGACTACAGATGCTGGTGAGGATGTGGAGAAACGGGACCCTCTTGCACTGTTGGTGGGAATGCAAACTGGTGCAGCCGCTCTGGAAAACAGTGTGGAGGTTCCTCAAAAAATTAAAAATAGACCTACCCTATGACCCAGAAATAGCACTGCTAGGAATTTACCCAAGGGTTACGGAGTACTGATGCATAGGGGCTCTTGTACCCCAATGTTTCTAGCAGCACTCTCAACAATAGCCAAATTATGGAAAGAGCCTAAATGTCCATCAACTGACGAATGGATCAAGAAGATGTGGTTTGTATATACAATGGCATACTACTTGGCAATGAGAAAGAATGAAATCTGGCCATTTGTAGCAACGTGGATGGAACTGGAGGGTATTATGCTAAGTGAAATAAGTCAGTCAGAGCAAGAGAGATACCATACGTTTTCACTCATATGTGGATCTTGAGAAACTGAACAGAAGACCATTGGGGAAGGGAGGGGGCAAAATAGATACAAACAAGGAAGGAGGGAGGCAAACCACAAGAGACTCCTAACTACAGAGAACAAACTGAAGGTGGATGGGGGAGAGGGAAAATGGGTGATGCGCATTGAGGAGGGCACTTGTTGGGATGAGCACTGGATGTTGTATGCAAGCTAATTTGCCAATAAATTGTATTTTTTAAAAAGTTATACACCTTAAATATACACAGTTTTTGTCGATTATACCTCAATAAAACTGAAAAAAAAAAAGAACAAGAGAAGGTCCCCACTCCATTATGGAGCCTTCCCTCATTGTTCCAGATGAAAAAAACAAATTCGCATCTTAACACTTAATATTTTGCTATTTGTATTTTACACCCAAGAATACTCCCCTGTCTTAAAATTAGGATCTGTGTTGCAAAAGCGTTGATATTTTCCATAGCACTGCGCTGACTCGATGTTCAGTAAATCTGTATTCACTGAATGTGTATAATCTATATTAGTCTTTTATTTAGTATTAATATGTTTGAAGTCTCAAGAGCTCATGTTGATTATGATTTCACTGTATTTCACATGTTTTGGAAGTTGCAAAGTTGCAATTCACGTACTTTTTTTAATGTAGTAATTTAGGACCACTTCTAGATGTTTATATCTTGTCTAGGTATAGAACCTCCGTATCTTTCATCATTCCCCCCTCCCTGTTTGTTTGTTTGTTTGTTTGAACACTCTACAATGCATGACATCTTCTGGAACTTTCCGTTCCGAGTAGTACTTTTGAGAACTTGCATAGAATGATTGCAGAGTCTCGAGGAAATTGTCATGGCTTGCTTTTAGCATATAGTTTACCATTATGGTCTCTTAACCTTTCAAAAAAATGTTTCAGAAGGGTACTTAAATCCATGGGTGGAAACCACTATTGCTGATAATCTGCTATTCTGAAGTGTGGTTAAGCAAGTGATCTGGGGACAAATTTTATAATAGAGGTTTTCTTCTACCTTCTGAATATTTCATAGCTTTTAGTAATTTGAGTCAACTCGGTCTCTTATTTCTTGTGAATTACAGGTGAATGTCAATAAAATATATTGTTTGGCAAGTGTCCAATGAAAATCATTTTCTACAAGTTGAGATGGGAGGACATTAAAAACATTAAAAAGGGGGGCGCTTGGGTGGTTCGGTCAGTTAGGCGTCCGTCTTCACCTCAGATCATGATGTCGTAGTTCCTGAGTTCGAGCCCCGCGTCGGACTATGTGCTGACAGCTCAGAGCCTGGAGCCTGCTTCAGATTCTGTGTCTCCCTCTCTCTATGCCCCTCTCCCACTCGCGCTCTCTCTCTCAAAAATAAACAAACATTAAAAAATAATTTCACCTGCTTTTAATTTTTATGGAAATTAAAACTCTAATACAAGGGCAATGGGGTACTCAGAAATACGCATTGAAAATTTTCTTACAAATATATCGATCATGGCCCACAGGCACGGATAGTCAATTATTATATACTAGCATGCTGCTGCTTTCTCATTTTAAACCTTCTTACTCTGTTCTTATCAGTCATTACTTGTGTCTGACTTTTCTGCCATCCGTCCATCCCATACTAATGGTGATACACAACATTTTGAATATCACTCTGTGTGTCCTATTATTTTTCTTGTCATACGACACCATTGTAATTACTGCATGTTTCTTAAATACAACCAAAGTGTTAATTTAAATCAGTGTCTTCTTTCTGTGGTCACTGTTTCCCAGAACTCTCACGGTTTCTAAGCTTAGTGGTTATTCTTCCAGGAATAGTGCTAAGGGTCTCCGGGCGTTTCTCTCTACTTAACGTTATTTCACATCCTCCGTTTTCCTTACTATTGAAAAGTGTATTTCATTGGTGTTTTGCCAAGAATCCTGCTCTGTTTCATAATAATTTTCTGTTCTCACTCTTTGCACTGAGAAATACCTATTCCATGCATCACTTGCATAAACGGCAATTTGAAAGCATTTTACCACAGCTGGATATTTTTCATTGATTCTTTTCATCTGAAGATCATTCATTAGAATTCTCTCTTCTCATTTTTCTTGCATCCATGTCTCTTCCTCCTATATAAATGATGCTTTTTGCATTTTCTATACTTAAATGTAAATTGCTGAGTAAAGTTATTCTTTAACTCAATCCCATGGTCATAAATGAAATCACAAATTAAAATTTTACTACTTTTTTTGAACCTGTTTTCTGACTTGGATATCCAAATGCATTTTGCAATTCTTAGACTCGGCCTCCTGGTGACTGATTCCTACCAATCTCTTCGAGACATCTGTGCAGTGTTATGGATTATATCATTGCATTTTGTCCACGTTCAAATTTGCAAAATGTAGCCCACAGAATATATATTGGCTAATAAAGAAATGCATCCACATGGTAGATGCTTGCAGAGAGAGGGAATGTATACTGGGATGTGGCATGCACCCACATAAATTTAATGTAGGAAACAGCAGTTAGCCATGTCAGAGTTGCAAGGGAAGACTGTAGCTAGAAAACACAGGAAGTCTAGAATGTATAAATGGTTTTTCTCCGAGATTCACTCCCATTTAAGGCCTAACAAATTGAAATATCATATATGCAAGCCTTCATTGTTATACTGCATTAATGCGTCCCTGCATTTAGCTGTACAACTCTAAGGTGTTCATACCCCCAGAGTTTTCCTGAGCATTTCTTCCCTTGGAATTATAATGAAAGGGTGAGAGAGAGAGAGCAAGAGAACGAGAGCGAGAGCGAGAGAGAGAGAGAGAGGAGAGCAGGGGGAGGGAGAGAGAGAACATGTTAAGGAAGAAATGGAGGAATAAAGGAGGGAGGAAGGGAACGCAAGGGAGAAATCCACTGATACATTATTCATCATCCTCACTGGCACATAAAATAGTATGCTTAAATCCGTCTAAAATTTTCATAGTATGATCTTTGAAAGAACTCTGCTCCCCACCCCCAAACTGTTTGGGGTAAATATTTTTCCATGTCTAATCAATTCTATGCAAAACTTCTTTATGCGTATTTTCATTTTCCTAAGATCCTCGAAGAATGAAAGAAAAAGCTATTTTAGACAGTGAACATAGGCACTGATTCCAAAATAGAATTTTAGGAATGCAAAGAAAGATGGAATCACAAAAGATGATCTCTTAGTATTATATACCCTCCCAATAGATTTATTTTTCACTGACATCCTTTTCACAGCTTCCCATTTTCTCAGAGGTGTATTTGATTTGTATTTTTCTAACAATCTTCGTTTCGCTTTTTGTATCCCGTATTGAGAAACAGAGCATTTATATACACTGAACAACAAATGGTAATTGAAAGGAAACGCCTTGATAGCCAACTTGAAGTCTTTGTTTCTTAAATGAATTCAAGGAGGAAGGTTTTTTTCATGTACAGGAAACTAGGATTTATTTTTACACTATTGGTATTCTTTCACAACAGACTTTACATCATAGATGATCTGGGTATACCTGTTTCTTACATACCTTTAAAATAACACATAACCTGGGAACTTTTCCTGAGGTTATATTCTCTTACCAGAAACGTTCTTCTCTTGGGGCGCCTGGGTGGCTCAGTCAGTTAAGCCTCTGACTTCGGCTCACGTCACGATCTTGCGGTTCATGAGTTCGAGCCCTGCATTGGACTGCGTGCTGACCGCTCAGAGCCTGGAGCCTGCTTCAGTTTCTGTGTCTCCCTCTCTCTCTGCCCCTTCCCTGCTTGTGCTCTGTGTCTCTGTCTCTCTCAAAAATAAATACACATTAAAAAAAAAAAAAAAAGATGTTCTGCTTTTGGCATCATATAAACAAGACATGTTAAAATAACAGGGTTCTTATTCTGTGACACTTTTTACATAACACACGGATGATAAAATGGCTTTGTTCTCGTTATAATCGTCGTCAGTTTCATTTGCTCTCACTCACTGCTGTGCTTCACGTAAAAGGTTTACGAACTTCTGTTCTCACAATCCTAAAACTAGTTCTCTTGTCTTTTCCCAGGGATATTCACGTTTACTTCCTTTTAAATTTCACGAGATGGTCTCCTGGGTAATCGCTCTTTGCTCCTCACTGACTCGAATGTTACCAGTCGAAGACAACTTAGGGACCATGTCATTCAATACCCTCACCTTCTACTTTAGGAAACTGCAGCCAGGATGTATTGAATTACTTGCCTGCAGTAACACCGCTAGTGATGCCGACGAAGCCCTCTGGGACCTTGCCTCTGCTTCACGCTTTATCAGCCTATCTGTCGGTGCTCTCAAGCCACCCCTATAACCTGACTTCCTTAGTTCGGTCCCCAGTCCTCCAAGCGCGGTCCTTAGAGAGCTCTTCCACTAATGCATCCATTCTGATGGCCACCGAGTTGGCTAAACCCAGATGGTTAGGAAGCTAGTGTCTTTCGCGCGACGCCCTCCATGCCCAGGCTAAGGCTAAAGACTACACTCTAGTGTCTCGCGTAGTCCTGCCCCAGTCCCAGGTCATACTACTTAGGCTCTCTGCTGCAGCGCGCGAAAGCGCAGGGTCTGGATTCCTACATCTCATTATAATTGTAGTTTCATTTGCTCTCATTCACCGCTGTGCTTAATGTAAAAGGTTTACGAACTTACGTTCTTACAATCCTAAGACTGGTTTTCCTGTCCTTTCCCGGGGATATTCATGTTTATTTCCTTTGGTACTTAACGTGACTTATGAGCCTGGTAACCGTGGAACATGCGACAGAAACTCTCTAGGCTTATTTGTTTTTATTGGTAAAATGAGCCCTTACAAGGTAAAATGAACCTTACAAAATAACTTTAAAAGATGCAATGTTTGAGTCATTCAAACGTGTAGGGTTCACAAAGAACAGAACAGCAAGTCCGAGAGCAGCTCTACTTGTGCGTGATGGTAACTCAGACTGTCCTTCATTCAAGTTCACTCAGGTGTCTAAAACCAATGGGTATGAGAGCACAGTTTGTGTTTTCTTCTTTGCTTGGAGATGCGCACACAGATCAGAGGAGAGGACTATTTACGAAGACTGTACGAGATAATACGTGAGAATCGTTCGGCACGGTAGCTGGCCCGTAACAGGTTCTCAGTAAACGTTATTTTGGGGAAAACAGTAGGGTGATGAAGCAACAGAGCAGGGGCAGGAGGCTGCAAACTTCAAGTGTCAGTTCACATCCAACGTGGGGCCTGGGTGATTTATGACAGAGGAACTAAAATAGTTTTTACTTTTTTAAAGTTTATTTATTTGCTTGTTTGTTTGTTTGTTTTGAGGAGGGGGGAGGAGCAGAGAGAGAGGGAGAGCGACAGAATCCCAGCCCGATGCGGGTCTTGAACTCAGGAACCTTGAGATCTTGACCTGAGCTGAAGTCGGACGCTTAACTGACTGAGCCACCCAAGCACCCCACTTTTTTACTTTTTTAAAAGGCTGTAAAAAAAAAAAAGAACACGCAATGCTGCTTTTTTTTGTTTGCTTTTTTTTTTTGATTCCATAAGTGAAATCATACAGTATTTGTCTTTCTCCTTGTGACTTTTCCCCGTTAAACTAATACCTCCTCGGTCCATCCCTGTTGTCGCCAATGGCAAGGTCTCCTTCTTTTTTACGGCTGAGTAAGATTCTCTTGAATGTATTGTGTGTAGTACACACATACACACACACGCACACACACATACACAAACCCCACATCTTTTTGATCCTTTGTCTGTCGATGGCCACTTTGGTTCTTTCCATAGCTTGGCTACTGTAAATAATGCTGCAGTAAGCATAGGGGTAAGTATATCGTTTCAAATTAGTGTTTTTCCTTTCCTTGAGTAAATATCCAGAAGTGCAATTATTGGATTGTATGGTGTTTCCATTTTTAACTTGTTGAGGAAACTCCTTACTTTTTTCCACCGTGGTCGCACCAGTTGACCCGCCCACCAACAGTTACAAGCGTTCCTTTTTCCCGACATCCTCACCAACACTTGTTTGTTTCTTGTCTTTTTGATACGGCCATTCTCCCAAGTGTGAAGTCATAGCTCTTTGTGGATTTGATTCACATGTCCCGGATGATGAGTGACGTGAAGCATCTTTTCACGTGTCTTTTGACCATCTGTATGTCTTTGGAAAACTGTCCTTCAGGTCCTTTGCGTATTATCGAATCAGATTGTCGTGTTCTGTGGCCTTGAGTGAGTTGTATGAATTCTTTGTATATTTTGTATATTAACCCTTTATCAGGTATATCGTTTGCAAATACCTCTCCCGTTCAGTTGGTTGCCTGTTTCCTTTGCTGTGCAAAAGCTTTTTAGTTTGGTAGAGTCCCCAGTTGGGTTCTTGTGGTTGCTTATTGTCCTGCTAAGGTGAAAAGCTAAGAAAAGCTTGTGTTTTTTTTTCCCCCAAGCAAAGCTTGGTCAATTCAGGACTTGAGTTCAGAGTATGCGCTCTAAATAAAAGCTTTTGTAAAATCACTGAGTTGAGTTGAATTTTTCCTGTTCTTTGTTATTCCTCATCATATCTGCTATCCAGATGGTTACCTTCCTGTTGGTCTTTCTCTGCATTGGTCCCTTTCAATATGAGCTCTACAGAATTCACAATAATATTCCATCACGGCCTGACCGATGGAAATGATAGTGTTTGCAACGTACAATATCACAATCAAACCTGTTCTGCATCCGGCATTTACATCCTTTACCAATGATGTCACTGCTCATTAGAAAATCTGGCGTCACGTTTGATTCTTCTCTATCGCCTTCCGTTTTTATTTGGTCACCAAATCCTGTTGATTTGGCTCTCATTAAAAAAAAAAAAACAAACCCTACACCCAACCCTCCCTCGCTAACCACTTTGCCCTTCTCAGTCCTCTCAGTGGTTATTACCAGGCCTTTTCATGGTTAACCTCTTTCCCCAGAGTTCTGTCCATCCTACTAGTTACCTGGCTAAACTATAGATCTAATACTCATACTCTCTCATTAAAAAAAAAAACAAAAAAAAAACCTTCCATAGGTATAGCTGTTCTTTCCCTGCAGGTTGGCATTCACAGCTTCTCAAGATGTGACTCCCAACCCATCATCTAGCCTCATATTATTCTCCTTCCGCAGCATCTCCAACCCTTGTCTGCTCTTTGACTTGTGTGTCTCACCATTTCTTTGAGCTGCCCCATGCCTTTGTTCTACCTGGAAGGTTCTTCTCAACCTGGAGATCCCTCTTCTTCATTCACAAACCCGAGGCACTAACTTTCATTGACTTACCTTGCAGGGTCTGGGTTCAAATTCCAGTTTTGTCATTTTACACCTTTGGGACTTGAAGCAAATGATGTTCTGTGCCTCACTTACCTCATCTGTAAAAAGTGGATAATACAATAGTACTTTTGTCACATGGCTATAGTAAGGATAAAATGAGGTAAAACATAACCCTCATGCACATAATATATACTGTAGGCACTGTATGTAAGGGCTCAGTATGAGCTATATATATATATATATATATATATATATATATATATATATATATTCTTCTTGGTACATAACTCAAATTATGCTTCCTTTTCCCTAGGCAGAGTCAATTGCTGCTTGTTATGTGCTTACCCATTACTTTGCTGACACATTTGTTATAATAATTACCATCATGAGGGGACCTCCTATCTTCATTCATAAAATAAATCCCAGATTCCCTGAGCCTGAAATGAGAAAAGGAAATGTTACATCACATGGGATGGGTAGCTGGACCTGGCTGTCCCTGTGCTGGTCCCCAAATCTCACATCTGCCTTGGAGATCTCTCGCTAACTATTCGCGCCATACCCCCCAAGTCAGCTTCGTGATTTTGTCGATTTCTTTGGTTCCTAAAAAACAAACAAGTCATCCTGTTTTCTTTCTCTCCATCCCAGGCTTTGGCAGATAGCTACTCCCTCTTCCTAAGAGAGAACCACATCTGCATTGGGCTTAAACCACCTTTCTCTATTTTATAGCAGTTAGGAAGGAGACAGTGGAAGCTAAGAAAGACGCAACAGTTAAAGAGATTAACTGGCCAATTTTTAAGAGTGCCGTCCATAAAGTCCACAAGTGAGTGAGGCTTCCTTGTCAGAACGCAATTCAATCACCATAAATGATCATTCAAGCCTGATCTCATTCTCCCCTGGGACTGGAAATTGAAAGCGTGTCCCTCTGACAATTGCATTATCAGCGGATATGCCTACTGCGCAAAGGACTGGACATATCCCATCTGAAATGTTGAGCCGTCCCTCAGACATCATGTGGAACTCTCATTTAATGAGAATAAATTAAAATATGAGTGATTGAGCCTCCCCCTCCCCCAGCTCATCTCTCGGGCATCAGCAAGGAAATCCAATGCTAATAGCCAGTGACCTCCTAATTCTGCTCAACTGCCCTTACTATGGGAAAGCAGTCATTAACTTTGTCTAAATGCTGCAAACAAAGTAGCCCCATCAGAGTGAAGTCCCGAAATTATGCAAGCGAGTTAACCAGGGGGACATAACAATTTTCATAGGACAGGCCCTAAATCCGGTTTATTCTCTTAGGAGGACTTCTCTCATCAAGACAGCCACATAAACAGGCATCACCTGCCTCTCCCGGGGACTACACCCCTTGGCTGTACTGTGACTCACCCCGAAACTCTCAAAGTGCCTAACATAGATTCTTTATTTTATTGGTTCCATTAGACGTTAAATTTTCTAACTTTTTGGCACCCTAGGACTCATATGCCCATGAGTTATTTCATCACTTGGGGGGAGGAAGAAAACAACATTTCTATTATTGACCCTTTTCAGTCTCTGAGGAGAATTTGCCCGCAGTCCGGGATTGGAAGCAAAAGAAAAAGGCGTGGACAAAATAGCATTTTATTTTAATACCCGTATTATGGACAGACCCAGAAAAAGAAAAAAAGAAAAAAACGCTGGGACTTCCTTTGTCTAAGTAGAATTGACCGCTGGGTAAGATCAATCTTTAGCATTCTCAGTACAAGTGTAGACATATTTATGTATGCAAATCCAATCCCCATCTTCGGAAGCCAAGAGCCCTGTATTGCAGCCCATATCCAGAAGGCAACAGCCTTCATTTCTGCGTTAATATCAGCTCCAAGGTTCCCTGCGCTGGGAAAGGAATAGAGGTCAGGTACTAAGAGGTACACCTCCAGTCATCCGGCTTGGTCTTCTCTTTCTCCCAGACCATACCCCCTTAAGTTCCTCCGTGTTGAGACCGAGTGACATTTTTTGTCTTCTGCACCCCTATTTTGTGGGCTGGCATTCGTATCACTTAGGATTGCAGGCGCTTGAAGGAACAAATAAAAGCTCTCTGCAGTGGCCTAACTAAATAGAACTTTGTCTCCCATGGTAAGATATCCGCAAGTGAGGTGCTACAGGCTCAACAATGTGAGGACTGGCACCTTTGGAGTTTTTATTGACTGGTCCTCATGCTTATCCCCTCACGATCACGAGCTGGCTGCTGTATTACCAGCCACTGTTTGCGCGGGGTGAGAAAGAAACACCGAAAGGGGTGTATCGGCTTTGAGTCATGAAGCTGACGATTTCCCAGAAACCTTTCCCAGAAGACTTAAAGTTTCATATCACGAGACAGAACTGCGTCACACGACGGTCGCCGATGGGAGCATGCGGGGGCGCTCAGGGGGTTGAGCATCCGACTTCAGCTCCGGTCATGGTCTCGTGGTTGGTGAGCTCGAACCACACATCAGGCTCGCCGCGGTCAGCCGGTCAGCATGGAGCTTGCTTTAGATCCTCTGTCCCCCCCCCCCCGCCCCTCCCCCGCTTGTACGCTCTGAAAAACTAAATAAAAAACCTTTAAAAATTAAAAAAAAAAAAAAAGAAAGAAACATGGCTAGAAAGAGGCGGTTGTAGAATATCGGCAATTAACTGTCTAACTCAAGTCAGAGAAAGGAGAGAGCATGGGCGTAGGGGCTCTTTATTAAAAAGATGTTCGTAGAAATGAAGACAGTGAACTAAAAGCTGGGTCTCAGAGTAGGATATGAACTGGAGGGGTTCCAAGATCTCAGAAGCGGGAACGCCCGCATCTTCTTTTTGAATATTGTCTTTTGAAGGCTCAGCTCCAAACTCTTTGTGGCCTCGTATCCTTTCCTCCTCGGTCAGCTTCCTTGGAGTAGCGTAGTTGGGGTCCTCGAACTCATCCCTTGGGGGAATTGAGGAAGGCAAAGGGGCACTGTGATCGCCAGCTCTAGTGGAACCACAGAGAAGGCAGGGGAGGGGAAGGGAGCAATTCCCCGAAGGAGAAACAAATCGCAGGCAGTTAGCTTGCTGGGCACAAACTGCCTCCGTTCCCCTCGCCAAGACCACGCGTGGGCATGTGCTCTCTCTGTCACCCTCTTTCTCCCGTTCAGTGATAAAACTGAAACTGAACCACTCGATTCATAGACACTCACTTTGAGCCTTATGAGGCCATCAAAAAATCTGTAAAGTTGGAAGAGAAATGGAGTACCAATTTAATTTTAGGGAAAAAGGTGCTACTTTTTCAATGGTGTCCCAAGGGTTGATCGCCAGGTTTCAAAATGGTTTTTAAGGTAGTATTTTTAAAAACCCGACTTGATTATTTGATAAATGAATCTTAAACGTCATTATCAGTGGTGCAAGAATGAATGTGAGATAACGGGATCACGTTTTTACAGGTTTTCTTCTCCAAAAAGGTCTCAGACCCGAAGGGGAGAGATTCTAGAGAACAGAAACACGTTCATCAGTGCTCTGGTCACATAGTAATCCTTCCGCTACCACCTTCAGACCTCAGGCTTTGTTCAGCTTTCTCCTTTCCTAAGTTGTATACAAATGCAGTAATCTTACATTTTTCAAAGGAGTAGCGTATGTCATGAAAAGAAGACCACTGTAATATTACCAAGACCAAGAATTAGCCCATATTGGTACAGCTTTAGAATTTAAAACAAAATAAAACAAAATAAAAAGGTGGGTGAGAGTTCAGGTTCCGACTCTCCTATATCTTAACTGGATGTATCTTAAGGCCTCGCTTTCTTTTTTTTTTTTTTTAACTTATTTATTTATTTATTTTGAGAGAGAGAAAGCGTACACACAGGGGAGGGGCAGAGGGAGAGAGGGAGAGAGAGAATCCCAAGCAGGCTCCGAGCTGTCAGCGCAGAGCCCAATGCGGGACTTGAGCTCATGAACCGCGAGGCCATGACCTGAGCCGAAGTCGAGAGCTAGAGACTCAACCAACTGAGCCACCCAAGTGGCCCAAGACCCTCAATTTCTTAATATGTAAAAGAGCGACAATACCTGCTCCTGAGGCTTTACAGGACCCCTTTATGAGCGGGCGAGGACTCTGGTCTCTTCATTGGTTTCTTTCTGTTGTTAAGCTTCCCCAGGAACGTTCCAGAGTGCTTGCAGGTCCGTGTCTTGGGCTTAAATCGTTACTTAACTTTCATTTCTTCATCTGTTCAGTGCCGACAGTAACAGCCGTCGCTCAAGGGTTGGCTGAGAAGTAGATGAGGTGCTGCGTGTAATTTGTAATTTGAATACCTGGTATATGGTTATTCAATAAAGTGCAGCTGTTGATCATAATAATATTAACATGCTGCCGCTGATGAAGTAGTCTCTTGATAAGTGCACTTTGCTCGCCATACCATCCGACGGGATATTTGAATTTACTTAGAAGACAGGATTTCTTTTTGAAGTACGCTTCATGCCCAGCGTGGAGCTCACCGTGGGACCCAAACTCAAGATCCTGTGATCGACACCTGAGCCGAGATCAAGAGGCGGGTATCCTACTGACTAAGCCACCCAGGCACCCCGACATAGGATTTTTCATGCATATTTTCTATGGAATCATTGAAACGTATTGACTCGTAAATGCCTGCCAGCTTTTGGAAGCATTTGCTTTTCCACGTTAAAATCTCACAACAACAATATGCAGGGATGACAACAGGATATGGCCGGAGGAGACGTGGCCTTGTCCTCATCGAGCATTTGGTTCACGGACCTCTTCCTTTCCACACATTTTTATAATTTCTTAACTTTTTCCGCACACCCTTTGTTCCTTCCATTAACGAGTAGTTCGCTGTACGTTTTCTTTTGCTTCTTTTTGGTCTCCTGCTCTTGGCATGACGCTCGTTCTCCTCTGTTTCTGTGAAGGCTTTTGACATGCCTCTGAGGAATCTAAGTATGAATCTTAGAAATAACAAAAACATCACCAAACCATAAAACCTAGATTACAGGAGCCTAATAGTGGATTAGTGCTTTATTACATACAACCATCTTATACTTTAGCCTTCACGTTTTAATTGTGGTCTGATTTTTTTTTTTGTCCTTTTTCTCCGGCACACATAAATACACACATTTCACCCTTCAGTCCTGTAAACGGGCAGCTGTAAGGATTCCCAGAGTGCCCAGATGTGGGATCCGGAGACCCAGCCTTGACCCCAGGGTCAAGGGTAGCTGTAGTTTTAGGAGACTGCCAACTATATTATGGTAACGGCAGGAACGGTTTGTGTCCGTTTGGAAACTTTTAACTTCGAGTAACAGAATATACAATAAAAACTGAAACAGTAGATGTTAATTTCTCCTCATTCGATCCGAATTTGGAAGAAAGGTGGTCCCAGCGTTGGTTCAGCCACGCAGCGTTATCATTAAGGACGCACTTTCTCTCCATCTTTTCATTCCGCGGCCTTAGCCTCGCAGGTGTAAGTGAGGACGATGCTGATACGTACATGCAACTGAGTGTTCACAATGGAGATCACGTAGCGCGTACAGAGAAAAGAGAAGACAGCCTGGGATCAAACTCAGATAAATGCCCAGGAAAAGAAACCAGATAGAAGTGGAAGAAAAAAAATCAGAAAATAAAATCTAAAGGATATGACCTCTCAGAAGCCATAGGTGTGAACAAAGGTCTGCACAGGGGATGGCTTCGAGTCTGAGATTTGTTCCCGTTTTAAATTACCACTGTAACGCAGTCCAGCCAAGGGTCCCACAACCTCCCCCGTTAGCTAGGGGTATTTGTTGACGCTTTATCAGAAAGCAGTCGTTTTTAAAGTCACATACTTGTGTTTGGAAGTTTTCTGAGATTCAAAGCGCCGTCTCTGCTTGCTGGAGTAACACGGGAGCACACGCCTGCCCAGCACGTTCAGTTATATGTTCCATCGGCTCAATAAGGGGTCGCTCACACTCTAACCCCCGTTCTGTTGGTCAGGGGTGTAAGCGCTGAGCATTTTAAGACAAGATGGATGGTAGGAAAACAGAAGATTATTAAGTGGGTTGGAGAAAAGCCTTTCTGGGGTTGATTTTGTTGACTATCTCCGTCAGATCGCCGTTCGCTCGTATAATTCTCTACACGTTACAAAGTGCCTTTGCTTGGGCTATCTTATTTAACCTTCGTCCTGACTGTGTGTGGTAGGCATGTACTAGGGTTCCCATTTTACAGATCAGGAAAGGAAGGCACGGAAATGATTTTGAAAAGCTCAATGAGATCACAAAAGTTAAAAAAAAATGGAAAAGCTGGGATTATAATCCATTTTTTTTACATTTTTAACCGATTTCTTATTGCACTGTATCTGGAACGCTAAATATTGTTCATCTCACATGTAAATTCTTGTCAACTGGTATCAGCTGCTTGGAATACACTATCGTGAGACAGCATGAGGCTGGTTGAGAAAGGCTAGAAACTGGTGTCAGCGATCGATTATTATTATGCACTATAGGTATGGGGGCACATGGGTGGCTCAGTCAGTTAAGTGGCCGACTCTTGGTTTCAGCTCAGATCATGATCTCAAATTCGTAAGTTCGAGCCCCGTGTCAGGCTCTGTACTGACAGGGCGGAGCCTGCTTGGGTTTCTCTCTCTCTCTGCCCCTCCCCTGCTCGTTCTCTCTCTCTCTCTCTCTCTCTCTCTCAAAAAAAACTTTTTAAAAAAATGCACCATAGGTATTAAATTGAAACGTAATGGTATAAGTGCATTATATTTTTCTGCCATTCCTAAAGTAAGGCGCCTCTTGGTGTTGGTAAGGAAGCCCTTTGTAACAAGTGTAAAAGTCTCTTGTGAAATCATTTTGTGTAGCGGGATGAAATGGTTTAAAATAAGGCTGGGCCTGTTACTTGAATCAGCTACACTTCCCCAGTGACAATGAACGAGTCGGTTGGGGCATCTCAAGTTTCAGAATGGAGAGTCTCAAAATGAAATCGCCGTAAAATCTCTCGGAGATCTTTTCTGCACAGGCAAACTAATTTCCTGCCGGAATGCTGGGATTCTGCCGTCCCAACCATTTCAGATGCTCTGAGTAAAGGCACAGAGTGCATCGCGGCAGCCATTTTCTGTACCTGTTGGTTGTTTTCATCCCTGGGGTGAAATCCTTCAACTCAAGCTCCAAATGCTATCTAAAGTCCTAAACACCAGCGTCTTAGAATTGTCTGCATTCGAACCCCCATTACAGGGACCTCGAAATTGGCACATGCACTTTTCGTCCAGAGTCAACACAACATTCTGTTGTTGGTATTCTTTAACTTTTTATTTTGAAATAATTTTAGACTTTCAGAACAGTTGCAGAAATAGAGTTCCCGTATATAATTTTTATACACCCAACTTCCCCTACTGTTACCATATTATATAACCATAGTCTAGTTACCAAGAGCAAGATATCAACATTGGTACAATACTATGACTTTAGGCCTTATTCATATTTTACTCCTATTTTTACTAGCGTCCTTTTTCTATTCGAGTATGCACAAAATGTCCAAGCATGTTTGTCATTTCGCAAAATGTCTTGGCATTTTTGGTCTGGTCTGGTCTGTTGTTTGGTAGAATATCCCTCACCTGGGGCTGATTGATGTTTTCTCACAGTTACATTAAGGTTAAGGATTTGAGGGAAGAATAACACACAGGTGATGTCTACTCTCCACTGCCTCCTATCAGTGGGTGGTTGATGTTCACATGCGTCGTTACAGGTGATATTAACCTTGCCCACTTGGTTAAGGTGGTAACTATGGGTTTTCTCCACTATGAAGTTGCTGATTTTCCCTTTGTAGTTGACTGTCTTGGCGAGGGGTGGGGGAGGGGCAACTGGTGGCTCAGTTGGTTAAGCACCCGACTCCTGATTTCCGCTCAGGTCACAATCCCACATTTTGTGGGATCAAACCCCGCGTAGGGCTCAGCGCTGACGGTGCAGAGCGTGTTTGGGATTCTCTCTCTCTCTCTCTCTCTCTCTCTGCGCCCCTCCCCCACTCATGCTCACTCTCTCTGTCTCTCAGAATAAATAAAAATAAAATAAAAGCAACTATCTTGGGGAATATAAATTATGTTGCTTTAACCACCAGAAGTAATGGATACGGAAGTGAAATGGAAGTAAAGAGACCAGGGTTCTACTGCTCATACTTAGCTGGGTGGTATTGAGCAAGTCGCTGACCCGTTCTGGCTTTCAAAATTTCTGTGTTCACAATGAGAGATTACACTAGGTACCTTCAGTGATCCCCTTGGCTGAATGAACTAATGATTATGTGACTTCCAACTTGGTGTGTGCTGTAGAGCGGACGTTTGTGTCTCCTATAAAATCCACGTGTTGAATTTTAACCCCCAGTGTGTTGATACTTGGAGGGGCAGCCTTCGGGAGATGACGTGTTCATGAGGTTGCAGCCCTCGTGAATGGTGTTAGTGTGCTTATAAAACAGGCCTCGGAGACTTCGCTTAACCCCTTCTGCCCTGTGAGGTTATAGCAAGAAGCGGCCCTCAGTAGACACTAACCTGTCAGCGCCTTGATCTTGGACTTCTCAGCCTCTAGAACTGTGAGAAATAGAGTTTTCCATTGGCTATGAGCCACCCAGCTTATGGTGTTTTGTTACGGCAGCCCAAAGAGACTGAGACAGTGTGTTAAACCAGATTACACCTAAGAAAGCCTAAAGACTTCTCAGCTTGAAGTTCAAATAGCCATTTGGTCATTCAAGTAATGTTTCTTGAATGCCTGTACCATGTCAGGCACTGTTTTAGGTACTGAGAATAAAACAGCAAACAAGCCCAAACTCTTGCCCTCACGGAGGCTTGCGTTCCAGTAGCAAAGACAGGTGAGGAACAGGTAAACCATCAGCGTATAATACAATTGCAGAGAGCAATAACGTGACAGAGAAAAAGAAAGCAGGGAACACTAGAGAGCTGTACCTGAAAGGGGTTGTCCTTTTATGTAAAGTGATCAGGGAGGTTTCCTCTAGGAGGTGACATTTGAGCAGAGGCCTGAGAAAAGGGAGGGAGAGAGGGAAAGGAGAAAGTTCATGAGCGATTGTGTTCCAGACCAAGCTGCACATACAAAATTCCTGAGGCAGGACCGAGCAGATGACGTAACATTTAAAAGTCTTGAGTTAGGTACCATGAGATCATCTGGTCTCAGGCTCTCACTGGACAAGTCCAAAGAGGCTCGGATTTGGCCAAGGTGACACAGTTAGTTAATACGACATCCGGGTTAGAATTGACCTCTCCTGAGTCCCTCTCAAAAATTATGCTACCTTTAAGGTCAACGTGCCTTTGAAAAACTGACAATGCATGGCTGTGGATTTTAGACCATGCCAAATATTGATGGAACAATGACCATTTTTAGCTTTCTGTCCACTGTAGGACTTGAACTTGCCGTGGGTGTCACAGCTGGATTTGTAAATGTCAAATCCACACATGTGCATAATGTCACCCAAGGATCCTGCGTCACCAGTAATGCTGCCCCCCAGAGAGTGCTCAAGTCTGCTGGTCCTAATCCCCGTGTTTGGCTTCATGACCTGCTGGCCCAGACATTATGTAGAGACGAACAATATTCCCGAGGTGTTGGAGTTAGAGGAGGTGGGATGTCAACCATGAGTGTATCTGACTGAAGAAGTGGCTTAAGAAAGCAGCTCAGAGCCCTTGAGTATATGTGTCTAGAATGAAGCCTACCAAAAAAATCGGTAGAGCTAAAGACAGCTGGATCCCACTGTGACGTCCACAACTACACGATTCAGTGGAATCAAAGATAGATTGGTTTATCGTGATCAGATACACCAGAAGTCTAAGAAACCATTGATTCACTCCTTCATCAAACAGTCCCTTATACTGTAAACAGTATGAAGCATCCGTTATATGCAAAGTACCGTGTTCATTTCTGGAAATACAGAGGCAGATTAGACTCTTGTCCCCGGGAGTCTTAGGATTATCAGGCTCGACCCTCCCTCCCATGTAAAGAAACAGAGGTAAAGAATTAAAGGTGCTATAAGTATAGTAAGAAAGAATCCAGAGGGCCCCAAAGGAGGGCATTTCCTTCAAAAAAAAAAAAAAGAAAGAAAAGAAAATATCAGTTTTGCAGCCTCACACAGACAGGGTAAAACTAACTCCAATCAATATCACCTCTTATTATGAGAAGCAATAATAAATGCCTTCATAAGTCAGCTCAGATTAAATCCATAAATATGTCCATGTTCAAGACCATGATGGTTGCAGAACCCTGTGGATATGTACTATTCAGACATTTCCTGAAACAATACTGTTCCAAAACTTCTTGCCTTTCTAATATGGCAACCACAGACATCCTAACTACAATGTGAAGGTGCTCCTCATAGAGCTGACATAATGGATTCTGTCGTTAATGACGCAGACATAAATGACTCATGATAACTACCTGGCCATTCTTCCCTTCTGCCACTGAAATGGCTCTGTGCTTGATCCAAACACGCTTCTCAACGAATAGTAGGTGTGCAAACAGAGGAGAAATTGGTCCTGAGGTGAATTGACTCTCTTGAGGTGGGTTGGTGTGTTCTCCCAACAACCTGTACATTAAACCTGAGGAACTTTCATGTAGGAATTTGAAGGAGAAATGAGCAATTTGGCGAAAGGCTCATGTTTTATCAGCTGCTTGTTCTTCTCACGGAGACCCAGCTATTCTCAGGGGACGCGTGAGGCTCGCCATTGTTACAACAGACCACTCGAGAATTATTTGAAGTCCTCCGGGTCTCTGTTTATCTGTTTTTCCAATATAGATATTCTACAAACACCAGTGAAAGGCGGTTGTCTTAGATGGCCAACAGGCACATGAAAAGATGCTCCACGTCGCTCCTCATCAGGAAAATACAAATCAAAACCACACTGAGATATCACCTCACGCCAGTCAGAGTGGCTAAAATGAACAAATCAGGAGACGATAGATGCTGGCGAGGATGTGGAGAAACGGGAACCCTCTTGCACCGTTGGTGGGAATGCAAACTGGTGCGGCCACTCTGGAAAACAGTGTGGAGGTTCCTCAAAAAATTAAAAATATGACCCAGCTGTAGCACTGCTAGGAATTTACCCAAGGGATACAGGAGTCCTGATGCATAGGGGCACTTGTACCCCAATGTTTATAGCAGCACTCTCATCAATAGCCAAATTATGGAAAGAGCCTAAATGTCCATCAACTGATGAATGGATAAAGAAATTGTGGTTTATATACACAATGGAGTACTACGTGGCAATGAGAAAGAATGAAATCTGGCCCTTTGTAGCAACGTGGATGGAACTGGAGAGTGTGATGCTAAGTGAAATAAGTCATACAGAGAAAGACAGATACCGTATGTTTTCACTCTTATGTGGATCCTGAGAAACGTAACAGAAACCCATGGGGGAGGGGAAGGAAAAAAAAAGAAAAAAAAGAGGTTAGAGTGGGAGAGAGCCAAAGCATAAGAGACTCTTAAAAACTGAAAACACACTGAGGGTTGATGGGGGGTGGGAGGGAGGGGAGGGTGGGTAATGGGTATTGAAGAGGGCATCTTTCGGGATGAGCGCTGGGTGTCGTATGGAAACTAATTTGACAATAAATTTCATATTAAAAAAAAACAAAATAAAAAAAGCCAACCAACCAAAAAAAAGAAAAAAAAAAGAAAGGCGGTTGTCTTTTCCTCACGAGCAGATAACAAAAGTGGACCCATGATTCCCGACTCCAGGGTTGCCCAGCTCCGAATGAAATTGCAGGTGGACATTGCTTTTCAGTAACGGGATCTTCTGCATAGTGGATGATAAAATATGCCCGCTTCTGTGACCGTGAGAACAGAGTGTGCCAGGTTATGGACTAAAATGGGCAACAGGCCATGGTTCCAGTTATACAGGGAGAAGAAACAGTAGGTATCACCGGGCGGACTCATGAATGCCTCCGCTTTGATCGGGTTTTGGCAGTAGGGTAGCACACTCGGAACGAAGAAGCCCAGTTTGGACTTACTCCACTGCTGGAATTCCCTTCCTTGAAGAGCAATGAGCGGTACAGGGAACATGAGCCCACGTCGCGGGGCCTTTCGTGAATGGACCACGTAATGATAGTCGATCTCCATTTATATTCCGCCAGTCCCCGTTCTCTTCTCTGGTCATCAGAGGGCAAGACCGCAGCCAGGAAGCTCGAACTGACGCCCCGGAGCCTACAGAGGCAGCAGCAGTGGTCGCAATGATGGCAAGAATAACAGCAGCAGAAGTAATCGTGACCTATACGTGTACAGATACTGCACGAATGGCGTGCATTCGCTAATTCAGTCTAATTGTTACAATGGTCCGGTAGGTAGGTAGTGCTGTAATTCCCCATTTACAAATAAGACTGAAGCGTGACCAGATGAAGCAGTCTGCCCAAGGTCACACAGCAAGTAAGTAGCCACAGGTCAAACCCAGGCAGCCTGGCTTCAGAGCCTGAGATCTTGCCCATCGTGTTAGGCTGCCGGTCGGTAGTTTCACTCATTCGAGCTACTGTTTTCGGAAGCTTATGTATCTATTTTGAGAGAGGCAGAGGCCGCATGATGGGGGGGGGGGGCGGAGAGGCAGAGAGAGAGGGAGAGAGAGAATCTCAAGCAGGCTGTAAGCGCGGCGCCCGATGCAGAGCTCGAAATCACGAAACCACGAGCTCACGACCTGAGCCGCAAGCAAGAGTCAGACACTTAACAGACTGAGCCACCCGGGTGCCCCTCGAGCTGGTATGAAGCACTTTTTAGCAAGTTTGAGGAATAGAATCTGAGGTTGGAATGGCCCTCCAAGATCCAGTCTAATTCCTTTCCCAACGCAGGAGTCATTCTGCCACGTCCACGCTGGAAGAGCCTTTGCCCTGGCCTTAAATCCTAGAGCGATGGAGAACTCCTTGCCTCGCGAGGCGGCCCGTTCCATTGGCGAACGCCCCAATCATTCGGCCGTTATCTCTGGCATTGAGCTAAAATTGATCTTCCCACAACCTCTGCCTTTCTGTGTGTCTGGAGCCTCTAGAGCTGTGCACAGTAAGTGAAGGCCGCCTCAGCAAAGACAGCCCTCCCCAGTCTCCTCATAGAACACAGTACAGGTATCAAAATGCAAAACGGGCGGAAAGGAGAAATTTAGCCTCCAACCGCCGGCTGGAGATCAGTCCCGGAGACCATCCCTTCGATCCCACATTCCGCAGCGGCAGCCCGTCACCTCCTGCTCGGACGTTTGCCCTCCATATTCACCGGACGTGGATTTCCGGACGTTGACCGCTGCCCACACCCTGACCTCGTGCGTTCTGTGTCCTGCTGACCGACTGGGACCGTTGAACGACGCGAACTCGCCAGCTGGAGTCCTCCCCTTGAGCTTGATGGCCTCTCCTCTGTATTTTGTGACCTTGGTTCTGCTTTCTGTCCAAATAGTAATTGCACTCACCCCCCAGCAGAGAATCCACATCAAAATCCATCAAGATTTCTAGCCACCTCATTATATCTGTCAGCTTCCCCAGACTCCCGTTCGCAGTCCCTTCTTTCAACAACCTGGCACTGACACCGTATAATTTCTTTTTAAATCATGATGCAATTTGATGTACTTTTCCAAAGGTTATGGTGGTGATTTTAGAGAACATTTGTTTTATTTGGGAAAGGGGGTCTGACAGTGCTGGTGGCTTTAATGGAGTTCTTCAGAGCCTATCCCAGGGTGATTTCAGAGCATTAGCGAATTGCGGGTCTATAGGGGTACGCGGAGATCAGAGCTATTGGTGCAAAGAGCAGATTATGGAGACGCAGGGTTCAAGGCACCAGCTGGGGGAGTGAGCTTCGATCACATTTGGCCCTGGAGGTCCCAAGGAAATGAGAAGGGGATGGAGAGGAAGCCAGAAAAGGTACCTAACTTGTGGGTTAAAGTCAAGTAAAGACAATGGTATGGCTGCATCATTTTTTTTTTAATTCTGGTAAAAAAAAAAAATCAGGATATAAAATGTACCCGTCTTAACCATTTGTAAATGTACACTTAAGTAATGTTGAGTGTATTCACACGGTTCTTTTTTGAACATTTGTTTCTTTTTGAGAGACAGAGAGAGCCAGAGGGACAGAGAGAGGAGCAGAGAGGGGGGGGGAGACAGAGTCTGAAGCAGGCCCCAGGCTCCGAGCTGTCAGCACACAGCCCGACGCGGGGCCCAAACTCACGAACCACGAGATCATGACCTGAGCCAAAGTCGGACGCTTAACTGACTGAGCCACTCAGGTGCCCCTTTTTAATTTTTTTTTTAATGTTTCTTTGTTTTTGAGAGACCGAGTTGGGGGGGGGGGGGCGGGCAGGAAGAGAGAGAGAGACAAAGAATTTGAAACAGAGTCCGGGCTCTGAGCTGTCGGCGGAGGGCCTGATGCGAGGCTCGAACCCACGAACTGTGAGATCATGACCTGAGCTGAGACCAAGAGCCGGACGCTTCACCGGCCGAGCACCCCAGGTCCCCGTGTTCTACGAGGGATCTTCAGAACTTTTTCACCCATTACACAGTTGCTCACTCCTCCCTCCCCAACCCTCCCCCCCACCCAGCCACTGATCACCACCCTTCTGCTTTCTGTCCCTGGGAACGTGACTACTCTAGGGACCTCACACAAGTGGAATCATACAGTTTTTGTGACCCCGTTTGTTTCCCTTCACATGATGTCCTCAAGGTTCAGCCATCAGCCATCGTTTCTTAAAGACCGTTTCTCGTGCCAAGCGCAGGGTGTCATTTCTTCTCCCCGTGACCGCTGTGGCTGCCACGCTGGTTTGCAGCCCACAGAGCCGGAATAAAGGACACTCCAAGAGCGGGCTCGGGAGCTGACGCAGGAGCCGTCGGAGGGTCGCCTGCAGAAGGATGGCTGCAGCTTTTGGCGTTTACAGCTCTCGGGAAGCGAGGGGGGCACGATGAGGCAGAGGGGGGAGCCGGTTGCCAAGGCAGCTGCGGGGGAGTTGTCCCACATGAGGCAAACGGAGGGGGGGGGGGACTTGGTGTCCCTGCCTCTGCCGCTCGTTGGCCACGGGCCCTATCTTCAGGGAGGAGATGGCAGCTTGTGCGAGGCAGCTTGTGGGGGGCAGCGGCTGGAGCCCTGGGGGCAAAGATGCTGAAGAGGGGTTCGGTGGGGGTCGTCGCGGTGACTGCTACAGAGGCAGAAAGAATGCATTTCTTGAGGTCCTGTACGTGGCAAGGGACAGAGCGGTGTTTATTTGACGGGGAAACCCATGGCATTCCCGTCGCACCGGGCTTTCTTTCCAACACAGACCCACTTTCCGCACTCAAGGGAAACTCGGCATCTATCTGTCCTTAAAATGGAATCAGAGCCGAGAGACTCTACTCGAGTGCGCCTCTCAGTATTTACCTATGTGTGACAGTTCCTGCCATCTCCGGCCTTTTTTCCTGGTTCTCATCACAAGGAGTGAAGCCATATTGCTGTCATGGCCTTGTAATCATGCCCCGTGCCTGCAGGCTCTCCTTCCTGCATCTGTTCAGTCCCCTGCTGTCAGAGGAGTCCTCCACGAGTGCTGCGTTTTCCACTTTAACGCAGCAAAACTCCTACTGTGTGCCCGGAGTGTCCTAGGGATCAGAGAGTCACAGATAAGCCACGGTCTCCTCTCCCGGGCTGTTGACAGCCTCTGGAGAGAAACAACATTGTCGTCGCGTCGAGCACCTTAACAGCTCATACTTTGCCGAGCGAGGCTCTCAGGCAGACACCGCGCAAAAGGCTTGACATCCATTATCACCATGAATCCTAACAACCACTTCCGAAGGTACCTCTCCACAGTACTCATCTCGTGATGGACAAACTGAGCCCGAGAGAGGTTAAGTGCCCTGCCTAGTGGCTCTCAGCCGGGAAATGGAATAGTCAAAACAGGCATCCCGGCTCCAGAGCCGGAGTTCTTAATCACTGTGCTGAAAAGCCTTGACTTGCCTCTGTCCTCAGGGTCGAGGCCAAATACCTCTACTATCCCTGCCCTTCCTAACTCCCTCTCCCAAACAAACACTCTCCCCCTGATGAGACAAGTCTCCAAACCTTGTCACCTGCTGACTCCGGGTACCGTATCCTACTGTTTGCTAAGTGCTAGAAGGATTCTCTCCATTCGGATCTGACTGCGGACCCAGCTCGAGCTCAGATTCCTCCTTTCCACTCACGACCCTGGAAACTGTGGTCCTAGGCTTCCACCAGGCATGCTCTGTCTCATAGTCATGTCTGTTTCCCCCATTTAGCCTCGAAGGTCCTTAAGAATGGGTTGTTTCGTGGACAAAAATAAATAAATAATTGTTAGTTCTTTGTTCCTGCTGCCGAGAAATTGTTACCTGTAGGAGCTTCTTAAATTTCCGTGTGAAAAGTAATGATAGACAGCTTCAAAAGTAAATCTAAGCTTGTGATTTCTTGAAAGGAAATAGTTACAGAACCTTATCATTAATATGCAGGGTAACTAATTCTGTGAAAACTCTGTCCTTGACATATCCCTGAGAACTGCCACATCTCCGTACTTTTTTTTTTAAAAAACTAGACATCTTATTTTGAGATAATGGTGGATTCACATGGGGCTGTACGAAATAATAGAGAGATCTCATGTACCTTTTACCCAAAGTCTCCCCGTGGCATATCTTGTAAAATGGTAGTTCACTCTCACAACCAGGAAATTGACATTGGTACAATTTACAGAACGTGTCTATCACAACAAGAATTCTTCCTATTATCCTTTTATAACAACACTCACTTGCCTCCACCCCCCCCCACCCCCTGGCCCCCGAAGCTGGCAATTTGTTTGCCATTTCTGTGATGTTCAAGAATGTTATATAAATGGAATCATGCAGTATATAATCTTTAGGGATTGACTGTTTTCATTCAACGTGATTACCTAGAGATTCATCTAAATTGTTGCATGTAGCAATACTTCCTCTATATTGCTGAGTAGTTTTCTGTACTTTGGATACGACCTTGTTTGTTTCACCATTCACCCCTTGGGGGACATCTGGGATAATTCTGGTTTCAGATTATTCGCGATAAAATGATCAGTGTTCATGTACAGATTTTTGCGTGAATACAAGTTTTCACTGGTCTGGGTTAAGTACCCAAGAAAGCAAGTGCTGGGTCCTGGGATACTTGAATGTTTAGTTTTATCATAAAGTGTCAAACTTTACAAAGCGTTCCACCAGTTTCTCTGAATCCTCACCAACATGTGGTATGGTTGCTATTTTTTTTTTTAAGATTTTACATTTAAGTAATCTCTATACACAACGTGGCGCTCAAACTCACAACCCCGAGATCAGGAGTCCCACACTCCACTGACTGAGCCGGCCAGGCGCTGGCTACTTGTATTTGAACCATTCTGAACCATTTGAACCATTCTGACATGTGTGTAGGACTATCTCATCGTAATTTTAATTTACATTTTGCTTGTGGCCAACGATGTTCAACAACGTTTCATGTGCCGATTTGCCGTCTCCATATTCTCTTCGGAGAAATGCCTTTTCGTGTCTTGCGTCCATCTTCTGAGTCGAGTGGCTTCTTGACAGTTGCATTTTAAGAGTTTTTTTATTTATTAGATCGTCGTCCTTTGTTGTACTGTAATTCACAAGTATTTTCTTCCTTGTCTTTTCACCTTCTTAACAGGGTCTTTCCCAGAGCAAAAGTTTTAAATTTTGGTCAGGTCGGATCTAGCGATGTTGGCTTTTGCGGATCGTGCTTTTGGTGTCAAGTCTAAGAAACTCTTTGCCTAGACTTAGATCCCAGAGACTTTCTCCTGTTTTATGTACAGAAAAACCTAAGCCTTGACATGTCCGCAGCAGAGCTCGTCATGGTCCTCCTCTTCTCCACCCCCCGCCCTCAACATTTTCTCCTTCTAGTGTCACTATTCTTGTTAAACAGCCTTTCACCAGTTGCCCGAGGTAGAAGACTCCACTGTCCAAGTCATTATCTCAGAATCCACTCTTACCTTAAATCTAACATATCTGTTACCAAGTCTTGTCGGCTCTGTCCCCAGCCCATCTCTCAAACCCACTCCCTTTTTTCCCTCTCCCCTGCCTTCAGCATCTTGTGCCTCAAATGCTACACAGCCTCCTAGCTTTTCGCCCTGATTTTGGTCTTGCTTCTCAATCCCTTCTCCACAGTGCAGCAATAGTAATCCTCCAAAAATTCAGATCTGATTGAGTTACTCCCCTTATTTTCAACTCTTTCTATCGTTTGAGGCTGCCCTAAGGCAGAAGTTCCAAGAAGCCTTTTCACCAGACCCTGGGTTAAATCTCCAGCCTCAGCAGCGGCACCTCCCACAATCCCTGACTCACCATAAATATTCATTGATTGACTAACAGGGTCTTAAATTCTCTTTTCCTAGTGTTCATATCTGCGTTCTCCAAGTGTCCATGTTTATTGGGAGTGAAACGTTCCCAAGACCTGGTGTCTTAGGGTTACTCCGTCCCTGAATTAAGACAAAGCCTTGGGTGCCAGAAGCTTATTTAGGACGTGACTCTAAGAAGCAGGAGAAAGGAAGCAAGACAAATGAGACAACAAAGAAAGATAAGCTCTCCTCTGGAACACATGAGAAGGGTGCAGAATAAAATACACGTGAATACAGGCAGCTGGAGTCTGAGGGTTGCGGCCAAAGCGCAAACTCCCCTTTGGCTGTGATCGTCCACCCAGGAGCCAGCACCCATGGCGTTGGAGAAAAACCCCGGGGTAGAAAACAGGAAGGCTTGGGGCTTTCGCGGTGGGACGCTGGCTACCCAAGATGAGGTTCAGTTTGCCGAAAACTGTCCAGAGCTGATGACACTGGAATCAGGACTGGGCCGACAAGATGTGACGTAAGCACCAGAGGTATCTGCCACAGACCCCAAAGCGCAACAGGGCGTCAGCAGTGTCCGTCTTTCTTGTGACGGTCGGTGGAAGACCTGTTTATTTTTCTCATCCTCCGTACGCGATAAAACAATAACACAAGACTTCTAAGCAGGACAGGCTTTGTGTCACCGGAGTGGTCAGGAGAATAAGCACAATAAGAATCTATTAAATCAGCCACCAAATGTGAAGAATTCTGATACGCCCAGAGCATTTGTATGCTTAACTCATGGGGTCACTGGGAAGGTCAAATGTGAAATAATCATTATAAAGCACTTTGCGCAGTGCCTGGCACAAAGACAACACTCAATAAATGTTCACGTTTATACAATTATTGTTGATTGTCAGAATTCCTCAGACCCACATCAGCAGGAACATGGAAACATTTTCGTTACATAGAACTTAAAGTCACAGGGACAGTCATTAGAACAGGATCTAAGTTTGGTATTCCGCAAGACAGAATATGCTAGGTTCTCTGGACACATTGAATCCTTCCTTGGGCAAGTAGTCTGATTTTCCAAAATTAAGCTGCATAATCTGTAAAATGAAAATGAAACTGCACTGATCTTCATAAAAGGCCCAGGAAAATGTTAGGCAGTATATACACAATTTAAATGGAAAAACGTGTTATTTTCCTGCCACACGTAATCAGAAATAAAGAAGCAAGGTCGGTTCTTGCTTCCTTTCTTCCAGCTCCGCAAAGTTCTGAGCTGTCAGCGGGGAAAGGAGCAAAAATTTTCCCCAATTATTTTATGGCCGCCAAGTTGAACTCATACTTATCCAATGAGCCCCCAAATGGAATACCGTTCTGCTTCAACTCTGCTGATGACAGTGATTCAGGGAGTAAATGATAAGATTCCGTCCTTCTAAAGTGCTTTCAGAATTGGATTCTCGTAAGTTTCATTTTGCTATGGGCCAATCACCAAAGAGACTACAACACAGAAAAGTGAAGACGTCATGCTGGAGAGAGGTTGCTGCCTAGAAAAGGAGGAGAGGACCCCCTAATTTCGAGAGATGGATGGAGAAAAAGGCAGTCATGCTGTAACAGAAGGCAACCATGAAATGCAGCAACAAGAGGGGAAAAATAGCTTCGAATAGAAGACCAAGCATCAAGGAGAGATAGGAATAGTCTAAAGCACACACACGCACACACGCACACCCACACACACACACACACACACAAATACGAAAGGGCATTGAAGGGAAAATGCGGTGATTATTATACAGATCAAATGCAAACCATGACAGTGACGGTGAAAAGCTTAGAAAAGGAAGGAGTGTGAGAAGCAAACTGCATTTCGGCATCTGCACCAAGACAAAGTCGGGGTCCCTAAAAATGTTTAAGCCATTTTCACATCTTTTCACCTCCGTCCATTCCCTACTTCCCCTTCTACTTAGTTCCCTCCTTTTAAAAAAGTCTTTCGAGGGGGTTGGGGAAGAGTAAACAACACAACGACCTTCTGCGCAGTGGCGTTCTCCTAATCCCCTTCCACTGAGTTATCCACCGCGGTTCAGAGCCACCTTCGAGGGTCTCACGGATACCGTTCCCCCCCTTCCTCCGCTCAGATCAATCTGCCGCTGTGCCTGCAGTTGTGTTATCACTGAGGCGTAGCCTGAGAGATCCAGGCCCTATGCCAGCTCTCAGAGTAATATGATTAAGCATCTAAAGAAACTCAAGAAGCCCATGACGTGGTCCTTTTGCAATTAAAATCCTACTCCGAAAGCCTTTTTGGTCTTAGGCATTTGAAAAAAGAGAAAAAGAGCTGCTTCCAGGAATCTTGCTCTGTTCGAAAACCGGTTGAGAGTCCTCTGCTTAACAGTACCTGCCAATAACTAGGCAGTGCGAAAGAGCTGGAAAACCTACGTCGCATCGTGGGGGTGGCCTCGTTCCCCCACGTGCGTCGCTGCTGCCTCTGACACAACAGGAGAGTCGACCGAGACACCAAGCTCTCCAGCTAGGAGGTGAGGAATATTCCAGTGCTGTGGCTGACTACTCCTGGACAGTTGACGTAAGGCACCTTCTCCTACACAGAGTAAAACGGGGCACCCCCTAATGCACACGATGGAAAAGCACAGAATTCCCTGGGCCGCAACCCTCATTTTAACAGGGAGCCTATAATACAAATCTCTTAGAAGAATTTTTTTTAAAAAAAGGCATACGGGATAACTCTGAGGGTCTGTCCACAGCTAAAACCTTGTTTTCCATTTTTTGTTACTGAGTTCCGTCTGACAGGTAACATTCTGTAGGTTTAAGATGTGCGACGTATTCATTTGATACATTTATACTGCAGTATGATAGCTGTAGTTGTGTTAGCTCGCATCTCCACCGTATCACATGATGGACATTTGTTACGGTGTTGGGGGCGGTTAAAATCTAGTCTCTCGTCAGGTTGGATGTTTATCATACAGTGTTGTCTGTGATCACTGCACTGTGTCCCCAGGACTTAGGTCTCTACCGGTTGCAGGTATGTCCCCTTAAACACCGTCTTTCCCATCCCCCTACCCCTTTGCGGACTACTCTTTAGACCTGAGAAAGGAGGTGACGCTCCGTTTGCAACGACCTGGACGGATATTGAGGACATCAGGCTAAGTGAGATAAGTCCGAGTGAGAAAAACACATACTAGATGCTATCTCTTACACCTGGAATCGAAAACAACTTGAAGCGAACACCCTTTCCAATGACCAAATCCCAGGTGCTCAGCACTTAGCGGAAATTTCCAAGTGCCTCTTCCTAGCGCGGAAGCTCCTTTGAAGATCCAGCTCCAACAACGATCCCCAGCAGCTCCAGTCAGTGCGGCTTTTCACAAATGAAGCTTTTCATTTCCACTTCGAGTGGACAAAGGTGGCTTCGAATTTTCAAAGAAACCTTTCTATTAAAAAAAAAAAAAAAGTACTGAAATGGGCATACTTCAGTCTTAAATGCACACACATGGAAATATTCTCAAGCCTGAGAGATTGGTTCAAGTCAAATATTTTACCCGTGCACATGTTCCTTCTTCCTAATATTAGCAACAAGGAATGGGAAATAAGAAGGGGTGGGGTGTGCTGGGCAGGAGGACACCCACGTTTGCAGAAAGTGTCATGGGAGGAAACAGAAACGAATGCGCGTCGACAACCTTGTCGCAGCTGCTCTCCGGTATTCTGTATCTACTGTTTCTCTGTGATGAGATTAGAGACAGTCTTCAGAGAATGAATGCAGCCCTTGGTAGAATCATTACACTAGAATGGGTATAACCCTGCCCTCTCCCACCTCTTACGAAGTGGCTTTAGATTTACGAAGGCGGGACACTTTGTAATTCTTAAACAACCTGTATACCTAGCTCTTAATAGTTATTAACCTGAGTTCATTTATAACAACTTCTAGGCTCAGTGTTCATTTTCTCAAATGTTTCTGTAGTTTCCCCTTTATTGTAGAGTATATCAGGTTGGACTCTTGGCCGTGGCTGAAAACTGACATGAGTCAAGAAGAAACAAAGGATGATGGGAGCGGCAGTGGTTTTCAGGCAGCCACATGCGGCCGGCGCCTCTGCTATCTCTGAGCGTCTTCAACGTCCCCAGCAGAACAGAGGCCGACCTACTCTCACTTAAGAAGTGAGAAACTTTAGAGCCTGACTCTCAGTGGCTCAGATAGAGACGAAGTGCCCATCTAGACTAAGAGAATGGAATGCTCTAATTGATGGATTGACTGGTGTTGCAGGTTGAGTCCTCTGGGAAGCAGATGCCAAGCCAGATTTATTGGAGAATAACACCTGCGGGGGGAAAAAAAAAAAAAGGACGGGGGGGCAGAGGGGGGAGAGGCAGGATTGGGCAGGTGTAGCCATTAAATGGCAGTGCAGATCATCTGAAGGCTGTGCCAGCCCCATGGGGAGCTGCAGAGCTAAGATTGCCGTTGAAAGGGATCCTGAATTAGGCAGATCTGAGGATAGTCTGTATAGGACTTGAGACCGTTAATTTTCCATCGCCACTAGTTAGAGTGATGGAATGGAACCGAGGTCTTACCGCGCATATCGAGATCATCAGGTGTGTATGTGAAATAGAGAGTAAAGGTTAAAATAGGGTGGTGGTTCTCATCCAGAGGCAACTTTTGGCCCTCACACACATGGCAGCGTCTGGCGACGTTTCTGGTGTTTCGCGGCTGGGGAGGTGTCGCTGCTGGAATCTAGTGAGTAGAGGTCAGGGATGCTGCTAGACCCCCCCCCCCCAATGCACACGATAGGACAACAAAGCATTACCTGGGCCAAAATGTTAATGATGCCCAAGTTGAGAACCCTGCTCTTTAGATCAGAAGGCTTACCTTACATGCACATCCATAGTCAGAGAGGCCACGGAAACCTTTTCTCTTTGAGAAATTCCTAACGATGACTGTTTTGTTCTTATTTGCATCGATCAGTACTTGTTACTGAGATTCCAACCAACGCGTTTAACTTTCGGACAGAAAAGCTAACTTGAATTAGTGAAACATCCAAATCATGGATTTTTGAAAAATTAGGGGGGTTGGGGTTTGAGGTGAAGGGGACAGAGGACCCAAAGTGAGCTCTGCACTTACAGCAGGGAGCCCAGTGCGGGCCTCAGACTCATGAACTGTGAGATCAGGTGGCTTTCACCTGAGCCAAAGTCAGATGCTCAGCCGACTGAGCCCCTCAGGTGCCCTGAAAAATTAGGTTTTTAAGACCAATATCAATTTGGATTAACTTGCATACTACTTATTTATTTTTTATTGTGTTGTTTTTTTTTTTAATTTTAGAGAGAGAGTGCACGCGTGAGCTGGGGAGAGGGGCAGAGGTGGAGAGAGAGAAAATCTTAAGCAAGCTCAGCCCAGAGCTTGACACAGGGCCTGATCCCAAGACCCTGGGATCAGGAGCTGAGCTGAAATCGAGAGTCGGACACTCAACCGGCTGACCCACCCAGGCCCTCCTTATGTACTCTTTAGTACGTAATGTCCTTAAAGCCTGCTTTGGTGACCAGAAGAGAAGTCATCTGTTTAGCATATAAATGGCCTTATGAAAGTATTATTTTAAAATACTAGTTTCTGATCTGTTTAAATATCCCTGCGCTGCGGATTTGTTGACTCTGAAAGCTTACTCCGAGGTATTCTGTCTTTTGTACACCTTACAAAGTTAGAGGTCAGTGCCAGCTCAGACTGAGATATTAAAAACTCCAAATTAGAGTGAAAGCTGCAGAAATTTACTGCCACACGTCCTCCTATGCAATAACATAGTTTTCTTTCTGGGATTTCTACTGAAAAATAACACACCAAAAGCAAACTTCGAGCACTATACATTTTGAGCCTTGCAGTAGATGCTTTGGCCTCCAGGGAATGTAGCTCCAGAACTGCTCAGAAAATAAAAAGACTGGTTAATGCCTGAAGGGATAAAAAGATCAACTAGCAAAAAAAAAAAAAAAAAAAAGTTTTTTCGAAGATGTGAAATGTGTGTTCAATCCTAGATCAAGGACTAGATGTTCAAAGTTCTATGAATGAGGTTTAACATTACTTTAGGAAAAGTCTAGAACAAAGTTTGTTATCAGTGCAAGAAGATCGTTTTCAAGTAGGACCGGTAATGATACCAGCTCTATACTCGTGTAAAATCCACTAATTCTATCTAAACACAAAAACATTAAATGCTTTATATACAACCATCGATATTCACAAAGCCATGAAAAACCTCTATTGTGACATAGTAAAGAAAAGACAAGAAAACAAACCATTCTGATCAGTATACTTTGAAAGCTCTTTGCAAACAAATGCGGGAGACGCTTAAAAGAAGGGAGGAGAGCCGCGAAGTGTTTGCTTACCAAAATAAAAGAAAAACTCAACCATATAAGCAATACTGTGTGAAATCTGGGGAATCTTTAATCCATTAAGATGATGTCAGTCATGGGATACAAAATGCCTGTTCGAAATAATACTCCTCAGGGGACGCGAGATGCTAAGCTACAAAGACTCTAGGTTGATCTAGGGTGTGTCACCTCCTTTGTGAAGCCTTCCAGATTATTCTAGGCCTCATGGCTTTCCTACTTCTAGAAATTAGGAATGCTTGTATTGGTCAGTAACACAGAGACCAGCACTTAAGAGTTTCTGATTTGTCCTGTGTGCAGTGTTCTTCCCATAAGACACAGGTTCTTGAGAGCAGGAGTGTCCCATGCCCTGTCTTCGCCACCCTCCACAAGATGAACAACTCGGTACAATGTCTATACCAGCACTTGGAAATGCTTGTAGAATAATTGATTCTTGAGCTCACCGTTCCCGCTCTCCACTCGAGACTTGTTTAGGCTCTGCTAAAAGATAGAAATCACCTAGCTATCCCCAACTGGCCGACTTGTGTATTTATTATAAAAAGACGTAAGTTAGATCTGGAACTTTCCACAGGGGTATGTCTGCCAAATTTACCCCCCCCCCCCCACCTCTCTTTTGCTCTGGTCCACATCTTTTAACCCGGGCAAGTAACAGCTCCCGTCTACTCGGTGCTTACTTTGCGGCCGATGCTGTTACATGTTTTACGTGTTGTCTTTTTCAGTCAAATACGGTATTTCTGCCCAAGCAGAAATCTTGCTAACATCAGGATGAATGATGTGAGGGGCTTTGAGGAGAATTCACGGCCACCCCCTCTGGAACTTTTCCATCGTTCAATCTAGTCTTTGTTCAACGGCGCTCTCGATGGACTGCTTTGGTCTGTCATATCGAACTCTGCCCCGACGCACCGGTGGTCCCTCCCGATTTGTACACGTGTCCTTGTCACCTAGGATGAAAGTCTGCAGTCTCCTGGACTCCTCCTTCTCTCTAGGACCCTTACATTTGATCCATCACGATCTACAATACTCTTGTTTTTCTCCCTGGCTGTTGATCCTTCCTCCACTTGTTCCATGGCTCCCTTCATCCTAAAACACCACTCTGACCGTGATATTTTTTGTTTAAAAAATCGAATGTAAAAGATGAAAATGTTACTGGTAAGGATAGGAGAGCCTTAAATGAAGTCTACCTAGAAAACAGAAGCATGGCGCTTGGAACACAGTGAAGGCTGCCATTGCTGTTGTTGCTGTTGCTGTTACTGAGTACTTCTGTTCACAGATTAGGAAACTAAGGTTAGGTGAGATGCTGAAGGTCTCAGAGCCAGTAAGGGGTTCTGACTCAGTCTTACTGACCCGTAGAACTTGGGGCCTTGCCACTCTACCAGCGGCTCCCCAAACAGGCTAGATGTCAGAGTCCCTGGTGGAGCTTTAAAGGAAGGTATGGCTTCTCAAGCCCAGTCCCACGTGGACTAAGTCAGAAAGTCTAGAGAAGGAGCACCTGGGTGGCTCAGTCAGTTAAGTGTCTGACTCTTGATCTCCGCTCAGGTCATGATCTCACACTTTGGTGAGATCGAACCCCGTATTGGGCTTCACGCAGAACCTGCTTGGGACTCTCTCTGTCTCTCTCTCTCTCTCTGCCCCTCCACCGCTTGGACGCGCGTGCAAGTGTGCACTCGCTCTCCCTCGCTCTCTCAAAATAAATACACTGTAAAAAATAGAAATTCTAGAGAAGAGTTAAGAATCTCTTTTTTTAGAAACTTCTCAGGTAGTGGTGACACACGGTCAAATTGGAGAACGACCGCGGTACATTAAAATCTTTCGCGTGCTATTTCGTGATGCCTATTTGTAAATATCTAACCCGTAAATGCGTTAAAAATAGGCTCCTTGGCTTTTTATTTTTCTTCTCCTTCCCCTCCTAACAAAGTGTCTTACAAGCACTCAGTAAGTATTTGAGTAATTAATTGCTTAATTATTTAATTAAAGTTGCTCTTCAATGCAAATATTCACAGCTGTGGTTACTGGAAGCCTGTTATGAGCAATCATTGATCTTCCCAGGAATGTTTATTAATCAGCTAGGAGCCAGTCCTGGGGAAGGACGGGCTAAACATCTGGGACCGGGGCTGAGAAGGCTTCCAGAATGAATGTTAGCCACATCCTTGCACAGCCTAGGGCCGCTCTCTTTCCTTGCCCACACTTCATTGACAACTTCAGGGAAAATGCAGAGAACGTATTAATAAAGCTCAAGAGATTTCAGCCCCTGGTTTCATTTCTTTTAAGTTGACACATGTATCTGGTTTGGGAAACGGGGGAAGTCTTTTTTTTTTTTTTTTTTTTTAAAGAAAGAAAAAAAATCCTTTATTCTTGTCATACCACGAACATGGAGTTCACTGTTCTGCGTTAAGATTATAAAGCAAGATCCCCAAATGCGGTGGCTGATTATTCACAGTAGACATATTAAGTCAAGAAGCTTATTTTTTCTCTCTTTGCTAAGGCACAAAGCCTGGGGCTATATGCATTTTTATTACACTTTACTGTGTTGGTTTCACTTGAGGATTAAAAAGAAAGTCAAGGCACAGTGCACATATCCTGATGGATTTTAGGATTTCTTGCTTTAGTGAAAGGAAGAATCTCATAAAGTACTTCAGATTATTGCTCAAGGAAGTATACCTACTTCCGTGATGACCTAGAAATTTGATCTTTTGTTTCTCCTATAAAAGATCACCTTGTATTTTCGAGGGTTTTTTTTTTCCCCTGTAGTTTTCTGCACCGTGTAAAGCCACATTAAAAGAAGAAAGAAAGAAAGAAAGAGAGAGAAAGAAAGAAAGAAAGAAAGCAAGCTTTAGTTTAGATTTCAAGTGCAAATGTCTCCACTAGTTCGGGGGAAGTGTTAGGACTGTTCAAGGAGATTATAAACCACCTCCGGGGTTGGGGTGAGGTGTGGTGAAGGAGGAGGGAGGCAGGGGGAGAGAGGAAGAGAGGGCTGAGCCTGGAGAGTGTAAAGAAGGCCGGGCAGTGACACGAGACACTACAGGGAGTGAGGACACGGCCAGTTTACCTCCAGTTCTGACCAATCCACACCAAGACACGATAGAGGGCCGTTGCGCTATCCTCTGGCCTTCGTTAAGAAACCTAAAGTGTACTTCTTCATTTAACTCGTGCCCTGTCTTCTGATATGCAAAGGACAGAGAAGGACTGAACGCTGTAGAATTTGCAAGTGCAGTGGATGAGACCTTCCGGTTTATTGGTTTGTAGCGAAAGACGTGATCCTGTTTTGGCAACCCTGCCTCAGTGAGAGCAGAGAAAGGCGCTTTTCAGTGGCCGGGAGGAGAGCCGGGCGCTGCCAACAGGGGCTCCCGGCACCCAAGGTTCTTGGATCCGAGGTCGAATGAACCCGTGAAGGGAGTCGAGGTCGGGAAGCTTTGGAAATGCTGTGGGTAGCTTGGGATTTAAGGAATGTGGATTTCCTTGGGTAACGATTGTTGTGCGCATATTTGAGCAAATCCTCCTTCCGGGCCATTGTTATAAAGGCGACGAGTAGAACACACTGAAAACCTGCAGGTGTATCATTGCCCAAAATAGAAGGGTTTCGCCATGAAACAAAAATAGGTGGAGTTACTGGCGTTGGATCTTTTTCTTTTCATTTATTCTCCTGATTTCGTATTTTAGGATGATTTGCTCACAGCTGTATACGTTGGATCTTTTTTTTCAGGCGGTACCGGGTCTGATATAGTCCCTTGATAATTATTTCAAATTGCCACTTCTGGTCCTTGGGAACACTCCCGTGTTCTAATACCAGCCGGGATAATTATGTAATTACCATGTGAGCATTATGCTACTTAGGGCCCAAAATGCCCCCAGAAGGGAATGCTACACAGCGGCCTCGGGAAATTTCTGTGAGAATGGTATCTTCCAAATGCGGGATAAATACAAGCTCAAGAGGGGCGCCTGGGTGGCTCAGTCGGTTAAGCGTACGACTTCAGCTCAGGTCACGATCTCGCGGTCCGCGAGTTCGAGCCCCGCGAGTTCGAGCCCCGCGAGTTCGAGCCCCGCGAGTTCGAGCCCCGCGTCGGGCTCTGTGCTGACGGCTCAGAGCCTGGAGCCTGCTTCCGATTCTGTGTCTCCCTCTCTCTCTGCCCCCCCGCCCCCCATTCATGCTGTGTCTCTCTCTCTCTGTCTCAAAAATAAATAAACGTTAAAAAAAATTTTAAATAAAAAAAAAATACAAGCTCAAGAATAAATAGCTGGGACTGAGAGGTAAATGATTTAATGTAAGTAAGGGTGTTGCAAGGTGCGAGCCACTTGACTTTAGTTCCTGCTGCAAATCATGTCTCTCTGCCCCTCCCCCGTTCATGCTGTGTCTCTCTCTGTCTCAAAAATAAATAAACGTTAAAAAAAATTTTAAATAAAAAAAAAAATACAAGCTCAAGAATAAATAGCTGGGACTGAGAGGTAAATGATTTAATGTAAGTAAGGGTGTTGCAAGGTGCGAGCCACTTGACTTTAGTTCCTGCTGCAAATCATGAGATACATTAGGAAAGCTTTTAAAAGGGAAACCTATTTTTTGAGATAAAATCTGCATCAAGTTACATCAGCCAAGCAGAGTCATTCAACTTTTATCTCCTTGAGACCAAAGGAAAAAAAAAAAAAAAAAAGAAATGCTTCCTATGATCTCTTCCCTTCCCATCACGTTTTTTCGTAACAGTCTATAGATACAACCAAAACTAGAGATTTTGACAAATGAAGCAGGATAGGAGGTTGATTGCTGCTTTTCTGAATTAAACTTAATGATACCCTGAAGGTACTTGGGTCTGTGAAGTCAACTTAATGTTGATATAACCTGACTCCATTATCACAGAATGAATCGTTGGCACAAGTCTGAAAATCAGTAGACACCCTTCCAAGGTGCATTTGAGAAATCAGGGAGGTGAAAGCTGAAGGCTTAACAATGGACAAAGGGCTTGGTGTCTGTCCTCCCGTGCTCCCCAGCGGATGGAGATGTTCATCAGAATTAGGGGGAATGATGTTCCTGGAGAAGCGATTGGCTATGCAGGAGAAGAAAAATAATTTTCCCTCTATCCTTCTAGGTTCTTGATGGAGACCTCGGGTAATAAAAGATAGATTAACAGGAGAAAAACAAGCAGGAGTTAAATAACATGTATGCCTGGGAGAGACCCAGGAAAACTGAGTAACTCATCGAAATGGCTCAAGCCACCGCCTTAAATACCACTTTCCGCTGAGGACAAAAGAAAGATGTTGGGGCGTTGGGGGGGGGGGTGCAGTTATGGGAGTTTGCCAGGAACAGCACAGTAAACAAGAGTAAGGTTCCTAGGCAGATTTAAGTTTTGCTTTCTCCGTTGATAAGGGTTTCTAGAGATTTAGTCATACTTCTCTTCCTGGTACAGAGCAGGAGACACGCTTAGAATGCAGATTTCTCTTAGAAATGTAAACGTCTCCTACAAAAGGTAACTTCTACTGGTGTCTAAGCTGCCACGGTACCTACTGTTTCTTAAAAATAATGAATTTAGGGGCGCCTGGGTGGCTCAGTCCATTAAGCATCAGACTTTAGCTCAGGTCATGATCTTGCGGTTAATGAGTTCGAGTCTCACAATTGGGCTCTCTGTTCTCAGCAAGAAACCTGCTTCACACCCTCTGTGTCCCTCTCTCTGCCCTTCCCCTGCTCTCTCTCTGTCACTCTCTCTCTCTGAAAAATAAATAAACATTAAAAAAAATAATAATGAGTTTAAATAATCCGTAGGCATATTTGGGAGCGGCAAATTGTGTCACCCGTCAGCTGGCTCGAGGCTAGGCTCCCAGTGACATAATGCCTCACCTGTCTGGCACAGGTACACCTACATCCTTTTAGGCTCCGTTTGGGAGTCTCTGTGCTTTGCTGGTAGGTTGTATAGAACACATTTGGGAAGGGCTGGCCGGAGGTGGAGAGGTGAGTGGAGGAGAAAACAAAGGGAAAGCAGAGAATAAGCAAAGGAGTCAAAGATTTAGAAAGAAAAGGTGCACCTGTCTGGCTCAGTAGGTTGATATCAGCTCAAGTCATGATCCCAGGGTCGTGGGATCAAGCCCCGAGTCAGGCTCTGTGCTGAGTGTAGAGCCTGCTTAAGATTCTCTCTCTCTTTCCCTCTCTCTCTCCCCCTCCCCAATCTGTGTACGTGAATGCTCTCAAACTAAAATTTTTTTAGAAAGAGAGATTAAGAAAGAAAGGGATCAGCACAAAAATATAAAATAGAAGGGGGAGGAAAGCTCTCAGAGAGGAACATGAAGGGAGGTGGATTCGTGATGGTCTCGGATGGCACACATTAGCATCCATGCTGCAAATCACACAAAATCAACTAATAATTATGCTCGTACTCAGAGTGAGCCTTCGGTCAGCATAGCTTGCTTTCCTATGATCTCTTCGGAAGTCAAATGCTAGAAACTCTTTTTAACTCCTAAGTGTCTCAGTGTCAAGAAAACACACAAAGAGATTCAAGGGAAAGAGAACTCAGCCGCTGAGCTGTACCCATCACAAGCTCTCATTCCAAACGTTGTCTGAGACCATTTGTTTCAGTCACAACTCAAAACGAATCGGAATCCGAACAATGGATTTTCACTGAAAAGGATTATAGTTAGTTGAAAGGATTTTAATGGACACCGTAGTAAATCTCAAGAGAGCTTCCAGGATAATGTTTGGGCATATATTTATGAGTATCACAAGTCAGGATTTGGAAGTAAGATGAGTTAGGAAGGCCTCCCCAACACAGACACACGCATGCAGAAAACTGTACACACTACAAAATTTCGGTACGGAAACTCACGAACAGACTGTAGAGAGTCATTTGCGTGCATGTGCATGGTTTATTCACGATCATCACAGCACCAGGAGAGGGTTGTGGGGTTTTTTATGGGCTCATTAGTGTAGGCGTGAAGTCTGGTTCTTGCATGCCTATGGATATTTATCAAAGGTCTAGACAAACTGAGAGCCAGAAAATCAAAACCTACACGCCGAGTTACATCGTTTCCCCAGACTGGAGTAAACATGATTTATGCATATAGTGCCGGCAAGAGCGCTTGGACACTAGAAAGAGATCACATTGTTTAGCAATGTATTGCCACATCAGGGGGGACCCCTTGGCTCTCCTGAAACGTCCAGTGCAGACGAAAACGTGAAAGTAATTAACAGGTCAAAAGAAAAAGTGGAAGCCCTTGAGAATCGAAAATCAAGCTTAGTAACATTTGCATGGAGATACATTTACTTGAAATCATTTCTGGGAGCCCCGGTGCTCTCTCTCCTTTTCCCTTCTTTTTGACTTATTTAAAGCAACTTTGGACGAAAATGAAATGACGATATCCTTCAGAACGCACAGAAGCATGGACTGAGCTTTGGGAAATAGTCACAGCTGGGAAGAGAATGTGTGATCGTTAATCTAGTTGAATGACTTGGTGTTCATTCATCAGCCCCAAAATGCTGCTCTCCAGTCTACGATACTCATACTTACTACTAGGTATATAGTACCTAACAGATAACAGGAACTCAAGGAGTATTTCCACTCATCGCATTGATCAAATCTTGGTTGACCATCTCCTAGGTATTAGGCCCTGGACTAAACTACGAATAAGATAATCAACATCTCTGTCTTCACGGGCAAGTAGCTTACATTCTTGTATCTTGTGAATGAATGAAGAAACGTTTCTTGGCACGAAAGAAGGGAGGTCTCTGCAAACAGTACGCTGCCTGTAGAACTCATCTGAGATGAGAAAGCAAAGGCAAATAACAAGAGTCCTCAGAGCTCTCGAATATGATTCTTGAAAAATGAGAGTAAAACAAATAGGCAGGAGATTGGGGCTCTTGGTCTGTCTTGCAGATTATTTTAAAATGTTTGGGCCCAGTATTGTAGGCCCAATAAATCTAAATGGTTTTCTTCTTTTCTTTTTTATACTTTGATCATCAAGAAGGAAGGAAAGAGGGGCGCCCGCATGGCTCGGTCGTGTATGTGTCTGACTCTTGATTTTGGCTTAGGTCATCATCTTACGGTTCGTGGGATCAAGCCCATGTCAGGCTCCGCACTGACAGCGTGGAGCTTGCTTGGGATTCTCTCTCTCCCTCTCTCTCTCTCTCTCTCTCTGCCCCTCCCCCGTTCGTGCACGCTCTCTCTCTCTCAAACAAACTTTTGAAAAAAAGAAGAAGGAGGGAAAAAAAGAAGGAAGGGGGGGATCTTTCCAAAAATCGTACTGGAAATCTCACGATAGAGAACTCTTCATGCAAAATGGAGTTGTTAGGGTGACAATTCTCGAATAATCTGTACATTAATTCATTCAACTAATAATTAGAGTACCTGCTATATGCCGGGTACTGTGCTAGCCACCGGGGATATAGTAGGAACAGAAAGATGTGTCCCTGTCCTCACAGAGCATATGAAAAAAAAAAGACCTTTTTTTAAATTTTCTCCGACATGATTTTACTGAGGAATACTGCAAATTAGATTATGAGTACTTAAGGAGCAGATGGCAGTTTTTTGCCCATCTGGGATACTTCTAATGAATAGACTCTTGTGTATCAATAGGTAAGGATTCTTCCAGTTCTAAGCTTTCCTGATCTATTATCTAATAGTAGATACAGGATCTTCCCGGAAGACGTTACGCTTGTGTTTCTTTTCATAAAAGGAAACAGAGGTATTGCCTATTAATTCAGAAGAAATTGGGTTCTTTCTATCTCCTTAAATAATTCTAATTAAATTCCTCTGGCTCTAGGTCCTGCCTTGCTCACCTTCTAATGTCACCCCTACCCCTTGTATTCTCACTTGCCATTCCTTCCTTTAGTGACGGAGACAAATTGTTCTTCTTCACCTGGCTCTACGTGACCTCTCCAGCAAAACTCTCACTGTTAGGTCCAATGCATCCTGTTCCAGAGGAATTCCTACCGCCGTATACGGTTCCTTCCCTTTGGAATTGCCACAGTCCCATCAGCAATATCCTCACTCTCCTAGCCTTCCACCCTGGAAATACACACGTTCTGTTTGCCTCTTCAGAAATTAAGCTCCAACTCCAAAAATTAACCAGTTCTTCCTTCTTTCCGAATACCTCCTTATCTGCCTTCCCTCCCATTCAGGGCCACACGGTCTTCATTCCAACGCATGTCACCCCACACCTAGGTGATTGCAACCTGCCCAAACCTGAGCTGCTTTCTCAAATCATGAGTCAGTGCACAGAAATCTTCCCTGGTTCCCTTGGCCTTGCCGGGAAAATCCTGAGCCGCCGAGTCTGGAGAGCCTTGGTTTGCATCTCTGCTTCCAAGATAGGTAGCTCACTGTACCTTACCGCCCTCTCCAACAGCTGTGTTCTGCCCCAGGCCTTTCCTCGGCTAATCCCTCCTCCTCACCTCCAAGCCTTTATGCTTCCAAAGATCAGAGACTATAGCATTTTCTCCTTGTGTGTCTCCTTCAGTATTAGCAAATACTTGTCACATGATCAGGGAATTCACCGAGTAAAGAATGAATTGTGTGTCGCCAGGGTGGCTCATTCAGATCAGTGTCCGACTCTTGGTTTCTGCTCAGATCGTGATCTCATGAGTCACGGGTTCAAGCCCCACGTCGGGCTCTGCGCTGACAGCGTGGAGCCTCCTTGGGAATCTCTCTCTCTCCCTCTGTCTCTGTCCCTTCCCTGCTCACTCTTTCTGTCTCTGTCTCTCTCTCTCTCTCTCTTAAAATCAATAAATATTTAAAAAAATGAATTGGGCCAGAACGCAGGATTGTAGTGTATAATTTGTGGTGTTTGCTTCCTAGCCTGTATATAGTACTTGATATAGCTTAAAAACATGGCCAGTTAGAAAGGTCTCATGCATGGAGGTTATTGTTGCAAAAGTTTATCAACTTTCATTTCCTTGCCTAATTGCTCACAGAATAAAGTGCCTTTGTTCTTAGGTAGCTACAGTGTGCCTTCAAGTTTTTTCTCTGTCTTAAACTGATGTCTTTGTATATTCAATTGTGCATTCAATCCATGCAATACCTTTCTCCAAGGATAATTTGTGAAAAGAAATATTTTACGCTTAATTCTTTAGTTATTTTAAGACTGTTTCCTGAAGTGTTCATTTCATTACGTGACACATTTTTAATTTCAGTCTCTCTCATGCATTTTCTTAACTTTGAGTTATAGGGAAGGGAATTCACTTCTGTCTCCCTTTAATTTCTTGACAATATCGGGTATACCCTGGAAATTACCTGTGGAGTTCACCTTATAGAGGAAGAAAGCAACCTTCGAGATGAGGGGCCTCTAAGGGACTCAGATGCTGCCTCCCCCTGGTCGCTATGAATCTGCTAACATTACCACCAGGGGACAGGGTCTGTGACACGGTCATGCTCCTTTACCACATGTTCCCCATGGGATTTCTTTCTCGGGACGTGAAAAGATCGCTGGTCACTGTCCACTCCCATGTGGCCTCCTCATCCACTCTTCCCCACCCCCGAACTTTCACAGTCATCTCTTGGTTACTTTGTTCATGAGATGACCCGTTCTGCATTTAGAAATAATGATGTCCTTCTAAACATGCCTTTGTGCGTGTTCTCCGTAATCTTATGGCATCACATTCTTCATGACCAGGAACTGACCTTGCTTTGGGTCATAAAAGATACCAGTGACTAAACTTTCATAGATATGGACACTAGATCTCTTCTGCAGTCGGTAAATTGAAAGGCCAGCTGCATATCGAATATGTCTAAAATGCTTTTCGTTTGACTTTGATCTCTAAAATAGCAGTTAAAGAGCAAGAGTCAGACTGAATGAGTTTGAATCTTGGCTCTGCCAATTTACTAACTATTTAAACGTAGGCAAGTTGTGTTGTTGTTGTTTTTTAACCTCTCGTGCTTCAGCTTCTACATCATTCCAGCAGGAAGATATATTACTTCTTTTTTTAATGTTTATTTTTGAGCGAGAGAGAGAGGGAGAGAGGGAGCGCAGAGGAGGGGCAGAGAAAGAGGGAGGCAAAGAATCCCACGTAGGCTCTGCACTGTCAGCCCAGAGCCCGACGCAGGGCTCGAATCCATGAACCGTGAGATCGTGACCTGAGCCGAAGTCGAGAGTTGGACACCTAACCGACCGAGCTCCCCAGGCGCCCCCAGATAATATTACTTCCACCGAGTTACTGTGAAAATTAAGTAAGTTAATTCCTCTTGTCATGAACAGAATGCTTAATAAATATCAGCCATTTCTGTGATGTATGTATTGCCTTGCCCACGATAACCTATCCTTTCCATGTACCAATCCTAACAGCAACGATAACAATAGCTGTTAACATTTATTGAGCAATCACCATGTGGAAGAAACGAGGCCCACCGTTGCCCGTGTCTTAGCTACTTCCCACGAAAAGTTCTGCGAGGTGGGTCATGTTGTCCCATTTTACCCACAAGGAAAGTTAACGGTGGAATAACATACCCAGGGACGTGCAGCTTGCAGGCGGTGTTAGTTCACGTTCCTGTTTCTTCTCCCATATCTGTCTTTCTGGGCGTCTCTCTGTCACACGTACACATTGGTTTGGTCAACTAGTCATTAAGCACTTGTGACCCACTTACCGTGTGCAGGGTTCAGTGCGCCCTGCGGGAGGGTGGGGAGGGGAGGCGGGACAAGCAAGGGATGGTCCCGGCTATCGGGGATTTCACGTGGCATCGCAGGAGATGAGTCCTGTCCCTGCAACTACAACGGACAGTATGACAGAAATGCTCCAAGGAGAGACTGTGAGCCTCGAGGATGCCGAGGAAGCGATCCCTTCCAACCCCGGGGGATTGGAAAATAGACATAGAAACATAGAAAAGACTGGAACTGGGAGCGAAGGGGGAGAAGAACGCTGCAGAGAGGAGCAGCAACCAAAACAAGTCACGCGGGTGTTAAATTGGATGGAACATTGCAGGACAGGCCAGCTGAGCGTGGCGGACGGTGCGGGGCCGTAGGGCCGGGAAGGGAGGTTTGAGATGCGCCTCACGCTTGTGCGTGCGTCACGGTGAAGCACATCCTGCGCGTTTGGGAACCTCCACATGCTTTTCCAAATATTTGTTCCAAGCAAAGATGTGCAAGGCTAGGAGAAAGTGAAAACAGAAGGTTGTTCTGAATCTATGTTAGGCCCTTGACTGATATTGCGAGATGGGCCAGCTTTAGACCAGACTCCCTTAGCCACTTTTCTGATCTTGTCTAATATCTGTTTTATCCCTTGGGCATTAGCTACACCATAGGAGTGAACCCACTGGAGCTTTGCTGGCTCTGGGCAAGAGCTGACCAACCCCTTGTCGACCACGGGCTGTTCAGAACCAAATTAAGATCCAGATTTGTGAAGCTCGCGTGCCTGGGGCCACCCCTGATGCCTGGTCCACAGAATGCCAGATGACAAAAGCAAAGCATTTCACCCGTCACATTCTTCCTTCCCCGCCCCCCCCCCCCCCAGAATGGAATTCACTAAGCCATCAGGACACCATCAGTATATTCTAGAAAAACCTGATAGGAAAAAAAACACAAAAGAATGGAAATGTTTATCTCCTGCCACCTGAAGATCTACTTCGCAGTAATTTTCAAGTCTACTAAAAACTGAAATCTGAAAATGTCTTTGATCTCCTTATCTCCTCTGTAATTACGCTATATTTAAGCCTTGCCTCTACTTTGATGCTTAAGTGTTAATCAGCTGTTGGTTACTCGTTAATTCTCAATGATCCATTAACTACCAATAGGATTCCCAAAAACATTAGTCAAAAACAATAGACTAAGACAAAATAAATGCCATTCCTGGGGTCCTTCACTTATCTAGTATACGGGGAAATGACAACCTCCCTAACCTTTGCACGAAAGATTTAGAGGTGGCATTTTTGACGCTCGTTGGAGCAGTAGTTCGTTTGTGTCTGCCAATGAGCAGAGTGTGAAAAAAATCTCATTTTCACGTTACCAAGAAAGCACATCTTTTCTTCGTTCGGCCCTGGTTTGATGAAAAGGGCTCTCGGAGGCCGTACGGTAAAACCGGGGCTCTGGGGGGCGCCTGGGCGGCTCAGTCGGTTCAGCGTCCCACTCCTGATTTCGGCTCAGGTCATGATCTCACGGTTGTGAGATCAAGCCCCGCTCTGACTGCGTGGAGGCTGCTTGGGATCCTCTCTCTCCCTCTCTCTGCCCCTCCCCGCCTCGTGCACACGCGCGCGCTCTCTCTGAAAATAAACAAACGTTTAAAAATCTATTTTAAAAATGGGGTTATGCATTGCTGCTTTAGTGGCCCAGCTTTCGAGGCTCAAAAGATCTGACCAAAGAGGACACATCGTTTTCATTGCTCCTCATTATATCTGATGAGAGGACATCATTTCTCTCCTCTTCCCCCCAGGTGGCCGTTGAGGACCGCATCAGGCAGCTGCACGAAGCCCACCGGGACTTTGGCCCCGCGTCCCAGCACTTCCTTTCCAGTAAGTCGCTGTCACCTTTCATCGTGTAATGTCTTCCTTGCGTCTTGGTAGCAAAGAATGAAGAGCTGAATTACCATCGTCTCTGCCAAGCGCACTGGAGGCATAAATCATCCTGAAATACACCTCGGTGGGAAAATTCAGAGGGTTAGGAGAGGAGGACCGATTAGATCATTTTGCCCAGGCTTCAGCTAACGCATAATTGTTTCCTGCAGTGTGTGCTCAAGTGCTAAGTTTGGTAATATTTTTGAGTCTTTAGTTCTCCTTATAGCAGTTCACTTCATAGCCTGGTAATTACGATGCTATATAATTACGATAGGATAATTCAATATGTGTTACTAGGAATCTATAATTCTTTAGCTCTACATAATTCATTAAATACTTCCTGCCTCAAAGTCAGAAGCGCTGCCTATCACGTTTCCTTTCCCTAACCAGTCTTACTGCTCATTTATCCTTGACCGCTATTCATTCTTCTTATTTTAGTTTTCCTATTTTGTATCCATTGTGTCTGTATCATTAATCATACTATTCATATGTAGTATTGATAAATATTGTACGTTTTACAACATACTAAGAGGAACAGCCTTAGTTAACTGAGGGTTTAATATTGGAACATCCTATTAATATAACTTTACCTATTACGTTGCCAACCTCCCGTTTTCCTCTGATTCACGTTATTAATTTCTCCCACTCTTTCTTTGATTACAAAAATGTGTGTTTTGAGGGTTTTTTTTTTCTATTTCAAAACCCGTATTTCTACCACATGGAGTTAAGATCTGTTAACACTTTGACATATTTCTTGTTCATACATGAGGATGTATGAGGGCTTAATCATCACTTTAAGGCAATTACTTTCTGCCTGGCAATGTTACGAATATGAACTAATTTAATCCTCGTGCCAGCCCGTAAGGTAGATGCCATGATTCCACCCATTTTAAAGATGGGGAAGTTGAGGCACACAGTCCCACCGAGACTGACAGAGCCAGGATTCAAAAGCCAGTGGGCTCCAGAGTCTGATGAATCACCATACTGGACTGTCATTTACTTAATTTATGTATTTTATAGACAGGAAGTAATTCTGTGTGACCTCCCTTCATCTTGTGTTGCCTTCTTTTATTGCCACGTTCTGGTCCTTTCCTTTCCTTTCCGTTTCATTTTCCATAGCTTCGGAAAAAGATCTTTGCTCACGTTTTCAAGTATGTGAGCGGATGCTTCCGTGTGTCTCCAGTTGGCCGTTGTCTTTTTGAACAAAAGTTCCTAGAAGGTGGTGGTCCTGTCTTTTTGTTACACACTGATAATGTATTAACAAGCTGTCTTACCTTCCTGACTGGGTCTGACCTTACCCTGTGCACACGGTCATTATTTGGACAGTATCGCACATGCTTAGGAAGGGCCCGAAGAAGCAGGGGCAAGTTAAAGGAGTTTACGCAATCAAGTGGAACGGTGGCTTGTAGGCATGCCTAGCATAATTACCAAGCCTACAGACTTTGTCTTCTGTACTCTTCCAAATCACTGGCCTGCTTAAGTCGCCTTGGTGACTGCCACTCTCTTCGATTTCATTGAGATTAAATGCAGTAACATATTTGTAGATGACTCATAAGCCATAAACGAAAATATTACTATTATGAATATTCATTACTCCTCAAACACCATGTGCATTGATTCACCCTGTCTTCTCTCTCTGCCTGCCCCACCCAAATTCCCGTGTCTTCCCCATTAAAACCTCTTCTCAGAAAATGATATGTTATTTAACCCAGGTGATAGGTAGAGTTTAATGTGTACTTCTCCCGGGTTATTTGCATTTTAATAGGGTGAAAAGCCATTAGCCTGAGGAATGAGTCTCTGTTGGTAGAACGCCATCCATAATCTCTGAGCTGTGAGGGGAGAACTGGGAGGGGCCAGGTGGAACATTCGAGCACCTTTTAAACAATATCACACCAGTGCCCACGTCCACAAAGGTCAGGCTGGTGGCCACAGACGCTCATAAAGACACCCATCTCCCTGCCTCAGTGGAGCGAGCCCCGCAAGCCACCAATTTCTTACTCGTGTGGAATGTCAGTATATGCTTAGAAGCTCTGCCTAGGGATAGCAAACATTAGCACTTCGGTTTAAGGGATATTTGAGAAATAGGACGGTGGGACTAAAGACTCAATGAAGACTGTTTCTTTGTGTCGTCCTCTTTCATTTTTATTTTATTTTATTTCTTGGACTCCTGACCCTGAGATCAAGACCTGAAGTGAGATCAAGAGTTGGACACTTAATGGACCGAGCCACCCAGGCGCGCCCCTGTCCATTTTTTTTTTTTTAAGTTATAGAGGTAATATATGCCCCCTCTAGGAAATTTTGGAAAGCAGAGAGTACAAACAGGAAAAAAAAAATTACCCTTCATCTCACCCCTTGGAGATAACCACTATAAAAAGTGTGCTTTCTATACTTTAGATACTTTTCTTTTTTTTTCTTTTTTTTTTTTCACATTTATTTATTTTTGAGCCAGAGAGAGAGCATGAACAGGGGAGGGTCAGAGAAAGAGGGAGACACAGAATCGGAAACAGGCTCCAGGCTCTGAGCTGTCAGCACAGAGCCCGACACGGGGCTCGAACCCACGGACCGCGAGATCGTGACCTGAGCCGAAGTCGGCCGCTTAACCGACTGAGCCACCCAGGCGCCCCGTAGATACTTTTCTTTTTAAACCAAACAGGGATAAAAACACATGAACATTTTGTGACCTGCTTTAATATATATAAATATATATATTATATACTATATATATAAAGTATTATGTATATATGTATATATATAGTATTATATGTATAGTATATAGTATTATATATATAGTATATAGTATTATATATGTATATATATAGTATTATATGTATAGTATATAGTATTATATATATAGTATATAGTATTTTATATATGTATATATATAATATATACTATAATAAAAATATTTATGTGTGCTTAAATATTCCTCTACAGAATAATTTTTTAAATGTCTGGGCAGTATTCTCTACCAGATTTACCAAGACAATTCTTAATTACTCATCAGGAAAGTTATTTCAGATTTTTCACTATGCTATCCAACACTGTGAGTAACATCCTTTATACACCTTTGGAAATATCTCCTATTCTTTCTACAAGATAAATTCCTAAAAACAGAACTGCTCTGTAAAAGGATGTTTACATCGGTAAGGCTTTTGATATGTGCTGCCACACTGACCTCTAGAAATCTGCTCGAGAAATTGGGTGCCCCGTCAAAACCGTATCTGAGGCAGGGCCCTCACCCAAGTCACTTATTTGCTGTTAAATTGTGTTCACTGAAAGCACAACCATTTTTCGCCTAAAACAAATAAAAATATGTTTGAAAAAAAAATACCACTAAGGTCATAGTAAATGAATTTGACTTGGTAGATGTCTAACTGGCTTCCAAGTTACTAGGAATAATAATAATACTAAGTCTTTGAGACTTAGAAATTACAAAGAGAAGTGAAGATGAGCCGCTCATTGTGCCCGCAAACATGCTCGCCATCTCTGTCTCTCTTTTTTTTTTTTTTTTTTTTTTTAATTTTTTTTTTTTCAACATTTTTTATTTTTATTTTTGGGACAGAGAGAGACAGAGCATGAACGGGGGAGGGGCAGAGAGAGAGGGAGACACAGAATCGGAAACAGGCTCCAGGCTCTGAGCCATCAGCCCAGAGCCTGACGCGGGGCTCGAACTCACGGACAGCGAGATCGTGACCTGGCTGAAGTCGGACGCTTAACCGACTGCGCCACCCAGGCGCCCCCATCTCTGTCTCTCTTATTCTCCCTGTCCATTTCTTTCCTCCCTTCATCTGTCTCTCCCTCTCTCTCTCTCTCTCTCTCTCACACACACACACACACACACACACACACACGCATTCCCCTTTGAAAATTACATTACCAGCTGTCTTTTTTTTTTTTTTTTTTTATCAGTAGAGAGAGGCAGAAACACTGAATACTTTTCTTTAGTCTTTTACTAAAGAAAAGTATTCAGTGTTTCTTCTTGGTACCCCAATCTCTACTTGTTAAAGAAGTTGTTTCTTTTATCTTAGATCTGAGAGAAATGAGAAGAGAAAAACATTGTAAATTCTGACCCTTATCCATTGCTAGACACTAGCTTGCCTTTAATTCCAGCTTTAATATTCTACCACTTTTTTAAAAAAAGATCTTAGGTAATCTCTACACCTGATGTGGGGCTCGAACTCATGACCCCAAGATCACGAGTTGCATGTTCCACCAACTGAGCCAGCCAGGAGCCCCAATATTCTACCACTTTTAATTGACTTTGGCAACTTAAACCAAGAAAAGGGAGAAGTTCTACTACCTTGATTTTTAAAAATCATATAAATTTATACATGTAATTTATTAAATTTGTATAGAATTTTTAATCACACTGTTGGCATTGATACATATATTAGTGCCCATGTCTTCATATGTCAATATCAAGAAAGTACTCTAGTATTTATTGACATAGTACTCTGAAAATTGTCCATCCTTTATCTTCAAGAATTTAAAACCTTAAAAAAAAAAAAAAGAACTTAAGCTCTTTTTTCGCGTCAATTTTCTCAGTTCTCTGAGCTTCTATTCTAAATTTTACATAACCAAGGATAACTATATATTTGAATAAAGGTAGAAATTTTTCTGTAACAGTGAAAAGAACTCAGAGTTGCCTTACGATTTTACCCGTTCTACGAAATCTTACCATTTGCAACCACACGGATGGAGCTAGAGAGTATTATGCTAAGAGAAATAAGTCAGTCGGAGAAAGACACGTACCATATGATTTCACCCAGATGTGGAGTTTAAGAAACAAAACAAACAAGCGAAGGGGAAAAAAGAGAGAGATACGAATCAAGAAACAGACTCTTAACTATAGAGAACAAACATGGTTACCAGAGGGGAGGTTGGGGGGGGGGGGGTGCGGAGAAGGGGGCGCTGGGTTACATAGGTGATGAGGCTTAAGGAGGGCACTTGGGATGAGGAGAGATGTATGGAAGTGTTAAATCCCTATATTGTACACCTGAAACTAATATTAAGCTGTATGTTAACTAACTGGGATTTTAAAACTTAAACAAAATATTTTACCAGTCGTAGAATTCCCCAGAGTAGCATTTTCCAAGCCACGTTCCTCAGAACGTTAATGTTCTGTATGATGTTAGTAACTCTTCCTTGAAAAAAGAGTTTTGTGGTCAATAAGATTGGAAAAACTAGCTTATAAAGATGAGAAAGTTTCTTTTTTGTTGGAATTGTTGCAGCCTTTAATATACATCGAAACGCTAAGAGGAGGAAAAAGTCAGTAGCTCTTCTCCCTACTTACGTGACTATGGAAGCCTTTTTCAGGCATACCAATTAATTTCTCACTAAACATGTCATGGAACATAGTATAGGAATCTTTGCCCTAAAGTGGTATTCGCCAAATGGTTTAATAATGAGAACTTTCTGCTGAAGGTAGTAAGAACACGGTCCAATTAAAAAGAAAATGAGTTATTTATAAGGCAAAAGGGTCAACTTTCTCTTTCCTGAGGTTTCTGGCTCCCGCCCCCACCCCAGGAGTCCCATATGCTGTAGAATTTCCTAACTGGAAAGAGGCTAAGGGAGACTCTATCTGAGTTGTTTTCTTAGTACTCATTAGTGAATGTTGAAATCAGTTTAATGACTTGCAACCAACAATTTTTTAATGGAATGGAAGAGATTGGAAAATATCAGAGTACATTGCCCAAGCAAGGTTAAGTATTGTTTCGACACTTCGGTTTCGGTTAAGGGTGGGGGTACGCGAGTGCACGCGTGCATACGTGTGTGCTACAACAAAATGTAAAATACTTTCCTTCTGTGGGTTGCAGTCAAAAGAAGTGTAAAAGACACTGAAAGACGCCACCCCTACCCTTCTTTTTACCCATGACAGAATAGGTGCAGAAAGGTGAAATGACATTACCAAGGTCACACGTGCGGTTATAATCGATGTGGGACTGGACCCCCGGTTTCTGGACTTACAAGCCACATCTCACACTGCCTTAACCATTTACAACACTCAGGCCAGCGCTTGCCTGGTTTTAATGATACCGCCACAGATTTCTCTCTTCTGTTTCTCTTGGTCTGGGCCGCACTAGGTTGATTTGCAGAGCCTGAATTTTTCTCCGGATGCCTCGGGGCCAGGTGTTGTCTCCCTCGGGATGTGGGTTAAGACTCTGGCATTAAGCTGACTAGGTTCCAGTGCTGGTCAGATACTCAGTCTCTTTATCCTCATCTGTAAAATGGGGATAATAGTAACGTTTCGTCACATGTAAGACACGGTCCCTCCCACCAAGTTATAAAAGCCCTGAAATCAGAGTGCGTCTAACGTCCAGTGAAGTTTTGAATTCAGTGAAGTACGGTAATATTATCTTACAGGGTTATAGTGAGGATCAAATCGTATATATATATATATATATATATATATATATACACGATTATATATAAATATATATATATACACGTGTATAAATAAATATATATATACACGTGTATATATATATATATAAATAAATATATACACGTGTATATATATATAAATATATACATATACATATCAAATCGTATATAGACATATATATAAATATACATATATATATTTATATATATTATATATATGTATGTATATTTATATATATTTATATATTTATTTATATATATTTATATATATATATATATATATATATATATATATATCCACTGCAGATGGGCTTTGCCTCCTTGGAGCTGCAGGCAGAGGACATGGGCTTAGGTGATCAGGGACACCTGCAATATATATATATATATTTATATATATATACTTATATATATATATATATTTATATATATATTTATATATATATTTATATATATATTTATATATGTTTATTTACATATATTTATATATTTATTTATATATATTTATATATATATTGATATATACATATCAAATCGTATATATACGTATATATATAAATATACATATATATATTATTTATTTATATATAAATCACATATATGTATATATATACATAAATCGTATATATATGTGTATATATACGTAAATTGTATATATATGTGTATATATACGTAAATTGTATATATATGTAAATTTATATATATATAAATCATATATATATGTAAAATATATAGAGTAGCACGTAGCACATAGTGATGTATAAGTGATTGGTATTAGCGTTAGCTTTAGCATTAGCATAGTGTCTTTGTGACTGTCAATTTAACGGTATAACTTCTCATCTGCCTGTTAGAGTCCAACTAGACATGAAAGTGTCATTCATTGTCCTGTTTTTAATTGTGTGTAACTAGTTTCTCTCCTTCCTGAAGGTATTTTTCATGGATCTAAGGGCAGTGTTTTCTGTATTATAAGAGCTCAATAGTCATTTGTGTAACTCATGAATGGATGAATAATCAACGAGTAGACCCTAATCTCTGCAAGGACAGGATGGTTTTATATTCTCCAGCACCTAACATGGTATCTGTACTTGGTAGATGTTCAATAAAATCATTTACAGAGTGAATTATGTTTTATACCCAAAAGAAGACGAGGTAAATTTGCTCCTGACACTGCTCATACACAGTGGCATGAGATTTAGCATAGCGACTGTCACATAGTAGACCCTCAATAAATAATGTGACCTTTCATGTTGCCTCTGAGCAACGACTAATAGCATTGAGAACTTGACATGGTCCTTTTTATAAAAGTCTCCTGTGCCCTGTAATATATTACGAGATAAAGCGCACTTCTAAATTACGGCATGATCGTAGCTATATTAGAAAATAAAATAGAAACAACAGAAGAGGATACATAAAGACAAGACTGAAAAGAAAATACATCAAAATGCAAAGAGCTATTGTGTTTTTCTTTCTTTTTACCTTTGCAGATGTTTTTATAATAAGCATGTATTACTTTGCTAACGGAAAAAAAAAAAAACAATAATGGTAAAGATTTTTATTCTCTAGCTTTTAACCCACTGACCTCTCGCAGTATTAAACTCTCTTGATGGCTATGGAACTCCGTAAGACGGATTTCCTTTTTACTATTTGTTCTGAATTTAAACACTGTGTGCTTCATTGAGTGATCTTCTTGTTCTCAGATGATGAGGCACTGTAAAAACAAAGAATTGATCACTTATTTCTTCTAGGCTTCATCATCTGAAGTTTCTTAATCAAATCCCTGGTCAACTCTTATCTCGTTAAAGCACCCCAAGCCGTTACCGTTTCCCCTTGCTGCGTAGGACTGAGAAGTTTGTTTCCATCCTGACAGGTGCCAAACTTTCATCCCTGTACCCGCCCCCTCCCCCCACCATCCCACTGCCCGCCTTGTCCTAGTCACACGCTTCATAAAGAAGGTGGGGGGAAATGCGTTAAGCACATCTAATAATTGCTGATATTTCACTCAACACTGCTACCGTTGTCCTCCGGGGATGGATGAATTTGAAATACGAGTGGGCCAATAATTTAAAGCTACAGATAGGCTTAAAGAAGCCATCATGATAAAAGTCAGGAAGAAGCGGGCAGCCTGAGTATGAGACGATTTTCAGCCCAAAGCTCCCTATCAGGGAAAAATCTCAGGGCCAAATACTTTGGGCCAATTTCTTCAGTCATCACATGCTGTCGCGAGTGTTGGGAGTTCGGGACAGATGCCTTCTAACTTAGCAGTGATGCTGGTGACACCTCCATGAGTTCAAAGGTAGCCTTTCGGATGTCCACGAAAAGCACAGTGATGATGATTAAGCTCTTTTCCTCAAAATCTTTTTCTCTGGGCCCTGAAGGGGGCACCAGCAGCCTCAACTCCTCCCAGACTTGATGATGCTACCCATGCAAAATGTGACTGTGGAGTTCAATGGCTTCATCTCCCCCCGGCGCTCCCCCACGTACCCGGGAGTTAGTCTGGTGGCAGGGCAGAGATGAAGCAAATATTTGTCTTCTTTCTTATTCTGTCTTCCTCATCACAACGGACGTCTCTGGGCCTCATGGGGACCTAGGGCACCGGGACCAGCCCCACAGTCCTAAATCAGTTTCGTGACACATGGGCACTATTTCAGTGGAATGCAGGCTCTGAAAGGTATATTTTTACACTCCCTGGAAAATGAAGGCGTTTGTGAGTTTGGCCTAGGGTACCGTTTTGTCATCTGTCCCCAAATACAAAGCTTTGCAACACAGAAATGGTGGAATCCCATCCCTGTGGGCAAAAATCATTACTTTCATTTTTCCATTTGGATGTTTTCCATTTTCAGAGCGCACCCAGCATGGGATTACAAAATACTTGGTGGCGAGAACTTTGAGGTGAGGACAGAGGCATTTTGTTCTTTTGTGGACTGGCATAAACTGCACCTGCTTTAAAACCCATTCTCTTGAATTTTTCAGTATACTTTCAGATCTCAGCAAGAGCGACCCTCTTGATTGCAGTCCACTGCAGAGGGGCTTTGCCTCCTTGGAGCTGCAGGCAGAGGACATGGGCTTAGGTGATCGGGGGACACCTGCAAACATTAGGAAGGACAGGGAATGGCAGTCACCACGAACAGTGTTTGCGTCTCTCTCCGTGCGCTTTGCCGCTGTGGACTCCACACGACCACGGCATCGTGGCTTCTCTCTCCTCTCTGCCCTGTCCTTACTCACGGTTTCTCCGGCCTTATGACTTCGGTTTTCTTCTTTAAGTCGTCTCCCTTTTCGTTTAACTCCCCACCTTCCCACCCTCTTAACTTTTCTATATATGTTACAATCAAACTCGCCAAGAAAGAGAGTCTGATTTGGTCAGGTGTTTACTGTCTATTTATATCGAAACCAGGCTTTCTTGACCTGGGCACTCCGGACAACTCCTCGTTGTGGGGACTGGGCTGTACATGGTAGGGTGTTTGCAACATCCCTGCCCTCTCCCCGCTACGCAACAGTAGTACCCACTCTCTCGGTTGTGACCACCAAAAATGCCTCCGGATGTTGTCGCATGCCCTCCGAAAGGCAAAGTTGTCCCTTCCACTCCCGTATCCCTAACTCCTGGACAGTGTGTGGCCATAGCAGTTGAGTCACAAGGGACACCAAGTAGAATGGCCTCCGACTGAGGAATCACTTGAAACTACTTTTCTAAACTCCCACGTCTGACGCAACAAGGAGGAGTGTCCTCAGCAGACGACCTTCAGCCGTCTGTCCTTTTGGGAATTGCTTCAGTTGTCTCCCCCACGGTCACACCCCTTCCACGGGCAGGTCCTGACGGATGCAGGAGTGTAACGACCTGGCCGTTTGGGCCCAACTCGGGAGAACTCTAGCGTTCTACTTCAGGAACTCCAGTGAAGTTAATGGAGACTCACTGGGCCTGAATCCTAGCTTGCCTTTTCCCAGTTGCCATTCGTGGTTCCTTTCTTCTCCCTTCCTCAGGCGTTGAGCTCAAGGGCACAGCATACTAAATATCCCGCTCTCTAAACTTTGTCTTAGAGGCTGTTTCCTAGGGAACCCCATCTGTTAGGGGACAACGTGACTGACAGGAATTTCAAAGTATATGAGGAAAAGGCATTATGATAGGCTCATTCTGGCCACTGGGTGATTTGATTTATTCTTACCTTTCCTTATGAGGTTGATGATTTTGCCCAGTGTATGTAGTGATGATCATTATTTCAGATGCCCGACCTCATGACCTCCATTAATGGGTAAGGACTTCAAGAACAGCATAAGATTACATCAGCCTCTTGCCTTACACCTGAAGTTCGGCAGCATGCATACCAATGACAGACAAGAGTTAGAATGAAGGATAGTCGATAAAATAGATCATAAAAGGAAATGGGTTGGAGTGTGAGTGCCAGAAGGGTAAAGGGCAGGAGTTCCTTTTTTTTTTTTTTTAACATCAGGCATCCAACATCTTGCAGAGAAGTGCAGGATATGGCTTGATTGAATGAATAACTGGGCACGCTAAAGATTATTCCCTCTCTCATACAATAGGAAAGAACTGAGTCTAGAGCCTGGTCTAATGTCCTGAAGAAATGAGGAGCTTCGCTTTATTTTCAGCCAGCTGAGAATTGATTCATTGTGTCATTCACCTAGTCTCTTCAATGACTAGTATAGGTCAAACTCTGTTCTCGATACTGGGGAAACAGTAGTAGATAAAAGAAAAACTCTCTCTCACGGACGTTACACTTGAATAGGAGAAAGCAGTCAGGTCATGAGAAGTTTAATTAAGAAGAATAAGGGGCGCGTGGGTGGCTCAGTCCATTGAGCGTCCAAATTTGATTTCGACTCAGGTCGCGATCTCACAGTTTGTGGGTTCGAGTGTGGTGGTCATGGGGGTGGCATTTGGATGGAGAAGCGAGGAAACAAACCAGGCACATACTGGGGTGGGGAGGGAGACAAAACAGGGTTCCAGGCAGCGGAAACCATAAATGTGAAGACGCTGACGTGAGAGCAAGCGTGGTGGGGTTTCAGGAACAACAAGGAGTGTAGTAAGACTGAAGCTGAGGAAGCAAGGTGGTGAATCATAAGGTGGTCCTTGAGCGACCAAGATCCAGGCCAGTTAGGGTCTTGGCAACTATGGTTAAAAACCTTTGAAATTTCTTTTTGAGAAGGGAAGACTCAGGAGGGTTCTGAGCTAGGAAGCGACACGATCTGACTCACTATGCCTGTAGCATTCATTCATATACTCGTTAACAAACACTAGGCCCTTGGAATAGACAGAATCCTGGCCTTGGGATGCTCAAGTTCTAAACAAAAAAGAAAGACCCGTAAGGAAAAGAAATCATGACCTTCTGTAGTCGTGATAGATAGGAGTGGTACAAGTAGAGAGGAAGGAGGAATTAATTCTACGGGAAGCAAAATGAGATGTTCTCTACAGACTAGTAAATGAGCCCAATTTCCACGGAGGGGGGTACTTCGCACACAGCACCAAGCAATTCTCATATACCAGCAGGTCCTAGAATTCAACTCCATTCCGACACTACCGACCCGTAGAGAGCGTCAGATTCCACAGGTTAAGAGTGCAGTCCTACAAGACTGTCCCCCACCCCCACGACCCACCCTGCCCACTCCAGACACCAGTCACAAGCCAGCTTCTGACCAGTGTTTCTGACCAACCAGCTCTAGACTGGAGATTTCCACGGCCTCCTCCTTGGACTTCAGACAGTCGCAAATCTAGATCGTCACCTCTACCTCTTCTGAGCAGACTGACTAAACCAGAGGGGCCGAGGACCTCCTCCTCAGCTTTGATTAATTTGCTAGAGGTACTCCCCGAACTGAGAGAAGCATTTCACTCCCAAGATCACCAGTTTATCACAAAGAAACGTCACTCAGGATCACCCCCATGAAAGAGGTGGACGGGAAGCGTGGGGCTTGCGTGGCCTCCCCAGGTGAACCGCTCTCCCCACATCTCCAACCCGGAAGCTCTGCAAACCTTGTCCTTTGGGGGTTTATGGAGGCTTCATTACAGACTGATGATTGATCAAATCATCAGCCGTTGGCAGTTGAGTCACCCTCCGGCCTCTTTCCTTTCCCACCTCCCCAGGGGTTGGGGAGAGGTGGGGACTGCAAGTTCTGACCCTCTAATGAAGAGGTTGGATCACCAGAGGCCCATCCTCTGGTGCCTTCCAAAAGTCACCTCATTCACGTAACAAGAGATACCTTCATTGCTCTCCACCCAGGAAATTCCAAGGGTCTTGGGAACTGTGAGCCAGGCACTACAGTTCCCGCTCAACTGCGTTGGCAGGGAGCCAATGTATATCGCATAAATCGCAACATCACAACTAGAGTTAATGCACATTGTCTCCGAAGCTACATGCAAATCCAAGGTAGAGAATGTTTCATCCGAGAGGAATCTAGCAAACAATGCTTCTGATTGCTTGGCCCCTGATTGCTTTCACTTAGCAAGGTTCACAAGATGTATTCTGATATGATGAATATCCCCCTTTCCAATTTTACATGTAGCCTCCTTATAGCCCTTTTGTCCAGAAAGGGATTTCTTATGTATGTATAATGAATATAAATATAGGTTTTAGAGAGTGCTAATGTTTTAATGAGCTAGAAATAGGCAGACAAGAGAGAATAATTGAAGGATTAGTCAACATGGGGACAATTTGACTTGGAAAGAGAAAATCTGAGCAGGAAATGTCTAGGAAAAATTTAGATGAGGAATAGAATGGCATGAGCTCATTTATGGTGTGAGTTAAGGACAGGGGTATTTATTCTCAAAAGGTAAAAAGCGAGAGCTTCTATTGCAGACCTTGACCGAGGCCAGCTAGCAAGGGAGAGGGACTGATTCAAAAGATTCGGTCCAGGAGGTCTGGAGCAGATACATGTATTAAAAGGGTGGCAGGGGAAGAGGGAAAGTTTTGAACCCAATCTTTAGTTACTCCTGGAGCCCAACCCAAAAGCTCACCAGAACCCTTGCTATCTTAAGGCAAAATACAGGACAACAAGGCTTATGTCTTCAACAAGATCCGATAATTCCTCTAACGTGAACCAGCCACACGTTTATTTATTTAGTTATGGAAAAAAAAGATAGTAAGTTTGGTCACATGAAATTTAAAACTCAGAAGCAAAAATAGAAATTAAAACGAAAAAGTCTTGTTCTATGTCTTTCTAAAAATACTTAGCTATTTGTTTTGAATTCCTAAACAATTACTAGCGTAAAATGATGACACACGGTTGACTTTCATAGGTGACACCAGCATCAGAATGGCAAAAGGATTTGTCTCCTCTCACGCTGTACTCCTCTGAGAACCGCATAAAATTTTTTGAAGAGGACGAAAAAGGCCGGAAAGGGGGGGGGCGGGGGGCGGGGAAGAGGGGTTATTTGCTGGGAGCTGTTGCCTAGGCCCACGCTTTAGCGGTCAACAGTCACTTTCGCTCTAGGATCACAGGCTCTCATTGGCCCGGTTCCCCTAGGATTCTTCACACTGGCGGGAAAGTTGGTTCATGGGATAAATACCCTGATGACTCACTACGCTAATGATGCTGCTGCTGATGATGATGATGATGATAGGGATAGGGATAGGAATCCAAAAAAATGGAGCACTTTTGGCCCTTCGCACGAAGGAAGCATTTTCCGTGGGCTCACCTCTGTAATATTCACAACAAACCTCTAGAATGAAGAGTATTACTTTCTCTCTTTCATAGCAGAGAAAACAGACTGGACAAGTTTAAATTTTTTTTTTTTCAACGTTTTTTATTTATTTTGGGGACAGAGAGAGACAGAGCATGAACGGGGGAGGGGCAGAGAGAGAGGGAGACACAGAATCGGAAACAGGCTCCAGGCTCGGAGCCATCAGCCCAGAGCCCGACGCGGGGCTCGAACTCACGGACCGCGAGATCGTGACCCGGCTGAAGTCGGACGCTCAACCGACTGCGCCACCCAGGCGCCCCCAGACTGGACAAGTTTAATAACGTTCCAGTTTAGACTCGGAACCCTTGCAGGTTATCAGCTTCAGAGAAGGGGTTCCAGGAACTAGGGAGCGGCAACCGCCCGTGTCCACGGCAAAGACTAAAGTGGGTGGTAACCTGCATTCATCTTGGGGTGATGGTGGAGGATGTGGCTACTGATCCGGGGAGACCTCCGCTTGGGAATCTTTTTGTCCTCTTTCACCTCTTTGATGTTCTTTTACCTCCCTCTCTCCCCCCCCCCCCCGCCACCCCTCCTTCTCTTTCTCCCCCTCCCGCTGCCCCTCCCTTCCTCCTATATGAGAATAGAAAGTTGCTCTTCTCGTGTTTATAGGTCTATGGGTCACCTGCGGTTCAGATGATCTAGATAAACTTCGACTGGGAAGTTTGGCTGCGGGCTGCATGTTGAAGGTCGTCCGTGTTTCGCTCCAGGCTGCTAGTTCCATTCGGCTTGTTTCTCTATATGTCGGGTGTGGAGACCCACCGAAGGATCAGAGGCCACCTGGGGCACGTACTCCTGGCAGATCCCCAGAGCACAAGAGCACAAGCCTCTGTTCATATCATGTCTGCTAACGCCCATTGGCCAAAGCGAGTCACATGGCTACGCCCAAGGTCAAGGGGCCGGGAAGCTTGCCATGAAGCTATGGCTGAAGCACGGATGGTTAATTGATTCACAACGCAGGAAAGCGTTAGGATCAAAACGGAATCTCTCCCCCTTCCTTTTGGCTTTAATTTTTATCATATCCTTAGCTCTTTCTCCCTTTTGCTTTCTAAATGGATGTGCATCTCATCTACAGTCATTTGGTTTTTAATATCCGAGTTGCTCCCTACTGGCTTCGGTTTCAAATTGTACGTTCCTTGAAATTTCCCTGGTGCCCAATATGATACCCTTCACA